>NC_091288.1:99449209-100069042 GCF_032444005.1 Ranitomeya imitator
AAAAAAAAAAAGAATTTTTATTTTCACGGCTCTGCGTTATAAACTGTAGTGAAACACTTAGGGGTTCAAAGTTCTCACAACACATCTAGATAAGTTCCTTGGGAGGTCTAGTTTCTAATATTGGGTCACTTGTGGGGGGTTTGTACTGTTTGGGTACATCAGGGGCTCTGCAAATCCAACGTGACTCCTGCAGACCAATCCATCTAAGTCTGCATTCCAAATGGCGCTCCTTCCCTTCCGAGCTCTGCCATGCGCCCAAACAGTGGTTCCCCCCCACATATTGGGTATCAGCGTACTCAGGACAAATTGGACAACAACTTTTGGGGTCCAATTTATTCTGTTACCCTTGTAAAAATACAAAGCTGGCGGCTAAAAAATCATTTTTGTGAAAAAAAAAATAAATTATTTTAACGGCTCTGCGTTATAAACTGTAGTGAAACACTTGGGGGTTCAAAGCTCTCAAAACACATCTAAATAAGTTCCTTAGGGGGTCTAGTTTCCAAAATGGTGTCACTTGTGGGGGGTTTTAATGTTTAGGCACATCAGGGGCTCTCCAAACCAACATGGCGTCCCATCTTAATTCCAGTCAATTTTGCATTGAAAAGTCAAATGGCGCTCCTTCCCTTCCGAGCTCTGCTATGCGACCAAAAAGTGGTTTACCCCCACATATGGGGTATCGTCGGACTCAGGACAAATTGCAGAACAACATTTGTGGTCTAATTTCTTCTCTTACCCTTGGGAAAATAAAAAATTGGTGGCGAAAAGATCATTTTTGTGAAAAAATATGATTTTTTATTTTTACGGCTCTGCATTATAAACTTCTGTGAAGCACTTGTTGGGTCAAAGTGCTCACCACACCTCTAGATAAGTTCCTTAAGGGGTCTACTTTCCAAAATGGTGTCACTTGTGGGGATTTCAATGTTTAGGCACATCAGGGGCTCTCCAAACGCAACATGGCATCCCATCTCAATTCCAGTCAATTTTGCATTGAAAAGTAAAATGGCGCTCCTTCCCTTCTGAGCTCTGCCATACGCCCAAACAATGGTTTACACCCATATATGGGGTATCAGCGTACTCAGGACAAATTGGACAACAATTTTTGAGGTCCAATTTCTTCTCTTACTCTTGGGAAAATAAAAAATTGGGGGCGAAAAGATCATTTTTGTGAAAAAATATGATTTTTTATTTTTACGGCTCTGCATTATAAACTTCTGTGAAGCAATTGGTGGGTCAAAGTGGTCACCACACATCTAGATAAGTTCCTTAGGGTGTCTACTTTCCAAAATGGTGTCACTTGTGTGGGGTTTCAATGTTTAGGCACATGAGGGGCTCTCCAAACGCAACATGGCGTCCCATCTCAATTCCTGTCAATTTTGCATTGAAAAGTCAAATGGCGCTCCTTTCCTTCCGAGCTCTGCCATGCGCCCAAACAGTGGTTTACCCCCACATATGGGGTATCAGCGTACTCAGTACAGATTGTACAACAACGTTTGGCATCCATTTTATCCTGTTACCCTTGGTAAAATAAAACAAATTGGAGCTGAAATACATTTTGTGTGAAATAAAGTTAAATATTCATTTTTATTTAAACATTCCAAAAATTCCTGTGAAACCCCTGAAGGGTTAATAAACTTCTTGAATGTGGTTTTGAGTACCTTGAGAGGTGCAGTTTTTAGAATGGTGTCACACTTGGGTATTTTCTATCATATAGACCCCTCAAAATGACTTCAAATGAGATGTGGTCCCTAAAAAAAAATGGTGTTGTAAAAATGAGAAATTGCTGGTCAACTTTTAACCCTTATAACTCCCTAACAAAAAAAAATTTTGGTTCCAAAATTGTGCTGATGTAAAGTAAACATGTGGGAAATGTTACTTATTAAGTATTTTGCGTGACATATCTCTGTGATTTAAGGGCATACAAATTTAAAGTTGGAAAATTGCGAAATTTTCTAAATTTTCGCCAAATTTCCTTTTTTTTTCACAAATAAACGCAAGTTATATCGAATAAATGTTACCACTAAAATGAAGTACAATATGTCACGAGAAAACAATGTCAGAATCTCCAAGATCCGTTGAAGCGTTCCAGAGTTATAACCTCATAAAGGGACAGTGGTCAGAATTGTAAAAATTGGCCCGGTCATTAACGTGCAAACCACCCTCGGGGCTTAAGGGGTTAATAATAAATGGCTTCACCCAACCACTAGCCATGAGTGGAGAAACATTTTTGCTGTTATCATTCATATTCTCTGAAAAAAGGCCAAGAAAGCTAAATTTCTGCTGGGGTATGTAAATTTTTGAGCACAACTGTACTCTGTGAAGCAACAAAGCATTTAATAGAAAAGTATACTTGGCTGCAATGTTGCAGGTTCTGACTCATGCTACCTGTGGTTTGAGCAGCAAGAATAAGGTGACAAGGTCCCTTTAATTTTACATTTAGGAAGCAAATATACAACTAGAAGAATTCTATGCGGTGATGCACAAAGCTTTAAATCCTGTATCTTGCTGATGGTTACATTTTTATCATGGTATTTATGACAAAACGTTCCATGTAATACTCTTTTTCATAACTGTTGAAGGGTTGTGTTTAAAGTGAACCTGTCACCAGGTTTGGCGAATACGAGTTACGGCCAGCGCCTTTCATTGCTTATCTACAGCATTCTATAATGCTGTAGATAAGCCCCTGATCCGACCTGCAAGAGAAGAAAAATAACTTTTATTATACTCACTTGCAGGGCAATCCAGTCAAATGGGTGTCGCAGGTCCTGGTTTGACATCTGCCATCTTCTTGCGATGCTGCCTTCCTGCTTGCTTCATGGATCCTCGGCATCGCACTCCTGTACAGGCATACTTCTCTGCCCTCTTGAGGGCAGGACAAAGTACTGCAGTGCACAGGTGCCGGGAAAGGT
Organism: Ranitomeya imitator; assembly: GCF_032444005.1. Taxonomy (NCBI): domain Eukaryota; kingdom Metazoa; phylum Chordata; class Amphibia; order Anura; family Dendrobatidae; genus Ranitomeya; species Ranitomeya imitator. The sequence continues at coordinate 99,452,116 of NC_091288.1, forward strand.
CAGGGAGGCACAGCGCCTGCGCACTGCAGTACTTTGCTCTGCCCTCAACAGGGCAGAGAATTACGCCTGTGCAGGAGTGCAATTCCGGGGAGCCATGAAGTAAGCAGGAAGGCGGCATCGCAAGAAAGATGGGAGGTGCTGGACCAGTATCTGCGACACCCATTGGACCGAACCGCCCTTTTGGTGAGTATAATAAAACTTATTTTTCTGCTCTTGCAGGTTGGATCAGGGGCTTATCTAAGGGCAGTCCCACACGTCCAGATAATTCCGGTACCGGAAAAATCGGTACCGGAATTATTCGTGTCCGTGTGCCCGTGCGTTTCTGTGGCACATCAGTGTGGCACTCGTGCGGCACACGTGTGCCGCCCATGTGCCGACTGGGTACCACACGCACCATGCAGGAGACAGCGCTGTCCCCCCCACATGGTGCTGAAGCCGCGATTCATATCTTCTCTGCAGCAGCGTTTGCTGTAGAGAAGATATGAATAATCCTTTTTTTTTTTGTTTCTTGTGTTTAACATAAAGATCCATGTCCCCACCCCCTGTGCGCCCGCCCGCTGTTATTAAAATACTCACCCGGCTCCCTCGCTGGCTGGCGCTGCTTCCTGTCCTGGCCGCACCTTCTACTGTATGAGCGGTCATGTGGGGCCGCCGATTACAGTCATGAATATGCGGCTCCACCTCCCATAGGGGTGGAGCCGCATATTCATTACTGTAAATGAGCGGCCCCTCGTGACTGCTCATACAGTAGAAGGTGCGGCCAGGACAGGAAGCAGCACCAGCCAGCGAGGGAGCCGGGTGAGTATTTTAATAACAGCGGGCGGGCGCACAGGGGGTGGGAGGGGGGTGGGGACATGAATCTTTACGTTAAACACGAGAAACAAAAAAAAAAAGGATTATTCATATCTTCTCTACAGCAAACGCTGCCGCAGAGAAGATATGAATCGCGGCCTCAGCACCATGTGGGGGGGACAGCGCTTACTGTAGCGCTGTCTCCTGCACGGCACACAAACTGCACTCGGACAACGTCCGTGTGCGGTACGTGTTTTACACGGACCCATTGACTTTAATGGGTCCGTGTAATCCGTGCGCTCCCACGAACACTGACATGTCTCCGTGTTTGGTACACGGAGACACGGTCCGCAAAAAATCAATGACATCTGCACAGATGCATTGATTTGAATGTGTCTACGTGTGTCAGTGGCTCCAGTACGTTAGGAAACTGTCACCTCACGTACCAGAGACACTGACGTGTGAAACCGGCCTAAGGCAAAATGCTGTAGAGAAGCTCTGAAAGGCGGTTGCTATAACTTGTATCGGCCAACCTGGTGGCAGGTTCCTTTTAAGAAGATCCATGTAGTGTATGGAGATATAAGGATATTTGAACCTGATTTCATAGGTAAAGCCCTAGGGATTGGACTACTTATATCAGCCGCAAGCCCATTAACAAAAGTCATTCTAGGTAATATTTAGATTCATTGCTGTGTGTAAAAGCTTCCTGTAGACCTGTGCCGCGCCACTATTGGTAACCTGCACACTACAACAGAGGGCTTAATACACTTAGAAATTTTGCTATAACAGCTGGATGGAGTCAAGTGCCCTTTTGTAGATTTTTACAGTGTAAGCAATTAAATTATAGATGGGAGTGAATGTGATTTTACTTATTACATTTTAGCAGGCTGGTACAATGCATAATGCTTACTGGCAAGCTGCATATAGCATATGATGTAATGTCAAGTTGGCATGCGCTATTCATTCTGAAATGTGTCTTTCCTGTATTCTCATTCTGTGCAAAGCACCTAAGCCCCTTAGATAATCTGGTCAATGTTAGAGGGGCCAGTTTTGGGATGTCCAACCTAGGAGCTCATACACTTTCTCATTTTTGTGAGGTTCCTCTCTTTTGATGCACATTTCTGAAGTCTTATAGTGTTGATACTTGGTTCTCTTATACAGGGAGGCTCATAGTTTTTCCTGGATGAGGCAATGTATTTCCTGGACTGATATACAGTGGGTAAGGAAAGTATTCAGACCCCTTTAAATTTTTGACTCTTTGTTTCATTGCAGCTATTTGGTAAATTCAAAAAAGTTATTTTTTTCACATTAATGTACACTCTACACCCCATCTTGACTGAAAAAAAACATAAATGTAGAATTTTTTGCATATTTAATAAAAAGAAAAACTGAAATATCACATGGTCATAAGTATTCACACCATTTGATCAGACACTCATATTTAAGTCACATGCAGTTCATTTCCTTGTGATGCTCATTGACTCTTTATTGGAGTCCAGCTGTGTTTAATTAAACTGATAGGACTTGATTTTTATAAAGGCGCACACCTGTCTATATACGGTAAGACCTCACAGCTCACAGTGCATGTCAGACCAAATGAGAATCATGAGGTCAAATGAACTGGACGAGGAGCTCAGAAACAGAATCGTGGCAAGGCACAGATCTGGCTAAGGTTACAACAGAATTTCTGCAGTACTCAAGGTTCCTAAGAGCACATCGGCCTCCATAATCCTTAACTGGAAGAAGTTTGGGACCACCAGAAGTCTTTCTAGACCTGACCATCCAGCCAAACTGAGCAATCATGGGAGAAGAGCCTTGGTGAGAGAGGTAAAGAAGAATCCCAAGATCACTGTGGCTGAGCTCCAGAGATGCAGTAGGGAGATGGGAGAAAGTTCCACAAAATCAACCATCACTACAGCCCTACAACAGTCGGGCCTTTATGGCAGAGTGGCCCAATGGAAGCCTCTCCTCAGTGCAAGACATATGAAAGCCCACATAGAGTTTGCTAAAAAACACATGAAGGACTCCTAGACTATGAGAAATAAGATTCTCTGTTCTGATGAGATGAAGATAGACCTTTTTGGTGCTAATTCTAAGTGGTATGTGTGGAGAAAACGAGGCACTGCTCATCACCTGCCCAATACAATCCCAACAGTGAAACGTGGTGGCAGCATCATGCTATGGGGGTGTTATTCAGCTGCAGGGACAGGATGACTGGTTGTCATTGAAGGAAACATGAATGCGGCCAAGTACAGAGATATCCTGGATGAAAACCTCTTCCAGAGTGCTCCAGACCTCAGACTTGGCCGAAGGTTCACCTTCCAACAAGACAATTACCCTAAGCACACAGCTAAAATAACAAAGGAGTGGCTTCAGAACAACTCTGTGACCATTCTTGACTGGCCCACCAGACCCCTGACCTAAACCCAATTGAGAATCTCACGAGAGAGCTGAAAGTGGCTGTCCACCAACGTTCATCATCCAACCTGACGGAACTGGAGAGGATCTGCAAGGAACAATGGCAGAGGATCCCCAAATCCAGGTGTGAAAAACTTGTTGCATCATTCCCAAGAAGACGCATGACTGTACTAGCTCAAAAGAGTGCTTCTCCTCAATACTGAGCAAAGGGTCTGATGAATACTTATGGCCATGTGATATTTCAGTTTTTCTTTCTTAAAAAAATTGTAAAAATTACTACATTTGTTTTTTCAGTCAAGATGAGGTGCAGAGTGTACATTAACCCCTTTCTGACATCAGACGTACTGTCCCGTCAAGGTGACCAGGGCCCGTATGACCATCAAAGGGATAGTTAAGGAAAAATAATAAAATAAAAAAAGTATTTATTTCCATTTTCCCATTGGGGTAAGGGCTAAAGTTTGGGTTGGGGCTAAAGTTAGGGTTAGGTTTGGGGCTAAAGTTAGGGTTAGGGTTGGGGCTAAAGTTAGGGTTAGGGTTGGGGCTAAAGTTAGGGTTAGGGATGGGGCTAAAGTTAGAGTTAGGGTTGGGGCTAGAGATGGGGTTAACGTTTGGATTACTTTTATGGTTGGGATTAGGGTTAGGGGTGTGTCAGGGTTAACGGTGTGGTTAGGGTTATGGTTAGGGTTAGGGGTGTGTTGGGGTTAGGGGTGTGGTTAGTGTTGGGATTAGGGTTAGGGGTGTGTTCGGGTTAGGGGTGTGGTTAGGGTTATGCTAGGGATGGGATTAGGGTTAGGGGTGTGTTCAGGTTAGGGTTGGAGTTAGAATTGGGGGGTTTCCACTGTTTAGGCTCATCAGCGGCTCTCCAAATGCGACATGGTGTCTGATCTCAATTCCCGTCAATTCTGCATTGAAAAGTAAAATGGTGCCCCTTCCCAGCTTTGCCGTGCGCCCAAGAAGTGGTTTACCCCCACATATGGGGTACCAGCGTACTCAGGACAAATTGGACAACAACTTTTGCAGTCCAATTTCTCCTGTTACCCTTGGAAAATAAAAATTTGGGGGCTAAAATATTTTTGTGGGAAAATGATTTTTTATTTTCACGGCTCTGTTTTATAAACTTTAGTGAAACACTTGGGGGTTCAAATTTCTCACAACTCATCTAGATAAGTTCCTTGGGGGTCTAGTTTTCAATTTGGGGTAACCTGTGGGGGTTTCTACTGTTTAGGTACATCAGGGGCTCTGCAAATGCAACGTGACTCTCGCAGATCATTCTATCTAAGTCTACATTCCAAAACCGCGCTCCTTCCGTTCCAAGCTCTGCCATGCACCCAAACAGTGGTTTACCCCCACATATGGGGTATCAGTGTACTCAGAACAAATTGCACAACATCTTTTTTGTGTCCAATTTCTCCTGCTACCCTTGAGAAAATGAAAATTGGGGGCGAAAAGATCATTTTGGGGAAAAAATATGATTTTTTATTTTTGCAGCTTTACATTATAAACTACTGTGAAGCACTTGGGGGTTCAATGTGCTCACCACAAATCTAGATAAGTTCTTTAGGGGGTCTACTTTCCAAAATAGTATCTCTTGTTGGGGGGTTTCCACTGTTTAGGCATATCAGGGGCTCTCCAAACTCAACATGGCTTCCTATCTCAATTCCAGCCAATTTTGCATTGAAAAGTCAAATGGCGCTCCTTCTCTTCTGAGCTCTGACATGCACCCAAACAGGGGTTTACCCCCACATATGGGGTATTGGCGTACTCAGGACAAATTGTACAACAACGTTTGGAGTCCAATTTCTCCTGTTACCTTTGGTAAAATAAAACAAATTGGGTCTGAAGTAAAAGTTTTTTTTTTTAAGCATTAAAAAATTTTTGTTTAGCACCCAAAGGGTTCATAAATTTCTTGAATGTGGTTTTCAGCACCTTCAGGGGTGCAGTTTTTAGAATGGTTTCACTTTTGGTATTTTCTATCATATAGACCCCTCAAAGTAACTTCAAATGTGATGTGGTCCCTAGAAAAAATGGTGTTGTAAAAATGAGAAATCGCTGGTCAACATTTAACCCTTATAACTTAGTAACAAAAAAAAGTGGGTTCCAAAATTGAGCTGATGTAAAGTAGACATGTGGGAAATGTTACTTATTAAGTATTTTGTGTGACATATCTCTGTGATTTAAGGGCATGAAAATTCAAAGTTGGAAAATTGTGAAATTTTGTAAATTTTCGCCAAATTTCCATTTTTTTCACAAATAAATGCAAGTCATATCAAAGAAATTTTACCACTATCAAGAAGTACAATATGTCATGAGAAAACATTGACAGAATCACCAGGACCCATGGAAGCGTTCCAGAGTTATAACCTCATAAATTAACAGTGGTCAGAATAGTAAAAATGGTCCTATAATAATAATCTTTATTTTTATATAGCGCTAACATATTCCGCAGCGCTTTACAGTTTTGCACACATTATCATCACTGTCCCCGTTGGGGCTCACAATCTAAATTCCCTATCAGTATGTCTTTGGAATGGTCCTGGTTAACATGCAAACCATCCTTGGGGGTTAAGGGGTTAATGAGAAAAAAAAATAATTTTTTTGAATTTACCAAATGGCTGCAATGAGGCAAAGAGTGAAAAATTTTAAGGGGTATGAGTACGTTCAGTACCCACTGTAAGATGCATGAAACATCTAGTCAGTGGCTATGCATCACAGCAATCTCCTCTGTATACCTGAGAATGCATACTAATGGAATCATTATCTGCCTTCAATATCCCACACCTCCAACATTGTGAGTTACATGAATTTCCCATCATAAATAGAAATAATGGGTTTCTATAGGCTCTCTGGATTAAGTATAACTGTGACATTCTGTGTTTGCCACATAATCTGAGAGCAGCATAAAGTAAAGACAGAGACCTTGATTCCAACGATGTATCACTTACTGGGCTGCTTGCTGTAGCTTTGATAAATTCACTGTTTTATCAACAAGAGTTAATACTAGAGGACTAGTAAACCTTCTGCCATGTAGTCCTCCATATTAATGAGCTCTTCTATAACCCTGCCCCCACCACTGATTGACAACTTTCTGCCAATTCACAGGGTACACAGGAAACTACCAATCAGTGGTGTGGGCAGGTTATACAGAGCACTACTGAATCTATAGCAGATAAAACAGTGATTTTATCAAGAGTGCAGTAACAAGTCCAGTAAAGGGCGTCATAGTGGGCTTATGTTATTTACTCTGTAGGGTAAGTCACTCAGATATCAAGAAAGTTTGTTTAAAAACTTGCCAACCAAATTTATCCTTCATGGAATTCTTGATAGTCAACTATTATTAACCGCTTAATCTGAGGTTATTCTTTTTTTTCTAGGCCCCATTTGGCTTCTAATCCATTGTCCTAAGAACCCTCTGTAGTACTCATCCACTTTGGTTATACTTGTTATTGCCTTTATGGTCTTATATTTCTGATCAGGCGTATTCACATATATAGCAATACCACACTGACAGATATCACTTGACAAAGTTTATTAATTTGCTCAGATAAACTCATACTGTACACTACGGTACAGTCTCCATCAAGCTTCCCAATAACCCACCGCCAATCGTTTATACAGACTGATCGGACACCTGACATGTAGCGTATGGCTTCAAGGGTGCAGTTTACACAGCAAGAGGAACGGAGCAATTAAATGTTATATATTTAATCCGGAATAGTAGGCAGTGTTTATAAAAAAAATCACATGGGATAAAAGGGATAGCAAAAGAAAAAGTACTAAACCTGTGTCACGGAAATGGATCAGAGTTTAGTGCAGGGAAGCACTAGTTAGAGCAATCAGGCAGAACCATAGGGCACTGTGTTTTCCAGAACTGACAAATGTCAAAAACCCAAACTGATTTTTATTAGATCATATTTACCTACACGCCTCCCCTTGCTGAACTCATGTGGGGTCTGGTCATGGGATGTCCTAGGTCTTGAGAAGATCATGAGATCCGAAACTTTCAGGATATCTTCACCCCTGGAGGTCACAGGCTGGAGATATTCATGTCATGTTTCCGATCACGATTTTACCTTTCTATAAAGATGAAACATGGCATGAATAGCATCGTCCATCTGATCTATATTAAGTTGGACGTGTTAGGAAGACTTTATGGTGATGTGACTGAATGTTTTATGTTTGTCAGTTTGCCACGACACCGAAAATATATCTCCCATAATTATTGGATCAATGAAAACTTCAATATTCATCACTGACCACTGGCTCCAGAGTGTCTGAGATAATTGCTTTGAACAGAGGAAGCTCTTGCCTCGGGATGTGTACTTCTCTGCCTCCGAGTATAAAAATCCTAAACTTGGTGGCTGTCTCTCAGCAGATCTCCTGTTGTAATTACCTGTTCACAGCAGGAGGTGCTACTTCAATGGATGTTGACGTGTCAACTCTTTCTCACTTCCCAAGTTACAATGAATCCCATATTTTTAATGTGAGGCTAATATGTCCCCTCTCTGCAGATGTCATTATAGATTTTCCAATTTTTCTCTGCAACATTGCACCTAGAAGCTTATTGAGCCAACATAATGGGGAAGGAGTCCTTTATTTGCAAACATTAAAAATCCCTCCTAGTTGTTAGATATTAAGGATTAAAGGAGTATTCCCATCTCCAAGATCCTATCAAAATGTGTAGTAGGTGTAATAATAATATTAGTAAATACCTCCAAATAGAAATGTAGGATAGTTTTTGTGATTCGCTATGTCTCTTTCCTCATGTGCAGGCATTGCAGGACCTTAGGTATCCATGGTTACTACCACTGATATTGACAGTTAGCTAGTAGCTTTTGATCGTAACCATGGATACCTAAGGTCCTCCAATGCCTGCACATGAGGAAAGAGACAGAGCGAATCAGGAAAACTATACTACATTTCTAATTGCAGGTGTTTGCTAATATCATTATTATTACACCTGCTACATATTGGGATAGGATCTTGGAGATGGGAATAGACCTTAAAGTTAAAAAAATGTATATATTGTATATGTCAGGGAACCCCTTTATAGTTCGCTGTTGATGGTTCAGTTTCTCTGCAAGAATTTTTGTTAGACTATTTAGACTAGAGGAGTAACAGTAATTCTGATGTACAGTCTTGGGGGATTCTCCCAATTTCCATTTCCATGCTAAGCAAGTCTACAATATTCTATAGATTTCCTTTGCTTTTCTTATTTAAGTTCAGTTTCTTTTTAATTTCTGTAATTAGTTCACATACATTTTCCATTCCTCCAGAATCATCATCAGTGTAAAATGCAAATTTTCCACTCTGCTCTTGTGTACAACATCTAAATACATATTCGTTCCAGTTTAATTCACCTTTATATAATTCTACTTACTGGAATAATGGTCAAATTGATGGCATTCACAAGATCCCATCTGCCAAAGGGGTAGTATTATATAGCATTTAATTGAAGCCCGAGGACAGTAATAATGATATTCACACTTGAAAAACATAATGAGCTAAAATGTCTTCTTGGTTAATAGGCAATAAGACACCAGGTTTTTGCTATGTAATCTGAGAACAGCGTGATGTCGGGTCATAAACCCTCATTTCTGCTGTTTCACTTCCTGGGCTGCTTGCTACAGTTTTGATAAAATCACTGTTTTTGCCGTAGCAAAACTGATTTTCAGCTTTCTGTCGTGGGGGCAGGGTTACACAGAACAGTTGACTAGGAGGCACGAGACAAGTAGTCCTGTAGAGAAAATTTCCTGCAGGTAAAACACTGGTTTTATTAAAACAACAACACAGCCTAGAAAGTGACACATTGTTGGAATAAGGGTCTCTGTCCCTACATAATGTTGCTCTCTGATTGCATAGTAAAAACCTGCTAGCAGATTCCCTTTAACCCCTTTCTGACCTCGGACGGGATAGTACATCCGAGGTCAGATCCCCTACTTTGATGTGGGCTCCGGCGGTGAGCCTACATCAAAGCCGCAGCATGTCAGCCGTTTTGAACAGCTGACATGTGCGCGCAACAGCGGCGAGTGGAATCACGATCCACCCGCTGCTATTAACTAGCTAAATGCCGCTGTCAAACGCTGACAGCGGCATTTAACCAGCGCTTCCAGCCATCGGGCCGGAAATATGTGCACCGCTGACCCCCGGGGGTCAGCGATGCATCAGGATAGTAACCATAGAGGTCCTTGAGACCTCTAAGGTTACTGATGCCGGCCTGCTGTGAGCGCCACCCTGTGGTCGGCGCTCATAGCAAGCCTGCAATTCAGCTACATAGCAGCGATCTGATGATCGCTGCTATGTAGCTGAGCAGATCGAGTTGTGACAACTTCTAGCCTCCCATGGAGGCTATTGAAGCATGGCAAAAGTAAAAAAAAATGTTTAAAAAAATATGAAATCGGGCTGGCTGGAAATACGCACCACTAACCCCCATCATGTGATCGGTTCGTCGGCATAACAACCAAAGGTCTCCTTGAGATCGCTATGGTTGTTGATGCCGGATTGCTATGAGCACCACCCAATGGTCGGCGCCATAACAATGCAGTAAATCTGCTACATTGAGGCGATCTGAGCATCACTTCTATGTAGCAGAGCCGATCGAGCTATGGTAGCTTCTAGCCTCCCATGGAGGCTATTGAAGCATGCAGAAAGTAAAAAAAAAAAAAAAAAAACATGTTTAAAAAAAACTGAAATAAATAAAAAAAATATAAAAGTTTAAATCACCCCCCTTTCGCTTAATTCAAAATAAAACCATAAAAATAAAATCAAACCTACATATATTTGGAATCGCTGCATTCAGAATCGCCCGATCTATCAATAAAAAAAAGGATTAACCTGATCGCTAAACGGCGTAGCGAGAAATAAATTAGAAACGCCAAAATTACGTTTTTTTGGTCACTGCGACATTGCATTAAAATGCAGTAACGGGCGATGAAGAGAACGTATCTGCACCAAAATGGTATCACTAAAAATGTCAACTCGGCATGCAGCCAACCCCAGATTATGAAAAATAAAGACGCTACGAGTATCGGAAAATGGCGCCATATTTTTTTTTGTAAAGTTTGGAATTTTTTTTCACCACTTAGATAAAAAATAACCTAGACATGTTAGGCTGGGTTCACATTGCGTTTACAGCAGCCCGTTCAACACATACGGTAACAGGCTGCTGTAAACGCAAGTGCCGGTATGGCAGCACGCTAGCGCAGATAGAGCATCCACTAGCTCTATCTGCGCTAGCAGTGTTGGACCCGGAAACGCTGCAGCCCGCATCTCAGGGTCCGTCACTCAATGATGGCACATCGCTAGCGCACGACCATTGTGGGCGTGTGCTAGCGATGCGTCCGACATAGGAATTAATGGCGGCCTTAACGGACTACGTTACACCGCGTTTATGCCGCGGTGTAACGTAGTCCATCTAACGTGCCATATAAACGCAGTGTGAACCCAGCCTTAGGTGTCTATGATCTCGTACTGACCTGGAAAATCATGATGGCAGGTCAGTTTTAGCATTTAGTGAAACTAGCAAAAAAGCCAAACAAAAAACACACATGGGATTGCACTTTTTTTGCAATTTCACCGCACTTGGAATTTGTTTCCCATTTTCTAGTACACGTCATGGTAAAACCAATGATGTCGTTCAAAAGTACAACTCGTCTTGCAAAATATAAGCCCTCACATGACCATATTGATGGAAAAATAAAAAAGTTATGGCTCTGGGAAGGGGGGGAGTGAAAAACAAGCACGGAAAAAAGGAAAACCCCAAGGTCATGAAGGGGTTAAAGCATAAATACTTTTAAAATCTTTATATGATAAATCAATAGTACACTTGAAAATAAGCAACTGTGTAATATATCTTATCAGAGAAATCTTCCTCTTTATCTGCCAGAATTGATCAGCCGTTATCAAAATTCTCAATTCTGAGGTAAAATCTGTATTCAGTGCAGACAGATTGTCCCATTACTGTGATAGGAGATGGCAGATACTGCTGATAAAGAGTCTATGGAGGAGGGAGGAGCTGTATCTACCCCTCCCCCATCTACATAGACCCTTATCAGCCATCTCCTATCTCAGTAATGGGACAATCTGTCTGCACTGAATACAGATTTTACCTCAGAATTGAGAATTTTGATAACGGCTGATCAATTCTGTCAGAGAAAGAAGCAGATTTCTCTGATAAGATACATTACACAGTTTCTCATCTTCATGTGTACTATTGATTTATGCAATAAAAAATAGAATGATGGTTACACTTTAACCCCTCTGTGACCTTAGACGTACTATCCCGTCGAGGTGCCCTGGGCTTATCTGACCCTGGACGGGATAGTACGTCATAGCCGATCGGCCGCGCTCACGGGGGGAGCGCGGCCGATCGCGGCCGGGTGTCAGCTGCTTATCGCAGCTGACATCCGGCACTATGTGCCAGGAGCGGTCACGGACCGCCCCCGGCACATTAACCCCTGGCACACCGCGATCAAAGATGATCGCGATGTGCCGGCGGTGCAGGGAAGCACCGCGCAGGGAGGGGGCTCCCTGCGGGCTTCCCTGAGACCCCCGGAGCAACGCGATGTGATCGCGTTGCTGCGAGGGTCTCACCTCCCTCCCTGCTCCCTCCAGCCCCGGATCCAAGATGGCCGCGGATCCGGGTCCTGCAGTGAGGGAGGTGGCTTCACAAAGCCTGCTCAGAGCAGGCACTGTGAAGCCTGCAGCGCTGCATGTCAGATCAGTGATCTGACAGAGTGCTGTGCAAACTGTCAGATCACTGATCTGTGATGTCCCCCCCTGGGACAAAGTAAAAAAGTAAAAAAAAAATTTTCCAAATGTGTAAAAAAAATAAAAAAAAATATTCCAAAATAATGAAAAAAAAAAATAATATTATTCCCATAAATACATTTCTTCATCTAAATAAAAAAAAAAAACCAATAAAAGTACACATATTTAGTATCGCCGCGTCCGTAACGACCCGACCTATAAAACTGTCCCACTAGTTAACCCCTTCAGTAAACACCGTAAGAAAAAAAAAAAAAAAACGAGGCAAAAAACAACGCTTTATTATCATACCGCCGAACAAAAAATGGAATAACACGCGATCAAAAGGACAGATATAAATAACCATGGTACCGCTGAAAGCGTCATATTGTCCCGCAAAAAACGAGCCGCCATACAGCATCATCAGCAAAAAAATAAAAAAGTTATAGTCCTGAGAATAAAGCGATGCAAAAATAATTATTTTTTCTGTAAAATAGTTTTTATCGTATAAAAGCACCAAACCATAAAAAAATGATATAAATGAGGTATCGCTGTAATCGTACTGACCCGAAGAATAAAACTGCTTCATCAATTTTACCAAACGCGGAACGGTATAAACGCCTTCCCCAATAGAAATTCATGAATAGCTGGCTTTTGGTCATTCTTCCTCACAAAAATCGGAATAAAAAGCGATAAAAAAATGTCACGTGCCCAAAAATGTTTTCAATAAAAACGTCAACTCGTCCCGCAAAAAACAAGACCTCACATGACTCTGTGGACCAAAATATGGAAAAATTATAGCTCTTAAAATGTGGTATTGCAAAAAATATTTTTGGCAATAAAAAGGGTCTTTCAGTGTGTGACGGCTGCCAATCATAAAAATCTGCTAAAAAACTCGCTATAAAAGTAAATCAAACCCCCCTTCATCACCCCCTTAGTTAGGGAAAAATAAAAAAAAATGTATTTATTTCCATTTTCCCATTAGGGCTAGGGCTAGGGTTAGGGCTAGGGCTAGGGTTAGGGCTAGGGTTAGGGCTAGGGTTAGGGCTAGGGTTAGGGCTAGGGTTAGGGTTAGGGCTAGGGTTAGGGCTAGGGTTACGGCTAGGGTTAGGGCTAGGGTTAGGGCTAGGGTTAGGGCTAGGGTTAGGGTTAGGGCTAGGGTTAGGATTAGGGTTAGGGCTAGGGTTAGGGTTGGGGCTACAGTTAGGGTTGGGGCTAAAGTTAGGGTTAGGGTTTAGATTACATTTACAGTTGGGAATAGGGTTGGGATTAGGGTTAGGGGTGTGTCAGGGTTAGAGGTGTGGTTAGGGTTACCGTTGGAATTAGGGTTAGGGGTGTGTTTAGATTAGGGTTTCAGTTATAATTGGGGGGTTTCCACTGTTTCGGCACATCAGGGGCTCTCCAAACACGACATGGTGTCCGATCTCAATTCCAGCCAATTCTGCGTTGAAAAAGTAAAACAGTGCTCCTTCCCTTCCGAGCTCTCCTGTGTGCCCAAACAGGGGTTTACCCCAACATATGGGGTATCAGCGTACTCAGGACAAATTGGACAACAACTTTTGTGGACCAATTCCTCCTGTTACCCTTGGGAAAATACAAAACTGGGGGCTAAAAAATAATTTTTGTGGGAAAACAAAAAGATTTTTTATTTTCACGGCTCTGCGTTATAAACTGTAGTGAAACACTTGGGGGTTCAAAGTTCTCACAACACATCTAGATAAGTTCATTGAGGGGTCTAGTTTCCAATATGGGGTCACTTGTGGGGGGTTTCTACTGTTTAGGTACATTAGGGGCTCTGCAAACGCAATGTGACGCCTGCAGACCAATCCATCTAAGTCTGCATTCCAAATGATGCTCCTTCCCTTCCGAGCCCTCCCATGCGCCCAAACGGTGGTTCCCCCCCACATATCGGGTATCAGCGTACTCAGGACAAATTGGACAACAACATTTAGGGTCCAATTTCTCCTGCTAACCTTGGAAAAATACAAAACTGGGGGCTAAAATATAATTTTTGTGGAAAAAAAAAATTTTTTATTTGCATGGCTCTGCGTTATAAACTGTAGTGAAATACTTGGGGGTTCAAAGCTCTCACAACACATCAAGATGAGTTCCTTAGGGGGTCTACTTTCCAAAATGGTGTCACTTGTGGGGGGTTTCTACTGTTTAGGTACATTAGGGGCTCTGCAAACGCAATGTGACGCCTGCAGACCATTCCATCTAAGTCTGCATTCCAAATGGCGCTCCTTCCCTTCCGAACCCTCCCATGCGCCCAAACGGTGGTTCCCCCCCACATATGGGGTATCAGCGTACTCAGGACAAATTGGACAACAACTTTTGGGGTCCAATTTCTCCTGTTACCCTAGGGAAAATACAAAACTGGGGGCTAAAAAATAATTTTTGTGGGAAAAAAATTTTGTTTTATTTTTATGGCTCTGCATTATAAACTTCTGTGAAGCCCTTGGTGGGTCAAAGTGCTCACCACACATCCAGATAAGTTCCTTAGGGGGTCTACTTTCCAAAATGGTGTCACTTGTGGGGGGTTTCAATGTTTAGGCACATCAGTGGCTCTCCAAACGCAACATGGCGTCCCATCTCAATTCCTGTCAATTTTGCATTGAAAAGTCAAACGGCGCTCCTTCCCTTCCGAGCTCTCCCATGCGCCCAAACAGTGGTTTACTGCCACATATGGGGTATCAGCGTACTCAGGACAAATTGGACAACAACTTTTGAGGTCCAATTTCTTCTCTTACCCTTGGAAAAATAAAAAATTGGGGGCAAAAATATAATTTTTGTGAAAAAATATGATTTTTTATTTTTACGGTTCTGCATTATAAACTTCTGTGAAGCACTTGGTGGGTCAAAGTGCTCACCACACCTCTAGATAAGTTCCTTAGGGGGTCTACTTTCCAAAATGGTGTCACTTGTGGGGGGTTTCAATGTTTAGGCACATCAGTGGCTCTCCAAACGCAACATGGCGTCCCATCTCAATTTCTGTCAATTTTGCATTGAAAAGTCAAACTGCGCTCCTTCCCTTCCGAGCTCTCCCATGCGCCCAAACAGTGGTTTACTGCCACATATGGGGTATCAGCGTACTCAGGACAAATTGGACAACAACTTTTGAGGTCCAATTTCTTCTCTTACCCTTGGAAAAATAAAAAATTGGGGGCAAAAATATAATTTTTGTGAAAAAATATGATTTTTTATTTTTACGGTTCTGCATTATAAACTTCTGTGAAGCACTTGGTGGGTCAAAGTGCTCACCACACATCCAGATAAGTTCCTTAGGGGGTCTACTTTCCAAAATGGTGTCACTTGTGGGGGGTTTCAATGTTTAGGCACATCAATGGCTCTCCAAACGCAACATGGCGTCCCATCTCAATTCCTGTCAATTTTGCATTGAAAAGTCAAATAGCGCTCCTTCCCTTCCGAGCTCTCCCATGCGCCCAAACAGTGGTTTACTGCCACATATGGGGTATCAGCGTACTCAGGACAAATTGGACAACAACTTTTTGGGTCCAATTTCTCCTGTTACCCTTGGTAAAATAAAACAAATTGGAGCTGAAGTAAATTTTTTGTGTAAAAAAGTTAAATGTTCATTTTTATTTAAACATTCCAAAAATTCCTATTAAACACCTGAAGGGTTAATAAACTTCTTGAATGTGGTTTTGAGCACCTTGAGGGGTGCAGTTTTTAGAATGGTGTCACACTTGGGCATTTTCTATCATATAGACCCCTCAAAATGACTTCAAATGAGACGTGGTCCCTAAAAAAAAATGGTGTTGTAAAAATGAGAAATTGCTGGTCAACTTTTAACCCTTATAACTCCCTAAAAAAAAAAAAATTGGTTCCAAAATTATGCTGATGTAAAGCAGACATGTGGGAAATGTTACTTATTAAGTATTTTGTGTGACATATCTCTGTGATTTAATTGCATAAAAATTCAAAGTTTGAAAATTGCGAAATTTTCAAAATTTTCGCCAAATTTCCGTTTTTTTCACAAATAAACGCAGGTACTATCAAAGAAATTTTACCACTATCATGAAGTACAATATGTCACGAGAAAACAATGTCAGAATCACCAGGATCCGTTGAAGCGTTTCGGAGTTATAACCTCATAAAGGGACAGTGGTCAGAATTGTAAAAATTGGCCTGGTCATTAACGTGCAAACCACCCTTGGGGGTAAAGGGGTTAAGTATCAGAAAACCATTAAAATGCCACTATTCAATATCTTACTGGTTATTTTGCTCCCAGATTGCTGAACTTAATACAAAATATAAATGATTTGTAGTCGTTCTAATTTATTGTATGGAAAAGAAACGCCTCATTTTCTCAGCTGAACACCATTGACTATTTTTTTCTTAGTGAAGACATGATTGTCAATGCACTCTTTTGTTCCACAGGGAGGAGAGCACTGCTACTACCACGGTACCATCAGAGGTGTGAGAAACTCCAGAGCGGCCATTTCCACATGCAATGGTTTACAGTAAGGAAATAGCTGACATTATAGCACTTCTTTGTGTGTTTATTCTTTGGCGCTTCTTCTGAAATCTGTTTTTGTGGCACCTGTGCTGCATTGATGAGTGCAGTGTGATCACTGACATACTACAACAATGGGAAGGCACCACATTACAAATAACAAACAAGAAAACACAGGAAAAGATGGAAACCATCTGAAACCATCTGCTAAATATTGTAAAGCCATTAGAGCAAGTGAGAAACGTAAGAGCAACAAGGATGCACATGGAGGAGTGCGGCGAGCGTGCTCACAGCCTCAGTGCATGCACGCTCTCACCCCTCTCGCCTGTCTGCTTTGGCAGCAAAGTATCTGTGCAGTGAATGGCCACTGTAGACAGGACAGAGGAATGAGACAGAGACACTGTGTGTGCTCGGCATCTGCAATGTCAGTGCAAACGTGTGCTGTCCGTCAGGCTAAGGGAGGTACGTGGCATGCTGATAGTGGGCCCTGAGCACTCGGCCGTTATAATGACACCCCTAGGAGCCCTCATTTGCACGTGAAATAAAACAGTTATATAACAAAAATGTATCAAATACGTAAAAGTATTTGCTGACTTAAGTCTGAATCTACAATGTGCGCTTTCCTATTATACTAATACTTCATCTTAATTAGCAAAAAAATTAACCCATAAAAAAGTAAAATGATGCATGAGCCCAGATGTCTGTACAATGCCTATGCACTGAAGTAAGTATCAAGGCAGATGCCACGGATAAGAATGCACACATGGTCCAAATTGTTTGGAACCTTCGGCTAAAGTAAAAAAAAACCACAGTGGACACTGAAATAACTTGAAACTGACAAAAGTATTTTTCTTTTTAAATGTACTAAACTAATGAGAATCAGACATTGCTTTCCTATTGTGGTTCAATAGAAAATTTAAAAAGTGCAAATCAATGAAAATGACCTGGCCAATCATGATGGTACTCTTAGCTTAAAGAGGTTGTCCACAACAGTGTGTAGTGAGCAGATTGATTTAAACCTTGGAAATATGTCTTTCTTCAAATACCTTGTGTTTCCAAATGTACCTGTGAGTGGCGCTATCGCTGTTCGCTGATCCCCCATCACGTGACCCCCCAGCTGCAGCAGCCTGTTCCTGAACTGGAAGCTGACCCGGCATCACCAAGGTGGGACCCAGTATCTCTGGGTGACTGGGCTGTGAGCGGAGCTTCACCACAAGTCACACTTCAGCATCACACGCTCTCTCCTGCACTGCACTCATTAACAGAGTGCAGCAAGCCCGCCTGAAGCTCCGCCCACATCACAGTCATTCAGGGAGATTAGGTCCCGCCTTGATGATGCCGGGTCAGCTTCCAGTTCTGGAAGTTGATGTGACCTCGCCGGACATCAGAGGCAGCTGCAGTCGGGGGTCACGTGACGGGGATGAGCGGAGAGCAATAGGGACAGGCACATTTGGAAATGCAAGGCATTTGAAGAAATCCTTATTTCCAAGGTTTAAATTGATCTACCCACTACACATTGTAGTGGACAACCTCTTTAACCCCTTAACGATTGCCGATACGCCTTTTAACGGTGGCTATTAAAGGTACTTGTGCCTCAGCGCCATTTTTTAACGGCACTGAGAAATAAGTGTATAGCGCACCCAGCGTCGGAATTTCTCTGGGGTCTCGGCTACTGGGGGTAGCTGAGACCCCAGAGAACATGATTCGGGCTGATTTTTACTGACCCCAGTGTTGCGATCGCTGTTATTAACGGAATAACGGTGACCGCAAAAAAAGTCTGATTTCCCATCTAATTTTTCCTCTGATGTGATCGCACATCAGAGGAGAGAGAAATAGGGTCCCCCGATCCCCCTTGGTACCTCTGTTGTCCCTGCATCTCCCCATAAAGTCCCCCTGCCGGCGGCATCTTCTTCCGGGAAGAAAATGTCAGGTGCATGCCCAGTGCGCTCGCCGAGATCTGCTGGCCGACAAACTGCAACAATAGGAAATTTTTCCTATTGGTTCATTTTGATCATTTAGACCCTATCACAGTGATCAAAAAAAAAAATAGTAAATCAAACCCCCCTTTATCACCTCCTTAGTTAGGTAAAAATAATAAAATAAAAAAAATATTTATTTCCATTTTTCCATTAGGGTTAGAGTTGGGCTAACGTTAGGTTTGGGCTAAAGTTAGGGTTGGGCTAAAGTTAGGGTTTGGGCTAGGGGTAGGGTTGGGGCTAGGGTTGGGCTAAAGTTAGGGTTGGCCTAGGGTTAGGGTTGTGGCTAGGGGTAGGATTGGACTAAAGTTAGGGTTGGGCTAAATTTAGGGTTGGTCTAGGGTTAGGGTTGGAATTAGGGTTAGGGTTGTGTTGGGGTTAGGTTTTTGTTTACGGTTATGGCTAGGGTTGGGATTAGGGTTAGCAGTGTGTTGGGGTTAGATTTAGAGTTTGAATTGGGGTTTATTGGCGTACTCAGGAGAAATTACTAATTTTGTGGTCCATTTTCTCCTGATACCCTTGTGAAAATAAAAAATGGTTCCAAAGTTAATTTTTTGTGAAAAAAGTAAAATGTCCATTTTTTCCTTCCACATTGATTTATTTCTTGTGAAGCACCTGAAGGGTTAATAAACTTCTTGAATGTGGTTTTGCGCTCCTTGAGGGGTGCAGTTTTTGAAATGGTGTCACTTTTGGGTATTTTCTGTTATATTGACCCCCAAACTCACTTCAAATTTGAGGTGGTCCCTAAAAAAAGGGGTTTTGTGCATTTTGTTGGAAAAATGAGAAATTGATGGTCATCTTTTAACCCTTATAACGTCCAAACAAAAAAAAATTATGTTTCCAAAATTGTGCTGATGTAAAGTAGACGTGTGGAAAATGTTATTTATTAACTATTTTGTGTGACACCACTCTCTGATTTAAGGATAGAAAAAGGGTACAAAAAGTAATATCTTGAAAATTGCAAAATATTCAAAAATTTTGCCAAATTTCAGTTTTTTTCATAAATAATCGCAAGTATATTCAAGAAATTGTACCACTACATGAAGTACAATACATCACGAAAAAAATAATCTCAGAATCAGTGGGATACATTGAAGCGTTCTAGAGCTATAACTTCATAAAGTGACAGTGGTCAGAATTGTAAATGGCTTGGCCAATAAGTACCAAATTTGCTTTGTCACTAAGGGGTTAAAGGGAACTTGACAGCTGATACATGCTGCTCAATCCAGAGGCAGCATGTATCAGATTGTGGCTGCACGATTTAAGGCACATATGTTCTGAAATGCTGCAGCATAGAAAAAATTATTCTAATAGCCATCGAGTACTGAGCCGCTTGAGACACTACAACCCCTGGCAAAAATTATGGAATCACCGGTCTTGGAGGATGTTCATTCAGTTGTTTAATTTTGTTGAAAAAAAGCAGATCACAGACATGGCACAGAACTAAAGTCATTTCAAATGGCAACTTTCTGGCTTTAAGAAACACTAAAAGAAATCAAGAACAAAAAATGTGGTAGTTAGTAATGGTTATTTTTTTTTTATCCAAGCATAGGGGAAAAATTATGGAATCGCTCAATTCTGAGGAAACAATTATGGAATCATGAAATCAAATCATGAAATCAAACAAGCAAAAAAACACTCCAACACATCACTAGTATTTTGTTGCACCACCTCTGGCTTTTATAACAGCTTGCAGTCTCTGAGGCAAGGTCTCTCCATACAAGCGCACACAGGGACTGACTTGTGATCACTTGTAGTGGGTGGGAAGAGCGCCGTGGTTCAGCCCATGGTGTCTTTTTAACTACCGTATATACTCGAGTATAAGCCGACCAGAGTATAAGCCGACCCCTCTAATTTTGCCACAAAAAACTGGGAAAACGTAATGACTCGAGTATAAGCCTAGAAGCCTGGAAAATGCAGCAGCTACCGGTAAATTTCAAAAATAAAAATAGATACCAATAAAAGTAAAGTTAATTGAGACATCAGTAGGTTAAGTGTTTTTGAATATCCATATTGAATCAGGAGCCCCATATAATGCTCCATACAGTTCATGATGGGCCCCATAAGATGCTCCATACAAAATACGCCCCATATAACGCTCCATACAGTTTATGATGGGCCCCATAAGATGCTCCATATTAAAATATGCCCTATATAATGCTGCACAAATGTTGACTATGACTCCATAAGATGCTCCATAGAGATATTTGCCCCATATAATGCTGCACATGGCCCCATAAGATGCTCCATACAGATATTTGCCCCATATAATGCTGCACATGGCCCCATAAGATGCTCCATACAGATAATTGCCCCATATAATGCTGCAAATGGCCCCATAAGATGCTCCATACAGAAAATTACCCCATATAATGCTGCACATGGCCCCATAAGATGCTCCAAACAGATAATTGCCCCATGTAATGCTGCTTATGGCTCCATAAGATGCTCCATACAGATAATTGCCCCATATAATGCTGCACATGGCCCCATAAGATGCTCCATACAGATTTTTGCCCCATATAATGTTGCACATGGCCCCATAAAATGCTCCATACAGACATTTGCCCCATATGCTGTTGCTGCGATTAAAAGAATAAAAAGTTACATACTCACCTCTCAGGCCCCCGGCACTTGCTATATTCACCTGCTCCCCGTTCCACTTCCGACCGCCACTGTGTCTTCCGCGTCCTCTGCACTGACGTTCAGGCAGAGGGCGGCGTGCACTTATCGCGTCATCGCCCTCTCTGACCGGAGCATCACTGCAGAGGATGCGGAAGACACAGTGGCGCCAACGGTGGAACGGGGAGCAGGTGAATATCACACACTGAGTTAAACTTACCTGCTCCTGGCGCGGTCCCTGCACGTCTGTTCCCCGACGCCGGCAACTTCTTCCTGTAGTGAGCGATCACATGGTACCGCTCATTACAGTAATGAATATGCGGCTCCACCCCTATGGGAGTGGAGTTGGGTCCATATTCATTACTGTAATGACCAGTACCATGTGACCGCTCTCTACAGGAAGAAGCTGCCAGCGTCGGGGAACCAGGGACGTGCAGGGACCGCGCCAGCAGCAGATGAGTATTATTACACAGCTCCGCTCCCCCTCCCCTGCCGACCCATGGGTATGACTCGAGTATAATCCAAGAAGGTTACTTTCAGTCTCAAAAAGTGGGCTGAAAATCTCGGCTTATACTCATATACGGTATGTTTTTTCTAAAACATTGCCGCGTTTCAAAGTTAAACATATGTGGCTTAAGGGTATGTGCACACGTTGCAGATTTGCCTATGGAATTTTCGGCGCAGATTCTTCCTCTCTTGGCAGAAAACGCAGGTGAAAATCCGCTCGGATTTGATGCAGATTTTCATGCTTTTTTTCATGCAGATTTGTATGCGTTTTTGTAAGCTAAATAAAGATATATTATTTAACAAAAAAAAAAGAATTGTGATGTCATTTCTTTGTCCAACCTCTTCTTTTACATACTCCATTGAAGAATTATGTTTACACACACAGATAGATAGATCTATAGATACAGCAAAAAAAAAACGAACTGCACTACACTTTTACTTATCTTCGGGTGCAAGGCCCCAGGCAACCAGTCCAACGATTGCACCAAGTTTATAAAGATTCAAAAAAAGAGGCAGCACTCCATTTCTTTAGTGAAAAATGTGGAAGGTTTAATCAACCCACTTGTCTGGGCGACGTTTTGGCTCCATCTGAGCCTTTCTCAAGCTAGATCTATAGATAGATAGATAAATAGATAAATAGATAGATAGATAATACCAAGCATGATGTTTAGTAATAAACATAATAAAATGGTACATAAAGAGTTAAATAAAGACACACACACACTAAATCTGTGTTAGGCCGTGGTCACACTTGCGAGAAACTCGCACGAGTCTCACACCTCAGTACCCGGCACTGCCGCTGGCACTCAGACCAGAGCATTCAGCTGCATAGAAATACATGCAACCGCACACTCCGGTCCCGAGTGCTGGCGGCAGTGCCGGATATTGAGGTGCGATACTCGTGCAAGTTTCTCGCAAGTGTGACCCCGGCCTTAAACGCAATATCTGTTTAATTAAAAAAAAAACATGAAAAATAAATGGAGTGGGCTCCCGCGCAATTTTGTGCACTAGAGAGGGAAAGCCAGCGACTGGGTGCCAATGTTTATAGCCTGGGAAGGGGTTAATATCTATGGATCTTCCCAGGCTATGAATATCAGCCCGCAGCTGTATATTTAGCCTTTACTGGTTATTAAAATGGGACCCCCCCAAAAAACGATGTGGGGTCCCCCGATAATTAATAGCCAGAAAAGGCTATGCAGACAGTTGAGGACTGATATTAATAGCCTAGGAAGGGACCATGGATATTGGCCCCCCGGGCTACAAACACCAGCTCACAGCCGCCCCAGAAATGGTGCATCTCTAAGATGCGCCAATTCCAGCACTTAGCCTCTCTCTTCTCACTGCCCTGTAGCAGTGGCATATGGGGTAATATTTGTGAGGTTGATGTCACCTTTGTATTGTAAGGTGACATCAAGCTGGAAAGCTGGATTAGTAATGGAGAGGTGTCAATAAGACACCTACCCATTACTAATCCTATAGTTGTTAATGGGTTAAATAAACACACAGCAAGAACAAAGTATTTTAATGAAATAAAACACTACACAGTTTGCCATCTTTATTGTACGCCTAATCCATGTGACGCCCTCGATCACTTGTAAAAAAAATAAAATAATAAACCAACACAAATACTCCCTGATCCAACATAGTGCATTTAAAAACAAGTGTCCCACGACAATCTCCCCTATAGAACTGTCAAATCAGGAGATGTGACCACTCTACAGGGCCTCCAGTGACACACTGACAGGAGATAATGGCCCCTGCAGTGTTATCACTGAGTGTTCACTGGAGTTCATGCTCTCACTTTACCGCACTGCTGCATGAGAATTCTCCCATGCAGCGGTACCGCAAGTGACTAAGGTGACCTCTGACGGCAGAGTGATCCACTACAGGAGGATACCTGCCATCGTATCACCAGAGGCCCCTGCTGATGTGACAGCTCTGGGAGATCGTTGTGGGACACTTGTTATTAAATGGATTGCATCGAAACAGGGAGTATACTGGTGGTTTATTATTTTATTTTTTTTACAGGTGATGGAGGACGTTGCGGATTAGCTGTATGGAGAGTATGTACTGTATATGTGTGTATGTGTTTTTTTTTTTATTTTACAGTTGAACACAGTAGCCGGATGAAGGGACTACTGTCCCATCATCGGCTAGCTGTCACTGTAGCAGGCATAGCCGGATGGGACTAGTAGTCCCATCGGACGATGCCTGCCTACATACAGACCCGCACACACACAGCCCCGCAGATACACACAGACACCCGCACACAGACATGCACATCTTCTCCACTCACACATACTCTCCGCCCACACACTCTTCCTCCTCCTGAACTGCAGCATTTCTCGCACGCAACTCCACAGCAAAACCGCAGATCTTTTTAAACCTCCGATTTTGCTGCAGATTTGCCTGACTCAATGGAAGTCAATGAGTGCAGAAACGCTGCAGATCCGCAAGATTAATTGACATGCTTTTCTGCAGCATGTGCACTCCAATTCTCAATTTCCCATTGAATAACATTGGTAGTGCACTACACTCTGGATTTGGTGTAATTCCGCGTATCCGAAAACGCTGCGGAAACGCATCAAAATCCACAACGTGTGCACATAGCCTACATTTATCAGTTACATACAGTATGTTATATATTCTATACTATAGGCCAGACTCCCGGCCCCGTCCTGGCTGAAGCCCACTGCACATTGTAAGATCTCATAACCATCCTATGACATACAATAAGTTCCATCTTGGACCTGGACGTAAGTCCTGGCCAATAGTGAAGAAGCCGGATATGCTGTGTGCTCGACAAGAGAAAGAAGAAGACCATATGGTGAGCAGCGGAGCAGCCGGAGCATTCAGCGATATTAGTTGTTTTTTTTCCTAATTCTGTACAACTTACATACAGTACATTATGCACAAAACTATAGAAGGTAATTAGTTCATAATCCGTGAACTGCCTGTACTCAGGAGAGCAGGAGAAAGAGAATAACTTTTCATTTTGACCTGGTGACAGCATTCATTGATTTCTAAAGGACAGTCTTAAAGAAGCACCCCTTCTCCCATAAAAGTTTTTATCCTCTTACTGTATTGGAATCATCATATTCTACAGCATTTTGCTCATTTTGCCTTTCTACCCAGTTAATTTTTCTCTTTTCTCTGCTCTATGTAGAAACAAGAAGTCTCATTATCTTGCATGACATATTCCTGACCCATCTGCTCTGCTCTCCCCCTGCCAGGGACTTTTGCAGTGACTATGACTCATGCAGGGAAAATTGACCTCTTGTTTCTACATAGAGCTAAGAAAGATTCAGCTCCTCATTTTTTAATCACGTAAGGTCATAAACCTAATGGAAAATAGAAGAATTAGCTGAGTAGAAAGGCAAAATGAGCAATTGTAAGTACACAGTGCTATATAATATGATAACTGCAATATATTAAGAGGATAAAAACTTGGATGGGAGAAGGAGTGTTTCTTTAATTCCAGTACCAAGAATAGCAATACCTCTTAGTGCTGTGTGGGAAATCAGCCTGCACAGAACTATTAGTACCATGTTGCATATAAAATTAAAACCAAATTATTGAATCATTTACAGAAACCAATGTAATACTAAAATGATGAATAAGATCATAAACAGCCCTAAATAAACAGAGTCATTGATGGAATCATCCAGCTGTTAGAAAGCCGAAGCTGTTACTGTGAACTGACCTCAGACTTCAGGCTCATAAATTATTAACACAGTGATGTGTCTCTGTGCTTGTGAGGCAGGGAATGCAGCTTTAAGAGCACTCTTCCCTTGCCACCCATGCTAGAAATGGCATTTTGCTAGTCTTACAACTTCAATGTCCCTAGACACATTTAATAATGTAGCCTTCATTCTCAAGGACAGTAAAGAATAGTGACTTCCAGCTGAATGCATCAATTGCCGTATGATACATATTAAACTGACACTGCTTAGTACTTGGCTTCTTTCCTCTAAGGAAAACTAGTAAAACACAAGATAGCAATAATTGTATTTATGCAAATCAAATATTGCAGACGTTTCTCCATACCTTATATTTGTTTCAAAGATGGAGATCACTCTGGCAATTATGTGCATTTGTGAATGTTTGTGTGAATTGGCAAGGTATCAAAATTAGTGATGAGCGCATGTGCTGGGATGAGATGTTATGGGAGCATGCTCAGGTGCTAACCGAGAGTCTTCGTCGTGCTCCAATAATATGTTCAAATCCTTGCGGCTGCATGTTTCACGGCTGTTCAACAGCCGCAACACATTCAGGTACTGTCTGTTTGTTCGATAGCCGCAACACATGCAGGGATTTCCTGTTTGTTCGACAGCCGCAACACTTTCAGGGATTGCCTGTTTGTTCAACAGCCGCAACACATTCAGGTATTGCCTGTTTGTTTGACAGCCGCAACAATCTGTGTTCGATAGCAGCAACACATGCGGGGATTTCCTGTTTGTTCAACAGCCGCAACACATTCAGGTATTGCCTGTTTGTTCGACAGCCGCAACGCATGCAGAGATTTCCTGTTTGTTCAACAGCTGCAACACATGCAGGGATTTCCTGTTTGTTCAACAGCCGCAACACATTCAGGTATTGCCAGTTTGTTCGACAGCCGCAACACATGCAGGGATTTCCTGTTTGTTCAACAGCCGCAACACATTCAGGTATTGCCTGTTTGTTCGACAGCCGCAACGCATGCAGAGATTTTCTGTTTGTTCGACAGCTGCAACACTTTCAAGGATTGCATGTTTGTTCAACAGCCGCAACACATTCAGGTATTGTCTGTTTGTTCGATAGCCGCAACACATGCAGGGATTTCCTGTTTGTTCGACAGCCGCAACACTTTCAGGGATTGCCTGTTTGTTCGACAGCCGCAACACATTCAGGTATTGCCTGTTTGTTCGACAGCCGCAACGCATGCAGAGATTTCCTGTTTGTTTGACAGCTGCAACACTTTCAGGGATTTCCTGTTTGTTCGACAGCCGCAACACATTCAAGTATTGCCTGTTTGTTCTACAGCCGCAACACATGCAGGGATTTCCTGTTTGTTCGATAGCTGCAACACATGCAGGGATTTCAGACCAAGAAAGAAAAGCAGCAGCACTCACCAATCTTCAGTGCAGGTACTTCTTTATTACATAAATCTTCACGGCATAGGGGTGTATGTACAGAGAAATGTGATAGCTTGAACGACGGCCGTTTCGCGCCGGTCTGGCACTTCAACGGGTTCAGTGGGTGAGCTGACGTGACGCCTGAAATAGTGTGCACAATCAGTGCTCCTCCCCGCAGCCTCACTCAGCCCACCCGCGGTACATGACTTGTTAAAAACAATTAACAACAATAGTAAACAATCAAACATGGTAAATATGAGCAATAAAAATCTTCTATGCAGCGATCGGTGCCCAGATACTAGCAGGCATAGTGAATCTACTTAATCACGCTGAGTTTAACTATTTGGTCGGGATGAGTCTACACTCAACTGAGCCTGATCGCTCCTCTTACAATATAACTTAAACGAGATCACTCTAGTGGGGCATTTATACCCTGCGATCCATCCAACAAGTCTTTGTGCACACATTTTATCGCACATAAATTTTTTTGCTTACCAGGCTCTTCATCAGCAACATTTACATAGTGGAGACCGTTCATATATAAATCGAAGGGGACAAAATGCCATACCAATAGCGAATTCATAAGAAAATAGACATGTCAACCTTGTCATTTAGACCTGCGGGGCCCATGGCTCCTGTTCGCATTATCCAAATCGCTTCCCGTCTTAATAACACGTTGTGAAGATCACCTCCTCTTTTTGACAATTTAACCCTTTCCACACCAGCGAATGACATCGCTCCGGGATTCTCTCCATGTACTTCCCGTATATGGTTAATAAGCCTTGGTACTCGCTTACCTGTTGTTATAGACCTAAAATGTTCCCTAAAACGCACATATAAATGTCTGATTGTTTTGCCTATGTAGTATCGTCCACACGGACAAAATACAACATAGACAACGTAATCTGTTTGACACGTTAAATTGCCTCACTTTGTGTGTGACTGGTCCTATATTTAGAATCCTATCAGTGATGTGATGTTTGCAATAGGTGCAGTGTCCACACCGATAATTCCCTATTGGGGCACTGCGCTCCAACCAATTGCCAGTCCTATGCTCCGTTATACGGGTCTGTACCAGTATATCTCAAAACCTGGTGCTTCGTCTATTCGAGATTAGAGGGCCTCTAGCTACTACCCCAGCTAGATCCCTATCTCTATCCAGTAAATGCCAATTTTTCCTAATGGCCGCTCTTATGTGTTGGTCCATGGGGCCGTACTGAAAGCAGAATGTAAATCTTTTCTCTTTTGAAGCATGTGTACGGTGTATAGCACAAAGACTTGTTGGATGGATCGCAGGGTATAAATGCCCCACTAGAGTGATCTCGTTTAACAACCTGTTATTAAGACGGAAAGTGATTTGGATAATGCGAACAGGAGCCATGGGCCCCGCAGGTCTAAATGACAAGGTTGACAT
This sequence comes from Ranitomeya imitator, assembly GCF_032444005.1. Taxonomy (NCBI): domain Eukaryota; kingdom Metazoa; phylum Chordata; class Amphibia; order Anura; family Dendrobatidae; genus Ranitomeya; species Ranitomeya imitator. The sequence goes on from NC_091288.1 coordinate 99,480,178, forward strand.
GTCTATTTTTATTTTCTTATGAATTCGCTATTGGTATGGCATTTTGTCCCCTTCGATTTATATATGAACGGTCTCCACTATGTAAATGTTGCTGATGAAGAGCCTGGTAAGCAAAAAAATTTATGTGCGATAAAATGTGTGCACAAAGATTTGTTGGATGGATCGCAGGGTATAAATGCCCCACTAGAGTGATCTCGTTTAAGTTATATTATAAGAGGAGCGGTCAGGCTCAGTTGAGTGGGTACTCATCCCGACCAAATAGTTAAACTCAGCGTGATTAAGTAGATTCACTATGCCTGCTAGTATCTGGGCAGTGATTGCTGCATAGAAGATTTTTATTGCTCATATTTATCATGTTTAGTTGTTTACTATTGTTTTTAATTGTTTTTAACAAGTCATGTACCGCGGGTGGGCTGAGTGAGGCTGCGGGGAGGAGCACTGATTGCGCACACTACTTCAGGCGTCACGTCCGCTCACCCACTGAACCCGTTGAAGCGCCAGACCGGCGCGAAACGGCCGTCGTTCAAGTTATCACATTCCTCTGTACATACACCCCCGTGCCGTGAAGATTTATGTAATAAAGAAATACCTGCACTGAAGATTGGTGAGTGCTGCCGCTTTTCTTTCTTGGTCTGATTGTTGCTGGCATTTTTTCACTGGTTCAAGCACCCGATATCAGCGGGCCAGCTGGAGCAGATTAGCTGGAGTGTTCACAGCGTGCAATTTCGGTGGTGCGGTCAGCTTTTTTCTACGTTTTGTTTACATGCAGGGATTTCCTGTTTGTTTAACAGCCGCAACACATTCAGGTATTGCCTGTTTGTTCGACAGCCGCAACGCATGCAGAGATTTCCTGTTTGTTTGACAGCTGCAACACTTTCAGAGATTGCCTGTTTGTTCGACAGCTGCAACTCATGCAGGTATTGCATTTTTGTTAGGAATTCCTCCATCTTTTGTGGCTGTCAAACAGTCACGAGACATGCATCCACGGGAAATTGAACATATTTTTCGAGCACGCCGAAGAATCTCGGTTAGCACCTGAGCATGCTCAGATAACACCTTATCCCAGCACGTTCACTCATCACTAATCAAAATCCTGTGCTTAAAAAATCCTAAAATTTAAAATCAATCCTTTCAGAACTGCAATAATCATTATCACCCTTCTTCATTTATTTATGTGTGTATTACTCATTATTTATTTAGTAGCGACATATTCCACAGTGTCGTACAGCAATCTCACACGCATCAACCTTTTGTTCCTCTGTCGGGTTACAGTCTTATTTCCCGGTAAATGTTTCTGTTGCATGTCGATATGGGGCCATTGACAAAAAAATATATATATAATTTTTCTGGTTTAGGAGGCATTAAATGAGTGATGAAATGTCTAAAATGGTAGGAAATCAAGAACTGAAATGTACCACATGTAAACATCTAATAAAGTGTACACCGCTGTAGTACGGCATAGGTGCTAGTCATTTTTAGAAGCATTAGGGCAGTGGTCCTGAACTAGTGGCTCGCAAATCCCTGATGTGTGGCTCCGGGCACTCTGCTCGAACAAGTGCAACTCTCAACTGTATCAGCATTCACAGCGTGCATTAATTTAATTGCTGAGAGGGTGCTCAGAGAGCATTATTACTTGTAAAGGGGACAGTCAGGGACAGTATTACTTTAGATTACTTTATACAGGACACTTGGGCCATTCCAACATTCATTTGAGAGATTATTACTTTAATAAGGTATTATAAGGAATAACTCAATACATTATTGCTTTATAAGGGGCCGCTTGTCCTAATACTAGGAACAGTATTACTTTATAACAGGGAATACATGGGGCATTATTATTATTTTATATGAGAGCATTAGGGGTACTATTACTTTATAAGGGAGCACTTGGGGAATTACAACGTTCAAAGGTGCATACTTGGAGTTTGTAAGATTGTGTTTGCCTAGAATATGGCTTGCAATCTTTTCTCAAAGCTGAATGTGGCTCTCAAGGTAAGACTAGTTAGCGACTCCTACATTGGAGTATGTTCATATGGCTGATTTGTTGCAGAAATTTTCATGCATAAAAATCTTTGCCATACATATGAAAACAGTTGTCAAAATTACTGTCATTGTGAACAGTTAAGCAAGTTGAAGATAAAATGATCTTTAAAAGAGATAAATTTAAAGATGACTCCTTTCCTTCATATTTTCATATATATTGTGATTTTTTACTTAAAAATTAGAAAAAGGAAAATAGGCTGGTGCAAAAGTTTGGGCACCCTGCATGTTTAGTACCTAGTAGCACCCACTTTTGCAAGTATCATAGCTTGTAAAGGCTTCTTGTAGCCAGTCAAGAGTCTTTCAATTCTTGTTTGAGGGATTTTCATCCATTCTTCCAGTTCTATGAGATTCCTGGGTCGTCTTACATGCACTGCTATTTTGAGGTCCAACCAGAGATTTTCAGTGATGTTCAGATCAGCGGACTGTGAGGGCCATTGTAAAACCTTCAGCTTCTGCCTTTTGACGTAGTCTATTGGGGTTTTTGACATGTGTTTAATATCATTATCCATTTGTACAAGTCATCCTCTTTTCAGCTTCAGATTTTTACAGATGATGTTATGTTTGCATCAAGAATTACTTGAAATGTAATTAAATCCATTCTTCCCTCTACACGTGAAATGTTCCCTGTGCCATTGGCTGCAACACAACCTCAAAGCATGATTTATTCATCCTTATGGTTGTTGAGATGTTCTTTTCCTGAAATTTTGTGCTCTTTTTTTTTCTCCGCACATACATTTGATTATTGTGCCAAAGAGTTCTATTTTAACTTCATCGGTCCACAGGACTTGTTTCCAAACTGCATCAGGCTTGTTTAGATGTTCTTTTGCATACTTCTGATGCTGAATTTTATGGTGAGGATGCAGGAGAGGTTTTTTTCTGATGACTTTTCCATGAGGGCCACATTTGTGCAAGTGTCTCTGAACAGTAGAGCAATGTACCACAATTCCAGAGTCTGCTAAATATTTCTGAAGGGTTTTTTTTGCATTCAAGCAGGGCTTTTGATTTGCCTCTCTAGCAATCATATGAACAGTTCTCACTGAAATTTAGCTTTTTTTCCCAGACCTTATCTTGACCTCCACTGTTTCTGTTAACTGCCATTTCTAAATTACATTTTGAACTGAGGAAAGGTAACCTTGAAAACACTTTGCTATCGTATACCCTTCTCCTTCTTTGTGGGCCTCCACCATTTTAATTTTCATAGCGCTGGGCAGCTGCGAAGGAGAACCCATAGATGCTGCTTTTTTGTCACAAGGTTAGAGGAGGCTGGGGTTTTAAAAAGTTGGGACATTTTCATCACCTGGCCTTTCATAATGATGATGATGATGAACAACCCATAACCCTAACAGGCTAATTGAGGTTTTAAACCTTGGTCAAAGTTATCTGTGCACAGAAATTTCCAAGCCTGCTCAAAGTTTTGCATCGGCACATTTTCCTAATTGTTATTTTTAAAATTTAAGAAATGACAGTATATTTTTCTTTTGTCTAAAATACAAAGCAAATATGTCATCTTTAACTTTAGGCCTTTTAGAGATCATTTAAAGGGAACCTGTCACCCCGTTTTTTGAGATTGAGCTATAAATACTGTTAAATAGGGCCTGCGCTGTGTGTTCCTATAGTGTATGTAGTGTACCCCGATTCCCCATGTATGCTGAGAAATAACTTACCAAAGTCGCCGTTTTCGCCTGTCAATCAGGCTGGTCAGGTCGGGAGGGCGTGGTGACATCGCTGGTTCTTCCTCAGCTTTACGTTGGTGGCGTAGTGGCGTAGTGGTGAAGACACAGCGCACGATCTGCGCTGTCATCCCTTTCGTCGGTGGGGGCGGCCATCTTCCTGGGGCCGCGCGTGCGCAGATCGAGTGCTCTGCTGCACGGGGCTTCAGGAAAATGGCCGCGGGATGCCGCGCGTGCGCATTAGAGATCGCGGCGGCCATTTTCCCAAAGCCGAGATGCAAACTCGGCTTTGGGAAAATGGCCGCCGCGATCTCTAATGCGCACGCGCGGCATCCCGCGGCCATTTTCCTGAAGCCCCGTGCAGCAGAGCACTCGATCTGCGCACGCGCGGCCCCAGGAAGATGGCCGCCCCCACCGACGAAAGGGATGACAGCGCAGATCGCGCGCTGTGTCTTCACCACTACGCCACTACGCCACCAACGTAAAGCTGAGGAAGAACCAGCGATGTCACCACGCCCTCCCGACCTGACCAGCCTGATTGACAGGCGAAAACGGCGACTTTGGTAAGTTATTTCTCAGCATACATGGGGAATCGGGGTACACTACATACACTATAGGAACACACAGCGCAGGCCCTATTTAACAGTATTTATAGCTCAATCTCAAAAAACGGGGGTGACAGGTTCCCTTTAATCTTCAACCTGCTAAACTGTTCAAAATTACAGTTATTTGGTGCCCAAACTTTTACATGCAACTGTTTTTTTTGTTTCTATAGTAGGTTAGTTCAAATGTGTAGGATAGTCACATAAATATCTGCAACAAATAGCTTATATTTCATGTACACCCATCCAGGGCTGTGGAGTCAGTAGGCCAAACCTCCAACTCTGACTCAATTTCCCTAACTCTGACTCCCCTGCATGGCCTCACTACTGAGCATGCCCCTAAAGTGCAGCACAGATTCATCTCAACTAAAAGCCGAGATCAGGAATGGAACAGACGTTCATAGGACATTTCATAACTTTTCCAAATTCCTATGAAACAACTTACAGCACAAACTGCATTATACTACTGTACCCAATTTATTATATATTTTAGGGGTCAGAGTCGGTCTATTTTATACCTACTCCACAATCTTGCACCCATCCCGAAACCTGCCTTCACGCACACAGCATTTTCTAGCCAGATTATTTGTTTAAGGTTATAACAGACTTTTAAGACTATCTACAAACATTTTGATATTGTTAGTTTTTTTGTGCTTTGTGGTGTTTTTATTTCAAATTGTAGCATACTCTGGTTATAGTGTTTTTTGTGCCATTTTTACATGGGCCTCAAAAAATGTTTAAATGTTACAAAATAACAAAACACCACTATAAATAAATGTAAAAATGTTATAAAATGGTTAAACTGTTTTTTTTTTTTTTGCAAACGTTTAGAAATGCTAATATATATCTGTATGAGAACGTTACTTTCTATGTCAATGAAATAAAAATAACTAATTTAAAGGGGTTGTTCAGGACTTCCATATTTGCTTGCTGGGTCGATGTGATATTGATAAGGATCCGACACATACTGCTTTCACACCAAGGGAATGAAATGTAAACTAAAATACTTGGAAACACCAATAAACAATGTACGGAGCTAAGTGTTGCACTCCATATATTCGCACCTGTCAGAGCAGATACCAGCTGATTGGTGAAGGCCTCTGATGTTGGATACATCATCAATATGTAATTTCAAGGCAACCACTTTAAAGGGAACCTGTCACCTGAATTTGGCGGGACAGGTTTGCGGTCATATGGGCGGGGTTTTCGGGTGTTTGATTCAAGATTGCCTTGCGCAGGCGTGTACTACGGAGAACACAGCATGACCTTCAACCCAATATTGCGGCCAGCATGCAGCCAGCGGGTAAGGAAAGGGTGAATCAAACACCCGAACACCCCGCCCATATGACCACAAACCTGTCCCGCCAAATTCAGGTGACAGGTTCCCTTTAAGCTCAAACTGCTCAGCTAGTTTTTTGTAGCGTATTAGATTTTAAAATGCCATCTAAAACTCTTTTACTGGTGTTTTTTCACATATATTTAAAAGGGTTGTCCAGGTTTCAGCTTAAAGTCTTCAGTCACTCTGTGATTTGCAGTCTTTTGAATCCTCACAGCATGAACCGAACAGAAGCTGGTGGTTACATGACTACAAGTATGCAATTTGGATTCTTCCGGCCACTTTCCAACTAGACGTGGACGGCTTCAGTTTAGTCACTCGTACTGAGCGAAGTCACGCACATCTAGTCGGCAGGTGATTACATGTATGTAAATCACGTACTTGCGGTGACGTGACAGCCTATTCCGAGCACTAGAGAATCCTAACAGTGTGCACTGCACACACTGTGAGGATTCAAAAGTCTGCAGTCACATAAGGTGACTGCAAACTTTAACCTTAAGCCAAGAGTCTATGAATAAAATGGCTGAATATAAGCCATAACTTTTGTATACTGTGTTCTGACCCCATAATGATGGGATACCTATTTGATCTAGTTGACATAGTGCCATCTATTTAACAATATGTTTCTTTTCTAGTGGAATGTTTGATGATGGTTCTCACACCTACACCATACATCCGTTGGACATAACTCACAGTTCTGTAAGTATACCATATCAACCACTGATTAATTTGCAAAGCACATGAAATGCTGCCACCATGTACACAGAACACCAGTGTATAATAAATGTTATTTTAAATATGAATGTATAAAAAAATGTAAATATATGATTCACCAGATTTTGTGATACACTGTGCTTGATGAAGAGACTTCAGTAGTCTGGAAAGCTGCTATTTGTTACCATCTTTTCAGTTAGCCATTAAAATTTAAGTAATGTGTCTGTAGAATTGGGCTCTAATTATTTTGTAAAGTTGACATTTTAAATATGGTCTCCAACATGTCTTTCATTTTTTATATAAAAAAAAGGATCTTTGGTCAAAAGGTTCTTACCTCTTTTTAGTGTAATTCTCTATTTTGCGTGTAGTCATTTTTCTGGAAAAGAAAAACAATAGTGTCATTCACCAGGAATAATATGTGTCCCCGCTAGTCAGAAGTACAATTTTTCAAAATACCCTCAAAACATTTGTTTGCGAGCAGATTAGCTTATCATTCGGTAACATGTATTTACCCAGAGCATTACAATCTGGAGCAGTATGGATGAGGTAAAGGATTAGAGGAGCAAAAAAATGGTGATTGGGGGAGACATTTTTGCTCCCGAATTTTACCAGCTAGGGCAATTTGACTAGTTAGGTCAGACTGGGAAGGATATTAAGTGCTCTTCCTTTTACCTCGGCTAAATCCAGTTAATGGCGAGATGATGAAAGTAGAGGGGTCACTTCAAAGAGCTGCTGACCACTATAACAGCGCTGTTCCATTGAGAGACTAGAAGTTATGTGCACCCACAGCCTTATACTTACTGACCACACTGGAAAACCAACTCTGGGGATTTGCTTTCACTGTGATTGCTCTCCTTTTTATTCAAATCAGAATGAATTCCCTTCTAAAATATGACATTCTGATGTTCCAAATCACTATTACATTCTTGACCACGGTAAGTATACTAGATGCATCATGAACCATGGCAGTTGCTCTTAGTTGTTTTTTTTTCCTTTCAGGAAATATAGGCCTTTATTAATAGCTGAAATTAACTGGCTTGCAGTGTTAAGGTAGCGAAACATTGGAAGATAAAGCTATCATCTTGGCACCACCAACCTAACACTGTTTCTATACTACATAGAAGACATTGCCAACATTTACTAAAGTATTGCAGTGTATTAAGTGGTCACAGTTTTGAATCCTCTAAGGAGATTTAAAATACGTATATATGAAATATAGTTCAGAAAAAATTAAAGTGTATTCCCATCTCCAAGATACTCTCCCTGTATATAGTAGGCGTAATATTAATAATATTAGCAAATACCTCCAAATAGAAATGTAGTATAGTTCTTCTGATTCGCTATGTCATTTACTTCATTTTGGGCTTTGTAGTAGCTTAGGTATCCATGGTTATGACCACTCATATAGTGACAATTAATTACACAGCTCTTAGTTGTCGTAACCATGAATACCTTAGCTACTGTAATTCCCTGCACATGGGGTAAGTGACATAGCAAATCTGAAGAACTATACTAAATTTGTAATTTGAGGTATTTGCTAATATTATTAAAATTACAACTACTACATATTAGGATAGGATCTTGAAGACGGGAATACCCCTTTAAGGTTTTCTTGTTTAAATTCTTTAAAGTTAAATCACGCCCTCTCCAGTTCAACACCACTGTCCCCCTCTCCTGAATAAAAACAGAGATATTTCTTTTTTTCTGCACCAGTAATGATCAGTTCTTGGAATTATAACCTATTTTGTACTGTACATGGTATGCCCAATAAACCCTTATGCAATCAACAGAGAATGGCCACATTGTCTATTTTCTAAGTTTTTAAAGTCAACCAGTCGTCATAAAAATGCCATCCAATCTGCAGGCACCATGTTATAGAGCGGGGGAAGCTGGGCAGCCTGATATGTAGTTTTGTGAGACTAGATTCAGTATAACCTGTGATTTAATCATTACAAGGTTTAATTGATGAAAACACTGGTTAGGGCTCATTCCCACTTGCGATGAAATCGGACGAATGCAATCCAATTAAAAAGCGGATTGCATTCGGACCAATGTTATATTTATCATTGTCTGTTCATCTGCAATTTTTTCTATTCGCCACGACAGCACCCACTAGAGAGAGGGGATCCGCCTCTAGAAACAGGAAACCTACAGATAAAAGGGGCAGCCCCTCCTCACTCCTCAGTTGGTTTCCTGTTCCTAGATGGGAACCTACAGAGAAGACTCTCTGAAGACTTAAAACTGAAGAGGAACACCCGCCTGGATTGCCGCCTGTATGACTGCTGAGCGGCAGGGGCTCCAGAGCGGGTAACAGTCGGGGGAATGATCTTGCTGGCTACCCCTTCCTCTGGTCACATTAGGACGGATTCCTTGGGTTTCAACAGTCTCCCTGCTGGGACACTGTTGCACGGTCCACCGCGCGGCAGAGGCACAAGGCCGGTAAGTGGCGGCAATATCGGTTGCAGTGTTTCTGCAGGAGCTTACCCCCTCGGTAGTGGTATCTTCCAGCCGCGCCATACTCGGAGGGACAGAATGGATGCGCGCATATGCGCGATAGCAGTAACGTTCCGGAAGTTGTTGAGGATGGCGTTTCCAGCTTTGGACGCCATGTTTGCTGTGGCGGTGGGGTCCGATGTATCCCGGCTGCAATGTCTTTTCCCCCTTGGGTAAAAAAAAAAAAAAGAGAGAAATGAAGGGGTGTGTTTGGTATATGGATGCCTCCACTATATAAAGCATGTCAGCATACTGTACGCCCACTGGAGTGGTTAATATTACCAGTTGGTGATACTAGGAGAAAAGGTAGTGGACACTCAAAAGTGAGTGATTCCACTGAGGAATCAGGGAAGAACAGAGGATCAACCCGTTCTACACCCCAGCCCAGCCAAACAACCCTACAGCCGGTATATGATCATAAATCCGGGTGAGTTTAAATAAAGCTTCATTGAGGCTTATAGTAGCCTCTTCTGTTTCTATTTTTATACGCCAAAAAGACTGGTAAAACTAAACATAGGCAGTGTGCGTTATGTGCTGAATCCCTGCCTAACTCCTATACAAAAAGATTATGTCAGAGTTGTATATGTAATACCTTACAACAGGAGGGATCGGTCAAGATGGACGATATTCGTCTTATGATCCGTGAGGAGCTACAGTCCTTAAGTGGTGGCCATTCTATGAATATAGAGAGGAGAGGCAAAAGAGCACCCTCACCTAGCGCAGACACGTCTGCAGAAAGTGGGGAAATTGATTCCGATGTCTCACAGGCTTCGGGTTCCTCAGAGAAAGAGGACTATGTGTGTTTTCCTACTGACGGTGTTAATAATTTGTTAAAATTTGTAAGAAACACAATGGGTTTATTAGAATCCAAAGAACCTCAGACACCGCAAAAGGTTATATTTGCGGGTCTCTCCCAGCGAAAAGGTCATGTATTTCCTGTAATTCAGACCATTAAGGACCTTGTTAAAAGGGAATAGAATAAGCAGGGACAGAAGGGGTTTGTACCCATATCTTGTAAAAGGCGTTACCCTTTTGAAGAAGAAGACATGGCCACCTGGGCTAAGGTGCCTAAAGTAGATACGGCGGTAGCTGGGGGGCTCTGGTGAGGGTTCGGTGACCCCTCCTCAAGGGGGGGGGTACTGTTGTGAATTCTGTGGCCAAGCTCCCTCCTGTGGTCGAGAGTGGTACTTCGGCTGGTTCTGTCTATGAGCTTCCTTTGGTGGATGAGAGTGGTACTGCGGCTTCTGAGTTTCCTTCCTCAGGTGATGAGGTTAAGTCATTAAGTGCTGCTCTATTTAACTCCACCTGGTGCTTTGATCCTGGCCTCCAGTCAATGTTCTAGTATTGGTCTTGCTTCCTCCTGGATCGTTCCTGTGGCCTGTCTATCCTGCATAATCTAAGTTTTGCTTGTGTTATTTTTGTTTGCTATTTTTTCTGTCCAGCTTGCTATATTGGTTTTTCTTGCTTGCTGGAAGCTCTGAGACGCAGAGGGAGCACCTCCATACCGTTAGTCGGTGCGGAGGGTCTTTTTGCCCCTCTGCGTGGTTGTTTGTAGTTTTTTGTGTTGACCGCAAAGCTATCTTTCCTATCCTCGGTCTATTCAGTAAGTCGGGCCTCACTTTGCTAAATCTATTTCATCTCTGTGTTTGTATTTTCATCTTTACTCACAGTCATTATATGTGGGGGGCTGCCTTTTCCTTTGGGGAATTTCTCTGAGGCAAGGTAGGCTTATTTTTCTATCTTCAGGGCTAGTTAGTTTCTCAGGCTGTGCCGAGTTGCATAGGGAGCGTTAGGCGCAATCCACGGCTACCTCTAGTGTGGTGTGATAGGATTAGGGATTGCGGTCAGCAGAGTTCCCACGTCTCAGAGCTCGTCCTATGTTTTTGGTAATTGTCAGGTCACTTTGTGTGCTCTGAACTTCAATGTCCATTGTGGTTCTGAATTACCTGTTCATAACAGGTAGCCTCCACATCTCGCCGCTCCTCCTAGCTGTAGAGGACGCAGGAACTCTATCTGATCCAATGGATAGGAAATCAGATGTGCTCCTAAAGAGGTCCTGGGAAGCTTGTATCACTGCATTCAAGCCAGCGATTTTGGCCACGTGCACTGGCAGGTCTATGCTGGTTTGGCTAGACCAGCTGGATCAGAATATTAAGAATGGTATGTCTACAGAAAAATTGCGTACCTCTATTCCCTTGATTAAGGGTGCTGCGGCCTTTCTATCAGATGCCTGTTAGGAGTCGAGTTTCCTCTGCTGCACAGGGGGAATCTCGATCCCTGTCTGCTGCGGTCTCCCATTCGGTACCGGCCGCAGTGGGGCCTGCTCAGCGGAGGCGTCGCTCCCAGCGTCTTGCTGGGACTGATTCTGTGCAAAGGGTTACTGTTGCCTTTTCTGGCTCTCCTGTTGTACCCTGCACTGATCTGCGGCGAGCGGGCTTCTCTGGGACTAAGTCCTTATTTGCACACACTGAGCATGCCCAGGGCAAGATCTCCCGTTGGAGATCGAGGGTCACATGCTCAGGTACTGCAGCACATTCCATTGGTCCTCCAGGAAGGTCCTGAAAGGGCAAAACTTCAGTAGCAGCTTCCTGTGCTGCAACTATATAAACTGCGCATGACCGCACGGCCATGCGCTAGTATTGTCTTGATAATATGTGTGTGTGTTGTGAGTGAAAGTCGCTCTTTAAAATACCCTCCCTATTGGATGACTGTTCGCGGAAGGTGTATGTTTGCTATCTAGCGCCCGACTTATCCAACAGCACGTTACACACATAACAGCGTCTAGTTGCTGTGACCGCCTGTACGGCGCCGTGCGCTTCCTCTGCGCTTTCCTTACCCAAGTCTGGGTGGTTAGTGGCCTCCGTCAGTGCGGCACTGCATGCACTCTCGTGCCTTTATATACTTTTTTAATAGTTTCCTTACACACCCAGTTGCGGTGTTGTGCCAGCAAGTGGTCTAATCGGACTTCAATCCTGGTTTGGGGTTGTGTTCGCTGACTTCTTGCTCGTGCTCTATGTGCGGTACCGCGGTCCTGTGACACAACAGGATCGCTTCCTTCACGCAGGGTGAAGTTAACCCATGCGTGTATACTTATAGTACCGCCATATAGTCCGTCTTACTAGCAGCAGGACCGCGCTTAGTAACCCGATGTTTACCCTGGTTACAAGCGTAAAACTAAAAAAAAACAAACAGCACATACTTACATTCTGGTGTCCGTCAGGTCCCTTGCCGTCTGCTTCCCGCACTGTGACTGCCGGCTGTATAGTGAAAGTGAAAGCACAGCCGCTGTGCTCTGCTTTCACTTTATGGCCGGCAGTCACAGTGCGGGAAGCAGACGGCAAGGGTCCTGACGGACACCAGAATGTAAGTATGTGCTGTTTGTTTTTTTTTAGTTTTACGCTTGTAACCAGGGTAAACATCGGGTTACTAAGCGCGGTCCTGCGCTTAGTTACCCGATGTTTACCCTGGTTACCCAGGGACCTCGGCATTGTTGGTCGCTGGAGAGCGGTCTGTGTGACAGCTCCCCAGCGACCACACTACGATTTACCTACGATCACGGCCAGGTCGTATCGCTGGTCGTGATCGTAGGTAAATCGTATAGTGTGACGGTACCCTTAGCCAAACAGGTGTTAATAGAGGTTCCTTAATCTCAAATAGGGAAGGGTTTTTACTCCCCCTTGTTTCTGATTACCAAACCTGATGAATCCTTCAGGACTATAATAAATTTTAAAAAATTAAACACCCTTTTAAGATACAAGACATTTAAGATGGAGTTTATACATTCAGCTTGGATCTTAAAGATGCTTATTATCATCTTCCTATACACCAGTCACACCAGAAATTCCTCAGGGTGGCGGTAGTAATGAACGGCCAGATTTGTCATCTGAAGTTTAGAGCAATGCCCTTTGGGTTGTCTATGGCTCCAAGAGTTTTTACCAAGCTATTAGTAGAGGTGATGCCCTATCTACAGGTAAAGGATACACTAGATATTCCGTACCTAGATGACCTACTAATAGTAGGGAGATCCCCCCTTCAGTGTGAACAGAGGTTGGAGGAAGTTGTTGTTTCTCTGCAAAAACTTGTCTGGATTATCAATTGGGAGAAATCCAGACTCCAGCCGGTAACATGTCAAAAGTTTCTGGGACTTCTTCTAAACTCAGTAAGCCAGAAATGTTTGCTTCCTGAGGATAAGAAGACATCCATAATTAATAAGGTGAGCCTAGCGATTGAGAAGCGTAGTATGTCAGTAAGAAGTGCCATGTCCTTACTAGGATCATTAACTTGATGTATTCCTGCGGTACAATGGGCACAGTTTCATACTTGACAACTGCAGAGATTCGTATTAGAAGAGGACATTAGAAAACAGGGACATTTAGATCGGACAATATCTCTAACATTAGATGTAGTTCACTCCCTTACATGGTGGTTGGACAGAAAAAAAATCTCGGTTGGAGTTCTTTGGGTAATAACTCCTTCAAACAAAGTGACCACAGACGCTAGTCCAGGGGGCTGGGGTGCACATTTTCAGTAGCAGATGGTTCAGGGTCTTTGGTCTACAGCAGAATCTAGCGACTCTTCCAATGTAAAAGAATTAAAAGCAATATATTATGCCATACTCCACTTTCTTCCGCAGCTGCGGGGCTCCCATACAAGGATCTTTTCCGACAACACCACCTCGGTAGCCTACCTAAACCATCAGGGAGGTACGCGGTCAGACACTCTCATGAACGTTACATCAGACATCATGAATCTAGCCGAAAATCATCTGTTGTCCCTATCAGCAGTACATATCAGAGGTATAGACAATCTTTGTGCTGATTTTCTCAGCCGCCACACCCTTCATCAAGGAGAATGAACGTTCAACAGACGAGTCTTCAGACTGATAACTGCCCGATGGGGAGTACCTCAGATAGACTTATTTTCAACAAGGTCCAACCGACAGGTCAGAATATTCACCTCATTGTGCAGACAGGACAATCCAGACATATTCTATGCCCTACAGGTTCCGTGGACATTCAGTCTGTGTTATGCCTTTCCCCCATGGAATCTTCTTCCCATAGTTATCAGAAAAATAAGGGAAGAAGGGGCAAGAGTGTTGTTGATATCTCCATTTTGGCCCAAAAGGCCATGGTTTTCATGGCTCAAGGCAATGTCGATTACCGACCCTTGGATTCTTCCTCAGACCAAAGACCTACTGTCTCAGGGGCCCTTCTTCCATCCTCAGGTAAAGGGTATGAACTTGACAGTTTGGAATTTGAGAGGCAGTTATTGAATCTTAGAGGATTCTCTAAAGGGTTGATAGATACCCTCATGAAAAGTAGAAAGCCATCCACTACAAATGCCAGAGTCTGGAGAAACATTCTCGAGTTTCACACAGCGCAGTTTTCTTCTGAAATATCCATATTTCCAATAGTAGAGTTTCTGCAGAAGGGACTTGAGTTAGGTCTCTGTGCAAGCACTCTAAAAGTTCAAATTTCAGCTCTAGGAGCTCTCTTCAATTATGTTATTGCAGGCAATAGGTGGATATCCCATTTTATGTCAGCATGTGAACGGTCAAAACTGATCCATATACCACAGGTCCCACAATGGGATCTAAGTTTGGTCCTGGACTCATTAACAGAGAGCCCTTTCGAGCCTCTTCATACAACATCATGGAAACATATCTCATTAAAGACAGTACTGTTAGTAGCGTTGGTGTCTGCTAGGAGGGTGAGCCAAGCCTTGTCAATAGACCCTCCGTTTTTATCAGTAACACCTGACAGAATAATTTTAAAGATGGACCCGTCCTATCCTCCCAAAGTTGCTACTAAGTTTCATAGATCCCAAGAGATCTTCCTGCCTACTTTTTATGAAGACCACTCAACTCCAGAAGAGGAGAAACTTCATGCCCTAGATGTTAAGAGGACTGTTCTGGCCTACTTCGAAAGGACCAGGGACTGGAGAAAGAGTAGGGCTCTCTTTGTGTCTTTCCAGGGTAAAAAGTAAAGCTCCAGAGTCACAAAGAATACGGTATCACGCTGGATTAGAGATGCCATAATCCTGGCATATAAGGCTAAAGGAAGAGCTCCACCACCACATGTGAGTGCACACTCTACAAGGGCTTTGTCGGTTTCCTGGGCGGAGAAGGCAGACTTTGAGTTTTCAATGCAAAATTGACAGGAATTGAGATGGGACGCCATGTTGCGTTTGGAGAGCCACTGATGTGCCTAAACATTGAAACCCCCACAAGTGACTCCATTTTGGAAAGTAGACCCCCTAAGGAACTTATCTAGATGTGTGGTGAGCACTTTGACCCATTAAGTGATTCACAGAAGTTTATAATGCAGAGCCGTAAAAATAAAAAATCATATTTTTTCGCAAACATGATCTTTTCGCCCCCAATTTTTTATTTTCCCAAGGTAAGAGAAGAAATTGGACCCCAAAAGTTGTTGTACAATTTGTCCTGAGTACGCTGATACCCCATATGTGGGGGAAACCACTGTTTGGGCGCATGGGAGAGCTCGGAAGGGAAGGAGCGCCGTTTGACTTTTCAATGCAAAATTGACAGGAATTGAGATGGGATGCCATGTTACGTTTGGAGAGCCACTCATGTGCCTAAATATTTATCCCCCCCACAAGTGACACCATTTTGGAAAATAGACCCCCTAAGGAACTCATATAGATGTGTTGTGGGAGTTTTGAACCCCCAAGTGTTTCACTACAGTTTATAACGCAGGGCCGTGAAAATAATAATTTTTTTTTCCCACAAAAATTATTTTTTAGCCCCCAGTTTTGTATTTTTCCAAGGGTAACAGTTGAAATTGGACCCCAAAAGTTGTTGTCCAATTTGTCCTGCGTATGCTGATACCCCATTTGTGGGGGGGGGGGGGGAAACAATGTTTGAGCGCATGGCAGAGCTTGGAAGGGAAGGAGCGCCATTTGGAATGCAGACTTAGATGGATTGGTCTGCAGGCATCACATTGCGTTTGCAGAGCCCCTAATGTACCTAAACAAAAGAAACCCCCCACAAGTGACCCCATATTGGAAACTTGACCCCCCAAAGAACTTATCTAGATGTGTTGTGAGAACTTTGAACCCCCAAGTGTTTCACTACAGCTTATAACGCAGAGCCGTGAAAATAAAAAATCTTTTTTTTTCCCAAAAAAATATTTTTTAGCCCCCAGTTTTGTATTTTTCCAAGGGTAACAGGAGAAATTGGACCCCAAAAGTTGTCCAATTTGTCCTGAGTATGCTGATACTCCATTTGTGGGGGGGGGGGACTATCGTTTGAGCGCATGGCAGAGCTCGGAAGGGAAGAAGTGCCATTTGGAATGCTGACTTAGATGGACTGGTCAGCAGGTGGCACGCTGCATTTGCAGAGCCTCTGATGTAACTAAACAGTAGAAACCCCCCACAAGTGACCCATATTGGAAAGTAGACCCAATGAACTTATTCAGATGTGTTGTGAGAACTTTGAACCCCCAAGTGTTTCACTACAGTTGATAACGCAGAGCCGTGAAAATAAAAAATCTTTTTTTCCCACAAAAATTATTTTTTAACCTCCAGTTTTGTATTTTCCCAAGGGTAACAGGAGAAATTGGACCCCAAAAGTTGTTGTCCAATGTGTCCTGAGTACGCGGATACTCCATATGTTGGGGTAAACCCCTGTTTGGGCGCACGGGAGAGCTCGGAAGGGAAGGAGCACTGTTTTACTTTTTCAACGCAGAATTGGCTGGAATTGAGATCGGACGCCATGTCGTGTTTGGAGAGCCCCTGATGTGCCTAAACAGTGAAAACCCCCCAATTATAACTGAAACCCTAATCCAAACACACCCCTAACCCCAATCCCAATGGTAACCCTAACCACACTCCTAACCGTGACACACACCCCTAACCCTAATCCCAACCCTATTCCCAACCGTAAATATAATCCTAACCCTAACTTTAGCCCCAACCCTAACCCTAACTTTAGCCCCAACCCTAACTGTAGCCTTAACCCTAGCCCAACCCTAACCCTAGCCCTAACCATAAACCTAGCCCTAACCCTAGCCCTAACCCTAGCCCTAACCCTAACCCTAACCCTAGCCCTAACCCTAATGGGGAAAATGGAAATAAATTAATTTTTTAAATTTTTCCCTAACTAAGCGGGTGATGAAGGGGGGTTTTGATTTACTTTTATAGTGGGTTTTTTAGCGCATTTTTATGATTGGCAGCTGTCACACACTAAAAGACGTTTTTTATTGCAAAAAATATTTTTTGCATTACCACATTTTGAGAGCTATAATTTTTCCATATTTGAGTCCACAGAGTCATGTGAGGTCTTGTTTTTTGCGGGACGAGTTGACGTTTTTATTGGTAACATTTTCGGGCATGTGACATTTTTTGATCGCTTTTCATTCCGATTGAGGCAGAATGACCAAAAACCAGCTATTCATGAATTTCTTTTGGGGGCCGCTTAATACTGTTCACGCGTTTTGTAAAATGGATAAAGCAGTTTTATTCTTCGGGTCAGTACGATTACAGTGATACCTCATTTATATCATTTTTTTATGTCTTGGCGCTTTTAGACGATAAAAACTATTTTATAGAAAAAATAATTATTTTTGCATTGCTTTATTCTGAGGACTATAACTTTTTTATTTTTTTCGCTGATGATGCTGTATTGCAGCTGGTTTTTTGTGGGACAATATGACGTTTTCAGCAGTACCATGGTTATTTGTATCTGTCTTTTTGATCACGTGTTTTTCCACTTTTTGTTTGGCGGTAAGATAATAAAGCATTGTTTTTTGCCTCGTTTTTTTATTTATTTTTTTACGGTGTTCACTGAAGGGGTTAACTAGTGGGACAGTTTTATAGGTCGGGTCGTTACAGACGCGGTGATACTAAATATGTGTACTTTTATTGTTTTTTTTATTTAGATAAAGAAATGTATTTTTGGGAACAATATATATATATATATATATATATTTAGGAATTTTTTTACATTTTTTTTACACATGCGAATATATTTTTTTTTACACTATAACATTGCTTTAGGGGGGCATCATGTTATATTGTAAGATCGCTGATCTGACACTTTGCTGTGCACTGTGTCAGATCAGCGATCTGACATGCACTCCTGCAGGCTTACCAGCGCTTGCTCTGAGCAGGCGCTTGGTAAGCCACCTCCCTGCAGGACCCGGATGCAGCCCCGTGGCCATTTTGGATCCAGAGCCTGCAGGAAGGAGGAGGTGGGAGACCCTCGGAGCAACGCGATCACATCGCGTTGCTCCGGGGGTCTCAGCGAAGCCTGCAGGGAGCCCCCTCCCTGAGCGATGCTTCCCTATACTGCCAGAACACTGCGATCATGTTTAATCGCAATGTGCCGGGGGCGGTCCGTGACCGCTCCTGGCACATAGTGCCTCATGTCAGCTGCGATAGTCAGCTGACACTCGGCCGCGCTCCCCCCGTGAGCGCGGCCGATTGCTATGACGTACTATCCCGTCGGTGGGCATACGGGCCCACCTCGACGGGATAGTACGTATAATGTCTGAAAGGGGTTAATCGATCTTAATTAAACCATACTCACGGTATTGCCCATTCCATTGATGCCATTGTCCCCTGTAAGATAATTAGCATAATAACAACAATATTTGACAACAGGTTCCCTTTAACCCCTTCGCGCCATGCGCCGTACTAGTACTGCGCTGCCGGCACTGCATTTGTGCCAGCAGCAGTAGTAGTACGGCGCACCGATCACCGCGGTCTCGCGCTGAGCAGCGCGGTGATCGGGTGCGGGTGTCAGCTGTATATGACAGCTGACACCCCGCAGCAATGCCCACGATCGGCGGTAGCGCCGATCGCGGGCATTTAACCCCTCTGATGCCACTGTCAGTAGTGACAGCGGCATAGAGGGAGATCGCGCAGGGACGGGGGCTCCCTGCGCTCTCCCACCGGAGAAACGCGATGAGATCGCGTTGCTCAGGTGACCCGGAAGGAGTCCCCGGATCCAAGATGGCCGCCGGACTCCATCCGGGTCATGAAATGACCTGGCTAGCCGGCGCCTGCTGAGAGTTGCTGAGAGCAGGCGCCTGAAAGCTTCCTAAGCTCGTCTGTCAGATCGTTGATCTGACAGAGTGCTATGCACACTGTCAGATCAACGATCTGATCTAATACAGTGATGTCCCACCCTGGGACAATGGTAGAAAGTAAAAAAAAAAAAAATAGAATGTATAAAAAAAAAATAAAAAAATCGCCAAATAAAGAAAAAAAAAACATTTCCCAGTAAATCCATTTATTTATGTAAATTATAAAAACAAAACAATAAAAGTATACATATTTGGTATCGCCGCGTCCGTAACGACCCGCTCTATAAAACTATCCCACTAGTTAACCCCTTCAGTGAACACCGCAAAAAAAAAAAAAAAAAAAACAAGGCAAAAAACATTGCTTTATTATCATACAGGCGAACAAAAAGTGGAATAACACGCGATCAGAACGACGGATATAAATAACCATGGTACCGTTGAAAACGTCATCTTGTCCCGTAAAAAAATAGCCGCCATACAGCGTCATCAGCAGAAAAATAAAAAAGTTATAGCTCTCAGAATAAAGCGATGCAAAAACAATTATTTTTTTATATAAAATAGTTTTTATTGTGTAAAAGCGCCAAAACATAAAAAAATGATATAAATGAGGTATCTCTGTAATCGTACTGACCTGAAGAATAAAGCTTCTTTATCAATTTTACCACACGTAGAATGGTATAAACGCCCCCCCTAAAAGAATTTCAGGAATTGCTGGTTTTTGTTCATTCCGCCTCATAAAAATCGGAATAAAAAGCGATCAAAACATGTCATCTGCCCGAAAATGTTACCAATAAAAACGTCAACTCGTCCCGCAAAAAAACAAGATCTCACATGACTCTGTGGGCCAAAATATGGATAAATAATAGCTCTCAAAATGTTGTGATGCAAAAACTATTTTTTGCAATAAAAAGCGACTTTTAGTGTGTGACAGCTGCCAACCCTAAAAATCCGCCAAAAAAACCGCTATAAAAGTAAATCAAACCCCCCTTCATCACCCCCTTAGTTAGGGAAAAATAATAAAATGTAAAAAAAATGTATTTATTTCCATTTTCCCATTAGGGTTAGGGCTAGGGTTAGGACTAGGGTTAGGGCTAGGGTTGGGGTTGGGGCTAGGGTTAGGGTTACCATTGGGATTAGGGTTAGGGGTGTGTTTGGATTAGGGTTTCAGTTAGAATTGGGGGGTTTCCACTGTTTCGGCACATCAGGGGCTCTCCAAACGCGACATGGCGTCTGATCTCAATTCCAGCCAATTCTGCTTTGAAAAACTAAAACACTGCTCCTTCCCTTCCGAGTTCTCCTGTGCGCCCAAACAGTGGTTCCCCCCAACATATGGGGTATCAGCGTTCTCAGGACAAGTTTGACAACAACTTTTGGGGTCTATTTTGTCCTGTTACCCTTGGGAAAATAAAAACGTGGGGGCTAAAATATCATTTTCGTGGAAAAAAAATATTTTTTATTTTCACGGCTCTGCGTTATAAACTGTAGTGAAACACTTGTTGGTTCAAAGCTCTCACAACACATCTAGATAAGTTCCTTGGGGGGTCTAGTTTCCAATATGGGGTAACTTGTGGGGGTTTTCTACTGTTTAGGTACATCAGGGGCTCTGCAAATCAACATGACGCCTGCAGACCAATCCATCTAAGTCTGCATTTCAAACGGCGCTCCTTCCCTTCCGAGCTCTGCCGTGCACCCAAACAGTGGTTCCCCCCAACATATGGGGTATCAGCATTCTCAGGACAAGTTTGACAACAACTTTTGGGGTCTAATTTGTCCTGTTACCCTTGGGAAAATAAAAACGTGGGGGCTAAAATATCATTTTCGTGGAAAAAAAAATATTTTTTATTTTCACGGCTCTGCGTTATAAACTGTAGTGAAACACTTGTTGGTTCAAAGCTCTCACAACACATCTAGATAAGTTCCTTGGGGGGTCTAGTTTCCAATATGGGGTCACTTGTGGGGGGTTTCTACTGTTTAGGTACATCAGGGGCTCTGCAAATGCAACATGACACCTGCAGACCAATCCATCTAAGTCTGCATTTCAAACGGCGCTCCTTCCCTTCCGAGCTCTGCCATGCACTCAAACGGTGGTTCCCCCCAACATATGGGGTATCAGCGTACTCAGGACAAATTGGACAATAACTTTTGTGGTCCAATTTCTCCTGTTACCCTTGGCGAAAAAAAAAATTGCGGGCTAAAACATCATTTTGTGGAAAGAAAAAATGATTTTTTAATTTTCACACCGCTACATTCTAAACTTTAGTGAAACAATTGGGGGTTAAAAGTGCTCACCACACATCTAGATAAGTTCCTTAGGGGGTCTTCTTTCCAAAATGGGGTCACTTGTGGGGGGTTTCCACTGTTAAGGCACGTCAGGGGCTCTCCAAATGCGACATGGGTTCCGATCTCAATTCCAGCCAATTTTGCATTGAAAAGTCAAATGGCGCTCCTTCCCTTCCGAGCTCTGCCATGCGCTCAAACAGTGGTTTATCCCCATATATGAAGTATCGGCGTACTCAGGACAAATTGCACAACGACATTTGGGGTCCAATTTATCCTGTTACCCTTGGGGAAAAAAATTGGGGGCAAAAAGATCATTTTTTGTGAAAATTAATAAGAATTTTTTTTTACGGCTCTACATTATAAACTTCTGTGAAGCACGTGGAGGTTCAAAGTGCTCACCACACATCTAAATTAGTTCCTTAGAGGGTCTACTTTCCAAAATGGTGTCACTTGTGGAGGTTTCCACTGTTTAGGCACGTCAGGGGCTCTCCAATCGTGACATGGGCTCCGATCTCAATTCCAGCAAATCTTGCATTGGAAAGTCAAATGGCGCTCCTTCCCTTCCGAGCTCTGCCATGTGCCCAAACAGTGGTTTACCCCCACATATGGGGTATCGGCGTACTCAGGACAAATTGTACAACGACTTTTGTGGTCCAATTTCTCCTGTTACCCTTGGTAAAATTAAACAAATTGGACCTGAAGTAAAAATTTTGTGAAAAAAAAGTTAAATGTTAAATTTTTTTTAAACATTCAAAAAATTCCTGTGAAGCTGAAGGGTTAATAAACTTTTTGAATGTGGTTTTGAGTACCTTGAGGGGTGCAGTTTTTAGAATGGTGTCACTTTTGGGCATTTTCTGTCATATAGACCCCTCAAAGTCACTTCAAGTGTGAGGTGGTCCGTAAAAAAAATGGTTTTGCAAATTTTGTTGCAAAAATGAGAAATCGCTGGTCAACTTTTATCCCTTATAACTCCCTAACAGAAAAAAATTATGTTTCCAAAATTGTGCTGATGTACAGCAGACATGTGGGAAATGTTGTTTATTAACTATATTGTGTGATATAACTCTCTAATTTAAGGGCATAAAAACTAAAAGTTTGAAAATTGCTAATATTTCATAATTTCTGACAAATTTTTGTTTTTTTCACAAATAAATGCAAGTCATATCGAAGAAGTTTTACCACTTTCATGAAGTACAATATGTCACAAGAAAACAATGTCAGAATCACCAAGATCCGTTGAAGCGTTTCAGAGTTATGACCTCATAAATTGACAGTGGTCAGAATTGTAAAAATTGGCCCTGTGACTTAGGTGAAAACAGGCTTTGGGGTGAAGGGGTTAATTCTTAGAAGTGATAAAATATTTAAAATAACATAAACAACTTGCCATAACAGACATGTAAAATAAGATTATCTGGTCATTTTTTCTACATAATGAATGCTAGCTGTAAAAACAAAACCTTAGCAACAATCGCAGAATTGCTGTTTTTTCCCATTTCACCCCACATCAAACTTTTTCCTGTTTTTAAGTACATTAAATGGTACTGTCATACAAAACTGGAGCTCATTCCGCAAAAAATACCGTAAGCCATTATATGATTATGGTGTGCAAAAAACTATAGCTCTCAGAAGGTTATGAAAAAACTAAAGTGTAAAAACAAAAATTGTCTGTGAAAGGAAGAAGTTAATTCACAATATTTGGACAAATCCCAAAATCCCAAGTATAAAATCTACAGATTAAGGACCCCGATTGTATGGTGGGTAGAGGTACTGGCCTGGCATTGTAAAGTAATCCTAAATCACCAGCTGTATTTTGGATTATACACTATTTTGGGTTTTATGTTTGTTTATTTCTTAGTTACATTTTTGCATTTGAGATCTAGGAACATGTTCTTTTTTTCCTTCTATCCAGTCTTTTCATCTTATGTGTTGATCACCATCACTTTTTGTGATAGTCAGCACTTAAATTGTGCATTATGACAAAGAAAATGTTACTCTCTCTAATACTTTACTCTTTGTAAATTCTGCTGTCTACTTAGATGTTAAGTGCAGTTTTCTGCTTACCAGTTTAAATTATACCTTCAGAACGACTGCGTGATATCTGACAGCAAATGTTCTGCTTGGGAAATCGCATAGGCGTTCCAGTGTTCAAGACAGTAAAATTGTGCTGATTCATACTTGTAGACTGACGCCGCTAGCTTTTTCCACTGAAGCAGGACGTGACCAGAGCCACCAATTTCTCCTGCTGAGAACTTATCAAGGTTTCTGAATGTCATCCAGTAATGTTTTTTGTATTTGTATTATATGTAAAACTGACGTAGCTTAGCTATGTCTAGGGAGAACCCCCAAAAACTCTATCAAGCCCTAAAATTCAACTTTTATTATTTAACTATACAATGCTGCCTGTCTGGCAGAATAGGACATATAGATTTAAAGGCCAGGAAAAGACCATTCACACTGTTCCAAGTTTATACTCATCACAATTTTTAATCTTTATGAGCAATGTTTGATTGACAGATTGAATACTCGGTTATTATTGACAGATTTAATACTTGAAGACCAGGTTGTTTTTGTACCCTGCAGACAAGCTGGGGAGACAACAACAACAACACAGTAAGTCTAATTAATGTTGTTCAAAGCAAAACTCTCAAATGCTTTTGCTTAGTCTGAGCGTTAAAAAAAATCTAAAATAGTAATACATGTTTGCAACATTAAAACATATCGGCTTTCAGGGGTAGTTCATTTGAGTCATCCAGGACTCCGCTCACTTCTGCAGTCAATCTCTCTCATGCCGCCTCTACAACATTTTCAGTCCACAAATGCAGCCGTCATGGGTGCCCACTTTTTTCTACTCCTCGTGTAATTTGCATTGAACTCCTGGCAGCTGGAATTAATGTGCCCTAATTAATATTCAGTAGAGTTTAAAAATCGTGTTGTGTGCAGATAATTTATTACTTACTAACTTTCAACCACTTCCCTCCCAAGCCTTCTTGACCTAATACAAAAATATGGCCATCTATTGTGTTATAAGGTCATCACATCAAAAATAGACATCCTTCCTATCAATCTCCCTCTTGACTTAACACATATGTTACAAACTACTGTAATTACCAGTATACCTCACAAACTGCCCATCTTAAATACCTTGGTATAAATACATCTAAGATATTCAAATACACTTTGCTCTCTGCTGCTCGTCGGACATAGTGACACCGCACTGCTGCCGGCTTATCCTTACACATCTAAGCAGACATTAGACCAGACACTGCGCTTACATCCTTCAGGGCACTGGGGGAGAAGCCCAAGGAAGACAGTGACAGAGCAGAGATAGCACCACCCCTGAAACAAGCTTCACTGATGGTGCTTCATTTCAGGGGGGGCAGGGGTGTGTCAGTGACTGCAACCTCTGCCCCCTGCTCTGATGGTGCTTCATTTCAGGGGGGGCAGGGGTGTGACAGTGACTGCAACCTCTGCCCCCTGCTCTGATGGTGCTTCATTTCAGGGGGGGCAGGGGTGTGTCAGTGACTGCAACCTCTGCCCCCTGCTCTGATGGTGCTTCATTTCAGGGGGGGCAGGGGTGTGTCAGTGACTGCAACCTCTGCCCCCTGCTCTGATGGTGCTTCATTTCAGGGGGGGGGCAGGGGTGTGACAGTGACTGCAACCTCTGCCCCCTGCTCTGATGGTGCTTCATTTCAGGGAGCGGCAGGGGCTGTGACAGTGACTGCAACCTCTGCCCCCTGCTCTGATGGTGCTTCATTTCAGGGAGCGGCAGGGGCTGTGACAGAGACTGCGACCTCTGCCCCCTGCTCTGATGGTGCTTCATTTCAGGAGCGGCAGGGGCTGTGACAGTGACTGCAACCTCTGCCCCCTGCTCTGATGGTGCTTCATTTCAGGGAGCGGCAGGGGCTGTGACAGTGACTGCAACCTCTGCCCCCTGCTCTAATGGTGCTACATTTCAGGGAGCGGCAAGGGCTGTGACAGTGACTGCAACCCCTGCCCCCTGCTCTGATGGTGCTTCATTTCAGGGAGCGGCAAGGGCTGTGACAGTGACTGCAACCTCTGCCCCCTGCTCTGATGGTGCTTCATTTCAGGGAGCGGCAGGGGCTGTGACAGTGACTACAACCTCTGCCCCCTGCTCTGATGGTGCTTCATTTCAGGGGGGGGGCAGGGGTGTGACAGTGACTGCAACCTCTGCCCCCTGCTCTGATGGTGCTTCATTTCAGGGAAGGGCAGGGGCTGTGACAGTGACTGCAACCTCTGCCCCCTGCTCTGATGGTGCTTCATTTCAGGGAGCGGCAGGGGCTGTGACAGTGACTGCAACCTCTGCCCCCTGCTCTGATGGTGCTTCATTTCAGGGAGCGGCAGGGGCTGTGACAGTGACTGCAACCTCTGCCCCCTGCTCTGATGGTGCTTCATTTCAGGGAGGGGCAGGGGCTGTGACAGAGACTGCAACCTCTTTCCCCTGCTCTGATGATGCTTCACTTCAGGGAGGGGCGGGGGTGTGACAGTGACTGCAACCTCTGCCCCATGCTGTGATGACCCTTCATTTCAGGGAGGGGCAGGGGCTGGTGACAGTGACTGCAACCTCTGCCCCCTGCTCTGATGAGGCTTCACTTCAGGGAGGGGCAGGGGTGTGACAGTGACTGCAGCCTCTGCCCCAGCATTAATGATGCTTATTTTCATGGAGGTGCAGGGGCTGTGACTGCAGCCTGTTTCCCTGCTCTGATGGTGCTTCATATCAGGGAGGGGCAGGGGTGTGACAGTGACTGCAACCTCTGCCCCCTGCTCTGATGACGCTTCATTGTAGGGAGGAGCAGCGGTGTGACAGTGACTGCAGCCTCTTCCCCCTGATGATGCTTTCTTTTAATATCCCAGCATGCACTGGTGATACTCAAATTAGTCATCATAAGACAAGAAGTAGGAAAAAAATACAAAAGCAGTTAGATAGTGTAGTTAGGGATTAGTAGGGCAAAAATACCTTAAATTATCATTATGGGACTAAGTAGATAGGGAGTTAGGATAAAAAGACTTTGCCATTGGTCCACCCCCTTAAGTTTCTTGTGTATATGGAATTCATTATATATTATATTAAAATTTTTGTATGGAAAATGATCATCATAGGCTCCATAATGCAATACTGACAGCTAATATGTCACATGGCGGCTTGGTTGGAATACCTTTCCTACCTACAATAAATGGATAAAGGTGGAGAAATTGTGGAAAGCCCTTTTCCACTCTAATGTATTTTTATGATGTGACCCCATTCTATTTTCACATGTAGACCTTCTGGAATAAATGGAGGGCATCAGAAAGATATTGCACCATTGCATGTTCATGTATAACCTTTGTAGAAAGCCTTCTCTCTTGCACCTTTCCTTTTTTACCCCTGCTCTCACTGATTGCTTGACCTCTTTTAAGTTCAGACCTTCAAATCAGGCCAAGTTTCATTTCGGCAATATACAGTTAGGTCCATATATATTTGGACAGAGACAACATTTTTCGAATTTTGGTTATAGACATTACCACAATGAATTTTAAACAAAACAATTCAGATGCAGTTGAAGTTCAGATTTTCAGCTTTCATTTGAGGGTATCCACATTAAAATTGGATGAAGGGTTTAGGAGTTTCAGCTCCCTAACATGTGCCACCCTGTTTTTAAAGGGACCAAAAGTAATTGGACAGATTAAATAATTTTAAATAAAATGTTCATTTCTAGTACTTGGTTGAAAACCCTTTCCTGGCAATGACTGCCTGAAGTCTTGAACTCATGGACATCACCAGACGCTGTGTTTCCTCCTTATTGATGCTCTGCCAGGCCTTCACTGCGGTGGTTTTCAGTTGCTGTTTGTTTGTGGGCCTTTCTGTCTGAAGTTTAGTCTTTAACAAGTGCAATGCTGCTCAATTGGGTTGAGATCAGGTGACTTGGCCATTCAAGAATATTCCACTTCTTTGCTTTAATAAACTCCTGGGTTGCTTTGGCTTTATATGTTGGGTCATTGCCCATCTGTAGTATGAAACGACAACCAATCAGTTTGGCTGCATTTGGCTGGATCTGAGCACACAGTATGGCTCTGAATACCTCAGAATTCATTCGGCTGCTTCTGTCTGTGTCACATCATCAATAAACACTAGTGACCCAGTGCCACTGGCAGCCATGCATGCCCAAGCCATCACACTGCCTCCGCCGTGTTTTACAGATGATGTGGTATGCTTTGGATCCTGAGCTGTACCACGCCTTCGCCATACTTTTCTCTTTCCATCATTCTGGTAGAGGTTGATCTTGGTTTCATCTGTCCAAAGAATGTTCTTCCAGAACTGTGATGGCTTTTTTGGATTTTTTTTAGCAAAGTCAAGTCTAGCCTTTTTATTCTTGATACTTATGAGTGGCTTGCACCGTGCAGTGAACCCTCTGTATTTACTTTCATGCAGTCTTCTCTTTATGGTAGATTTGGATATTGATACGCCGACCTCTTGGAGAGTGTTGTTCACTTGGTTGGCTGTTGTGAAGGGGTTTCTCTTCACCATGGAGATTATTCTGAGATCATCCGCCACTGTTGTCTTCCGTGGGCGCCCAGGTCTTTTTGCATTGGTGAGTTCACCAGTGCTTTCTTTCTTTCTCAGGATGTACCAAAGTGTAGATTTTGTCACTCCTTATATTGTAGCAATTTCTCGGATAAGTTTTTTCTGTTTTCGCAGCTTAAGGATGGCTTGTTTCACCTGCATGGAGAGCTCCTCTGACCACATGTTTACTTCACAGCAAAACCTTCCAAATGCAAGCACCACACCTCAAATCAACTCCAGGCCTTTTATCTGCTTAATTAAGAATGACATAACGAAGGGATTGCCCACACCTGTCCATGAAATAGCCTTAGAGTCAATTGTCCAATTACTTTTGGTCCCTTTAAAAACAGGGTGACACATGTTAAGGAGCTGAAACTCCTAAACCCTTCATCCAATTTTAATGTGGATACCCTCAAATGAAAGCTGAAAGTCTGATCTTCAACTGCATCTGAATTGTTTGGTTTAAAATTCATTGTGGTAATGTCTATAACCAAAATTAGAAAAATGTTGTCTCTGTCCAAATATATATGGACCTAACTGTAGTTGACTCTATAGACAGAAGATGTCCTTTTCTTTGATGAGTCTAAGGACCTATTTCTTATCTTACCTGCGATACATAACTTAATAAAATTCTGATTTGGCTCCTTAAGCAATGATCTAAGCACATATTGCTACAGTGCTGCACATTACCATCCCCTTGCATCCAGTATGCTATTTACTTAAAGGGAATCTGTCAGCAGATGTTTTCTATGTAATCTGAGCATAGCACAATGTAGCAGCTGAGACACAGAATTCAGTGATGTGTCACTTATTAGACTGTGTGCTGTTGTTTCAATACAGTGAATGTTTTATCACCAGGAGATTATCACTGCCTGGACTACAGCTCACAAGACTGCTAGTTTGGCCACGCCCCCTCCTCTGAATAGCAGCTCACTGTCTGTAGTCAATTTAAACAGAAAGCTGTTTTGTGGGCGAGGTTAGCTTTCTGAGCTCTGCTTCATTCTTCATCTAAAAATTCAGATTGTGTCACAACTGTTGCACCCAGTAAAGTAAGTGACACATCGTTGGATTCAGGGTCTCTTTTCTTACATTATGCTGCTCTCATATGAGGTGGCAAAAACCCGGTGAAAGATTCCCTTTACTGTCCCCCCAAAATTGTTTGGCAGGAACGACTCCAAGATGCTTCTTTACAAATTCACCAAGACAAATTTCTTGATTTTACTTTACTGTAAACAGATCATTCCTCCTCTTTTTATGACCTGATTCAGAGATGTCGGTAACATGAAGTACTTCTCTGCCAGCCCTGACAGCTTATACTCTTTCAATGTTATCTTGACCATACGTGACAGTTACTGAGACACTAAAATGTAGTTCCTCGTCACCCAACTGTTCTACACTCTCTCCCCCTTCAATGCCTATTCATCTTTATTCTCTATTTTATCCTCTATTTCTCCCTCTACCCTTTTCTCTAATCAATATCTCCTTATAATAGGTATATGGTCTGTCACCATTTGGGTTAAGTCTCCCAAGATTGCAACGGCTTTAGTTCTGAGAAGTTTAGGTAGAAAAACAAAGATCATGATTGCAGCTGTCTGTTTTTCCTTTTATTTTTATTAATAATCACTTTTCTCTACCCCCATTGTTCATTATATAAATCAGATTCCTGAATACAGTATACCTACCCAGGTTAAAGACAAATAAAATCACTATATGTAAATTAAGAAAATTATTTTATTGAAATTAGTTTAAAATAATAACAAAACGCATATAAAACAAGGTAACTGAAAAAGAAAGGGAATGGGCAATAATCCAGACACATGTGGAAACAGCTGATAGTAACAGTCGCCACAAAACAGCGTTTATATCAATTTACACAATAAGTATAATTATAATAAAGTGCATAATGCAGATGTGAATGATGAATAATAGGTGCTGACGCTATAATCCATGGATACTGCACAACAAAAAAAGATGGCCTTAGAATACGGAGGACACTGATACGCCAGACGAAAGTACTACATTAATGAATGCTAACAATATAATGGCACAATGCCCAGGAAAAATAGCAGAACATGGAGAAATAGGAAGGTCACTACTGGTATCAAGTGGCATACTGAGCTGTTGTCTGGATCATATCTGCATTATGCACTTTATTATAATTATACTTATTGTGGAAATTGATAGAAACGCTGTTTTGTGGCCACCGTTACTATCAGCTGGTTCCACACGTGTCTGGATTGTTACCTGTCTCCTTTCTTGTTGAGTTGCCTTGTCTTGTATGTTTTGTCATTATCTTCTTCATACATATAGGGATTTTGTTTGTCTCATTCTTTAACCTGGGCAGATATATTCAGGAGTCTGGTTTAGGCTATGTTCACACGTTGCTTTTATGCTGCTTTTTTTCTGCAACCAAAATCTGATCTATTGCTAGTAAAAAAGCTGCAGCTAAAACTCAGGTTTTGCTGCTGTCTTTTGCTTCTTCTTTTGCCGTATTTTTACTGCCTGTTTCAGGATCCAAAAGTTCAGCTTTGCTTTCACCTTGCCAGCATGACAATACTGGAAAGGTGGCTCAGTGGACAGCCTTGCAGCGCTGGGGTCCTGGGTCCAACCCCACCAAGGACAACATCTGCAAGGAGTTTGTATGTTCTCCCCGTGTTTGCGTGGGTTTCCTCCAGGTTCTCCGGTTTTCTCCCACATTCCAAAGACATACTGATAAGGAATTTAGATTGTGAGCCCCATCGGGGACAGCGACGATAATGTGTGCAAACTGTAAAGCGCTGCAGAATATGTTAGCGCTATATGTAATGTAAGATGTTTGTGAAACTATAACAAAAATGAAAAAATGTCAATTTAATGAAATTGGTAAAGTGCTACATAAAATCAAATCTCTGCATTACCAAACCTGTATCAGTAAATGAGAAGTATGTAAAGCGTATATAGCAGTTTGGGCATCATTTGCAGAGGGTTTAGTTAACTAAGTACTCTTCCCAAAAAGTGTAAAATATTTGTGCAAATTTTTTTTTGACACCTGCAAGAACTACGATGTTTTGTGATAGGCGACCATATGCATCTCTATAAGGGTCCACTAAACCTAAGCAAGAAGTGCTGAATGTTTGCTTGGGTAGCAGTCTCAAATTGCAGAAGCAAGGCACATAAGCAAAACCAAACTATAATCTTAATTAAAAATGAGCAATTGGTAGAGAAGAAATTACTGGTCTGTGTTGGTGAGTAGGATAATAGGCACATTTCTAGGTCAAGTGCCTGGTGTCCAATGGTTTACTTATTGCCTTGTGCTCCTCCTCATGCTCCAGAGTTGTCTCGTCTACAGCTAGATCTGAGAAGGGACCCTGCTATCCGAACAGTATTATTATTATTATTATTATTGTTTTGATGGGATTCTGAGATTCTGAGAAGTGTTCAAGGCGTTATTAAACATTGCCACTTACATTGACCATATCTCCAAAAAGCAGGAACTTACCACTTTCCAAGCACCTATAGTGCATATATTCTTTATCACACCCCAAATGTAATAAAGGCCCCAAACCAATCCCCAGAATTAACAGATACAAAATAAGTACAGCCCTCCAATGAAAACAGACCTTAGAAGAGGCACAAAATACACCCGAAAAGACCTTACCGTAGGCTTGATTCTCAAATGCATACAGGTATATGACCAGACTACAGTGTTAGGCTACGTTCACATTAGCGTCGCGGCGCTGTTGCGTCGGCGACGCAGCGGCGACGCAGCGGCGACGCACGGAAAAACGCGCGCAAAAACGCGCGTGTTTTGCGACGCGTGCGTCGTTTTTTGACAAAATCGGACGCAAGAAAAATGCAACTTGTAGCGTTTTCTTGCGTCCGACGCTAGCGTCTAAAACGACGCACGTGTCGGAAAACGCGTGCAAAAAGACGCACGCGTCCCCTATGTTAAACATAGGGGCGCGTCGCCGCTGCGTCGCCGACGCAACAGCGACGCGACGCTAATGTGAACGTAGCCTTAATGCAAGCTCCAGAATAAATACAGACCCCAGAATCAAGACATGATTATATAAAAAAAACTACCCCAAAATATGTATACAGTCCACAAGAGTAACTGGAGAATTAATTCAGATCATCCAAAAAAACCTGATTTTCCCCCCCAAAGACCAAAATGTCCTCCTAAGCCAATGCGTACCCTGTACCATGTTTCTTGATATTCTCCAATATCCAAAATATTCACCAAGGTTTGTGTTTTGTCAGCTCTGTTTATACAGGTCCTTCTCAAAAAATTAGCATATAGTGTTAAATTTCATTATTTACCATAATGTAATGATTACAATTAAACTTTCATATATTATAGATTCATTATCCACCAACTGAAATTTGTCAGGTCTTTTATTGTTTTAATACTGATGATTTTGGCATACAACTCCTGATAACCCAAAAAACCTGTCTCAATAAATTAGCATATCAAGAAAAGGTTCTTTAAACCAGGGGTCCCCAACTCCAGTCCTCAAGGCCCACCAACATGTCATGTTTTCAGGATTTCCTTAATCTTGCCCAGGTAATAATTGCATCACCTGTGCAATGCAAAGGAAATCCTGAAAACATGACCTGTTGGTGGGCCTTGAGGACTGGAGTTGGGGACCCCTGCTCTAAACGACCTATTACCCTAATCTTCTGAATCAACTAATTAACTCTAAACACATGCAAAAGATACCTGAGGCTTTTATAAACTCCCTGCCTGGTTCATTACTCAAAACCCCCATCATGGGTAAGACTAGCGACCTGACAGATGTCAAGAAGGCCATCATTGACACCCTCAAGCAAGAGGGTAAGACCCAGAAAGAAATTTCTCAACAAAAAGGCTGTTCCTAGAGTGCTGTATCAAGGCACCTCAATGGTAAGTCTGTTGGAAGGAAACAATGTGGCAGAAAACGCTGTACAACGAGAAGAGGAGACCGGACCCTGAGGAAGATTGTGGAGAAGGACCAATTCCAGACCTTGGGGAACCTGAGGAAGCAGTGGACTGAGTCTGATGTGGAAACATCCAGAGCCACCGTGCACAGGCGTGTGCAGGAAATGGGCTACAGGTGCCGCATTCCCCAGGTAAAGCCACTTTTGAGCTACAGAGAAGCAGCACTGGACTGTTGCTAAGTGGTCCCAAGTACTTTTTTCTGATGAAAGCAAATTTTGCATGTCATTCGGAAATCAAGGTGCCAGAGTATGGAGGAAGACTGGGGAGAAAGAAATGCCAAAATGCCTGAAGTCCAGTGTCAAGTACCCACAGTCAGTGATGGTGTGGGGTGCCATGTCAGCTGCTGGTGTTGGTCCACTGTGTTTCATCAAGGGCAGGGTCAATGCAGCTAGCTATCAGGAGATTTTGGAGCACTTCATGCTTCCATCGGCTGAAATGCTTTATGGAGATGAAGATTTCATTTTTCAGCACGACCTGGCACCTGCTCACAGTGCCAAAACCACTGGTAAATGGTTTACTGACCATGGTATCACTGTGCTCAATTGGCCTGCCAACTCTCCTGACCTGAACCCCATAGAGAATCTGTGGGATATTGTGAAGAGAAAGTTGAGAGACGCAAGACCCAACACTCTGGATGAGCTTAAGGCCGCTATTGAAGCATCCTGGGCCTCCATAACATCTCAGCAGTGTCACAGGCTGATTGCCTCCATGCCACGCCGCATTGAAGCAGTCATTTCTGCCAAAGGATTCCCGACCAAGTATTGAGTGCATAGCTGAACATTATTATTTGTCGTTTTTTTTGTTTGTTATTAAAAACACTTTTATTTGATTGGATGGGTGAAATATGCTAATTTATTGAGACAGGTTTTTTGGGTTATCAGGAGTTGTATGCCAAAATCATCAGTATTAAAACAATAAAAGACCTGACAAATTTCAGTTGGTGGATAATGAATCTATAATATATGAAAGTTTAATTGTAATCATTACATTATGGTAAATAATGAAATTTAACACTATATGCTAATTTTTTGAGAAGGACCTGTATTTGATGGTGGTCCAAAGGAAGAACCTGGTTTCTAAATTTTGCTCTATTTGTGTCTGAGAACCAGTAAAATGTTCTAGTTTTATTTGTCTGCGTTAAACAAAAACGAGTCTCTGCCATTACCACACTGCATTTGGCCCCATTGCTGAGCATTTTTGGCATGAGGCATTAATCATATTGACAGTGCAATAGATCATGGTGCTAAATATTATGTGCTTGGATAAATTTAGCATTAATTTCCTTTAACGACAGTATTTCAGCCGAGAAATGCTTTGCTATTGATGTCCGTGGTCATGCCTACTTACAATATTACAACAAGAAAAAAACAGACATTGTTCTGGAAGAAAAAAATAAAAAATGGGCGCATGGGAGACGATCATCAGAATTAGAAGCCAGATTACACTGTGATAAAGAATGGCAGATATATGTGGCCTGCTGGTACATGGAGCACGGGGCTTGGAGATGTGAAAATTACATCTAAATTAGTTTTGTTTTATTTGTATGTTAAGGTGCAAAATGGTGACAACACTGCAAATGGGTGATTTACAAAGTGTAAGCTTCTTACTGTGTGAAATGGGATATGATAGGAACTGTAGGAATGGCTCTAGAACAGGACAGTGTAATTTGCCGATAACAGTTACGCAGATCTGGCTTTCATTTTTACTTACGGTAATTTTGGGAATCTAATACAAATGTGTGAGTGGCTTATACATGATAATTTAGAGATTCGTGCTAAAGTTGCATCATTTCTGATCTAGTCACGTTTTTCCCCCACGAGTCACTCTGGTTTGTGCCATGTTTCCCCATGCAAATAGTTTCATATGAAAATAGATAAAGATACTAATCTTGTGATTATGACACCTTTATTCCATGACCACTAGTTCACATGCAGGTACTCATGTACGAACTGTTACCAATAAACTTAAGATAACGCAGTAACAAAATTGAGTGCAATCTCTCTTATTTTGTGAAGTTTGGTTGTCATTCATCCGCATGAGGCTTTGGCATTAATTTCATTTTTATTACGAACATGACAAAAAAGAAAGACGGTTGGAGCTTTGTATTAGAAAAGCAGAGCTCCAACTGTTTAAACTTTTTACTATTTTTCGGAGGAATTAAAAAATCATGAGGAAAACTGATTCAGGAAGCTCTTCTGTTTCGGCGAGTATTGAGTGTATGTCCATGCTACATCTTTGTTCCGCTGGCGGTGGCGCAAAATTTGTCTTGGTGAAGTCTGGTGAATTTGCTCGAAATCCACCTGAAAAAGCGCCACTGGGTGTCTGTATTTTTATACAATATGACTATGCGGTTAGTAATGGGGCGCTTATTGACGCCTCTCCATTACTAACCTTGGGGCTTCATATCACCTGACAATACAAAGGTGACATCAACCCCCACCAATCATCACACCACTTGTCACCGCTACAGGGCAAATGGGAAAAGCGAGGCTTTGTGCCAGAATTGGCACATCTTAGAGATGTGTCTTTTCTGGTGTGCCTAAGAGCTGATGTTTTTAGCCTGGGGGGACCAGTGTCCATGGCCCCTTCCAGCTGTCTGCATACCCTTTGCTGGTTATTAATTATAGAGGAAGCCTACGTCATTTTTTTTTAGTGTCCCCCATTTTAATAGCCAGTAAAGGCTAAGTATACAGCTGTGAGCTGATATTAATAGCCTGGGAAGCTCCATGGGTATTACCCCCTTCCCAGGAATATAAACATCGCCCCCCCAGCCGTCAGCTTTCCCTCTTCTGGTTAAGAAAATTATGCTGGAGCCGACTCCATAATTTTCAGAAAAATGTTTTATTAATACATATACAGTAAGCTGCACACACTGTACTAATTGTATTTGTCACAGACATCTGTATATCTACCTATTCTATAGGTATTTAGTGTATGTAATCCATCTCTTCTATGCTGTCGGCTCCTGCAGTGATTTTACACTACGCGGCTGCTGAATTGCCAACTTTTCTTCTATCTATCAATGTAATATATATATATATATATATATATATATGTATGTGTGTGTGTGTGACTGACATCTATATATATCTATCTATCCTATGTGTACATATCTACTCTATCTATTCTATTCATACCTGTCATGCTGTGATTTAGCTTTTTGTGGCAAATGAATTGCCATCTCTTCAAAGGACATTGGAGCGTAAAAATCGACAGCACTTGCATGGTCCATGTGCTGTGCATTTTTTTCTTGCACTTATAGGCTTGCATTGGCGAGTCTCGTCCAAGATACGTGGCAAATTGCAGCATGCTGCAATTTTTTTCTCAGTCCGATTTCAGCTGAGGAAAAAAATCGCAGATGAGATATCACCCATTAAAGAACATTGGTCAGAGTGCAATCTGATTTTTTATCGGATTGCACTCATCCATTTTTCTCGGAAATTAGTATGAGCTCTAAGATGTATGGAAAAGATGCAGGCAGTGCAGCTGCTGCAAAAATAACTGCAAAAAGGCAGGCAAAGTCGCTTCCCCTGACGAAGGAACAGTGTGTCCGAAACGCACGTCGGGGTGCACTATATCAAATTGGCGGTACTTATAACAAATCCCATATATTAAAAAGTAAGTGACTCTGTATAATGTCCATTGATTGCACCTTATAGATTGCATTTTTTTGCACTACATGCACTTTTTTTTTTGCACTATATGCACCTTTTAGTGTCTTTCCCTACACTTGATTCAATAGTATTGTATGCACATTTGATTCAATAGTGGTATATGCACATTGTTTGCACTTTATATATATAAAAAGGTTTTGGTTTTTTGGGGGATTGTAGTTAATTGCACTTCTCATTTATATGCAACATAAGGAGATTTTTTTGCTTGGACACATATGCAGTCCTTAAGGGCATAATATATAATATAGATGGTCTGCCAGATAATACAATATGATATGTGCACGAAATGATTTTAAGTACATACATATTAAGATTATCTTGATTTTAAATATTTTGTATAGTTTTTATGGTCTGATAAATTGCCAAGAAATAAATAAATATATTGGCGGATATTCTCTGTTGTGATGGTTTTTGGTCTGAACCATGGCGTAAGCACGATCTTGTTAAAGTCGCTTCAGGAAAATAGTTGCTGGCTTTTACCTGAATCAGCTTGTGAAATTAAACTCCGGCAGCTTTGCCTGAACAAATTTTTATATATGTAATATATATACCGTATATACTCGAGTATAAGTCGACCCGAGTATAAGCCGACCCCCCTAATTTTGCCACAAAAAACTGGGAAAACTTAATGACTCGAGTATAAGCCTAGCGGTAAATTTCAAAAGTAAAAATAGATACCAATAAAAGTAAAATTAATTGAGACATCAGTAGGTTAAGTGTTTTTGAATATCCATATTGAATCAGGAGCCCCATATAATGCTCCATAAAGTTTGATGGGCCCCATTAGATGCTCCATATTAAAATATGCCCCATATAATGCTGCATAAAGGGTAATAAGGGCCTTATAAGATGCTCCATAGAGATATTTGCCCTATATAGTGCTGCACAAGTGTAATGGCCCCATAAGATGCTCTGTACAGTCACTTGGCCCATATAGTGCTACACAAGTGTTATGGCCCCATAAGATGCTCCGCCCAGCTACTTGCCCCTTATAGTGCTGCACAAGTGTTATGGCCCCATACAGATGCTCTGTACAGCCACTTGCCCCATATAGTGCTGCACAAGTGTTATGGCCCCATACAGATGCTCCGCACAGCCACTTGCCCCATATAATGCTGCACAAGTGTTATGGCCCCATACAGATGCTCCGCACAGCCACTTGCCCCATATAGTGCTGCACAAGTGTTATGGCCCCATACAGATGCTCTGTACAGCCACTTGCCCCATATAGTGCTGCACAAGTGTTATGGCCCCATACAGATGCTCGGCACAGCCACTTGCCCCATATAGTGCTGCACAAGTGTTATGGCCCCATACAGATGCTCCGCACAGTCACTTGCCCCATATAGTGCTGCACAAGTGTTATGGCCCCATAAGATGCTCCGCACAGCCACTTGCCCCATATAATTCTGCACAAGTGTTATGGCCCCATACAGATGCTCCGCACAGTCACTTGCCCCTTATAATGCTGCACAAGTGTTATGGCCCCATACAGATGCTCCGCACAGCCACTTGCCCCTTATAATGCTGCACAAGTGTTATGGCCCCATAAGATGCTCTGCACAGCCACTTGCCCCTTATAATGCTGCACAAGTATGGCCCCATAAGATGCTCCGCACAGCCACTTGCCCCATATAGTGCTGCACAAGTGTTATGGCCCCATACAGATGCTCCGCACAGCCACTTGCCCCTTATAATGCTGCACAAGTATGGCCCCATAAGATGCTCTGTACAGTCACTTGCCCCATATAATGCTGCACAAGTATGGCCCCATAAGATGCTCCGCACAGCCACTTGCCCCATATAGTGCTGCACAAGCGTAATGGCCCCATAAGATGCTCTGCACAGTCACTTGCCCCATATAATGCTGCACAAGTATGGCCCCATAAGATGCTTCGCACAGCCACTTGCCCCTTATAATGCTGCACAAGTATGGCCCCATAAGATGCTCCGCACAGCCACTTGCCCCATTTGCTTTTGCTGCCATAAAAAAAAAATCACATACTCCCCTCTCTTCGCTCAGGACCCCAGCACTTTTACCTGCTCCTCATGCGGCTCCGTCTTCGGCACTGACGTTCAGCAGAGGGCGCGCACTGACTACGTCACCGCGCCCTCTAACCTGAGCGTCACTGCTGAAGACAGAGAGACACCCGGACCAAGGAGCAGGTGACTATCGCGCAGCGCAGTTCTCCCCCTCCCCGTATACTCACCTGGTCCTGGCGCTGCGTCCCTGCTTCTTCCCCGGCACTGCATCTTCTTCCTGTATTGAGCGGGCAGCGTTACCGCTCATATACAGTAATGAATATGCGGCTCCACCTCTATGGGGAGTGGAGCCGCATATTCATTTCTGTAATGAGTGGTGCCATGTGACCGCTCAGTACAGGAAGAAGCTGCAGCGCTGGAAGAAGCAGGGATATCCAGGGACCACGCCGGGAGCAGGTAAGTATGACTACACAGCCCCCGCTCCCCCTCACCTGCCGACCCCCGGGTATGACTCGAGTATAAGCCGAGAGGGGGACTTTCATCCCAAAAAAATGGGCTGAAACTCTCGGCTTATACTCGAGTATATACGGTATATTTATATATACAGTGGCATCTAACAGTTTGGGCACTCCTGGTCAGTATATATATATATATATATATATATATATATACATACACACTATTAAACTCATACTTTTATTAATCAAATGAGTTTTCAAATTAATTGACAATCTAGTCCAGACTTTGACAAGGTTCGAAAAAAAGATTTTTATTTGAAATAATAATTTTCTCCTTCAAACTTTGCTTTCGTCAAAGAATGCTCCCTTTGCAGCAATTACAGCATTGCAGACCTTTGGCATTCTAGCAGTTAATTTGCTAAGGTAATCTGGAGAAGTTTCCCCCCATGCTTCCAGAAGCCCCTGCCACAAGTTGGTTTGGCTTGATGGGCACTTTTTGCGTACGATACGGTCAAGCTGCTCCCACAACAGCTCAATGGGGTTGAGATCTGGTGACTGCGCTGGCCACTCCATTACAGGTGGAATACCAGCTGCCTGCTGCTTCCCTAAATAGTTCTTGCATAATTTGGAGGTGTGCTTTGGGTCATTGTGCTGTTGTAGGATGAAATCAAGCGCTGTCCACAGGGTATGGCATGGCGTTGCAAAATGGAGTGATAGCCTTCCTTATTCAAAATCCCTTTTACCTTGTACAAATCTCCCACTTTACCAACACCAAAGCAACTGCAGACCATCACATTACCTCCACCATGCTTAACAGATGGCGTCTGTGCTTTTAGTGACCCTAAGCCTTTGAACGGTAGTGTATATATATATATATGAGTGTGTGTGTGTATTTATCTTTTATATTTAAAAAAAAATGCAAAATAAACATGGGCTGGTGCAAACGTTTGGGCACCCTGTATGGCTAGTGCCTATATATAAACATAATCCCTAGCAGCTCTAAATAATTCCACCGTATAAGGCTACTTTCACACATCAGATTTTCGCCGTCATGTCGGTTCCGGCGTCACGCCGCAGTATCGGATCCGGCGTAAAATTTGAAAAACTGATGGAACGGATCTGGTTTTCCACCGGATCCAGTTAGCAGAAACGGCAAAAAACTGCATCCGTTCCATCAGTTTTGCATCCATTTCTTCCTTTTTTTTATACGTTTTTTGACGGATCCGGTTTTCAAAAATGCCCCTGTGAGGCTCCCAAATGTGATTGGCCACTGAAAACGTATACATACAGTGTTCCTACAGCCCATCTGTGAAAGGTTGTAGAGGAGCAAGTGTTTTGAGAACAAGATAGATGTCGCTATTGCGAATATTCTGAAGATCAACGTGGATTTTACTGTGGAGGCGAATCACTTGAAAACAATTGTTCTAGAGAAGAAGCGAGAGAGAGAGCGCATTATGCGTCTGCGCCAAAGGTGTTTGTGGATCCATCCCGTCACTGCATAGAGAATGACACGTGGGGTGTTTTCTACACTGTACATGGAGCTACGAGGAAACCCAGAGAAATTTTTCTCATATGTGCGGATAAAAGTGGAGAACTTTGATCTATTGGTGGACCGAATTGCACATCTCATCTGAAGGAGTGACACGTATTGCATTTCACCGGCGGAGCGTCTGATGGTCACTTTTCGGTAAGCCATTTTTATTGTATCTTCTCCTGTAAAGCAAACTTTAATGTTGTTGCTGGTATTTTTTTAGAACTGTTTAGTGTTCTTTTTTATGAATAATTTTTATTGTATCTCCTACTGTTAAAGCTGACTTCTAACTGTAATATTATTGCTGGTATTTTGTAATAATTTTTGCCTTGCTTTTATTCACAGATTCCTTGCAATTGGAGAATCCCTTTCGTCACTACATTTTCAATTTCGACTCAGAATTTCCACCGTATCGGGAATTGTCAAGCACACGTGCCGTGCATTGTGGTACTCTTTGCATGGCCAATTTATACCACATCCCACAATGGAGAGTTGGTTGGAAATAGCCGATAAATTCCAGCAAGTTTCTCAGTTTCCTAATTGCTTGGGTGCAGTGGACGGGAAACATATCCGCATTGTGAAACTGGCTGGATCCGGATCAGAACATTTCAACTATAAAAAATACTTCTCCGTTGTGCTGATGGCCATCGCAGACGCGGAATACAAATTTATAGTGGTGGATATTGGGGCGTATGGCCGCTCCAATGATACCCAAGTTTTCAAATTGTCTGCTATGGGCAGTCATCTGTATGGAAACACCTTAGACATCACCCCCCCCCCCCCCACCAGACCACTGCCTCTGAAACCTCTGGGCCACCAATGCCTTTTGTTTGTGTTGGGGATGAAGCCTTCCAGCTGTCGGAACACCAGCTGAAACCCTACTCCAGTAGTGGATTAACGCAAACTAAAAGAATTTTTAATTACCACCTCACACGAGCACGCAGAATGGTGGAGTGCGCTTTTGGGATTTTGACCGCCAAATGGCGAGTTCTATTGACAGCTATAAACTTGAAGACTGAGACTGTTGACGAGGTGGTGAAAGCGTGTGTAGTCCTGCACAATTATGTGATATGCAAGGAACATATTTCCATTGAAGACCACTCTGAAGAAACGACCTTGTCTGATTATCACAACATTATGTATAGAAGTTCTGTGTCAGTTTCCCGAATGAGGGACAAATTTGCAGAATACTTTATTTCACCTGAAGGAAGAGTAGATTGGCAGGATGAGAGAGTTTGATCAATTTATCTTGGACCTTGTAACCCAAAGTATTTTACCTTTTTTTAACCAAGTTGTGTACATGTTTCGGTTGTAGCCAAAGTATTTTACCTTCTTTTACCTTGAACCTTATTTTACCAAAGTTGTGTACCTTTTTGGGTTGTACCCAAAGTATTTTACCTTTAACCACATTATTAAACCTTGTTTAACCCAACTTATTTAACCTTATACCTTAATAAATAAATTAAATAAAAGTTCAAACATACTGACTATTTGGCTATTAACCCCTTTCTGACATCAGACGTACTATCCCGTCGAGGTGGGGTGGGCCCCTATGACCACCGACGGGATTGTACGTCCAGCACGATCGGCGGCGCTCACGGGGGGAGCGCGGCCGATCGCGGCCGGGTGTCAGCTGCCTATTGCAGCTGACATCCGGCACTATGTGCCAGGAGCGGTCACGGACTGCCCCCAGCACATTAACCCCCAACACAGCGCGATCAAACATGATCGCGATGTGCCTGCGGTGCAGGGAAGCATTGCGTAGGGATGGGGCTCCCTGCGGGCTTCCCTGAGCCCCCCGCAGCAACGCGATGTGATCGCCTTGCTGCGAGGGTCTTACCTCCCTCCCTGCCTGCTCCAGACCCGGATCCAAGATGGTCGCGGATCCGGGTCCTGCAGGGAGGGAGGTGGCTTCACAGAGCCTGCTCAGAGCAGGCACTGTGAAGCCTGCAGCACTGTAAGTCAGATCGGTGATCTGACAGAGTGCTGTGCAAACTGTCAGATCACCGATCTGTGATGTCCCCCCCT
Organism: Ranitomeya imitator; assembly: GCF_032444005.1. Lineage (NCBI taxonomy): Eukaryota > Metazoa > Chordata > Amphibia > Anura > Dendrobatidae > Ranitomeya > Ranitomeya imitator. The sequence goes on from NC_091288.1 coordinate 99,522,552, forward strand.
GGGACAAAGTAAAAAAGTTAAAAAAAAGGGCTAGGGTTAGGGCTAGGGTTAGGGCTAGAGTTAGGGTTAAGGCTAGGGTTAGGGCTGGGGCTAGGGTTAGGATTAGGGCTAGGGTTAGGGTTAGGACTAGGGTTAGGGTTGGGGCTAAAGTTAGGGTTAGGGTTGGGGCTAAAGTTACAGTTAGGGTTTAGATTACATTTACAGTTGGGAATAGGGTTGGGATTAGGGTTAGGGGTGTGTCAGGGTTAGAGGTGTGGTTAGGGTTACTGTTGGGATTAGGGTTAGGGGTGTGTTTGGATTAGGGTTTCAGTTATAATTGGGGGGTTTCCACTGTTTAGGCACATCAGGGGCTCTCCAAACGCGACATGGCGTCCGATCTCAATTCCAGCCAATTCTGCATTAAAAAAGTAAAACAGTGCTTCTTCCCTTCCGAGCTCTCCCGTGTGCCCAAACAGGGGTTTACCCCAACATATGGGGTATCAGCGTACTCAGGACAAATAGGACAACAACTTTTGTGGTCCAATTTCTCCTGTTACCCTTGGAAAAATACAAAACTGGGGGCTAAAAATAATTTTTGTGGGAAAAAAAGATTTTTTATTTTCACGGCTTTGCGTTATAAACTGTAGTGAAACACTTGGGGGTTCAAAGTTCTCAAAACACATCTAGATAAGTTCCCTGGGGGGTCTAGTTTCCAATATGGGGTCACTTGTGGGGGGTTTCTACTGTTTAGGTACATTAGGAGTTCTGCAAACGCAATGTGACGCCTGCAGACCATTCCATCTAAGTCTGCATTCCAAATGGAGCTCCTTCCCTTCCGAGCCCTCCCATGCGCCCAAACAGTGGTTCCCCCCCACATATGGGGTATCAGCGCACTCAGGACAAATTGGACAACAAATTTTGGGGTCCAATTTCTCATGTTACCCTCGGGAAAATACAAAACTGGGGGCTAAAAAATCATTTTTGTGGGAAAAAATTTTTGTTTTATTTTTACGGCTCTGCATTATAAACTTCTGTGAAACCCTTGGTGGGTCAAAGTGCTCACCACACCTCTAGATAAGTTCCTTAGGGGGTCTACTTTCCAAAATGGTGTCACTTGTGGGGAGTTTCAATGTTTAGGCACATCAGTGGCTCTCCAAACGCAACATGGCGTCCCATCTCAATTCCTGTCAATTTTGCATTGAAAAGTCAAACGGCGCTCCTTCCCTTCCGAGCTCTCCCATCTGCCCAAACAGTGGTTTACCCCCACATATGGGGTATCAGCGTACTCAGGACAAATTGTACAACAACGTTTGGGGTCCAATTTCTTCTCCTACCCTTGGGAAAATAAAAAATTGAGGGCGAAAAAATAATTTTTGTGAAAAAATATGATTTTTTTTTTTTTACGGTTCTACATTATAAACTTCTGTGAAGCACTTGGTGGGTCAAAGTGCTCACCACACCTCTAGATAAGTTCCTTAGGGGGTCTACTTTCCAAAATGGTGTCACTTGGGGGGGTTTCAATGTTTAGGCACATCAGGGGCTCTCCAAACGAAACATGGCGTCCCATCTCAATTCCAGTCAATTTTGCATTGAAAAGTCAAATGGCGCTCCTTCGCTTCCGAGCTCTGCCATGCGCCCAAAGAGTGGTTTACCCCCACATGTGGGGTATTGGCGTACTCAGGACAAATTGTTCAACAATGTTTGGGGTCCATTTTCTCCTGTTACCCTTGGTAAAATAAAACAAATTGGAGCTGAATTAAATTTTTTGTGAAAAAAAGTTAAATGTTCATTTTTATTTAAACATTCAAAAAATTCCTGTGAAGCACCAGAAGGGTTAATAAACTTCTTGAATATGGTTTTGAGCACCTTGAGGTGTGTAGTTTTTAGAATGGTGTCACACTTGGGTATTTTCTATCATATAGATCCCTCAAAATGACTTCAAATGAGATGTGGTCCCTAAAAAAAAATGGTGTTGTAGAAATGAGAAATTGCTGGTCAACTTTTCACTCTTATAACTCCCTAACAAAAAAAAATTTTGGTTCCAAAATTGTGCTGAGGTAAAGTAGACATGTGGGAAATGTTACTTATTGAGTATTTTGTGTGACATATCTCTGTGATTTAATTGCATAAAAATTCAAAGTTGGAAAATTGCAAAATTTTCATAATTTTCGCCAAATTTCCTTTTTTTTCACAAATAAACACAGGTACTATCAAATAATTTTTACCATTGTCATGAAGTACAATATGTCACGAGAAAACATTGTCAGAATCACTGGGATCCGTGGAAGCGTTCCAGAGTTATAACCTCATAAAGGGACAGTGGTCAGAATTGTAAAAATTGGCCCGGTCATTAACGTGCAAACCACCCTTGGGGGTAAAGGGGTTACGCTAAATTAAATCAAGAAGTGTCTCTTATGTTTTTCTTTTTAACCCCTTAGCGACCGCCGATACGCCTTTTAACGGCGGCCGCTAAGGGTACTTAAACCACAGCGCCGTTAATTAACGGCGCTGTGGAAAAAGTAAATAACGCCCCCCAGAGTCGGATTGTCTCCGGGGTCTCGGCTGCCGGGGGTAGCCGAGACCCCAGAGAACATGATTCGGGGTTTTTTTTAACCCACCCCGCATTTGTGATCGCCGGTAATTAACCGTTTACCGGCGATCGCAAAAAAAAAAAAAACGCGATCTCTTTTTAATTTCTCTATCCTCAGATGTGATCGCACATCGGAGGATAGAGAAAAGGGGTCTCAGGTAGCCCCCCAATTCTTACCTATCTCCCCCGATGCTCCTCGTGGCTCCCGGTGGGCGCCGCCATCTTGAAAATGGCGGGCGCATGCGCAGTGCGCCCGCCGGCCGGCCCCGCGAGAATCTTTGGGGTCTCGGCTGCCGGGGGTAGCCGAGACCCCAAAGAGCATGATCGGGGGTCGGTTTTAGCTACCCCTGTTTTGCGATCGCCGGTAATTAACTGTTTACCGGTGACCGCAAAAAAAAAAAAAGAAGCTAAGTGTAATTCTCTGTCCTCTGATGTGATCGCACATCAGAGGACAGAGAAATAGGAGGATTCGGGGACCCTACAATACTCACCTGTATCCCTGGATCCTCCTGCTGCTCCTCCTGGCCACCGGCATCTTCTGGGCAAAAGAAAATGGCGGGCGCATGCGCAGTGCGCCCGCCATCTATTTCCATCTTCCGGCCGGCAGGAGAAGAGCAGTTGGGGCTAAAATTAGGGTTAGGGGTAGGGTTAGGGGTAGGGTTAGGGGTAGGGTTAGGGGAAGGGGTAGGGTTAGGGCTAGGGGTAGGGTTAGGGGTAGGGTTAGGGGTAGGGTTAGGGGTAGGGTTAGGGCTAGGGGTAGGGTTAGGGGTAGGGTTAGGGCTAGGATTAGGGGTAGGGTTAGGGCTAGGTTAGGGCTAGGGTTAGGGGTAGGGTTAGGGCTAGGGGTAGGGTTAGGGCTAGGGTTAGGGCTAAATTTAGGGTTAGGGTTGGGGCTAAATTTAGAGTTAGGGTTGGCGCTAAATTTAGGGTTAGGCTTCTTTCACACTTACGTCGGTACGGGGCCGTCGCAATGCATCGGCCCGACATACCGACGCACGTTGTGAAAATTGTGCACAACGTGGGCAGCGGATGTAGTTTTTCAACGCATCCGCTGCCCAATCTATGTCCTGGGGAGGAGGGGGCGGAGTTACGGCCACACATGCGCGGTCAGAAATGGCGTATGCGACGTACAAAAAAAGTTACATTGAACTTTTTTTGTGCTGACGGTCCGCCAAAACACTGATCCACTGCACTACGGACGCGACGTGTGGCCATCCGTAACGATCCGTCGGCAATACATGTCTATGGGCAAAAAACGCATCCTGCTGGCACATTTGCAGGATCCGTTTCTTGTCCAAAATGACGGATTGCGACGGATGCCAAACGACGCAAGTGTGAAAGTAGCCTTAGGGCTAGGGTTAGGGTTGGGGGTAAAGTTAGGGTTAGAGTTGGGATTAGGGTTAGGGTTTGGATTAGGGTTGGTATTAGGGTTAGGGTTTGGATTAGGGTTAGGGTTGGCATTAGGGTTAGGCTTGGGATTAGGATTAGGTTTGGGATTAGGGTTAAGGTTAGGGTTGTGATTAGGGGTGTATTGGGATTAGGGTTAGGTTTGAGGTTAGTGTTGAGATTAGGATTAGGGGTGTGTTGGATTTAGAGTTTTGATTAGGGTTATGGTTAGGGTTGACATTAGGGTTGTTTTGGGGCAAGGGTTGGGATTATCGTTAGGGTTAGTGATTAGGATTATGGATAGGGTTGGGATTAGGGTTAGGGGTGTGTTGGAGTTGGGTTGGAGCTAGAATTGGGGGGTTTCCACTGTTTAGGTACATCAGGGGGTCTCCAAACACGACAGCCAATTTTGCGCTCAAAAAGTCAAATGGTGCTCCCTCCCTTCTGAGCTCTGCCGTGCGCCCAAACAGTGGGTTACCCCCACATATTTGGCATCAGCATACTCGGGATAAATTGGACAACAACTTCTGGGGTCCAATTTCTCTTGTTACCCTTGTGAAAATAAAAACTTGGGGGCTACAAAATCCTTTTTTGTGGAAAAAAAAATATTTTTTAATTTTCACGACTCTGCATTATAAACTTCTGTGAAGCACTTGGGCATTCAAAGTTCTCACCACACATCTAGATAAGTTCCATGGGGGTCTAGTTTCCAAAATGGGGTCACTTGTGGGGGATTTCTACTGTTTAGGCACATCACGGGCTCTCCAAACGCGACATGGCGTCCAATCTCAATTCCATCCAATTCTACATTGAAAAAGTAAAACGGCACTCCTTCTCTTCCAAGCTCTGCGGTGCGCCCAAACAGTGGTTTACCCCCACATATTGGGTATCAGCGTACTCAGGAGAAATTGCACAACAACTTTTGTGGTCTAATTTCTCCTGTTACCCTTGTGAAAATAAGAATTTGTGGGCGAAAAGATCATTTTTGTGTAAACAAATGCGATTTTTTATTTTCACGGCTCTACGTTATAAACTTCTGTGAAGCACTTGGGGGTTCAAAGTGCTCACCACACATCTAGATAAGTTCCTTAAGGGGTCTAGTTTCCAAAATGGTGTCACTTGTGGGGGGTTTCCACTGTTTAGGCACATCAGGGGCTCTCTAAACGTGACATGGTGTCCGATCTCAATTCCAGCCAATTCTGCATTGAAAAAGTCAAACGGCGCTCCTTCACTTCTAAGTTCTGCGGTGCGCCCAAAAAGTGGTTTACCCCCACATATGGGGTATTGGCGTATTCAGGAGAAATTGCATAACAAAATTTATGGTTACATTTCTGTTTTTACACTTGTGAAAATAAAAAAAATGGTTCTGAATTAAGATGTTTGCAAAAAAAAGTTAAATGTTCATTTTTTCCTTCCACATTGTTTCAGTTCCTGTGAAGCACGTAAAGGGTTAATAAACTTCTTGAATGTGGTTTTGAGAAATATAGACCCCTCAAAATGACTTCAAATGTAATGTGGTCCCTAAAAAAAATGGTGTTGTAAAAATGAGAAATTGCTGGTCAACTTTTAACCCTTATAACTCCCTAACAAAAAAAAATTTTGTTTCCAAAATTGTGCTGATGTAAAGTAGACATGTGGGAAATGTTATTTATTAACTATTTTTCGTGACATATCTCTCTGATTTAAGGGCATAAAAATACAAATTTTGAAAATTGCTAAATTTTAAAAATTTTCGCCATATTTCCGTTTTTTTCATAAATAATCACAAGTAATATCGAAGAAATGTTACCACTAACATGAAGTACAATATGTCACGAAAAAACAATCTCAGAATCAGCGGGATCCGTTGAAGCGTTCCAGAGTTATAACCTCTTAAAGTGACAGTGGTCAGAATTGCAAAAATTGTCCCGGTCATTAAGTACCAAATTGGCTCTGTCACTAAGGGGTTAAAAAAGATCAACTTTTATTTACAAATTTATTTACACATAACAATAAAACAGTGCCTCCAAACCAATAGCTACACATAATTCAAGGTCAGCTGAACCATATGCACATCAAATCAGGAAGGAACAAAATGGGACAAAAAAAAATCTCTTATACCGCTCCTAATCCTAGTGAGCAAAGAACCAGAGAAATCTCAAGTGATATATTCCATGTGTATTTAAGAAGGAATACCATATAAATATCACAGAATTCATAAACAATTGATTGTATTCCAAAGAACTTCAAATGCACTGTGAAAGCGCCGCTCCTGAGCTACAGTATATCGGACGGCTCAATCAGATGAAATCATCACAATCAATCTATTGTTAAATTACCACAGTGCACAGCATGATCACATATATTCACATGCACTGTGAAAGCGCCACTCCCGAACTTTGTCAGACGGCTCACTCAGATGAAATCATCCCAAGCAGTCTATTATTAAATTACCACAGTGCACAGCATGATGACACATATTCAAGTGCTGAGTAGAACAGCCTGTAAAGAAATAAGAGTCCCATACAAAACATATTTCCTGAATGGCTGCACGAGTTGACCGATAAAGTGCCGAGTGACATGCCAGACCTTCCAATGCCCGACGTGCGTTTCGCATTATGCTTCTTCCTAGGGGCCTCCTTGGAAGGGGTGGAGTGGTTGGATTGGGAGGCAGAAGAGGTGATGGGTGGAGAAGAGGGTTGTGATAGTGGCATGATGGGTGAAGGAGACTGGTGGTAGTGGGCAGGGAGAGGAGGTGCAGATGATGTTGGTGGGAACTGGTAAAGGGGCAGGATGTTTGGAACGGGTCAGGATGCTGGGAAGGGGCACGGGCAGGATGCTGGTATGGGTCAGAAGCAGGATGCTGGGACAGGGCATGGGCAGGATGCTGGTACGGGGCAGGATGATGGTACGGGGGCAGGATGCTGGTACGGGTCGGGCAGGATGCTGGTACGGGGCACGGGCAGGATGCTGGTAGTGGCTGGAGGGCGGGACAGTGGCTGGAGGGGAGGATGGTGCAGTTGGGGGGGCAGATGTGGTGGCTTGGGAGGTAACAAGCGCTAGAGCAGACTGGCATGATTGCATTACTTGGATCTGCTGATCAGGAGTGTTGTGAATTCTGTGGCAGAGCTCCCTCCTGTGGTCACAAGTGGTACTTCGGCTGGTTCTCTCTGTGAGCTTCCGTTGGTGGAGGAAAGTGGTACTGCGGCTTCTGAGTTTCCTTCCTCAGGTGATGTGGTGAGGTCGTTAGGTGCTTCCCTATTTAACTCCACCTAGTGCTTTGATCCTGGCCTTCAGTCAATGTTCTAGTGTTGGACCCGTTCTCCTCCTGGATCGTTCCTGTGGCTTGCTGCTCTGCATAGCTAAGTTCCTCTTTGCTATTTGTTTGCTGTTTTTTTCTGTCCAGCTTGTCAATTTGTGTTTTCTGCTTGCTGGAAGCTCTGGGACGCAGAGGGTGTACCTTCGTGCCATTAGTTCGGTACGGAGGGTCTTTTTGCCCCCTTTGCGTGGTTTTTGAAGGGTTTTGTGTTGACCGCAAAGTTACCTTTCCTATCCTCGCTCTGTTCAGAAAGTTGGGCCTCACTTTGCTAAATCTATTTCATCTCTACGTTTGTCTTTTCATCTTTACTCACAGTCATTATATGTGGGGGCTGCCTTTTCCTTTGGGGTATCTCTCTGAGGCAAGGTAGGCTTATTTTCTATCTTCAGGCTAGCTAGTTTCTCAGGCCGTGCCGAATTGCATAGGCAGCGTTAGGCGCAATCCACGGCTGCCTCTAGTGTTGTTGGTTAGGATCAGGGATTGCGGTCAACAGAGTTCCCACGTCTCAGAGCTCGTTCTTGTTTTTTGGGTTATTGTCAGGTCACTGTATGCGCTGACCTCTATGTCCATTGTGGTTCTGAATTATCTTTCATAACAGTACTGAAGGCCGTGTACTAATGATTCTCAATAGAGGGAAAAAAGAAGTTCTGAGACCATTTTTTTTTCTTTGCACTGTGTTTTGCCTTTTTTTTCCCCTAGACATTTGGGTGGTTCAGGACACAGGTGTAGCAATGGACATTAAAGGTCTGTCTTCATGTGTGGATCAGCTCACGGCAAGAGTACAAAGTATTCAAGACTTTGTGGTTCAGAATTCTATGTTAGAACCGAGAATCCCTATTCCTGATTTGTTTTTTTGGAGATAGAACTAAATTTCTGAGTTTCAAAAATAATTGTAAACTATTTCTGGCTTTGAAACCTCGCTCCTCTGGTGACCCAGTTCAACAATTTAGGATCGTTATTTCTTTTTTGCGTGGCGATCCTCAGGACTGGGCATTTTCCCTTGTGCCAGGGGATCCTGCATTAAGTAATATCGATGCATTTTTCCTGGCGCTCGGATTGCTGTACGATGAGCCTAATTCTGTGGATCAGGCAGAGAAGAATTTGCTGGCTCTGTGTCAGGGTCAGGATGAAATAGAGGTATATTGTCAGAAATTTAGAAAGTGGTCCGTACTCACTCAGTGGAATGAAGGTGCGCTCGCAGCTATTTTCAGAAAAGGTCTCTCTGAAGCCCTTAAGGATGTTATGGTGGGATTTCCTATGCCTGCTGGTCTGAATGAGTCTATGTCTTTGGCCATTCAGATCGGTCGACGCTTGCGCGAGCGTAAATCTGTGCACCATTTGGCGGTATTACCTGAGCTTAAACCTTAGCCTATGCAGTGCGATAGGACTTTGACCAGAGTTGAACGGCAAGAACACAGACGTCTGAATGGGCTGTGTTTCTACTGTGGTGATTCCACTCATGTTATCTCTGATTGTCCTAAGCGCACTAAGCGGTTCGCTAGGTCTGCCACCATTGGTATGGTACAGTCAAAATTTCTTCTGTCTGTTACCTTGATCTGCTCCTTGTCATCGTATTCTGTCATGGCATTTGTGGATTCAGGCGCTGCCCTGAATTTAATGGACTTGGAGTATGCTAGGCGATGTGGGTTTTTCTTGGAGCCCTTGCAGTGTCCTATTCCATTGAGAGGAATTGATGCTACGCCTTTGGCCAAGAATAAGCCTCAGTACTGGACCCAGCTGACCATGTGCATGGCTCCTGCACATCAGGAGGTCATTCGCTTTCTGGTGTTGCATAATCTGCATGATGTGGTCGTGTTGGGGTTGCCATGGCTACAAGTCCATAATCCAGTTTTAGATTGGAAATCCATGTCTGTGTCCAGCTGGGGTTGTCAGGGGGTACATGGTGATGTCCCATTTCTGACTATTTCGTCATCCACCCCTTCTGAGGTTCCTGAGTTCTTGTCTGATTACCGGGATGTATTTGATGAGCCCAAGTCCGATGTCCTACCTCCGCATAGGGATTGTGATTGTGCTATCGATTTGATTCCTGGTAGTAAATTCCCTAAAGGTCGACTGTTTAATTTATCTGTGCCAGAGCACGTCGCTATGCGGAGTTATGTGAAGGAGTCTTTGGAGAAGGGGCATATTCGCCCGTCATCGTCGCCATTGGGAGCAGGGTTCTTTTTTGTAGCCAAGAAGGATGGTTCACTGAGACCTTGTATAGATTACCGCCTTTTAAATAAGATCACGGTTAAATTTCAGTACCCCTTGCCATTGTTATCTGATTTGTTTGCTCGCATTAAGGGGGCTAGCTGGTTCACTAAGATAGATCTTCGTGGTGCGTATAATCTTGTGCGTATTAAGCGAGGCGATGAGTGGAAAACTGCATTTAATACGCCCGAGGGCCATTTTGAGTATCTAGTAATGCCATTCGGACTAGCCAATGCTCCATCAGTGTTTCAGTCCTTTATGCATGACACCTTCCGAGAGTACCTGGATAAATTCCTGATTGTGTACTTAGATGACATTTTGATCTTCTCGGATGATTGGGAGTCTCATGTGAAGCAGGTCAGAACGGTGTTTCAGGTCCTGCGTGCTAACTCTTTGTTTGTGAAGGGATCAAAGTGTCTCTTTGGTGTTCAGAAGGTTTCATTTTTGGGGTTCATCTTTTCCCCTTCTACTATCGAGATGGATCCTGTTAAGGTCCAAGCCATCCATAATTGGACTCAGCCGACATCTCTGAAAAGTCTGCAAAAGTTCTTGGGCTTTGCTAATTTTTATCGTCGCTTCATCTGCAATTTTTCTAGTATTGCTAAACCATTGACCGATTTGACCAAGAAGGGTGCTGATTTGGTCAATTGGTCTGCTGCGGTGGAAGCTTTTCAAGAGTTGAAGCGTCGTTTTTCTTCTGCCCCTGTGTTGTGTCAACCAGATGTTTCGCTTCCGTTCCAGGTCGAGGTTGATGCTTCTGAGATTGGAGCAGGGGCTGTTTTGTCGCAGAGAAGTTCTGATTGCTCGGTGATGAAACCATGCGCCTTCTTTTCCAGGAAGTTTTCGCCTGCTGAGCGTAATTATGATGTGGGTAATCGAGAGTTGCTGGCCATGAAGTGGGCATTCGAGGAATGGCGTCATTGGCTTGAAGGAGCTAAGCATCGCGTGGTGGTCTTGACTGATCATAAGAACTTGACTTATCTCGAGTCCGCCAAGCGGTTGAACCCTAGACAAGCTCGTTGGTCGTTGTTTTTTGCCAGTTTTGACTTTGTGATTTCATACCTTCCGGGCTCTAAAAATGTGAAGGCGGATGCTCTGTCTAGGAGTTTTGTGCCCGACTCTCCGGGTGTATCTGAGCCGGCGGGTATCCTCAAAGAGGGAGTAATTGTGTCTGCCATCTCCCCTGATTTGCGGCGGGTGCTGCAAAAATTTCAGGCTAATAAACCTGATCGTTGCCCAGCGGAGAAACTGTTTGTCCCTGATAGGTGGACAAATAAAGTTATCTCTGAGGTTCATTGTTCGGTGTTGGCTGGTCATCCTGGAATCTTTGGTACCAGAGAGTTAGTGGCTAGATCCTTCTGGTGGCCATCTCTGTCGCGGGATGTGCGTACTTTTGTGCAGTCCTGTGGGATTTGTGCTCGGGCTAAGCCCTGCTGTTCTCGTGCCAGTAGGTTGTTTTTGCCCTTGCCGGTCCCGAAGAGGCCTTGGACACATATCTCTATGGATTTTATTTCAGATCTTCCCGTCTCTCAAAAGATGTCAGTCATTTGGGTGGTCTGTGATCGCTTCTCTAAGATGGTCCATTTGGTACCCTTGTCTAAATTGCCTTCCTCCTCTGATTTGGTGCCATTGTTTTTCCAGCATGTGGTTCGTTTACATGGCATTCCAGAGAATATCGTTTCTGACAGAGGTTCCCAGTTTGTTTCGAGGTTTTGGCGAGCCTTTTGTGGTAGGATGGGCATTGACTTGTCTTTTTCCTCGGCTTTCCATCCTCAGACTAATGGCCAGACCGAACGAACCAATCAGACCTTGGAAACATATCTGAGATGCTTTGTTTCTGCTGATCAGGATGACTGGGTGTCCTTTTTGCCTTTGGCTGAGTTCGCCCTTAATAATCGGGCCAGCTCGGCTACCTTAGTTTCACCGTTTTTCTGCAACTCTGGGTTCCATCCTCGTTTCTCTTCACGGCAGGTTGAGTCTTCGGACTGTCCTGGTGTGGATACTGTGGTGGACAGGTTGCAGCAGATTTGGACTCATGTAGTGGACAATTTGACTTTGTCCCAGGAGAAGGCTCAACGTTTCGCTAATCGCAGACGCTGTGTGGGTCCCCGACTTCGGGTTGGGGACTTGGTTTGGTTATCTTCTCGTCATATTCCTATGAAGGTTTCCTCTCCTAAGTTTAAACCTCGTTTTATTGGTCCGTATAGGATTTCTGAGGTTCTTAATCCTGTGTCTTTTCGTCTGACCCTTCCAGATTCATTTTCCATCCATAACGTATTCCATAGGTCATTGTTGTGGAGATACGTGGCACCTATGGTTCCATCTGTTGATCCTCCTGCCCCGGTTTTGGTGGAGGGGGAGTTGGAGTATATTGTGGAGAAGATTTTGGATTCTCGTGTTTCAAGACGGAAACTCCAGTATCTGGTTAAGTGGAAGGGTTATGCTCAGGAAGATAATTCCTGGGTCTTTGCCTCTGATGTCCATGCTCCCGATCTTGTTCGTGCCTTTCATATGGCTCATCCTGGTCGTCCTGGGAGCTCTGGTGAGGGTTCGGTGACCCCTCCTCAAGGGGGGGTACTGTTGTGAATTCTGTGGCAGAGCTCCCTCCTGTGGTCACAAGTGGTACTTCGGCTGGTTCTCTCTGTGAGCTTCCGTTGGTGGAGGAAAGTGGTACTGCGGCTTCTGAGTTTCCTTCCTCAGGTGATGTGGTGAGGTCGTTAGGTGCTTCCCTATTTAACTCCACCTAGTGCTTTGATCCTGGCCTTCAGTCAATGTTCTAGTGTTGGACCCGTTTTCCTCCTGGATCGTTCCTGTGGCTTGCTGCTCTGCATAGCTAAGTTCCTCTTTGCTATTTGTTTGCTGTTTTTTTCTGTCCAGCTTGTCAATTTGTTTTTTCTGCTTGCTGGAAGCTCTGGGACGCAGAGGGTGTACCTCCGTGCCGTTAGTTCGGTACGGAGGGTCTTTTTGCCCCCTTTGCGTGGTTTTTGAAGGGTTTTGTGTTGACCGCAAAGTTACCTTTCCTATCCTCGCTCTGTTCAGAAAGTTGGGCCTCACTTTGCTAAATCTATTTCATCTCTACGTTTGTCTTTTCATCTTTACTCGCAGTCATTATATGTGGGGGCTGCCTTTTCCTTTGGGGTATCTCTCTGAGGCAAGGTAGGCTTATTTTCTATCTTCAGGCTAGCTAGTTTCTCAGGCCGTGCCGAGTTGCATAGGCAGCGTTAGGCGCAATCCACGGCTGCCTCTAGTGTTGTTGGTTAGGATCAGGGATTGCGGTCAACAGAGTTCCCACGTCTCAGAGCTCGTTCTTGTTTTTTGGGTTATTGTCAGGTCACTGTATGTGCGCTGACCTCTATGTCCATTGTGGTTCTGAATTATCTTTCATAACACAGGAGATAGCATATCCATGCGCTCGAGTACCGACCAGAAAAAAGTGTGGTTCGGTGATTGACTTGCATCTGAATGCATCCGTTGCAGAAGTGTATGCAACTCAATAATACTTTTGTTTATCAAATTAAAACCTGCGGCTATTTGCTCCGACAAAAGTTTCAGACAGTTCTGGAAGGATAGATTCAGGTGCAAGAACTCGGGTGCATAGCTCTGCACCTGACCCTTCTGGTGCTGCCGCCCTGAAGCCACAGGAGTACTAGAAAGAGCAGCATCAGAGAGGTGGGGTACAGGAAAAGCTATATCCTCACCAGCAGATTCATGCAACGCAGGCGGCCAGGATGCTCCAGCGCTGGTGGATGGGACCGAGGGATCAGATGTGAGGGAAGTTGCAGAGGGGCTGGGACTGTCGAAGTGTCCCGCGGTGGCAGACTCCGGAGGGATCGCCCAGAAGGGTTCAACTCTGCTGCAGGCTCATGAGTGCTGCCCATGGTGCTGTGGAAGAGAAAAAAAATATAATTAATATATTGATATTGCATGGCCCTGGCTGAAACACCAAAAAAGGGTTAGACGTGTAAACATTGTTTATTAAATGGGTTAGGTAATATTTTCCTTCAGCTCACCATCGTTGACCGGAGGAACGATAGGGCCCTTGCATATTTATACTTGCCCCTGCGTCCTCCAGATCCACTCGGGGCCCGCATCTCTTTGTTGAACTCCTTCTTGAAGCGATCCCTGATCGACCGCCACCGCTTGACAATCCTCTCGCCTGAAAAGTGAAAGCACAAATTGGTTAGTATACAACACTTTAAATCCACCAACATAACTGATCTGTGTATACTTACGTGCTTGATTCTAGGCCCGAACATCGAGGTCGTCCCAGTTGTCTACAAGCTGTTGGCAGACTTGCTCCCAGAGCCGACGGGTCACAACTACATCAGCGTGGCGGCGGTCACTCATGTTCCACAGCGGCTCCCTCTCTTGGATCAGATCGATGAGGAGGTCGATATTTAGCCCGGCCTCCTCACTGTCCGACTCAGGAACACGCTGTGAAGCATGTTAAAAAAAAAAAAAAAGACATTAGATTCAAAACAATATTAAGTTTAAAATAAAATGAAAAACAGAAGGTGCTTACCCGATGATCACCGCCCTGACTCGCACGTTGACGACCCTGGGAGCCGCTCTGAGGACCTCTGGATCGAGCACCAGAATCAGAAGACTAAAAAAAAAAACATCATGTGCTTGTATGTTGGCTTTTTAGGTGTTGTGTGCACTGTGATGTCTATAATGATGATTTGTGTGTGTTGTATGTTGTGTGATGTCTGTAATGATCAGTTTGTATGTGTTGTGTGCAGTGACATTTCTGTAATGAACTTTGGTTTTAATGCGTTAGGTGTAGTGTGAGGTTGTGGTTCTGCAATGCATGCAAGAAACTTACCAATTGCGATCCCACTCCAGGTCTCTCTCCACCCCTTCGGTCTCCTTCTGGAAGCACCTTTTCTGCTGCAGCTTCCTGTTATACAAAAATGATAGATTGATAAATACATTAATTAATAATAGATAGATAGATAGATAGATAGATATAGATAGATAGATATGGGATAGGTAGATATGGGAAAGATAGATAGATATGGGATAGATAAATAGATAGATATGGGATAGATTGATATGGGATAGATAGATAGATATGAGATAGATAGATATTAGATAGATAGATAGATAGATAGATAGATAGATAGATAGATAGATAGATAGATAGATAGATAGATAGACAGGGCAAAAAAAATTGGTAAAAACAAAACATTTATTTACCTCAATGTGCTGCCGACGCGGGGGAGGGCTCCCAGAAGAAGACATGGCTAATAGGCTTTGTGGCTGACTGGCAGGGTCTGTGGCTGGCTAGCAGAGTCTGCAGCTGGCAGGCTGGCTTTGTTCCTGGCTGCCAGAGTCTGTGGCTGGCTGCCAGAGTCTGTGGCCGGCTTGCTGGCTCTGTGGCTGGCTGGCAGAGTCTGTGGCTTGTTGGCAGAGCCTGTGGCTGGCTGGCAGGCTGGCTTGCTGGCTCTGTTGCTGGCTGCCAGAGTCTGTGGCTTGCTGTCAGTCTGTGGCTTGCTGGCAGAGTCTGTGGCTGGCTGGCAGGCTGGCTTGCTGGCTCTGTTGCTGGCTGTCAGAGTCTGTGGCTGGCTTGGAGGCTGGCTTGCTTGCTCTGTTGCTGGCTGGCAGAGTTCATGGCTTGCTGGCAGAGTCCGTGGCTTGCTGGCAGAGTCTGTGGCTTACTGGCAGAGTCTGTGGCTGGCTGGCAGAGTCTGTGGCTTGCTGGCAGAGTCTGTGGCTGGCTGGCAGATTCTGTGGCAGGCAGGCTCTCTTGCAGATAGGCTCTCTTGCTGGCAGGCTCTCTTGCTGGCAGGCTCTCTTGCGTGAGGGCCTCACTGGGATTGTTTATATATGTGTCCTGTGGGCCGGGCAATTGTTTCTGAGCATGCTCAGATTAAAAAACCGGATCAGGTCACCGGATCCGTCTTTTTCCAGATCCGGCACATTCCGGCGCCCATAGACTTGCATTGTAACAAAAAGCCGGAAGCACCGGATCCGGCCCTTCCGGCTATTTCGCCGCAGGCAAAAAACATTACTGTAGACGTTTTTTCCAGATGCCGGAATGGAAATTTTCTCCGGATCCGGAAAAAAACAGAAGGAACGGGGGGCCATGCGGCACAATCCGGCGCTAATACAAGTCAATGGGGAAAATCTGCATCCGGTTTTTAATTTCGCCGGTTCTGGATATTAAAAAAATGGTCCGGAATGAAAAATCCTGATGTGTGAAAGTAGCCTAAAAGAGATTCTAGCTTTGGTAAAACAATGCTATTTATTAATTTATTAAATAATACAGAAAACATATATGACACAGGGTGGGAACAAAAAACCTGCAATGAGAGGTTTTCTTCTAATGACTCTTCTATGATGGCCATGTTTGTGCAGGGGGTCTCTGAACAGTAGAACAATGTACCACAATTCCAGTGTCTGCTAAATCTTTTTGAAGGTCTTTTGTAGTGAAGCTGGGGTTCTGATTTGCCTCTCTAGCAATCCTATGTACTGTTCTCACTGAAATGTTGCTTGGACTTCCAGACCTTATCTTGACCTCCACTGTTTCTGTTAACTTCCATTTATTAATTACATTTCAAATTAAGGAAAGGGCATATTGAAACCGCATTACTATCTTCTTACAGCCTTCTTCTTTGTAGGCCTCCAATATTTTCATTTTCTGAGTGCTAGGCAGCTCATTAGAAGAACCCATGGCTGCTGTTTTTCTGGCACAAGGTTAGAGGAGGCTGGGTTTTTATGAAGCTGGGAAATTTGCATCACCTGGCCTTTCCGAACAATGATTGTGAACAAACCCTAAGACCTGTTTCACACATCAGTTTTTAGCCGTCAGGCACAATCCGGCTAATATTGGAAAAAATGGATCCGTTGCAAATAGTCGAAAACTGATGCGCCGGATCCGTTTTTCTGCTGGATTTTTTTTAAACCCGGGGATAGAGTTTGGAGAGAGAGAAAGAGAGGGAGGGAGGGAGAGAGAGAGGGAATTAATGAAGATTAGACCATATATAAATAGATTATATCTAACGTTATAAAATAACCACCACAAAGATGAATATATATGGTTTTATTAATGAAGTGAAAGAATAATTGTTGAGTTAAATTAATTCATATATGAATATGTGTAAAAATTATATCTTAGATATAATCTATATATTTATTTATCTATTTATATATGGTCTGATCTTCATTCACTATCATCTCTTTCACCCTTGTATTCACGGAGTCAGCATGCTTTATGTTGTAAATTGTATCACTTTACTATATTAGGCACTATAGCTCTTTGCCCTCTGCACTCTCTTTCCAATTCATATGGTGTCCGAATGCCTCTGTGCATGCGCATTCTTCCCGACCTCTTGGGACTTCCTGGGATGCTCATACACTGACACGCAGACATCATAGCTTGCGTGTCATTGAGCATCGTTAGGGAAGTACCCGTTGGAGGAGGCGGGCAGATACACTATGCGCTGCGGTGGGAAGGCACCTATCTTTTTCCCCTGGCAAGCGCATATTGGTGGCATTTCATATAAATATCCGGCTGCCTCTCACCCTGACACCCCCCACGGAAGAAGCTGGTGACGAAACGTACGTCGGGGTGAGTGGACACCGAACGATCAGCAAGCACCTTTTGCACAGGTAATTCCTACATTTTTGAATGGATTGATGAGACTAGTGGCTAAATTGTCATTATTACTTTTATTAGCCTTAAACCTAGTTTATATGGAGACGGTGGATACACTTTATATCGCTGCATTTTGTTATAATAGTTAATTCATATGGCTACATGTCAATATAGTGTGCCCTGGATAAATATACTGCTTAGGAGTTTAATGCCAGTATATGTCTAGTGCCAGTCCTCCATTAACATTTACATTTGTTGTATATATCTTTATAACTGTGGGAACTTACAAAACTGCATCATATGGGTATAGCAATACATTTTTCTGCATTATGATTGTTAATGTAGAATATCCTGTGTATCATTAATATCAGTGTACTATTGGTGTGTTCATTTTTTCTGTGTCCTTTGACAGTATTCTTGCTTTTTTAATTGTCTAATGTACTACTGAATAAAAGCTAATTTTTAATCTTAATTTGGGATCTCTACAAATTTTCGAAGATATAGTGTAAAATGTAAGTTGGATGATATTGCATGTAGAAGTGCCCTTTGTATCATTCTGGACATCTTAGTTGATAATTATTGTCCTGCATTAGGAGGAACCCAGGGCCAACCTCCCCAGCATATGGTCTCACAAGTGGTCTGAGGATCTCACCACATAATGGCAGCCAGGCTACCTCTGGCCAGCACATTGAGGGCTGTGTGGTCCTCCAAAGAAATACCACCCCACACCATTACTGACCCACTGCCAAACCGGTCATGCTGAAGGATGTTGCAGGCGCAAAATCGCTCTCCACGGCATCTCCAGATTCTGTCATGTCTGTCACATGTGCTCAGTGTGAACCTGCTTTCATCTGTGAACAACACAGGGGGCCAGTGGCGAATTTGCCAATCCTGGTGTTCTGTGGCAAATGCCAAGCGTCCTGCACGGTGCTGGGCTGTGAGCACAACCCCCATCTGTGGACGTCGGTCACTCACACCATCCTAATGGAGTCGGTTTCTAACAGTTTGTGCAGATATATGCACATTTGTGGCATGCTGGAGGTCATTTTGCAAGGCTCAGGCAGTGCTCCTCTTGTTCCTCCTTGCACAAAGGCTGACTTAGCGATCCTGCTGCTGGGTTGTTGCCCTCCTACGGCACCCTCCACGTCTCCTGGTGTACTGGCCTGTCTCCTGGTAGCACCTCCAGCCTCTGGACACTACGCTGACAGACACAGCAAACCTTCTTGCCACAGCTCGCATTGATGTGCCATCCTGGATGAGCTGAACTACCTGAGCCACTTGTGTGGGTTGTAGAGTCCGTCTCATGCTATCACAAGTGACCAAAACATCAGCCAGAAAGCATTGTGTTGTGAATTCTGTGGCAGAGCTCCCTCCTGTGGTCACAAGTGGTACTTCGGCTGATTCTGTCTGTGAGCTTCCGTTGGTGGAGGAAAGTGGTACTGCGGCTTCTGAGGTTCCTTCTTCAGGTGGTGTGGTGAAGTCGTTAGGTGCTGCTCTATTTAACTCCACCTAGTGCTTTGATCCTGGCCTCCAGTCAATGTTCTAGTATTGGACCTGTTTCCTCCTGGATCGTTCCTGTGGCCTGCTGCTCTGCATAGCTAAGTTCTGCTTTGCTATTTGTTTGCTGTTTTTTCTGTCCAGCTTGTCTATTTGTTTTTTCCTGCTTGCTGGAAGCTCTGGGACGCAGAGGGTGTACCTCCGTGCCGTTAGTTCGGTACGGAGGGTCTTTTTGCCCCCTTTGCGTGGTTTTTGTAGGGTTTTGTGTTGACCGCAAAGTTACCTTTCCTATCCTCGCTCTGTTCAGAAAGTCGGGCCTTACTTTGCTAAATCTATTTCATCTCTGTGTTTGTCTTTTCATCTTTACTCACAGTCATTATATGTGGGGGGCTGCCTTTTCCTTTGGGGTATTTCTCTGAGGCAAGGTGGGCTTATTTTCTATCTTCAGGCTAGCTAGTTTCTCAGGCTGTGCCGAGTTGCATAGGGAGCGTTGGGCGCAATCCACGGCTGCCTCTAGTGTGGTTGGAGAGGATTAGGGATTGCGGTCAGCAGAGTTCCCACGTCTTAGAGCTCGTTCTATGTTTTTGGGTTATTGTCAGGTCACTGTATGTGCTCTGACCTCTATGTCCATTGTGGTACTGAATTACCTTATCATAACAGTACTGGAGGACCAAAGTACTAATGATTCTCAATAGAGGGAAAAAAGAAGTTCTGAGACCATTTTTTTTTCTCTGCACTGTGTTTTGCCTTTTTTTTCCCCTAGACATTTGGGTGGTTCAGGACACAGGTGTAGCGATGGACATTAAAGGTCTGTCTTCATGTGTGGATCAGCTCACGGCAAGAGTACAAAATATTCAAGACTTTGTGGTTCAGAATTCTATGTTAGAACCGAGAATTCCTATTCCTGATTTGTTTTTTGGAGATAGAACTAAATTTCTGAGTTTCAAAAATAATTGTAAACTATATCTGGCTTTGAAACCTCGCTCCTCTGGTGACCCAGTTCAACAAGTTAGGATCATTATTTCTTTTTTACGTGGCGACCCTCAGGACTGGGCATTTTCTCTTGTGTCAGGAGATCCTGCATTATGTAATATCGATGCGTTTTTCCTGGCGCTCGGATTGCTGTACGATGAACCTAATTCAGTGGATCAGGCAGAGAAAAATTTGCTGGCTCTGTGTCAGGGTCAGGATGAGATAGAGGTATATTGTCAGAAATTTAGAAAGTGGTCCGTACTCACTCAATGGAATGAAGGTGCGCTCGCAGCTATTTTCAGAAAAGGTCTCTCTGAAGCCCTTAACCCCTTTACCCCCAAGGGTGGTTTGCACGTTAATGACCGGGCCAATTTTTACAATTCTGACCACTGTCCCTTTATGAGGTTATAACTCTGGAACGCTTCAATGGATTCCAGTGATTCTGACATTGTTTTCTCGTGACATATTGTACTTCATGACAATGGTAAAAATTCTTTGATAGTACTTGCGTTTATTTGTGAAAAAAACGGAAATTTGGCGAAAATTATGAAAATTTTGCAATTTTCCAACTTTGAATTTTTATGCAATTAAATAACAGATATATGTCCCACAAAATACTTAATAAGTAACATTTCCCACATGTTTACTTTACATCAGCACAATTTTGGAACCAAAATTTTTTTTTGTTAGGGAGTTATAAGGGTTAAAAGTTGACCAGCAATTTCTCATTTTTACAACACCATTTTTTTTTAGGGACCACATCTCATTTGAAGTCATTTTGAGGGGTCTATATGATAGAAAATACCCAAGTGTGACACCATTTTAAAAACTGCACCCCTCATGGTGCTCAAAACCATATTCAAGAAGTTTATTAACCCTTCTGGTGCTTCACAGGAATTTTTGGAATGTTTGAATAAAAATGAACATAACTTTTTTCACAAAAAATTTAATTCAGCTCCAATTTGTTTTATTTTACCAAGGGTAACAGGAGAAAATGGACCGCAAAAGTTGTTGTACAATTTGTCCTGAGTACACCGATACCCCATATGTGGGGGTAAACCACTGTTTGGGCGCATGACAGAGCTCGGAAGCGAAGGAGCGCCATTTGACTTTTCAATGCAAAATTGACTGGAATCGAGATGGGACACCATGTTGCGTTTGGAGAGCCCCTGATGTGCCTAAACATTGAAACCCCCAACAAGTGACAACATTTTGGAAAGTAGACCCCCTAAGGAACTTATCTAGAGGTGTGGTGAGCACTTTGACCCACCAAGTGCTTCACAGAACTTTATAATGCAGAACCGTAAAAATAAAAAATCATATTTTTTCACAAAAATTATCTTTTCGCCCCCAATTTTTTATTTTCCCAAGGGTAAGAGAAGAAATTGGACCCCAAAAGTTGTTGTACAATTTGTCCTGAGTACGCTGATACCCCATATGTGGGGGTAAACCACTGTTTGGGCGCATGGGAGAGCTCGGAAGGGAAGGAGCGCCGTTTGACTTTTCAATGCAAAATTGACAGGAATTGAGATGGGACGCCATGTTGCGTTTGGAGAGCCACTGATGTGCCTAAACATTGAAACCCCCCACAAGTGACACCATTTTGGAAAGTAGACCCCCTAAGGAACTTATCTAGATGTGTGGTGAGCGCTTTGACCCACCAAGGGCTTCACAGAAGTTTATAATGCAGAGCCGTAAAAATAAAACAAACATTTTTCCCACAAAAATTAATTTTAGCCCCCAGTTTTGTATTTTCCTGAGAGTAACAGGAGAAATTGGACCCCAAAATTTGTTGTCCAATTTGTCGTGAGTGCGCTGATACCCCATAAGTGGGGGGGAACCACTGTTTGGGCGCATGGGAGGGCTCGGAAGGGAAGGAGCTCCATTTGGAATGCAGACTTAGATGGAATGGTCTGCAGGTGTCACATTGCGTTTGCAGAGCCCCTAATGTACCTAAACAGTAGAGTCCCCCCACAAGTGACACCATTTTGGAAAGTAGACCCCCTAAGGAACTTATCTAGATGTGTGGTGAGCGCTTTGACCCACCAAGGGCTTCACAGAACTTTATAATGCAGAGCCGTAAAAATAAAACAAAAATTTTTTCCCACAAAAATTATTTTTTAGCCCCCAGTTTTGTATTTTCCCGAGGGTAAGAGGAGAAATTCGACCCCAAAAGTTGTTGTCCAATTTGTCCTGAGTACGCTGATACCCCATATGTGGAGGGAACCACCGTTTGGGCGCATGGGAGGGCTCGGAAGGGAAGGAGTGCCATTTGGAATGCAGACTTAGATGGAATAGTCTGCAGGCGTCACATTGCGTTTGCAGAGCCACTAATGTACCTAAACAGTAGAAACCCCCCACAAGTGACCCCATATTGGAAACTAGACCACCCAGGGAACTCATCTAGATGTGTTGGGAGAACTTTGAACCCCCAAGTGTTTCACTACAGTTTATAACGCAGAGCCGTGAAAATAAAAAATCTTTTTTTTTTCCCACAAAAATTATTTTTTAGCCCCTAGTTTGTTTTTTCCCAAGGGTAACAGGAGAAATTGGACCCCAAAAGTTGTTGTCCTATTTGTCCTGAGTACGCTGATACCCCATATGTTGGGGCAAACCCCTGTTTGGGCACACGGTAGAGCTCGGAAGGGAAGGAGCACTGTTTTACTTTTTCAACGCAGAATTGGCTGGAATTGAGATCGGACGCCATGTCGTGTTTGGAGAGCCCCTGATGTGCCTAAACAGTGGAAACCCTCCAATTATAACTGAAGCCCTAATCCAAACACACCCCTAACCCTAATTCCAATGGTAACCCTAACCACACCCCTAACCCTGACACACCCCTAATCCCAACCCTATTCCCAACTGTAAATGTAATCTAAACCCTAACTTTAGCCCCAACCCTAACTGTAGCCCCAACCCTAACTGTAGCCCCAACCCTAACCCTAACCCTAACCCTAGCCCTAACCCTAACCCTAGCCCTAACCCTAGCCCTAGCCCCAACCCTAACCCTAGCCCTAACCCTAACCCTAGCCCTAACCCTAGCCCTAACCCTAGCCCTAACGGGAAAATGGATATAAATACATTTTTTTAATTTTTCCCTAACTAAGGGGGTGATGAAGGGGGGTTTGATTTACTTTTATAGCGGGTTTTTTAGCGGATTTTTATGATTGGCAGCCGTCACACACTGAAAGACGCTTTTTATTGCAAAAAATATTTTTTGCGTTACCACATTTTGAGAGCTATAATTTTTCCATATTTTGGTCCACAGAGTCATGTGAGGTCTTGTTTTTTGCGGGACGAGTTGTCGATTTTATTGGTAACATTTTCAGGCACGTGACATTTTTTGATCGCTTTTTATTCTGATTTTTGTGAGGAAGAATGACCAAAAAACAGCTATTCATGAATTTCTTTTGGGGGAGGCGTTTATACCGTTCCGCGTTTGGTAAAATTGATAAAGCAGTTTTATTCTTCGGGTCAGTACGATTACAGCGACACCTCATTTATATCATTTTTTTATGTTTTGGCGCTTTTATACGATAAAAACTATTTTACGGAAAAAATAATTATTTTTGCATCGCTTTATTCTCAGGACTATAACTTTTTAATGTTTTTGCTGATGATGCTGTATGGCAGCTCGTTTTTTGCGGGACAAGATGTCGCTTTCAGCGGTACCATGGTTATTTATATCCATCTTTTTGATCGCGTGTTATTCCACTTTTTGTTCGGCGGTATTATAATAAAGCGTTGTTTTTTGCCTCGTTTTTTTTTTTTTTTCTTACGGTGTTTACTGAAGGGGTTAACTAGTGGGCCAGTTTTATAGGTCGGGCCGTTACGGACGCGGCGATACTAAATATGTGTACTTTTATTGTTTTGTTTTTTTTTATTTAGATAAAGAAATGTATTTATGGGAATAATATTATTTTTTTTTTTTTCATTATTTTGGAATATTTTTTTTAATTTTTTTTTACACATTTGAAAATTTTTTTTTTTACTTTTTTACTTTGTCCCAGGGGGGGGACATCACAGATCGGTGATCTGACAGTTTGCACAGCACTCTGTCAGATCACCGATCTAATAGGAGTGCAGGCTGCTTCACAGTGCCTGCTCTGAGCAGGCTCTGTGAAGCCACCTCCCTCCCTGCAGGACCCGGATCCGCGGCCATCTTGGATCCGGGCCTGGAGCAGGGAGGGAGGGAGGTAAGACCCTCGCAGCAACGCGATCACATCGCGTTGCTGCGGGGGGCTCAGGGAAGCCCGCAGGGAGCCCCCTCCCTGCGCGATGCTTCCCTGCACCGCTGGCACATCGCGATCATCTTTGATCGCGGTGTGCCGGGGGTTAATGTGCCGGGGGCAGTCTTTGACCACTCCTGACACATAGTGCCGGATGTCAGCTGCGATAGGCAGCTGACACCCAGCCGCGATCGGCGGCGCTTCCCCCGTGAGCGCTGCCGATCGCATATGACGTACTATTGCATCCTTGGGAAGTAAAGCCCACCCCACATGGACGCAATAGCACGTCTAATGGCAGAAAGGGGTTAAAGATGTCATGGTGGGATTTCCTATGCCTGCTGGTCTGAATGAGTCTATGTCTTTGGCCATTCAGATCGGTCGACGCTTGCGTGAGCGTAAATCTGTGCACCATTTGGCGGTATTACCTGAGCTTAAACCTGAGCCTATGCAGTGCGATAGGACTTTGACCAGAGTTGAACGGCAAGAACACAGACGTCTGAATGGGCTGTGTTTCTACTGTGGTGATTCCACTCATGCTATCTCTGATTGTCCTAAGCGCACTAAGCGGTTCGCTAGGTCTGCCACCATTGGTACGGTACAGTCAAAATTTCTTCTGTCCGTTACCTTGATCTGCTCTTTGTCATCGTATTCTGTCATGGCATTTGTGGATTCAGGCGCTGCCCTGAATTTGATGGACTTGGAGTATGCTAGGCGTTGTGGGTTTTTCTTGGAGCCCTTGCAGTGTCCTATTACATTGAGAGGAATTGATGCTACGCCTTTGGCCAAGAATAAGCCTCAGTACTAGACCCAGCTGACCATGTGCATGGCTCCTGCACATCAGGAGGTTATTCGCTTTCTGGTGTTGCATAATCTGCATGATGTGGTCGTGTTGGGGTTGCCATGGCTACAAGTCCATAATCCAGTATTAGATTGGAAATCCATGTCTGTGTCCAGCTGGGGTTGTCAGGGGGTACATGGTAATGTCCCATTTCGGACTATTTCGTCATCCACCCCTTCTGAGGTTCCAGAGTTCTTGTCTGATTACCGGGATGTATTTGATGAGCCCAAGTCCGATACCCTACCTCCGCATAGGGATTGTGATTGTGCTATCAATTTGATTCCTGGTAGTAAATTCCCAAAAGGTCGACTGTTTAATTTATCTGTGCCTGAGCACGCCGCTATGCGGAGTTATGTGAAGGAGTCCTTGGAGAAGGGGCATATTCGCCCGTCATCGTCACCATTAGGAGCAGGGTTCTTTTTTGTAGCCAAGAAGGATGGTTCACTGAGACCTTGTATAGATTACTGCCTTCTAAATAAGATCACGGTTAAATTTCAGTACCCCTTGCCGTTGTTATCTGATTTGTTTGCTCGGATTAAGGGGGCTAGTTGGTTCACCAAGATAGATCTTCGTGGTGCGTATAATCTTGTGCGTATTAAGCGAGGCGATGAATGGAAAACTGCATTTAATACGCCCGAGGGCCATTTTGAGTATCTAGTAATGCCATTCGGACTTGCCAATGCTCCATCAGTGTTTCAGTCCTTTATGCATGACATCTTCCGAGAGTACCTGGATAAATTCCTGATTGTGTACTTGGATGACATTTTGATCTTCTCGGATGATTGGGAGTCTCATGTGAAGCAGGTCAGAACGGTGTTTCAGGTCCTGCGTGCTAATTCTTTGTTTGTGAAGGGATCAAAGTGTCTCTTTGGTGTTCAGAAGGTTTCATTTTTGGGGTTCATCTTTTCCCCTTCTACTATCGAGATGGACCCTGTTAAGGTCCAAGCCATCCATGATTGGACTCAGCCGACATCTCTGAAAAGTCTGCAAAAGTTCCTGGGCTTTGCTAATTTTTATCGTCGCTTCATCTGCAATTTTTCTAGTATTGCTAAACCATTGACCGATTTGACCAAGAAGGGTGCTGATGTGGTCAATTGGTCTTCTGCTGTTGTGGAAGCTTTTCAAGAATTGAAGCGTCATTTTTCTTCTGCCCCTGTGTTGTGTCAACCAGATGTTTCGCTTCCGTTCCAGGTCGAGGTTGATGCTTCTGAGATTGGAGCAGGGGCTGTTTTGTCGCAGAGAAGTTCTGATTGCTCGGTGATGAAACCATGCGCCTTCTTTTCCAGGAAGTTTTCGCCTGCTGAGCGAAATTATGATGTGGGCAATCGAGAGTTGCTGGCCATGAAGTGGGCATTTGAGGAGTGGCGTCATTGGCTTGAAGGAGCTAAGCATCGCGTGGTGGTCTTGACTGATCATAAGAACTTGACTTATCTCGAGTCTGCCAAGCGGTTGAATCCTAGACAGGCTCGTTGGTCGCTGTTTTTTGCCCGTTTTGATTTTGTGGTTTCGTACCTTCCGGGCTCTAAGAATGTGAAGGCTGATGCCCTGTCAAGGAATTTTGTGCCCGACTCTCCGGGTTTATCTGAGCCGGTGGGTATCCTCAAAGAGGGAGTAATTGTGTCTGCCATCTCCCCTGATTTGCGGCGGGTGCTGCAAAAATTTCAGGCTAATAAACCTGATCGTTGCCCAGCGGAGAAACTGTTTGTCCCTGATAGGTGGATGAATAAAGTTATCTCTGAGGTTCATTGTTCGGTGTTGGCTGGTCATCCTGGAATCTTTGGTACCACAGAGTTAGTGGCTAGATCCTTTTGGTGGCCATCTCTGTCGCGTGATGTGCGTTCTTTTGTGCTGTCCTGTGGGATTTGTGCTCGGGCTAAGCCCTGCTGTTCTCGTGCCAGTGGGTTGCTTTTGCCCTTGCCAGTCCCGAAGAGGCCTTGGACACATATCTCTATGGATTTTATTTCAGATCTTCCCGTCTCTCAAAAGATGTCAGTCATTTGGGTGGTCTGTGATCGCTTCTCTAAGATGGTCCATTTGGTACCCTTGTCTAAATTACCTTCCTCCTCTGATTTGGTGCCATTCTTCTTCCAGCATGTGGTTCGTTTACATGGCATTCCAGAGAATATCGTTTCTGACAGAGGTTCCCAGTTTGTTTCGAGGTTTTGGCGAGCCTTTTGTGGTAGGATGGGCATTGACTTGTCTTTTTCCTCGGCTTTCCATCCTCAGACTAATGGCCAGACCGAACGAACCAATCAGACCTTGGAAACATATCTGAGATGCTTTGTTTCTGCTGATCAGGATGACTGGGTGTCCTTTTTGCCTTTGGCTGAGTTCGCCCTTAATAATCGGGCCAGCTCGGCTACCTTGGTTTCGCCGTTTTTCTGCAACTCTGGGTTCCATCCTCGTTTCTCTTCAGGGCAGGTTGAGTCTTCGGACTGTCCTGGTGTGGATACTGTGGTGGACAGGTTGCAGCAGATTTGGACTCATGTAGTGGACAATTTGACCTTGTCCCAGGAGAAGGCTCAACGTTTCTCTAATCGCAGACGCTGTGTGGGTCCCCGACTTCGTGTTGGAGATTTGGTTTGGTTATCTTCTCGTCATATTCCTATGAAGGTTTCCTCTCCTAAGTTTAAACCTCATTTCATTGGTCCATGTAGGATTTCTGAGGTTCTTAATCCTGTGTCTTTTCGTCTGACCCTTCCAGATTCTTTTTCCATACATAACGTATTCCATAGGTCATTGTTGCGGAGATACGTGGCACCTATGGTTCCATCTGTTGATCCTCCTGCCCCGGTTTTGGTTGAGTATATTGTGGAGAAGATTTTGGATTCTCGTGTTTCAAGACGGAAACTCCAGTATCTGGTTAAGTGGAAGGGTTATGCTCAGGAAGATAATTCCTGGGTCTTTGCCTCTGATGTCCATGCTCCCGATCTTGTTCGTGCCTTTCATATGGCTCATCCTAGTCGTCCTGGGGGCTCTGGTGAGGGTTCGGTGACCCCTCCTCAAGGGGGGGGTACTGTTGTGAATTCTGTGGCAGAGCTCCCTCCTGTGGTCACAAGTGGTACTTCGGCTGATTCTCTCTGTGAGCTTCCGTTGGTGGAGGAAAGTGGTACTGCGGCTTCTGAGTTTCCTTCCTCAGGTGATGTGGTGAAGTCGTTAGGTGCTGCTCTATTTAACTCCACCTAGTGCTTTGATCCTGGCCTCCAGTCAATGTTCTAGTATTGGACCTGTTTCCTCCTGGATCGTTCCTGTGGCCTGCTGCTCTGCATAGCTAAGTTCTGCTTTGCTATTTGTTTGCTGTTTTTTCTGTCCAGCTTGTCTATTTGTTTTTTCCTGCTTGCTGGAAGCTCTGGGACGCAGAGGGTGTACCTCTGTGCCGTTAGTTCGGTACGGAGGGTCTTTTTGCCCCCTATGCGTGGTTTTTGTAGGGTTTTGTGTTGACCGCAAAGTTACCTTTCCTATCCTCGCTCTGTTCAGAAAGTCGGGCCTCACTTTGCTTAATCTATTTCATCTCTACGTTTGTCTTTTCATCTTAACTCACAGTCATTATATGTGGGGGCTGCCTTTTCCTTTGGGGTATTTCTCTGAGGCAAGGTAGGCTTATTTTCTATCTTCAGGCTAGCTAGTTTCTCAGGCTGTGCCGAGTTGCATAGGGAGCGTTAGGCGCAATCCACGGCTGCCTCTAGTGTGGTTGGAGAGGATTAGGGATTGCGGTCAGCAGAGTTCCCACGTCTCAGAGCTCGTTCTATGTTTTTGGGTTATTGTCAGGTCACTGTATGTGCTCTGACCTCTATGTCCATTGTGGTACTGAATTACCTTATCATAACAGCATTGGTACTGAGATGTGGTCCCCACTTGCAGAACCACTCCTTTATTGAGTGTGTCTTGATAATTGCCAATAATTTCCATCTGTTGTCTATTCCATTTGCACAACAGCATGTGAAACTGATTGTCAAACAGTGTTTCTTCCTAAGTGGACAGTTTGATTTCAATTTCACAGAAGTTTGATTTACTTGAAGTTATATTCTGTTGTTTAAGTGTTCCCTTTATTTTTTTAGCAATGTGTATATATAAAAAAATATACAAAGTTAAATAAATGCTAAAAAAAGTATTGTTTTGTTAAATGGTATACGTGTAAAACATATCTCACTTGGCTTTAAAAGAGACCCCTAAAAATAATAAATAATGCACTTTTCCACAGAATTGTGCAGGTACCGTACATCCACTTCTCGATTTGGCTTGGAAAACTGCATCAAAAACTGTGTTTCCCAAAAATTAATCCTGTGTAAGGGTATGTGCACACGATGCAGATTTAGTGCAGAACTGCAGCAGATTTTTCTGCAGCAGAAACGCTGTAGAACTGCACTGTGATCACAGTACAATGTAAATCAATGTGAAAAAAAAAAAGCTGTGCACATGGTGCAGAAAAATCTGCGCAGAAACGCTGCAGTTTTCAAAGAAGTGCCTGTCACTTCTTTTGTGCAGTTCTGCAGCGTTTCTGCACCCCTCCATAATAGAAATCTGCAGGTGCGTTTTTGATGCGTTTTTCATGCGTTTTTCATGCGTTTTTCATGCGTTTTTTGTGCAGATTTGTGCTCAAAAAACGCATAAAAAACGCATGAAAAACGCATGAAAAACGCATAAAAAACGCATAAAAAACGCACCTGCAGATTCTGCCAGGAGATGCAGATTTAGTGCAGAACTGCAGCAGATTTTTCTGCACTAAGTCTGCATCGTGTGCACATACTCTAAAACTATTAGACTTGTTATTACAACAAGATATTGAATACATAGATGATTGATACTGAGAAAAATGCACTATATTTTGACAGAAAAGTAAGAGCTGTCTGCTCAGCTATGACTATGTTCACACCATATTGCACCATTAGTTATCCATTTGCAATGATATATGTGACATATTTGTAAAGAGTGTGTTTTTTGGCATACATATAGCCAGCATATGATGGCACAGCTTTTTTCACTACTGTGTTTTTCAATATAGAGGGTCCACAAGAAAAAAAACATATGGTATATATTTTTTTTTAAATAATGGGACTCAACAGACATATACAAGCGGCACAAAGCTTATGGGTAGGTTGAATACTATTAGTACTAGGCCTCAGTGTGGTTTCTGTGCGTAAATGGACTTTAATTTCTGTTTATGTGTTTTTTTATTTCCACAGGAAAGCACAAGCCGGCCACACATCACAGAAAAAGCCCCAGGATCCCAAATCTCCGATCTTCCAAACCATTCAGGTAAAAATCTTACCTTATAGGAGTTATCTGAAATTCATAAAATGGATAACATTGCAAACTGCTTGTAAAAACTAGTAACTTTGCAATTTACCTCTTTTGAAAATTCTTCTCATTTCTTAAGAAAAGAGGGATCGTAAATTCTAACTTTATAGTTTACAGCTTGATGACTACAGTGAAAAGTCAGTGAAAATGACTACAGTGAAAAGTGGGCAGTTACTTAATCGAAGTGTGTCCCTTGCTTGCAGACTCTACAGCCTGAAAGAGCAGCTCGGAAGCTTGCGAGATCGCTGGATGTGGCCCCTGTGCTCTTCCCATGCTGCAGAGGCAAAGCTGCATTTGCTAGCAGCATGGCAGTGCAGTGCCTTAAAGGGGTTTTCCACAACTAGAAGAACCCCTTCTTGATGATGTAAATGTTTGGGGCCGATAAAATTAAAAAACCTATACTCACCTCCTGTGCCGCAACCGTTCCAGTGGTGTCAGCATTCGCGGTCACCAGGGCTCTCGTGCGGTTATTGTGACATGTTATCCCGGCACCCAGTCAGCATTGGCATCTGTGTCCCCATCTTTGGTCAAATTGAACCTGAAGAGTAAGTCTAGGCGGCAGCTGATCTTGGACTTCCTCTTCATATTCAATTCGACAGGATGTGGGGACAGTGACGTCTGTGCTGATTGGTCGCCAGAGTCACAAGTAATAACAGGACGGGAGCCCGGTGAGAATGAGTGCCGAAGCCATGGAAACGGCACCAACACGGGAGGTGAATATAGGCTTTTTTATTTAATCAAGGACAAGCGTGGGGTATGGCAAGACGCTGTGCAAGTAGTTATCGCCATATTCGTACTGGTACAAAGGATGAAATTAACACTTTATTTGTGCAGCAAAATAGCATAAAGTTTAACATTTAAAGAACACTGGCAGAATTGTTCATTTGTTAATATATATATTTTCCTTAAAGAGTTATTAAAAGTTTGTCAATAAATTATATGTACCACAAAGGATGACTAACGAATACAACCCTCATCCTGAAAAAATCAAGCCGTCATATGACTACGTCGCTGAAAAAATTTAGGGATCCTGGAACTTAACTGTACAAAAGTGACAAATGAAATTGGCATAATGCCTATAAACAGTTGTGAAGGATTAAAGGCTAGAAATACTTTACATCAGTATTAGGCCGCCGTCACACATGCGAGTTTTACGGACGTAAGAGCGCAGAATCTACGTCCGTAAAACTCGCAAAAAATACGGCACAATTATTCTCTATGCCCCTGCTCCTATTTGCCGTATTTTACTGATCAGTATTATACGGCTTTCTACGGCCGTACAAAATCGCAGCATGCTGCGTTTGTCACCGTACTGCGCAAGAAATACGCCAATGAAAGTCTATGGAAGCGTGAAAAATACGGATTACACACGGACAAGCAGTGTGACTTGCGAGAAATACGCAGCGCTGTTAGAGAGAAAAGCCGGTAATTCAGTGCGGTGTACAGTAAAATCACACTGACAGCTTACAGTAGAATAGGTAGAATAAATGTGTACACATAGAATAGGTATATATATATATATATATGTCAGTGAGACACATATATGTATATATATTAATATTTATTCCAGCGCTAGACAGCTTGAAAGCCGGTAATTCAATTACCGGCTTTTTCCTTCTCCTTCCTAAAACCCGACATGATTTGAGACATGGTTTACATACAGTAAACCATGTCTTCTCTCCATTTTTTTTGCAGATTCCACACTACTAATGTCAGTAGTGTGTATCTGCAAAATTTGGCCGTTCTAGCTCTTAAAATAAAGGGTTAAATGGCGGAAAAAATTGGCGTGGGCTCCCGCGCAATTTTCTCCGCCAGAGTAGTAAAGCCAGTGACTGAGGGCAGATATTAATAGCCTGGAGAGGGTCCACGGTTATTGGCCCCCCCCTGGCTTTCTAGGTAATTTCCCACGATCTATGAACAGCCAGCAGAGGGCGCCTCACCGCAAATGAAGCTAAATATAGATCATTGATCTATTTTTAGCCTCATTCCCTGGGGTTTTGCAGCGAGGAGCAGCGTGCATTAGCACAGCTCCTTGCTGCAAAATGTTTTAACCCCTTCAGAAGGATTTACATCGTTGGACGTTACAGATCTGCGGAGGGTAAGTATATTGTTGGTTTATTATGTTTTTTTACTCACAGAACGAGGGTCTTCAGTGACTGGATTGGGCGTTGAATAAAATACTGCAACAACCATTGTTTTTATTTCATTAAAATAATTTTAAATAATGTGTTTGTGTTTTATTTAACCCTTTACTAGTATTGGATTAATAATGGATAGGTGTCATAATTGACGCCTCTCCATTATTAATTAGGCTTAATGTCACCTTACAATAGCAAGGTGGCATTAACCCTTCATTACCCCATATCCCACCGCTACACGGGAATGGGAAGAGAGTGGCCAAGTGCCAGAATAGGCGCATCTTCCAGATGTGCCTTTTCTGGGGTGGCTGGGGGCAGATGTTTTTAGCCAGGGGGGGGCCAATAACCGTGGACCCTCTCCAGGCTATTAATATCTGCCCTCAGTCACTGGCTTTACTACTCTGGCGGAGAAAATTGCGCGGGAGCCCACGCCAATTTTTTCCGCCATTTAACCCTTTATTTTAAGAGCTAGAACGGCCAAATTTTGCAGATACACACTACTGACATTAGTAGTGTGGAATCTGCAAAAAAAATGGAGAGAAGACATGGTTTACTGTATGTAAACCATGTCTCAAATCATGTCGGGTTTTAGGAAGGAGAAGGAAAAAGCCGGTAATTGAATTACCGGCTTTCAAGCTGTCTAGCGCTGGAATAAATATTAATATATATACATATATGTGTCTCACTGACATATATATATATATATATACCTATTCTATGTGTACACATTTATTCTACCTATTCTACTGTAAGCTGTCAGTGTGATTTTACTGTACACCGCACTGAATTACCGGCTTTTCTCTCTAATATATGTGTCTACTGACATATATATATATATATATATATATATATATATATATAGACAGTATATATATATTTTCTTTTCTTTTTGGGACACATGGATCACTTCTATAGCGGTATGTTGGTTTTGCTAGCCTGCGAGAAAACCACGCAGTACGGATGCCATACGGATTACATACGGAGGATGCCATGCGCAAAAAACGCTGACACACCCTGCCTACGGAGGAGCTACGGACCACTTTTTTCGGGACTTTTCAGCGTATTACGGCCGTAATATACGGACCGTATTGTTTTACGCTGTGTGTGACGCCGGCCTTAGGCTGCATGCCGATGATCAGTAACACTAGCGTTCTGGACGCAGTGTAAATGCTGCATTGTACAGTACAAGCACAGTAGATGGGATTAATAGAAATCCCATGTCCACGCTGCTTCTTTTTTATGCTGCATAAAATCACCTTCAGTGCAGGTTTCCAAGCCGCAGCATGTCAATTTCTCTTTCGGGAACACTTAGTCAATTTACGCATAGACTTACATTAGATGCTGTCAATCCGCAGTATACAAAAAAGCACATGCATTGCAAGTGCATTTATGCAGGCATTTTTAGCCTGGTTTTAATAAGTAAATAATTTTAAAAAATGATATAGGCCCCCTTATTTTTGATAACCAGCCAAGGTAAAGCAAACAGCTGGCGGTTTATATTATCAAGCTGCAACGGTCCATGATTGTTAGGCCTGTCCTAGCCTAAAAATACTAGTCCGCAGCTGCCCCAGAATTGGTTCATCCATTAGATGCACCAATTCTGGTGCCTTACCCGGCTCTTCCCAACGTCAGCATCATTCCAGGGGTTAGTAATGGAGAGGCATCTATCAGACACCCCCATTACTAACCCTGTAATCCAAAAAACCCACACGCAGATTCAAAGTAATCAATGTTCCTTGATGTCTTCAAGGTTTGTCCCATATGAGATAAGACCAGTACATTTCTGCCCTGATGCACAGCATTCTAATATGCTGTATATATGCCCCCAATCAGTTCTGCAAGACAAAAAAGACCTTTTATGATACTGACCTGCGAGGTGGTCAGGTAAGATGAGCGTCGCTGTCCTTTTCTGGTGCCTTCCTTCTTCTAGTGATGCTGTCCTTCTCCTGTTCTTTGTGTGGATGATGCATCCTACGTCATTCACGCAGTGTCCTCGGCATCGTGCTTCTGTGCAGGTGTACTTCTCTTCCTTGTCAAGTGCAGAGCAAAGTACTGCAGTATGCATGTGCCAGGAAAGATCATAGAGATCCGGCGCATGCGCACAACAGTACTTTTCTCTGCCCTGGACATTGTGTGGATGACGTAGGATCCGTTATCCACACGAAGGACAGAAGGAGGATGACTTCCCAAAAAAGGGTGGAGGCACTGGACCAAGATAATGATGCCCATAAGACTTGACCGCCCCATAGTTGAGTATAATAAAAGGTGTTTTTCTTTTGTTGCAGGCTGGATTGGGGGCAGATATACAGCATTATAGAATGCTGTATATCAGAGCTGAAAGGTACTAGTCTTATCTGGTATTGGATAAACTTGGTGACAGGTTCCCTTTAAAAGCTCTTTTATAGACCTTTCAAACGCTGCTCTGAAACCGGACAAATCTCTAGATCTGGCCAGCTTTAGTACCACTCCTATGCTGCAGAGGCAAAGTAACTCTGCTTGTAGCATTGGAGATCGTATATTTTGGGCCAGCTACCAAACTATCAATCAATTTGCAATGCACAACCCCTGTCAAACGGGAAGTCAGGAGGCAGAGGAGCAGTGTGCTCCTGAATGGGGATATGGGACAGCCTCTAATGATCAGTCAGTCCATTAGGCCATGTGTTACTGCACTCACTAAACAGCCCCCAAACTTCTGTTGAATAGGTACACTGCTGCACTATATGATAATCAGGGCCTCCCTCTGATGTGATTAGTATTTTGATTCTCATACATGAAAAATTTTAGAAGTTTTAGAACTCTAAATGCCTCTGCTATCTAAGGTAGTCAATGCATTTGATTTCATCATGGTCTGTTCTGTAATCGGTCTTCTGTTAAAAAGACGACTTGTTGTACATTTTTTTGGCATTCTATGCAGAATGGTACAGTGGTATTGTCCAGTGCTAATGTGTATACATCTTAAGGATACCTGCAATACTTTCATGGTGGTGATCATTTATATATACCCTTTTCCCAGATACAGATAGCAAAGTTAGTGAGCAGCCGTTCTTTGCACAAACACAATGGTTGCGAAGAAGAAGGAAAAGAGCGCTGAATGTAAGTAAAAATGGAAAATGTACATTGCCAAGAATATATAGACTCATGTGTAGGCATTTTATCCAGCTAAAGATACAATGTAAGAATACATATAATTAATAATGTAATAAAGATAATAGCATAATAATTATAAGAACTTAAATTCACATGTTGTCTGAAATCAATGTTTTACTATAGATATTGACAATCATAGTTTACGATGTCTACACATGGTGATTCTCCAGTCTCAGATTAGAGAAGCTGATTGCATTGAAAGCATCAGTTTTATTCATTTGCAAATGGTTTATTTCAAGGTCACCACTTTCAAGCTGAATTGTAGTAACATTGTCAGATTGACATTGTTGTGAAAGCGTCATTATTATGAGAATATGGAAAAATGTCGACATACAATAGAAGAATACTAGTACATGTTTATCTTTTCTTTTTTTTTTTTTTTACATAATATTCCTTTCTAGGAAATTGTGGTAATAATAATGTAGCTCATTATAGCTGCCACATGTGTGGTCATTATGAATCTCAAATGGTTACCCTATCTGTACATCCTCAGCTCATGTGTCAGTACAGAGCTATGCATATCAAATATTCATGAGTTTATAGGCAGTCAACTTCAGCAAGTATACATTTTAGGCAACGTCCACATTTTAAATATTTCATCAGTATATTACGTCAGTATATGTAAGTAGTGATGGGCGAACCCGTGGATATTTGGGTCCGGCAGGTTCGGCCGAATATCTAAAAAAAAAAGTTTGGTTCAGTACCAGAGTAGTACACGGACCCGGACCCCATTCAGATGAGTGGGGGGCCGAATATCCGTTGTTTGCCTTGCTGTCATGACAACATGCCAAATATGGACTCTGATTGGTGGTAAGATCTTTACCACCGGTCAGAGAGATGCGAATGTCAGATGATTGCATGAGACAGCAACTGTGACTGGCAGTAAAAAGGTTACTGCCAGTCACAGGCATTGGTTGATGAGAGCGTACTACTCTTATCAGCCCATACATGCTGTCGCTGATAACAGCAGGATCAAGCGCCGCTGATGGGAGTAGCCATAAGCCAGCTCCTGTATAATAAAAATAAAAAAAATGACTTGGGGTTTCTTCTATTTTTAATAACTAGCACCGGTGAAACTAATAGCTGTCAGCTTTATCATGGCTGGTTATCAAGAATTTAAAAAAAACAGTGTGGTGTCCCCCCCATTGTATACTGTCCCCCCCTCCAGCCTATTTTTATCCCGCAGTCGCCCCAGAAAAGGCGCATCTATTAGATGCACCAATTTTGGTGCTTTGCCCGTCTCTTCCCTCTTGCCCTGGTGAGGAAACTAGTGGGGTAATGGTTGCAGGCTAGATGTCAGCTGTTTTAAGTGCTCTAAGTGAGGTCACTGGGGGTTTATCAGCTTTAAACTCCGGTGAACTTTCTCTCCGGTGAACTTTCTCTTTGCAGTCCAGCACATATTGCAGGAGTGATTACGCTCCTGTGTCAGTATGAACCGGCTAGGTACAGAAGATTGGTGTGCAGTCGGTCGATTTAAGAGGTGCTGGTGTAACAGGATACATGAACCCTTAGACCAAGAAAAATTCACCGCATACTCTTTATTTCAATGGTGCAAAAAAGTTATTTTATTCATTCGTGGGAGCAGGTAAAGATAGAATATGGCTATGAGCAACAAAATTAGACATTTTGACCCCACCAGGGTATTTTTCACTAAGTCGTTTAGGTTTGTTGAAGCAAGAGAGGAAGGAATGCTGTTAAATGGTGGGGGACTGCACAAGGCATATGTCATAAGGTGCTGTCTTGTTATAGCTTAATTCGGCGCTCCTTCACCTACATGGCTTCCACTGATGTGACCGCTATCCAAATCATTCGGATTGTCGTGGGACAGTATGAATTATCTTCACATCGAACAGTTGACTAATATAATCATCAGCTCTCAGCCGCCCCAGAAATGTCACATTCCCTGGTGCAGTAGCAAGTGGGATAATAGTTGTGGGGTTGATGTCAACTTTTTATTGGCAACTGACATCAAGCCCAGGGGTTGATGATTTGGATAGCAGTCAAATAAGTGATGAAACTGCTATCCACGCCAGCTGGCTCACACTGACAGAGGAACGTAATCGCTCCAGCAGTGTGTAGCACTGAGCTGCCATGAGAAAGTTCACTGGAGTTCAAAGCTGATGAACCCTGCTAACCTCACTTATGGCACCACCCGCTTAGTGAGAACTTTCCATAAAACAGCTGACATCAACCCCACAACCATTACACCACTTGCCACTACACCAGGGCAAGTGGGAAGAGCCAGCAAAGCTCCAGAATTGGTGCATCTAATAGATGCTCCTTTTATGTGGCAGATGCGGGCTGTTATTTTTATGCTGGGGTGCCCAATATCCACGGTCCCTTAACAGTCTGAGAATACCAGCCCACTGCTGTTTGCTTTAGCTTGGCTGGTTGCCAAAAATCTGGGGAACCCCTTGCCATTTTTTGAAATTATTTAAATAATTCTGATGAGAATAGTACTCTCTTATTAGCCGACGCCTGTGACCAACCATAACCTTTTTAGGCCGGTTTCACACGTCAGTGGCTCCGGTACGTGAGGTGACAGTTTCCTCACGTACCGGAGCCACTGACACACGTAGACGCATTAAAATCAATGCATCTGTTCAGATGTCATTGATTTTTTGCGGAGGGTCTCCGTGTGCCAAACACGGAGACATGTCAGTGTTCGTGGGAGCGCACGTATTACACGGACCCATTAAAGTCAATGGGTCCGTGTAAAACACGTACCGCACACGGACGTTGTCCGTGTGCAGTCCGTGTGCCGTGCAGGAGACAGCGCTACATTAAGCGCTGTCCCCCACTGGTGCTGAAGCTGCGATTCATATCTTCCCTGCAGCAGCGTTTGCTGTAGAGAAGATATGAATAATTGTGTTTAAAATAAAGATCTATGTGCCCCCCGCCCTCCCACCCTCTGTGCGCCCCCCGCTGTTCTGAAAATACTCACCCGGCTCCCTCGCTAGCGCTGCTTCTTGTTCTGGCCGCATCTTCTACTGTATCAGCGGTCACGTGGTGCCGCCGATTACAGTCATGAATATGCAGCTCCACCTCCCATAGGGGTGGAGCCGCATATTCATTACTGTAAATGAGCGGCCCCACGTGACCGCATACAGGAGAAGATGCAGCCAGAACTGGAAGCAGCTCCGGTAAGGGAGCGAGCCAGGTGAGTATTTTCAGAACAGCGGGGGAGGGGGGGGGGAAAGGGGGCGCACAGTTGGCACATAGATCTTTATTTTAAACACAATTATTCATATCTTCTCTACAGCAAACGCTGCTGCAGGGAAGATATGAATGGGGCTTCAGCACCAGATGCTGGTACGTGTGGTACCCAGCACGGTGCGTGTGGTACCCAGTGGGCACACGGGCGGCACACGTGTGCCGCACGTGTGCCACACTGATGTGCCACAGAAACGTAGGGGCACACGGACACGGATAATTCCGGTACCGATTTTTCCCGGTACCGGAATTATCTGGACGTGTGAGACTGGCCTTATTGTCGGTTACAGCTGAAGACTCACGCTGTCATCTTACAGCATGGGAACTGCAGTTCTCTGTCCCGTGGTAATGATCTTACCGCCTATCAGAGCCACAGGTGTTGCTTGCACTGTCATGCAAACAACGGCGTGGGAAACAGACGCTGTTCAGGGTGCCGAATACAGGAGAAGTCTGTGTTTGGCGTCCGTGCACAAACAGTAGGTGTTCGGTACAGATTCCGAACGTTACTGTTTGGATTCGCCCATCGCCATTTGTAAGCGAAAACCAAGAGTGATTGAAAAATACAGTGTTGCACGTGTTTCTATTACACTTTTCCTCTGATTGTTTCTCACCTGGTTTGGATTACAAATACTGATGTAAAATACTGACCAAATACTGAATATGTGAAGGTGGCATTATGTCCATTATGAGAGGACAAGGTAATGGCTGCCAGATACCATTCTCTGTCCTCATAGAAGGCATGTAGTCTCAAGAACTCTCAACCAGCTGATCTTTATTTGGCTCAGATGGCTGTGAGGGTCTGCTGTTGTCTATAGATAATGCCTTGTCAACAGATCACTATACGGATAGGTGCATATGATCATATGTTCTCCATCCAAGAAAAATGGGCACTAATCTAAGTTCTCTGTCCCTAGCATTAGGCCACATTAGTCATCTTCTGCAGGTTGGGACGTGCCGGAAGGCTGCAGTGTTTGCTGGGTGAGCTGGAAGTTACTGCTCAGTGTAAGTCTATGAGATCCAGAACGAGAATCTCATAGACTTACATTGAGAGCTTGTGACCATTACCTCTAACTACCAGTCAGTCAGGAGTTGTGGCCACATAATGGCTGTGCGGGACCGTAATGGCACCGGGAATAGCTGAGCGTGGCGGCTGGTAAGTATAAGAGTAGGGTAGGGAAACTTAGATTAGATTCTATCACTGGTGTTGTTCTTTAAGACCACCCATATAGGAAATGTAATTAAGATAATTAAATGAAGAAATGGCTGAATAGACTTCATCAACTAGTCTAAAGAAGACTTTTCATGAATTTACATTTTATTGTTTTTTGTTATTTTTATTCCGAAATATTGTTTTAAAACAATATTTCTTCCTTGTACATTTTTGGCATGTCGTAAATGTATAGAAGATGCAGGATACATCAATTTGACATGCATCTATCAAAGGATGGGGGTCATGACACAATCTACTTTCAGAGGACAGTTGGTCATAATTTTCATTCATCTCTATGGGAATTATGACCGCCTATCCATTGACATTCAAGAGATAGATATGGGTCCTAGTGTGACTGCTATACCAAATGTATGAGATGGGGCTTCCCATTTGAGTGAAAATGATAGAGAAGGGGCAGGTCACAATAGGAATAGTGGTCTCTCTATCAGCTTGAACCTCTACCAATTACGTATATGGAGCGCCCCCAGACACAGGGCCACGACGTTTTGGTACCGGGCCTTTCTGGTTCGGTTCTGAGGCTGTCACGGTGGCTAGACCCGGTCCGCGACCCTGCTAAGGGGCGTCCAATGAAGGTGGTAGTATAGTCTTTCAGGAGTTCGTGACACCACCTGTGGTATTCGGTCAGGGCGACCGACGCTGCTGTGGGGTCCGCTGGGGTGATGGAATGGCAGCTGGATGGTATACCTTCCCACAGGTGAAGTATGTCCCCAGGGCTTCCCAGTAAGGTGGATGGTGATGGTGTGAGGTACAGGCAATAACGAGGACACAGGGTTGCAGTCTCTTTACCTTTTACTGAAGGCTTCAGTACACTCAGTCCAGAGCACGTTCAACCGGGCTATCAGAGACCGGCCAGTCCGATGGGCACATCCAGAGTTTCCCTCGCAGATGGAAATCGTTGCCTACCAATAGCACCTGTGTGTTGTAGTCCTACCCTGCTGAGCATTCGGAATAGTCCTCACAACTGCTGTTCTCTTTCGTTCGTTCTCTACAGCTTTCTCTCTCTCTTTCTTTGGTTCTAGATGTTGCTAGTTTCTAACATCCCCCAGATACGTTATGGCTAGGACGCCACCCGTTTGACGGGAAGGCTTGGAGGTCTTCCGGGACCCTAGAGACGCCCCTCTCCCAATGTTGCCCCCTATGTCTTCGTGGGTGTAGAAGGTAGACAGCCAACCTATAATTGACTGTCCAGTGGAATTTGAAGTAATGCGTGAAGTCAGTTACTCCTACGGTGATCCGGCCACCGACTACGCGCCTCAGTAAGATGTTGCCTTCCTCTCTCGGCACGACTCTTACTGGCTCTCCTTTGTGCTGATCTCGTTTACACTATTCCACAATATTCTTCCCCTCTTGTCTCTTCCTTAGGATACCGTCGCAAGGTGTGCAGGCGCGGTTCCGTAACGTTCTGTTCTGTCGCTAGGCACCTGCCAGGTTCCCACGCCTGACAGGGACCCCCCTGTGTCTTCTCCCCGCAACACCCCCTGCCACGGGATGTTGCCTGGTTCCAACCCAGTCAGCTTCTGACTAACTTCCTCCCCAGCCCCTAGTTTTACCAGTGTGAGGAGTAGCCCAATAAATAAAGCCTTTTGCTCCCCCTAGTGGCCGTAGTGTGAAGTGTAATGTGTTCTGGTGATACCTGGTCAGGAGAACTCTTTAGTGCCATCGGACGTACCACTACTCGCCTTGGGGCCATACTGCAACGACCAGGTCTCTGGGGCGCTGCATATATACATTTGATGCTACTCAGAGTTTACTCACTCTAAGGCTGCCGTCACACTATCAGTATTTGGTCAGTATTTTACATCAGTATTTGTAAGCCAAAACCAGGAGTGGAACGATTAGAGGAAAAGTATAATAGAAACATATGCACCACTTCTGCATTTATCACCCACTCCTGGTTTTGGCTGAGAAATACTGATGTAAAATACTGACCAAATACTGATAGTATGAAGGCAGCTTAAAATCTGCGCCTGAACATTCTGAAGAAAGAGCAGATGTAAGGATATTTATATCAGTGCTTCTTGATTAAAGGCCACATACACATTAAGCTAAAATGTTCCATGGGCAGCATGACTCCAAATTTGCCTGCGCGATTGAATTGCTGCGGCATACCAGAGTAAACATAGTTTTTTTAAATTACCAGCGGAGACTGTATGGTTTGGCTGACTAGCTGTCTTTTTCTTGTAGAAAAGCCGCGGAGACACCATCACGTGTTTCTCAATGCAAGCAATAAATAGCCAGGTCTTTCACCAGGAAGGAACAACCACGGGAAGGGCAGCATCTAAAAAGGAAAACCACCTATGCCAAAACATGGTATCCATCTACAGACAGCTGTTTCGGGTATTTGCCCCTCATCACTGTGGAGTAGGAAACTGGCTTTTAGGAGCAGTGCCTAGTGAAAAGACTATAAACATAAGGATGAATGACCTCGGGGAGATCAAAACATCCAACACCGCGGAGACACCATCACGTGTTTCTCAAGACCTGGCTATTGCTTGCGTTGAGAAACACGTGATGGTGTCTCCATGTCTTTTCTACCTCTGTCTGTGGATGGATACCATGTTTTGGCATAGGTGGTTTTCCTTTTTGGATGCTGCCCTTCCCGTGGTTGTTCCTTCCCGGTGAAAGACCTTGCTATTTATTGCTTGCGTTGAGAAAAAAGTGATAGTGTCTCCGTGGCTTTTCTACATGCATTTGCATTTTTCCCATAAGAGATGGGGGCAGTGTTCTGGATCACTGCGTTGAGAAACATGTGATGGTGTCTCCGCGGTGTTGGATGTTTTGATCTCCCTGAGGTCATTCATCCTTATGTTTATAGCTGTCTTTTTCTAGCCCAATTAACCATGATTGACATGTCTGTCCTTATGTACAAACATGTGGAGAAACCTGACAATTGACTGGAGTGTGTCTGGTTGAAGCCTTCTGGAGAACGCAACGGACTAGTAAGCTGAAGCTTACAATTCTTAGACAGATTTTCAAAGTATTTTTAGGTCTGAAACATCTTTCAGAGTAATACACACCTGGCTTTAATGGCGCAGCCAGACTCTGAATCATGCTGCCCAATGTTCAAGCATAATTAATCTCATGACAGGTCCACTTAAAAGTTGACCGAGGCCATTTATTTAGGTGGGAGTGGCCTACCATCTGATGTATTAGGGGAGAGAAGGATCGGGCAGTTTTTTCCACAATCATTCCTTGTGTTCCTAAGGCTGGAATCACACTAAGGCCAGGATCACACACAGCGAGATACGGCCGAGTCTCGCTGGGTAAAACCAAGCTCTGGCACCGGCACTCCAGAGAGGAGCGTGCGACCGCATAGCAATACATGGAGCTGCATGCTCCGCTCTGGAGTGCCGGTGCCATAGCTTGGTTTTAACCTGCGAGACTCGGCCGTATCTCGCTGTAGTGTGACTCCGGCCTAAGGCTGGTTTCGCATTTGCAGACAAGGGCTTTGCGGAGGACTGCGTAGTTCCTCCGTTAAGCCCCGCCCACTGTCGAGCCTCTTCCTTCAGCTCCGCCTACGTCGGCATGCATCCTACGTACCCTATCTTTAACATTGGGTACTCAGGCCATGCGGATGTTGTTAGGGCTAGCGGAACGCACCAAATAATAAGATAGATTAAGGTGCGTTCGCAGCCCGGGGTCCACTGTGCAGAGATGGAACCTGCTGCCAAGTAATGACGGACTATATGGCGGTACAATGTAAATACACACACGGGTTAACTTCACCCTGTGTGAAGGAAGCGAACCCTGTTAACTCACAGGGCCGCGGTACCGCACACAAGAGCGCAAGCAAGGAGTCACCAAGCTCAGTCCCAAGACTTGGGATCCGAGTCCGACTAGACCAGAGGTCCCCAACTCCAGTCCTCAAGGCCCACCAACAGGTCATGTTTTCAGGATTTCCTTAGTCTTGCCCAGGTAATAATTGCATCACCTGTGCAATGCAAAGGAAATCCTGAAAACATG
Organism: Ranitomeya imitator; assembly: GCF_032444005.1. Classification (NCBI taxonomy): domain Eukaryota; kingdom Metazoa; phylum Chordata; class Amphibia; order Anura; family Dendrobatidae; genus Ranitomeya; species Ranitomeya imitator. The sequence goes on from NC_091288.1 coordinate 99,566,142, forward strand.
ACCTGTTGGTGGGCCTTGAGGACTGGAGTTGGGGACCTCTGGACTAGACTACTTGCGCTCGACACCGCTAATGGGATGTCAGCATAACCAAAGTAATAATAAAAAATGCACGAGAGTGCATGCGGTGCCGCACTGGCGGACGCCACTAACCACCCAGGCTTGGGTCAGGAAAGCGCTGTGAAAGCGCACGGCGCCGCACTGGCTGGAGAAGAATGGGAGACCACAGCAGAGATGGTTCGAGATTCCCCCCTGTGCAGAGGTGGGAACTTGACACCTAACAGATGTATGTGAATGACTCCGCATGCGTCGTTTTCACACTGTGCCGACCTGCGCCGAACGCAACATATTGCCTTTTGTTCTGGTCGGCGCAGCGTGAAAATGATGCATGCGGAGGCATCCGCATACATCCTCATGGCCCCCACAGTTAAAGATAGGGTACGCAGGACGCATGCCGACGTAGGTGGAGCTGAAGGAAGAGTCATGGCAGAGGGCGGGGCTTAACAGAGGAGCTACGCAGTCCTCTGCAAAGCCCTCATCTGCAAATGTGAAACCAGCCTAAGGTATGGCATCAGATGCGATATGCTAATGACCCTCGGCCGAGAGTGTGATCTGAGTGTCCGTGCTCTGATCTGCTCACATGAGAGAATCTCAGAATAGATGCGGAGGTGTCAGAAGAAGTAATTTCTCCATCTCCTCTGCTGGTGGCGTCGGCAGGAATTGCTCTGCACTCAGTGCAGTCCAATGTTTCACTCGGACCCATACACTTGTATGTATGTGAGTGAGCCGAGTCTCTCTGCCAATAGCAGCATGCTGTGATTGTTCTCTCTTGCTGAATCGGCATTAGAAAATAATCGCAGATCTGAGCTGCCCCATAGAATAACACTGGGCCTAGTGCTCTGCCATGTTCTATCACATAGCACTCAGCCATGTTATTCGGTAGTGTGACACTGGCTTTAGGGAGATAACCCACAGTCAAAGGGGCCTGATGGCAGTTTTCTCCTTTTTGTCATTGAAAACCCATGAATGCTTGGTCGAGCCTAGTGTTCCTGTGTATGGGGTATTGGAGAGTGAGAACTGTTGATCGAGAAGTGTTTGGCAGACAGGTATCACATATGTTAGAAATCTACAATAATGGGAATTTCCTAGTAGTGCTGTGGAGCTTACCGCCCCTTCATCTATTGTCACCTTGTGTTTTGTATTTTTTTTTACAAACACCAATATTAATCACAGGGCAATTATTTGTATTGTCAGATTCATTCATGTAATTACTATAATATATCTCCTACAGGTGAACAGAGGAGTATTTGAAGAAATGAAATATGTGGAACTTATGATTGTAAATGACCATCAAATGGTAAGCAAGACTATCACCATTTAGTATGTACTAATTTACCATCCAAAGAAACAACTGGGGTGGAAACTAAATATTAATAACTGGACTCCAATACATTGGATTAGGGTTGAGTGAAACGGATCGGACAAATTCAAAAATCGCCGACTTTCGGCAAAGTCGGGTTTCATGACCCCTCTTTCCGGCTGTGTCTCTCCTCTGCACCCCTCTGCACTGTCTGGTGAGTGTACACTGGTATTGCGCTATTATTTGACCATATGCATCTGCAGCCCACATGGGTGTTGCTTTTGAATAGCTAGATTGACTTTACTGCTCTACCTGATACTTACCTGTCTTGTATAGTGCTCCTGGTAAGCATATTGTGTGCTTTATCCATTATATGCGGGACTTTCCCTGTCATATGTTTAGGGGTATTTTGGAGGGACTGTCCTCTTTCGGCCCTTCATTGGAACTTGTACGCTGTGACTTATTACTGATCGTGTTTTAATCATTTTTTTGTATTAATAAAGATTTAATTATATATTGTCCATGATATGCTCCTTATTCTCCTCCTTTGATATGTATTGTGTGGAGCGGACTTGTTTGTCAGGGGGTGTACTATTCTAGTACTCCCGTACCCAGACTGTCACAATGGTTTTGGGATTTTGCATAATAATTATCAAAATGATGACAGATGACGATTACTGGTTGGCCTTCCTCCTGGATCCACGATATAAAGGAAAATGACAAAATATCATGCCACATGAGAACCTTGAGCAAATATTGGCTACCAAACAAGCAACTCTTGTAGACCATTTGGTTCAGGCATTCCCAGCACACAGCGGCGGTGATGGTTCTCACACGAGCCGTAGGGGGCAACATGGCAGAGGTGTTAGAGGTGCACAAATCCGAAGTGGCATTGGACAGTGGGGTTTTATGACCAGGTTGTGGAGTGATTTCACATTGACCGCTGACACGACAGGTACTGCTGCATCGATTCAAAGTGACAGGAGACAGCATTTGTCCAGTATGGTTACGAACTACTTTTCCTCCCTTATCGATGTTCTCCCTCACAGGTCATTCCCCTTTGATTACTGGGCATCTAAAATAGACACCTGGCCTGAATTGGCAGAATATGCATTACAGGAGCTCGCTTGCCCTGCTTCTATTGTGCTATCAGAAAGAGTCTCCAGCGCTGCTGGTTCAATACTGACCGAAAAAAGGACACGTCTGGCTACCCAGAATGTTGATGATCTTACCTTCATTAAAATGAACCAATCATGGATTTCAAATTATTTTGCTCACCTTCTCCTCCTGACACGTAGCTTGCCTGAAAAATTTCTTGCTTTTGGCCTCCTCTTAATGATTTCTCCAATTACTCCATTTGCAGCTGCAGAATGTCCATCATAGGCCATTTTTATACCTCCCTAAATGGGCTGATTACCCCCACAGGGCCGTGGTCACCACCTGGCGCAAGCACCCCTGCGAGTGCCGTTTGCCTGGACAGGTGGGTGTGCCCACTCTTGGGCGACTTCACTGGCACAGGGTCCCTCATAGTACAATGAAGTGTCTCTGATGGTGGTGGTGCATAACCAACGTCAGACACACCGTCGTACTATGAGGGGCCCTGTGCCAGTACCGCCGTCCACGAGAGAGTGTTCCCCCCCAGCTCGAACAGTGCTCTACCACTTGCAATACTTACCTCTCCCTGCTCCACCACTGTGTAGTCTGTGCTGTTAAATCCTTCAATGGCACTGGCAATACAAAATTGTTGAAATGATAGATGATAGTTAAAATATATAGGGGCCCTGGCCTCCATTTAGACCAGTTAATACTTTGCGCCTACTACCACTGTCTGATACTTAGCAGAGGAGCCCACCCCAGTACCTAGCTATGCCACCTGTTTATTTATGAACTATTTTTTGGCAGACATTTTGCCCACTTTATTATTTGTGCCTACCAACTGTGTCAGCCACTTATTACAGTTGTCCTCCTCCACTGAACAAAGCAATGCCACCTGTGTACTCCTGTTAGCAATTTTGAACTGTATTTAGCCTACTTTATCATTTGGGCCCACTCCTTGTGTCTGGCTGTCAGCCACTCATTACAGTTGTCCTCCACTGAACAAAGCAATGCCGATGGTGTACTCCTATTAGCAATTTTGAACTACATTTAGCCTACTTTATCATTTGGGCCTTCTACCTGTGTCTGGCTGTCAGCCACTCATTACAGTTGTCCTCCTCCACTGAACAAAGCAATGCCGCCTGTGTACTCCTGTTACCAATTTTGAACTGCATTTAGCCTACTTTATCATTTGGGCCTACTACCTGTGTCTGGCTGTCAGCCACTCATTACAGTTGTCCTCCTCCACTGAACAAAGCAATTCCGCCTGTGTACTTCTGTTAGCAATTTTGAACTGCATTTAGCCTACTTCATCTTTTGGGCCTACTACCTGTGTCTGGCTGTCAGCCACTCATTACAGTTGTCCTCCTCCACTGAACAAAGCAATATTGCCTGTTTACTCCTGTTACCAGTTTTGAACTGCATTTAGCCTACCTTTTTTATTTTGGGCCTACTACCTATGTCTGCGTCACTCATTACAATTGTCCTCCACAGAACAAAGCTATGCCGCCTGTTTAGTCCTGTTACCAATTTTGAACTGCATTTAGCCTACTTTTTTATTTTGGGCCTGCTAACTGTGTCTGCGCCACTCGTTACAATTGTCCTCCACTGAACAAAGCAATGCCGCCTGTTTAGTCCTGTTACCAATTTTGAACTGCTTTTAGCCTACTTTTTTATTTTGGGCCTATATCTGTGTTTCCTCCTCATCCTGCCCATTGCCCAGCCACTGCTAGATGAGTCTGCTGGTACATTGACCCAGACCACTACATTCCCCTTGCACTCTACACAGCCAGAATCTGACCCTGCTGAAAGTCTCGTTCCCCCTCCCGCATACTATACCACCTTACACGGGGACAAAGAGGAAGGTGCAGATGAAAGTGCAGGTTCCTTCATCAGGTGTGGGGGGGCATACTCGTTGGCGACGTCACTGGCACAGGGCCCCTCATAGTACGCAAAAGTGTCTCTGGTAGTGGGAGGCGCCACCCGCCGTCAAACACACCGCCGTACTATGAGGGGCCCTGTGCCAGTGCCAAGTGCCAACGAGTGGGCCCCCCCTGCTTGCTCAGGATCACAGCACTTGCAAAGTTGAAATACTTACCTCTCCCTGCTCCACCGCCGTGATGTATTCTGCGTTTCCTGGGCCCACGAAAATCTTGAGCCAGCCCTACCCCCCCCCCCACAACTTTAGCCAAATGACCCCTGTTTTCAATGCCTAACTATTATTATAAAGTAAATTAAGACTGACAAGCTTAAGAAATAAGAATTGATGTTTTTGGCATTAAAATGGGCACTGTAGGTGTTTTCCTGTCCTCCACTCTCTGCCGACTTTGATTCCCCATTGACTTGCATTGGGTTTCGTGTTTTGGTCAGCCACCGATTTTTCACAATAATCGGCCGATTTCACCCAACCCGACTTATGACAAAGTCGGGTTTCGCAAAACCCGACTCGATCCTAAAAAAGTAAAAGTCGCTCAACTCTACATTGGATGTTTTATTCACATGTGAAATATTTCTTACAGGTTTGTTGTGCAGATCCTATGCTGAACATCTGCAACTAAGGCCTCATTGAGACGTCAGTGATTTTTAACATACGCAAAAAAGTTATCATAGAATCATAGAATCTTAGATTGGAGTTGGAAGGGACCTCAAGGGTCATCGTGTCCAGCCCCCTACTCAATGCAGGATTCACTAAACCATCTCCGACAGATGTCTGTCCAGCCTCTGTTTGAAGACTTCCATTGAAGGAGAACTCACCATCTCTTATGGCAGCCTGTTCCACTCATTGATCACCCTCACTGTCAAAAAGTTTTTTCTTATATCTAATCTGCATATTCTCCTTTTCAGTTTCATCAGTGTTTTGCATTTGTTCAGTCTTTGCCATCCAAGTTTCATCAGCCATTTTCACATATGGATCTTATCTATTTATATAATTGCCTTGTAATGTTTTCATTTCCTGTTCTGTCCAGATGTGTCCGGATCCCAGAATTCCAAGCGGCGGAAGTTCACCAACCACCATATTGGGACACTCAAGTGATGGGTGTCTCAATATGGAAACTGCTGCTGGTACCAACCTATTGCACGGTACCAACAGCACCACACACACGCACACACACTATACACCGTATGCAACACACACACTCACACACTCATGCAGCTTCTTGTGCGGTACCAACAGCGGAGCAGCATCCCAAACACGCCGCCGCGATCGGCCGAATGATTCACTGACTGCCTCCATCTTTGTACAGGAGGTTAAAACAGCTGACATGTACCGGCATTGAAGTGGGCTCAGCGCCGGAGCCCACATCAAAGTAGGGGATCCGACCTCCGCAGTATTAGCACGGCGGAGGTCGGTAAGGGGTTAATGTGACCGTCGCTATCTGTCTGCACAAAGATGGCGGCGGTCTGATTTCCTGCGCCTGCGTGAATTACACGCAGGTGCAGTGAATCATTTGGCTGATCTCGACGGTAGGTGCGCGACGTGCCTACAGGCAGAGGAAGTCTGTCACATTAATCCCTTTACCCCAAGGGTGGTTTGCACGTTAATGACTGGGCCAATTTTTACAATTCTGACCACTGTCCCTTTATGAGGTTATAACTCTGGAACGCTTCATCGGATCGTTTCACAAAAAAATTACTTCAGATCCAATTTGTTTTATTTTACCAAGGGTAATAGGAGAATTTAGACCCCAAAAGTTGTTGTACAATTTGTCCTGAGGATGTCGATACCCGATATGGGGGATAAACCACTGTTTGGGTGCATGGCAGAGCTTTGAAGGGAAGGAGATCCAATTGACTTTTCAATGCAAAATTGGCTGGAATTGAGATAGGATGCCATGTTGCATTTGGAGAGCCCCTGATGTGCCTAAACAGTGGAAACTCTTCACAAGTGACACAATTTAGGAAAGTAGACCCCCTAAGGAACTAATCTAGATGTGTGGTGAACACTTTGAACCCCCAAGTGCTTCACAGAAGTTTATAATGTAGAGCCGTAAAAATAAAAAATCATAATGTTTTCACAAAAATGATCTTTTCGCCCCAATTTTTTTATTTTCCCAAGGGTAACAGGAGAAATTTGACACTTATAGTTGTTGTGCAATTTGTCCTGAGTACGCTGATACTCCATATGTGGGGGGGGAACCACAGTTTGGGTGCACGGCAGAGCTTGGAAGGGAAGGAGCACTGTTTGACTTTTTCAACGCAGAATTGGCTGGAATTGAGATCAGATGCCATGTCGTGTTTGGAGAGCCCCTGATGTGCCTAAGCAGTAGAAACCCCCAACAAGTGACCCCATTTTGGAAACTAGACCACCTAAGAAACTTATCTAGATGTGTGGTGTGCACTTTGAACCCCCAATTTTTTCACTAAAGTTTATAATATAGATCCGTCAAAATTAAAAAATCCTTTTTTTTCCACAAAAATTATCTTTTCGCCCCCAATTTATTATTTTTCCAAGGGTATCCGGTGAAATTGGACTCCAAAAGTTGTTGTGCAATTTGTCCTGAGTACGCTGATACCCCATATGTGAGGGGGAACCACCGTTTGGGTGCATGGCAGAGCTTGAAAGGGAAGGAGCGCCGTTTTGGAATGCAGACTTTGATGGAATGGTCTGCTAGCGTCACGTTGCCTATGCAGAGCCCCTGATGTACCTAAACAGTAGAAACCCCCCACAAGTGACCCCGTATTGGAAACTAGACCCCCAAAGCAACTTATCTAGATGTGTGTATGAGAACTTTGAACCCCAAGTGTTTCACTAAAGTTTATAACGCTGAGCTGTGGAAATAAAAAATATATTTTTTTTCCACAGAAATGATTTTTTAGCCCCCAGTTTTGTATTTTCCCAAGGGTAACAGGAGAAATTGGACCGCAAAAGTTGTTGTCCAATTTGTGCTGAGGACGCTGTTACCCCATACAGTCATGGCCAAAAGTATTGACACCCCTGCAATTCTGTCAGATAATACTCATTTTCTTCCTGGAAATGCTTCCAAACACAAATTATTTGGTATTATTATCTTCATTTAATTTGTCTTAAATGAAAAAACACAAAAGAGAATGAAGCAAAAAGCAAAACATTGATCATTTCACACAAAATTCCAAAAATGGGCCAAACAAAAGTATTGGCACTCTCAGCCTAATACTTGCACAACCTTTAGCCAAAATAACTGCGACCAACCGCTTCCGGTAACCATCAATGAGTTTCTTACATAGTTACATAGTTACATAGTTATTAGTTACATAGTTATTAAGGTTGAAGGAAGACTATATGTCCATCTAGTTCAACCCATAGCCTAACCTAACATGCCCTAACATGTTGATCCAGAGGAAGGCAAAAAACCCCATGTGGCAAAGAGTAAGCTCCACATTGGGGAAAAAAATTCCTTCCCGACTCCACATACGGCAATCAGACTAGTTCCCTGGATCAACGCCCTATCAAGGAATCTAGTGTATATACCCTGTAACATTATACTTTTCCAGAAAGGTATCCAGTCCCCTCTTAAATTTAAGTAATGAATCACTCATTACAACATCATACGGCAGAGAGTTCCATAGTCTCACTGCTCTTACAGTAAAGAATCCGCGTCTGTTATTATGCTTAAACCTTTTTTCCTCCAACCGCAGAGGATGCCCCCCTTGTCCCTGTTTCAGGTCTATGATTAAAAAGATCATCAGAAAGGTCTTTGTACTGTCCCCTCATATATTTATACATTAAAATAAGATCACCCCTTAGTCTTCGTTTTTCCAAACTAAATAGCCCCAAGTGTAATAACCTATCTTGGTATTGCAGACCCCCCAGTCCTCTAATAACCTTGGTCGCTCTTCTCTGCACCCGCTCTAGTTCAGCTATGTCTTTCTTAAACACCGGAGACCAGAACTGTGCACAGTATTCTAAATGTGGTCGAACTAGTGACTTGTATAGAGGTAAAATTATATTCTCCTCATGAGCATCTATGCCTCTTTTAATGCATCCCATTATTTTATTTGCCTTTGTAGCCGCTGCCTGACACTGGCCACTGAATTTAAGTTTGTCATCCACCCATACACCCAGATCTTTTTCATTGACGGTTTTGCCCAGAGTTTTAGAATTAAGCACATAATTATACATCTTATTACTTCTACCCAAGTGCATGACCTTACATTTATCCCCATTAAAGCTCATTTGCCATTTATCAGCCCAAGCTTCTAGTTTACATAAATCATCCTGTAATATAAAATTGTCCTCCTCTGTATTGATTACCCTGCAGAGTTTAGTGTCATCTGCAAATATTGAAATTCTACTCTGAATGCCCCCTACAAGGTCATTAATAAATATGTTAAAAAGAAGAGGGCCCAATACTGACCCCTGTGGTACCCCACTGCTAACCGCTACCCAGTCCGAGTGTGCTCCATTAATAACCACCCTTTGTTTCCTATCCCTGAGCCAGCTCTCAATCCACTTGCACATATTTTCCCCTATCCCCATTATTCTCATTTTATGTATCAACCTTTTGTGTGGCACCGTATCAAAAGCTTTTGAAAAGTCCATATACACTACATCCACTGGTTTCCCTTGGTCCAATCCGGAACTTACCTCTTCATAGAAACTGATCAAGTTAGTCTGACATGAACGGTCCCTAGTAAACCCGTGCTGATACTGGGTCATGAGGTTATTCCTCTTCAGATACTCCAGTATAGCGTCCCTTAGAATGCCCTCCAGGATTTTACCCACAGTAGAGGTTAAGCTTACTGGCCTATAATTTCCGAGTTCAGTTTTTGTTCCCTTTTTGAATATTGGCACCACATTTGCTATACGCCAGTCCTGTGGCACAGACCCTGTTATTATGGAGTCTTTACAATGCTCTGCTGGAATTTTAGACCATTCTTCTTTGGCAAACTGCTCCAGGTCCCTGATATTTGAAGGGTGCCTTCTCCAAACTGCCATTTTTAGATCTCTCCACGGGTGTTCTATGGGATTCAGGCCTGGACTCATTGCTGGCCACCTTAGAAGTCTCCAGTGCTTTCTCTCAAATCATTTTTTAGTGTTTTTTGAAGTGTGTTTTGGGTCATTGTCCTGCTGGAAGACCCATGACCTCTGAGGGAGACCCAGCTTTCTCACACTGGGCCCTACATTATGCTGCAAAATTTGTTGGTAGTCTTCCGACTTCATAAAGCTATGCACACGGTCAAGCAGTCCAGTACCAGATGCAGCAAAGCAACCCAAAACATCAGGGAACCTCTGCCATGTTTGACTGTAGGGACTGTGTTCTTTTCTGTGAATGCCTCTTTTTTTCTCCTGTAAACTCTATGTTGATGCCTTTGCCCAAAAAGCTCTACTTTTGTCTCAATTGACCAGAGAACATTCTTCCAAAACGTTTTAGGCTTTTTCAGGTAAGTTTTGGCAAACTCCAGCCTGGCTTTTTTATATCTCGGGGTAAGAAGTGGGGTCTTCCTGGGTCTCCTACCATACAGTCCCTTTTCATTCAGACACCGACGGATAGTACGGGTTGACACTGTTGTACCCTCGGACTGCAGGGCAGCTTGAACTTGTTTGGATGTTTGTCGAGGTTCTTTTTCCAACATCCGCACAATCTTGCGTTGAAATCTCTTGTCAATTTTTCTTTTCCGTCCACATCTAGGGAGGTTAACCACAGTGCCATGGGCTTTAAACTTCTTGATGACACTGCGCACGGTAGACACAGGAACATTAAGGTCTTTGGAGATGGACTTGTAGCCTTGAGATTGCTCATGCTTCCTCACAATTTTGTTTCTCAAGTCCTCAGACAGTTCTTTGGTCTTCTTCTTTTCTCCATGCTCGATGTGGTACACACAAGGACACAGGACAGAGGTTGAATCAACTTTAATCCATGTCAACTGGCTGCAAGTGTGATTTAGTTATTGCCAACACCTGTTAGGTGCCACATGTAAGTTACAGGTGCTGTTAATTACAGAAATTAAAGAAGCATCACATGATTTTTCGAACAGTGCCAATACTTTTGTCCACCCCCTTTTTTATGTTTGGTGTGGAATTATATCCAATTTGGCTTTAAGACAATTCTTTTTGTGTTTTTCCATTTAAGATAAATTAAATGAAGATAATAATACCAAATAATTTGTGTTTGCAATCATTTTCAGGAAGAAAATGAGTATTATCTGACAGAATTGCAGGGGTGTCAATACTTTTGGCCATGAATGTATGTGGGGGTAAACCACTGTTTGGGCGCACGTCTGGGCTTGGAAGGGAAGAAGTGCCGTTTTGGAATGCAGACTTTGATGGAATGGTCTGCGGGCGTCATATTGCGTTTGCAGAGCCCCTGATGTGCCTAAACAGTGGAAAACCCCCAATTCTAACTCCAACCCTAACCCCAACACACCCTTTACCCTAATCCCAACCCTAACCACACCCCTAACCCCAACACATCCCTAACCCCAAGACACCCCTAACCCTAATCCCAACCCTAACTATAAACCTAATCAGACCCCTAACCCAATCACACCCCTAATCCTAACCCCAACACACTCCTAACCCCAACACACCCCTAACCCTAATCACAACCCTAACCACACTCCTAACCCTGATACACCCCTAACCCAACCCTAAACGTAATCCAAGCCCTAACCCCAACTCTAGCCCCAACCCTAACTTTAGCTCCAACCCTAACCCTAACTTTAGCCCCAACCCTAACCCTAATGGGAAAATGGAAATAAATACATTTTTTTATTTTATTATTTTTCCCTAACTAAGGCGGTGATAAAGGGGGCATTGATTTACTATTTATATCCGGTTTTTATAGCGGGTTTTTATGTTTAGCAGGTGTCACACACTAAAAGACGCTTTTTATTGCAAAATTGTTTTATTGCGGGACGAGTTGACGTTGTTATTGGTACCATTTTCAGGCACATGACATTTTTTGATCGCTTTTTATTCCGATTTTTGGTAGGCAGAATGAACAAAAACCAGCAATTCTTGAATTTATTTTGGGAGGGGGCGTTCCGCGTTTGGTAAAATTGATAAAGCAGTTTTATTCTTCGGGTTAGTACGATTACAGCGATATCTCATTTATATAATTTATTTATGTTTTGGCGTTTTTATACAATAAAAACTATTTTATATAAAAAATAATTATTTTTGCATCGCTTTATTCTGAGGGCTATAACTTTTTTTTTTCATCGCTGATGACGCTATATGGTGGCTCTTTTTTTGCGGGACGAGATGATTTTTTTTAATTAATTTTTTTACGGTGTTCACTGAAGGGTTAACTAGTGGGACAATTTTATAGGTTGGGTCGTTACGGACGCGGCGATACTAAATATGTGGACTTTTATTTTTATTTTTTTATTTACATAAAGAAATGTTTTTATTGGAACAATGTTTTTTTTTTATTTCTTCATTTAGGAATTTAAAAAAAATATATTTTTACACAATGTGATTTTTTTTTTTTTTTTACTTTTTTTACATTGTCCCAGGGTGGGACATCACTATGTAGTGTCAGATCGCTGATCTGACACTTTGCAGAGCACTGTCAGATCAGATCACCTCCCTGCAGGACCCGGAAGGCCCCCCCCCCGCGGCCATTTTGGATCTGGGGCCTGCAGGGAGGAGAACGGAGGAGACCCTCGAAACAATGCGATCACATCATGTGTGATCAGTGTTACGGGGGTTAATGTGTCGGGAGCGGTCCGTGACCGCTACTGCCACATAGTGCTGGAGGTCACTATGATAATCAGCTGACACCGATCGGCCATGCTTCCCAAAAGTCATTAATTAGATTATCACAGGATGCCATTAGGCAACAACAGCGGGGCATGCCAGCCCCATCATGACATTACCGCCCTCCCGATGCGATAGCATCCGGCCCCTATCTAGTAAATAAATAAATGACAAAGCTTCTCCTATACATTACAATGTTAATCGCAGACAACACACGGTCTGTGACATGTCTCCGTGATTTTTTTGCAGACACACTTTCTGCAAAAAAATATTGACTGTGACCTGCTAAGTAGATTATAATGGGTGCGAAAACATCAGATAGAAAACAGACATGAAAAACGGACAACTGAGTGGCTTAAATGCAGATCAATACATGTTAGTCCTCATTCATAGTAACGTAGTTATTAAGGTTGAAGGAAGACTTTAAGTCCATCTAGTTCACCCCATAGCCTAACCTAACATGCCCTAACATGTTGATCCAGAGGAAGGCAAAAAAAAAACATGTGGCAAAGAGTAAGCTCCACCGTGGGGAAAAAAATTCCTTCCAGATTCCACATACGGCAATCAGACTAGTTCCCTGGATCAACGCCCTATCAAGGAAACAGATGTCCGTTTTCATGTGTGTGTTGTTTCTTTGATGATCACGGATTGAACATGTACCAATTATAGTGTATATAACACTTTACACTTGTCTGTATATCTGTGCAAAACTCACACAGACGAAAAGTCTATGGGTCTGTGATAATTAGGGACAGCACACGGATGACATCAGTGTACAGTCTATGTGCTGTTCGCGATTACTGTAACATTGCAATGTATAGGAGAATCTTTTTAATCCATTTATTAATTTTTTCATAGATCAAAAAACTCATGAAATATTGATGGTAAAAACTGACAATGACCAAACGGATGAAACTCGGATCCGAAAGCCTGATGACATTGATACCATTTTTTGTGTTCGTGATAAAGCACAGATGTCTGAATGAGGCCTATTTGGGATTTTGACTACTCAATTTGAAAGCAATGGAAATAAATGTCCATGTGGAGTGCATCCTACAGTTTATATAAAGCATATCCTGTGTTTCAGCCATTCATGTTATCCGTATCCACATGGAAATCTGTAGGTTTTATATGTTGTAGCTATGGAGGGTTTGTTCTATGTTCACACTTTCATTATTTTTTATTTGCTATTTTCTCTCCAATGAGCCAATAACAAAGATACCATGCAGGATTGATTACAGAATAGATCCTAACAGATATGTTTGACTTCTGTATAATCATACAGCCCAAAGTCAACATAAGGAGAGTCTTCTATTACCGCTATATGCAGCAGGGCAGCGTTCGAAATAAGCTTGCATAGTCGGACCACCATATTTCTTTTACAGACTCTTTGTTTAGTCTGTATGTCCTTTCTGTTTTAGGAATGTACGGAATAAGGGTCACATTGCAGCACTTCTGCAATTGGAAGTGGACTAGTCCGATTGATTATTATGAGGTTGTAGATCCAGGACTTTTTTTCCGATATAAAGATCAGACTTTTAAAGGACCACATAATAATCAGTGGGGCCCCTATGCTTCTGTTTGGATAAGTGATTAAATGGATCACTTATTCTGTTTGACATTTCTTAAAAAGTAAAAGACAAATGGAATAACCAAACAGTTAGCAGCCCAGGTAGAAAAACAGATTTCTGACTAATAGTAATATATGTATATAATGTATTAAGTGCATAATTAACTGTTATGCCTATGTTACAATTTTGATGTTTGCTATGTAGAAAGTGCTAGAAACACTTGAAAGAAGATATGGAGGTCACTAGGAGGCGGAGGCCCCTGTCCAATTGTAATCATTCTGTAATAGAGATGGGCGAACCCGAACAGTAAAGTTCGGCATCTGTACTGAACACCTACTGTTCAGGCACGGACACAGAACACAGAGTTCACCAGGAAGTCCGTGTTACTGTTCGGGCTTGGCTGCCCAAACATCGGGTGTTTGTCACGCTGTCATGTGCATGACAGCGCGGCAAACACCGCTTCTCATCGGCGGTGAAATCATCCCCGCCGGTCAGAGAGCTACGGTTCCCACGCTGTCAAAAGACAGCGGGAGCACTCAGCTGTGATCGGAGGTATAAGGTTTACCTCCAGTCACTGGCGCCAGCTGATGGGACTACTGCTCCCATCATCTGACTCCTGCTTCCGCTAGTAACAGCAAGAGCTGGAGCAGCTTCTGGGAAAATTCATCAGCCACCTCCTGTGCTGTAAATAATTTAAAATTGAAAACAAAACGGCATTGGTTCCACTATATTTTTAATAACCAGCCAGGCAAAACTCACTACAGGGGGCTGCAACCCACAGTTGTCAGCTACAGCAAAAGCTAGTTATCAAGAATAGAGGGGCCCCCCCATTTTTGACAACTAGCCTTGCTAAAGCAGACAGCTGGGGGCTGGTATTCTCAGGCTGGTAAGGGGCCATGGATATTGCCCCCCCAGCCTAAAAATAGCAGCCTGCAGCTGCCCAGAAAAGGCACATCTATTAGATTCGTCAATTCTGGTGTTTTGCCCGGCTCTTCCCACTTGCCATGTAGTGGTGACAAGTGGGGTTCATATTTGTGTTGTATTGTCCTTTGCATTGTCCGGTGACATCAAGCCCACGGCTTAGTAATGGAGAGACACCTATCCTTTACTAATCCTATAGTTGGTAAATAAGCCCACAGTTTTACTTTTTATTTAAAAATATCAAACAGTTATACTTATCTATACTTATCTAATGCCTAATTCCACTGAATCCCTCGTCTCCTGTAAGAAAACAAAAATAAAAAACAAAAATATCCCTCACTTGTCAGTCGTTCTGTCCAATGCTGTAATCCATGTCTGCGGGATAAACAGTTTTCAACCTGGATGATGCCAAGATATTGCCGTCCAGGCTGAGAACCACTGGGGAATGAGCTGCTGCGAGCGCAGCATCAGTGACTAGTGGTGATGTCATCGAGGTTACCTCCGGTCACTGAGGCTGCTTTCCCAGCTGGGCTCAACTGCTGTGACTTCGGTGAGATCCCTGCTAGTACCATACTAGCACCTTATTGGTAAATAGCAGAATTAGTGGTAAATGTAATGAGTTCTGGAGCAGTATAGCACATGGCCCTAGGAATGTTGCAATCAGATGTAATGGTGGTGAGAAAACCAGGCGTTTGAATAACATATAAAATGTACATTGGAATAAATTACTAAACTTTTCTGTTTTCATTATTTCAATGAGAATTTTAAGGCAAGTTAAACAAGGTAACTACAGGTCTCATTGTCTTACTAGCTCTACAATTTAACCTGAGAATGATATTTCATTTTACGGTTTGTGGAAAGCACAAGTTCACCACTAGGTGGTAGTGTGTACTTGCAGTTCTGCTCAAACTTGTGTAATGGCAATTTATTCATTTTGCATTTTAAAGTAAAAAAATAAGAAATATAATCGGATGACACAGGAGGCTCAGGTCAGCATGAATTATTTTCTACAGTGATCTATACAAATCAACTAATGTCACCACAGTCACCTGTAGCATGTTGGAAAAAGTAATCACTCTTTGTAAAGTTAGGATTTACCATTTCTAGAACATGAACTTGCCCCCCGGTCTCCCATCCATTTAGTGTGCAACAGGTTTACCAACTTGCTGCATGTCTTGTTGTTTAACCTGTCACAGACCTGCTATTGCTACTTTTACCTCTCTAGACCTAAAATAAGAAATTAAATATTAAAGATAAAAAAGTAGATAATGCAGATTACATAGGAAATGGCTGTTGTAAGATAGATATTACATTCTATGTGAAGAAAGGGAGCTTCTTCATGGACCCACACTCAATATACCAATAATAACAATAAAATAGACCCTGACTTGGTCTCAAAAGAAGTAATGTGTTCCCTGTCACAAGTAAATAACAGCCTAACTACAGAGAGGTGATACTAGACACCCAATAAGCCGCATGCACGGTAATGCCGTGACCGGCCTGCTGCCTCCAGACTTCATGGCTCCCAAGTGATGGTGAGCTGGAGACCATGTCTCACCTTTCTGCAGTAATTCTGATCTGGCTCTACTTTGCCTCCAATGTGATCAGTACGTGATAAAGATGAAGGTTAGATAGTGCCGCGCTGCTAGTAAATGAGACATGCCATCAGTTTTCTCACTTGAAAGTTTTATTAAAGGAAAATCAACTCATTTAAGGTCGCACCGACCCCTTTGTCAGGGTGCTACACATTTGGAGTGACCAGACCAATCTCCTGCATCTTCTAGTTGCTGGCCCTCGCTATCTAAACGTCACCTTTCTCACCTACTAATCTATGTATGCAAATATTCTGGATCCTGGGAGAAGGTCTCCAGCAGCAGCTCCATGTATTTATAGGTGTTGTGTCCTGCACACAGCATGGTCAGGTGAGCGGGACATATAGGAGGTGGTCCGCAATACCTGAGAACCCATTTCTGTACCTCCAGCTACGCCTTCTTGTTGTCCTATGAAGCCTTCTTCGTTTTTCTCTAGATTCTACTGCCCCCAATGTCAAGAACGAAGAGACTCTGTCGCCCCTTGTGACATGTCTGATTTAGTGGATAGTTGTATTGTTTGTAAGTTAATAATTATGTGGTGGGCTTCTCACGCCTCTGTGATGGGCTTCTCCTCTGTTCTTCTTAGAACTGTATGAGCAAACTGACAACTGAGTGTCACTAGTTGAGTATGTCTCACACAGCCCGACACTGTCCAATCAGTGCCGCCGGTGCCAGACTGTAGGGATTCACCCCTTTGACAAATGAGCACCCAGTTGTTTATTCAAAAACATTCAAGAGGAATAACAGAGGAACAACGTGGAGTTAAAGATACTGCAGATTTGTTATTTTCTGGTGAATATTCGTATTAAGTAAAACCAATGAGAAGAGTTAACAAGGCGCAAGGCCAGGATAGGATACAGGTGGATCCTCGGAGGTTGGATCCAGGCGCCAGGACTTCCATTTACAAACATTAGGTTCTTAGACAGGACACAAAAATGCCGGCTTCTGCGTGTCTTTCCTTCCCGTTAATAACAGTACTGGATGTATGCTGCTAACATCACACTGTAAGCTAAAAGGGTCTCCAGGACTCAGATATTGGTGACTTATCGATAAGATCAGTGGGGTCTGACACGTGACACCAGTATAAGCAATGTACAGAACGGAGAACTGCAGTTATGTTTAATGTAAGATATCCGCTCATCGGTGGGTGTGCCGATTGTCAGACCCCAACCATCTTATATCGATGACCTAATCTACATATATATCAGCAATATGTTAGTCCTGTACAATCCATTTCATCTATCTATATCCAACTATATAGGTTTCCTGTTGAATAATTTTCTTGCATTATGGTATAAAAATGGTAAAATCCTTTCTAATGCTGTGTTCAGCCCACACTCAGCTGTTTGTTCAGTATGTATGCACCCCTGGATCTGACAGATGCAGCAATCTAATGTAAGCAGAATAAATAATGTCATTTGGGGCAGCACATTTCTAATTGCCCCAGGACAAGCATTTCATCACCACATGGGGGCGGTATTGCATTTTATAATTTCTATAGCTACAAATCTGATGCTTTATCTCAGTGCTCCAATCTGATGACCATCTGTAATTTGTCTTATAGTACAAGAAACAACGCTCCTCCTACATTCATACCAGCAACTTTGCGAAATCCGTGGTAAACGTTGTTGATTCTGTGAGTATGTCACATATTTATTACTGTTTTTGTAAAGTTTGCAATATTTGTTATGTTTGTCATGTATAAAAGTAAGGACACCCCAATATTAAAGTGGTAATCCCATTTGGCACATTTAAGGCTACGTTCACACTAGCGTTATGCTAGTTTGCGTCGGGTTTGCGTCGGGTGACGCAGCGGCGACGCATGCGTCATGCGCCCCTATATTTAACATGGGGGACGCATGCGTTTTTGTTTGTTGCGTTGTGCGACGCATGCGTCTTTTTTGCCGCAAGCGTCGGACCAAGAAAACGCAACAAGTTGCATTTTTCTTGCGTCCAAATTTCGGCAAAAAACGACGCATGCGTCGCAAAACGCAGCGTTTTTGTGTGCGTTTTGGTGCGTTTTTGCGTGCATTGTGCGTTGCGTCGCTGACGCAGCGGCGCACAACGCTAATGTGAACGTAGCCTAAGTTATATCCACAGAATATAAATGTTTAGTACATGTGGGTCCCACTAGTATGACCCACACCTATATGAAGAACGAGGCTCTGCCACATTCAGCTGTCAATGGACAGGAATCATTTGTATGGTAAATCCCAACCTCTTCTTCCATGACCGCAGGGCGTAACAGGGCCCCATCCTCAATATAGATACAGGTCAAATTCATGGGACCCAGAGGCGTACCTAGGTAACCTTGGTTATAACTCGTAACGTCCTCTAATACTGGAGGAGAACCTCAGCAGATGACCGCGCTATTACTGAAGATAATCTCTATATAAAGACCAGTATGGATATTACCGCCATATGGTCAGTGGTAGATACCAGTCCTACAGAACATATAAGAGATCACAGCACAGTTACAGATAATGTCTTACCGCTGATGTTCTTTCTGATAGAATCGTTCATTTTTCCCGTCTTTTCCATCTGGCCCAGACTGATATGACAACTTCTTCCAGCCAGAACTTGTCTGCAGAGAATACAACAAAGACACATTTCACTTCTCATATTCCAGCCCCATCACCATCTATTCCCAACCTGCACAAACTCCTTGTCCTGCTGATACCCCAATACTCAGCCGCTGCTGCCGTATGTGTCCCTATTACTGCACCTGATACCCCAATACTGAGCTGCTGCTGCCGTATGTGACCCTATTACTGCCCCTGATACCCCGATACTGAGCTGCTGCTGCCATATGTGTCCCTATTACTGCACCTGATACCCCAATACTGAGCCACTGCTGCCGTATGTGACCCTATTACTGCCCCTGATACCCCGATACTGAGCCGCTGCTGCCGTATGTGTCCCTATTACTGCCCCTGATACCCCGATACTGAGCCGCTGCTGCCGTATGTGACCCTATTACTGCACCTGATACCCCAATACTGAGCTGCTGCTGCCGTATGTGACCCTATTACTGCCCCTGATACCCCGATACTGAGCCGCTGCTGCCGTATGTGTCCCTATTACTGCACCGGATACCCCAATACTGAGCTGCTGCTGCCGTATGTGTCCCTATTACTGCACCTGATACCCCAATACTGAGCCGCTGCTGCCCTATGTGACCCTATTACTGCACCTGATACCCCAATACTGAGCTGCTGCTGCCGTATGTGACCCTATTACTGCACCTGATACCCCAATACTGAGCTGCTGCTGCCGTATGTGTCCCTATTACTGCACCTGATACCCCAATACTGAGCTGCTGCTGCCGTATGTGACCCTATTACTGCACCTGATACCCCAATACTGAGCTGCTGCTGCCGTATGTGACCCTATTACTGCCCCTGATACTCCGATACTGAGCCGCTGCTGCCGTATGTGTCCCTATTACTGCACCTGATACCCCAATACTGAGCTGCTGCTGCCGTATGTGACCCTATTACTGCACCTGATACCCCGATACTGAGCTGCTGCTGCCATATGTGTCCCTATTACTGCACCTGATACCCCAATACTGAGCTGCTGCTGCCGTATGTGACCCTGTTACTGCACCTGATACCCCAATACTGAGCTGCTGCTGCCGTATGTGACCCTATTACTGCCCCTGATACCCCGATACTGAGCCGCTGCTGCCGTATGTGTCCCTATTACTGCACCTGATACCCCAATACTGAGCTGCTGCTGCCGTATGTGACCCTATTACTGCCCCTGATACCCCGATACTGAGCTGCTGCTGCCATATGTGTCCCTATTACTGCACCTGATACCCCAATACTGAGCCACTGCTGCCGTATGTGACCCTATTACTGCCCCTGATACCCCGATACTGAGCCGCTGCTGCCATATGTGTCCCTATTACTACACCTGATAGCCCAATACTGAGCTGCTGCTGCTATATGTGTCCCTATTACTGCACCTGATACCCCAATACTGAGCCGCTGCTGCTGTATGTGTCCCTATTACTGCTCCTGATACCCCAATACTGAGCCGCTGCTGCCATATGTGTCCCTATTACTGCACCTGATACCCCAATACTGAGCCGCTGCTGCCGTTTGTGACCCTATTACTGCACATGATACCCCAATACTGAGCCGCTGCTGCCATATGTGTCCCTATTACTGCACCTGATACCCCAATACTGAGCCACTGCTGCTGTATGTGTCCCTATTACTGTACCTGCTGTGTGGTTCTCTGTGCCCTCTAAATTCTAAAGCAGCCCTCTATAATATAGTAATGCCCTGTGCAAGTGCCCTAGAAAACAGTGCCCATATTTTGCCCCCTAGAAAGTAATATGGCCCGTGTGCCCCCTTGATAGCCACAGTAACCTGAGTTCCCCTATAACAATAAGTGCCCACTTTACATTTAATAATGTTCCGAGTCTCCACCCCCTTACAGCTCTCCTATACACAGTATAATGCTCTCTTATACACAGTATAATGCCCCCTCACTGTATAGTATCACCCACACAGTATACTGACTCCTTAGTAGCCCTCAAACTGTTTGATGGCTCCAACACTGTATAATGACCCCCACGCTGTAATCTCTAGTCTACACTGTATGATGGCCCCCTAGATAGCCTCCATATACAGTAGCATAATGCACCAAATAGTCCACAATATAGTATAATGCACCTCCCATAGGCAGACTCTATAGCATAAGGCAGCACCCCTATAGGCAGACCCTGTAATAAGGCAGCACCCCCATGATCAGACCCTGTAATAAGTCAGCACCCCCATAGGCAGACCCTATAATAAGACAGCCCCCATAGTCAGACCCTGTAATGAGGCAGCAACCCCGTAGTCAGACCCTATAATGAGGCAGCACCCCTATAGTCAGACCCTGTAATAAGCCAGCCCCCATAGTCAGACCCTGTAATAAGACAGTACCCCCATAGTCAGACCCTGTAATTAGGCAGCACCCCTATAGGCAGACCCTGTAATAAGGCAGCACCCCTATAGGCAGACCCTGTAATAAGGCAGCACCCCCATAGTCAGACCCTGTAATAAGGCAGCCCCCATATTCAGACCCTGTAATAAGGCAGCACCCCCATAGTAAGACCCTGTAATAAGGCAGCACCCCTATAGGCAGACCCTGTAATAAGGCAGCACCCCTATAGGCAGACCCTGTAATAAGGCAGTACCCCCATAGTCAGACCCTGTAATAAGGCAGCCCCCATAGTCAGACCCTGTAATAAGGTAGCACCCCCATAGGCAGACCATGTAATAAGTCAGCCCCCATAGTCAGACCCTGTAATAAGGCAGCCCCCATAGTCAGACCCTGTAATAAGGCAGCCCCCATAGTCAGACCCTGTAATAAGGCAGCCCACATATTCAGACCCTGTAATAAGGCAGCACCCCCATAGTCAGACACTGTAATAAGGCAGCCCCCATAGTCAGACCCTGTAATAAGGCAGCCCCCATAGTCAGACCCTGTAAGAAGGCAGCCCCCATAGTCAGACCCTGTAATAAGGCAGCCCCCATATTCAGACCCTGTAATAAGGCAGCACCCCCATAGTAAGACACTGTAATAAGGCAGCCCCCATAGTCAGACCCTGTAATAAGGCAGCCCCCATAGTCAGACCCTGTATGAAGGCAGCCCCCATAGTCAGACCCTGTAATAAGGCAGCCCCCCATATTCAGACCCTGTAATAAGGCAGCACCCCCATAGTAAGACACTGTAATAAGGCAGCCCCCATAGTCAGACCCTGTAATAAGGCAGCCCCCATAGTCAGACCCTGTAAGAAGGCAGCCCCCATAGTCAGACCCTGTAATAAGGCAGCCCCCATAGTCAGACCCTGTAATAAGGTAGCACCCCCATAGGCAGACCCTGTAATAATGCAGTCCCATATTCAGACCCTGTAATAAGGCAGCCCCCATAGTCAGACGCTGTAATAAGGCAGCCCCCATAGTCAGAACCTTTAATAAGGCAGCCCCCATAGTCAGACCCTGTAATAAAGCAGCCCCCATAGTCAGACGCTGTAATAAGGTGGCAGCCCCCCATATAGGCAGATCCTGTAATAAGGTAGCAGCGCCAATAAATAAATACTCACCTTTCTTCTTCCTGGTTCCTGCGCTGCTGATCTCCTGACAGCGGGCTCCGAGCAGTGACGTCATCGCACCCGCTGTCAGTGTCGGCGACATCAGACGCCGACACTGACAGGGGGATGATGGGAGAAGGAGTGTAGCGCTCCTTATCCCATCATTGCGATCAGCTGTATCAGCTTCATGCCGGTACAGCTGATCTTCCGATGACGGCGGGGGGTCCACTGCTGGCACTGGGCCCCCCACGCCTGCTCAGAGGCTGCACAGCGGCCAAGCGGCAGAGCAGGGAGATTGATTCTCCCTGCTCTGCCGCAGAATATTATTAAAACACAGAAGTACCACAGAGTATCACAGACTATATATCAATGTTGCATATACCACAAATTTATTTTATATAGTGATTTCAGGTACTCTGTGAAGAAATGTGTGATTACCACCACCACAAGGAGTAAAACAACCCAAGCACCATGACCATAGACCTACCAGAGATTAACACCACACCAGGAATATAATCTTAAAATCAGCTTTGATTACAAAATTCAAGTGGCAACATTACATCAAATATAAAATCAAATAACAGTACGCTCCACAGGACATCAATAATTATAATATAGTATATAGTACAATAGCAGCAAAACCCAAAACAATATAGATCCCTACCAAAAATTTAAAATATGTTATATGTATCAAATTATAAATATCATATATATACATAGTACATACAATATACCATGTACAGCATATAGGCTATTTCTATGCAGAAAATATTAGCATGAAATTGTGTGACTATAAAATATGTAAAAGCAAAAAACTACATATAATGACTACGGTGCTTATATGCTGCAACAATCTACCCTACCATACCTGCCATACATGCTCAACTGCGTTAATATATCCACACAAACTTTATTAATGGTTATACTGGATGAATGTTTATGCGGTTACACATATGATAGTTGTGATCAAAGGATACGATTTGGGCAGTAGGCATCAATATATTAATATAGGTCTATTCCTTATATGTTCAATTTCTAGAGACACACTTTATTAAAAGTGTTCTGCCAGTATTACATTCAGTAGCAGAACATAAGTGCGTAAATATATAATGTATTAATATAGATCTGCTCCCTACATGTTTATTTTCTAGTGACATACTGCATTAAAAGCGCTCTGCCAGCATTACATCTCAGCAGCAGAATTTAAGTTTGCAAATATATAATTTCCCTTTTTTAAGGCTTAATTTTGTGAATACCCACTCAGTTTGGTCATTTTAGACATTTACATGTACGCGTTACCTCCTATACTGCGCCCCTGGTGGAGCGCATGTGCGGTCTGTGTTCTGGGATCTGTTGTTGCGTCCCAGTGTCCTTGGTAACGTCGGGTACTCTGTCCCGTACGTCCGGTCACGTGGGTGCGTGACCTCAGCTTCCCGGATCCTCCTGACCGCGCATGCGCCGGCGGTACTAGTGGCGCCAGGAATAGATAGAACGCTAGTATATAATCCTATCCGGACTCAGATGTAACACCCCCTGACGAAGGAATTTTTCCGAAACGTGCGTCAGGGTGCGTTCCCACAGGACTGAGCAACCCAAGGTATGAAATAATGACAATATAATTTTTGATCCCCTCCGCAATTTTTACATATCATAGCGCTTCACTTGTATTTCTTGCAGCAGAGTAATTACCTTTTCTAAAGCATAAATATATGGTTGCTATATGCATAGCAACTTCTTCGGCACATATATATTTGTGTCTATATGCACAGTACATAGCACTTTTGTTTGGTCTTTGGGCTCATTTGAGCAAGCAAGCACTTTGTGTGATAGTAAGCAGCTGGTCATTGTTTTACTCAGCACGTGGCACTTTCTTTGGTGTTTAGGTTTACAGCATATAAGCACTTACAGGCGCATATAGGTGCATAAGCAGTGTATATATCTTAAGGTATCTTTGTGTGGAAACTTCCTGAAGAAGAAGCCATGAGCTTCAAAACGCGTTGAATAAACCACCCGAACATCTTACAAGTATATCTGGATCTATTATTTGTCGCAGCAATGCGGATGTAATCCACATTTCATTTATTATAACAGATGTCCTTGACATTTCACTATATTTTATATATTTATTTTTACCAGTCTGAGTAACAGTCTGAGTAACACTATGTTCTACTTAATGCAAAAAAGGTGAAAATTTTATTTCATGCTCCAGAGTCAAAGTAATAGCTGTGCATTATTTCAATCTTGGAGTCTGTGGTACAAACGTAAACGTAGGAAGTAAAGGTCGCTATACGTTTTACTCACAGCATGAGAGGAGAGCTGTTCAATTTCCCTCTTGGGAATAATAATACAGGAGTTCCTGACAAACCTTAGCTGAACTTGAACAATATACAGTATGTTCATCAAGTTTTTCCCCCGTTTTATATTCTCTAAAAATTACCCTGTTCTCTTGGTTCCTAAAAATGGGCAGCATGGTGGCTCAGTGGTTAGTGCTGCAGACTTGCAGCGCTGGGGTCTTGGGTTCATGTCCCACCAAGGCCAGCATCTGCAGGGAGTTTGTATAATCTCACCATGTTTGCTTGGGTTTCCTCCAGGTTCTCTGGCTTCCTCCCACACTCCATACTGATAGGGAATTTAGATTGTGTGCCCCATTGGGGACAGCGATGATTATGTCTGTAAAGTGCTGCGGAATAAGAAAGCGCTATGTAAGCAAAGAATAATAATAATATAAATTGCTGAGGAAGAAAAGAATGCTTGAAGGGGTTCTCCGTTGAAGAGAAGTTATCACCTATCCACAGGATAGGTGCTAAGTAGTGACGAGCGAGTGTACTCGTTGCTTGGGTGACCTCTGAGTATTTATGACTGCTAAGAGATTTAGTTTTCATCCCGGCAGCTGAATTATTTACAGCTACTAGCCAGGCTGAGTATATGTGGGGGTTGCCTGGTTGCTAGGGAATCCCCACATGTACTTGGGCTGGCTACTAGCTGTAAATCATTCAGCTGCCGTGATGAAAACTAAATCTCCGAGCAGTCATAAATACTCGGAAGTCACCCCAGCAACCAATATACTCGCTCATCACTAGGGCTAAGTAAAATATCAATGGAGGTCCAACCACTGGGACTTGCACAGATCTGCCGAACTGGTCGCACTTTTATCTTCTTTAGAATGGTACGCAGTGAGGCTGTTGGAAAAAGCCAGCAGCCCCCTAGAGGATGAATGGCATGGTGGTTGGGCATGCGTTCTGCCGCTCCATTCTAATAAAATAGTGTAAAAGTGCAAACCTCCCTCAATGCCTAAATTATCACGCATCCTGTAAGTAGGTGATAACTCATCTTTCCTGGACAACCCCTTATTATATATAGAATCGTACTGAAAAAAAGATGCTCAAAATTGAATTTTACCTGCCAGCTGGAAAGTTAGACATGAATCACTGCCTCGATGAGTTTATGCCTCCAACATAGATGTTGAGAGAAGGTACATCATAACACTCATGATGCCATGTTCGTACTGACACAATAAAGCAATAAACCCATCTTGTTAAAAATGGATATTGATTTTTTGATCCATCCATATGTTCGTTAGTACATGTGCGTACAGTATATAGACAATAGGATTTTGCTGTTCATACAGTAACATAATCACACCTCCTTGTTTATGTACAGCTCAGTGCAAATGATTGTCCAGGTCAATAAATTAAACCCAAGTCTAGAGGTTCTCTTCTGACGATAATCTCCCACTCCTAACAGCAGCGAACAGTCTCTTATCATCAAGACTTTTTATGAATGTTATTAAAGGGGCTATCCTAATTCAGAAAGGTATCACTTTGAATGTGGATCCATTGTAATGGGACATTTCAAAGTTGCAATCTGAGGATCTAATGGAGTCCTATCGAGAAGTTCCCCCAGCAATCAGCAAGTTATTATCCCTCCTCTGGGCAGGTGATAATAAGCAGAGTTGGAACAAGCCCTCTAAAGCCGGCCATACTCATTAGATAGCTGTCGCCCGAACATCCCATACACATAAAAAAATATTTAGAATTGAGAGTCCTCAGTGGTGATACCTTTTAATGGCTAACTGAAAAAATGCTAACAAATTGCAAGCTTTCGAGACTACTCAGGTCTCTTCATCAGGCATAGACTAATACAAAATCTGGACAGTCACATATTTATGCACAACACAGCACAGAAATAATGCCATCGATGAGACAGGTGACGTGAAGCAAACTACCACTATAGGAGAGTGATAAACAGTTGTGTCCATAAATATTGGAACAGTTCATAGATAAGGAGTGTGAATGTTTTTTTGTCCTCAGATTGGGATCTGGGTTCTGTGTTGTGATTCTGAGAAGCAAATTCCTTAATTGATGTAAAAAGACATAAATACATGTGACACATTCATACCTGCACTGAAAGTGTCAAAGGTTGTCATAAGTTTATACTCCCAGACTCTTCTGACTCTCTGAGATTTGAATTTACCTTTTGCAAGTTACAAGTAATATCATGTCCATGGTGCTGTGATCTGGGATACAAAAATGTTTTGCCACAGGTAGATCCATTCTTTTTTCTCTTATTGTGTGGCGGTGAAAATTCATCCTTGTTCTAAGCTTTTGCCCTGTCTCCCCTACATACAGACCCCCAGTTGGACATTTGGTACATATAATTAAGTACATCACATTAGATGTGATGCAGCTGAAAGTACCTGGGATCTTGTAGTGATGTGAATTGGGGATTTTAATCTTGTCTGTAGTCATTATAAATGGACCGGTTTTCCATTTTTTTCTGGATGGAAGGAAAGGTTCCTGCAGCGCTCCTTCCACCAAGCGCACCTGTGTTCTCTATGTGTATGTAGCAGCTTTTCTCCGGGAGAACAATGTGGTCGACAATCCAAATTCGGACATGCAAAATCAACATCTCTGCTCATCATTCGTCGGCTGACTGCCCCATACACATTAGACCATCAGCCAAACCTGTCAGTATCAGCATGTTTATTCTCATGTTTATGTGACATTAAGTGGTGTAAACTCAGTTTCAATGGTTAATTTCTATCTTTTCTACAGGTCTTCTGATTTATCAGTATTGTGTTCTTGATTTCTAGGCTCTTGCTCTTTTTCCCCCAAGTGTTCTGTGTTTTTCATCTAATGTTTAACTTAATAGCTAAAATGAAAAACCATAAGCATTTTTAAGCTAGGTGAAGGGTCAGACTTGACTTGTATTTGCAACACTGACAGGTTATAAGGTATAGCAATGGTCCTGTATTGCTGTATCTTACAACTGCGACCAGTGTGCAGAAAGTGAAAGTCCCAATAGTGGGAATAAGTAAAAAAAAGTGAAAAAAGTTGTACAAATATATTTTTTTAAATAAAAAAATATATACTGTATATACAGTGGGGGAAATAAGTATTTGATCCCTTGCCAATTTTGTAAGTTTACCCACTGACAAAGATATGAACAGTCTATAATTTTAAGTGTAGGTTAATTTTAACATTGAGAAGTAGAATATCAAAAATAAAATCCAGAAAATCACATTGTATTAATTATAGAAATGTATTTGCATTTTGCAGTGAGAAGTAAGTATTTGATCCCTCTGGCAAACACTTAATCCTTGGTGGAAAAAACCCATGTTGGCAAGCACAGCAGTCAGTTGTTTTTTATAGTTGATGATGAGGTTTGCGCACATGTCAGAAAGAATTTTGGTCCACTCCTCTTTGCAGATCATCTCTAAATCATTAAGATTTGGAGGCTGTTGCTTGGCAACTCGAAGCTTCAACTCCCTCCATAAGTTTTCTATGGGATAAAGGTCTAGAGACTGGCTAGGCCACTCCCTGACCTTAATGTGCTTCATTTTGAGCCACTCCTTTGCTGCCTTGGCTGTATATTTTGGGTCATTGTCTAGCTGGATAACCCAGCCACGACCCATTTTTAATATTCTGGTGAAGTGAAGGAGGTTGTCACTCAGGATTTCACGGTACATGGCTCTATCCATTCTCCCATTGATGTGGTGAAGTAGTCCTGTGCCCTTAGCAGAGAAACACCTCCAAAACATAATGTTTCCACCTCCATGCTTGACAGTGGGAGCGGTGTTCGTTGGGTCATAGGCAGCATTTCTCTTCCTCCAAACACGGTGAGTTGAGTTAATGCCAAAGACCTCAATTTTTGTCTCATCTGACCACAGCACCTTCTCCCAATCATTCACAGAATCATCCAGATGTTCATTGTAAACTTCAGAAGGGCCTGCACATGTGCCTTCTTGTGCAGGGAGACCTTGTGAGCACTACAGGATTTTAAACATTTACGGCGTAATGTGTTGCCAAAGGTTTTCTTGGTGACTGTGGTCCCAGCTGCCTTGAGATTATTAACAAGTTCCCCCCATGTAGTTTTAGGCTGATATTTCACCGTCCTCATAATAAAGGATACTCCATAAGGTGAGATTTTGCATGGTGCCCTAGATCGATGTCAATTGGCAGTCATTTTGTATTTCTTCCATTTTCTTACTATTGCACCAACAGTTGTCTCCTTCTCACCCAGTGTCTTACTTATGGTTTTGTAGCCCATTACAGCTTTGTGCAGGTCTATGATCTTGTCCCTGACATCCTTATAAAGCTCGATCACACAATGCTTCCAAAACCTATATAAATCATTAGTAACACCAGGTACTATAAAAACGGTAATATTTTTATGAAGAAGCAGTGCGAAACATGCGTCGGGGCAGAGGGACGCCCGGGGTACCCACATGTGTACACTTCCAGGTATTGTATGCCCTCTTACTTATTGGCACTTTATATATTCTTATCAGTAGGACAGCAGTGTTTGCACATTCTATTTTGCTACTCAATAATGCGTGTTTAGGCACTTTATATATGGCATGTTGCTATTACAGCCATTTATGTAGCCATGAGAACATGTATTTTGCTTCACGTTGCATTTGCTGTGCTCCTTTGCATCATAATTGCAAAGCGTGTTTAGGGCAGCTATGTTTATACTTTTTTTGTAACAAGCTTGGTTTTTGTGGTATCCTATGGCTTTGAGTCCCCAATTTTTATAACTCAGCAGCTTTCTTATTTTGGTTTCCTTATTTCCTTATTTTTTGTCATTTTCAATAAAATATTACCGTTTTTCTAGTACCTTGTGTTACTAATGATTTATATAGGTTTTGGTAACATTGTGTGATAGAATTAATTAATTAAAGGGGTAATTCACACAAAATTCATACAGGTGTCTATTATTGGGACATTAGTGTGTGATTATATCCTTATAAAGCTCTTTGGTCTTGCCCATGTTGTAGAGGTTAGTCTGACTGATTAATTAAGTCTGTGGACAGGAGTCTTTTATAAAGGTGACTATGCAATACAGCTGTCTTTATTGCAGGAAAGGAGTTGATTAGGAGCGACTAACTGGTCTGTAGAAGCCAGAACTCTTGGTAGAGTAGGGGATCAAATACTTAGTTACTTATTTCTCACTGCAAATAAATTGATATAATTTATACAATGTCATTTTCTGGATTTTATTTTTGATATTCTATCTCTCAATGTTAAAATTAACCTACCCTTAAAATTATAGACGGTTCATGTCTTTGTCAGTGGGCAAACTTACAAAATCAGCAAGGGATCAAATACTTACAGCTCTGGCAAAAATTAAGAGACCACTGCAAAATGTTCAGTTTGTCTGATTTTTCTCTTTATAGGTACCATATATACTCGAGTATAAGCCGAGATTTTCAGCCCACTTTTTTGGGCTGCAAGTCCCTCTCTCGGCTTATACTCGAGTCATACCCAGGGGTTGGCAGGGGAGGGGAAGCGGGGGCTGTCTAATTATACTTACCTACTCCTGGCACGGTCCCTGCACGTCCCTGCTTCTTCCAGCGCTGCAGCTTCTTCCTGTAGTGAGCGGTCACATGGTCCCATCATTACAGTAATGAAAATGCGGCTCCACCTCCTATAGAGGTGGAGCCGCATATCCATTACTGTAATGAGCGGTAACGGTGACCGCTCACTACAGGAAGAAAATGTGGCGCTAGGGAACAGACGTGCAGCGACGGCACCAGGAGCAGGCAAGTATGACGGGGGCAGTGGGCGATACTCACCTGCTCCTCGTTCCACCGTTGGCGCCACTGTGTCTTCCACAGTGACGCTCAGGTCAGAGGGCACGGTGACGTGATTAGTGCGCACCGCCCTCTTCCTGAACATCGGCGCAGAGGATGGGAAGACACAGCGGCGGTCAGCAGTGGAACGGGAAAGGTGAGTATAGCAAGTGCCGGGGGCCTGAGAGGTGAGTATGTAATTTTTTTTATTTTTTTAATCGCAGCAACAGCATATGGGGCAAATATCTGTATGGATCATCTTATGTGGCCATGTGCAGCATTATATGGGGGCAAATATCTATATGGGGCATCTTATGTGGCCATGTGCAGCATGATAGGGGGAAAATATCTGTATGGGCATCTTATGTGGCCATGTGCAGCATGATATGGGGGCAAATATCTGTATGGGGCATTTGTATGGGGCCATGTGCAGCATTATATGGGGGCAAATATCTGTATGGAGCATCTTATGGGGTCATAATCAACATTTGTGGAGCATTATACGGGGCAAATATCTGTATGGAGCATCTTATGTGGCCATGTGCAGCTTTATATGGGGCAGTTATCTGTATGGAGCATCTTATGGGGCCATGTGCAGCATTATATGGGGCAATTATCTGTATGGAGCATCTTATGGGGCCATAATCCACATTTGTGGAGCATTATATGGGGCAAATGTCTGTATGGAGCATCTTATGGAGGTCAGACTAAAATAGTAGGGCAAATAGGAAGTTCCAGGACAGGACGAAGTACCAGACTGCATCTTGGACAAGGGCAAAACAGGCTCCATGGAAACATCCGGATCCTTACAGTATGACAGCAGCCAAACATTAAAACCCAATATAAATTTGGTATTGCTGTAATCACTCTGACCTGAAGAATAAAGTAATCTAATCAGTTATACCGAACAAGGAACGGCATAAGAAATTAATAAAACCAATTCTTCACCTACTGTTTGTTCATTCTGCCTCCAAAGATGGCAGTAAAGCTCGGCTCCCATGTGTCCTGCACTCTACGCTGAGTGCTTATACTGGGGTTTCCATGCAAATCTCTGAAATGCGTGATTGACGGAACCCCCTGAGGAAGATTCCCTAACATGAGGCCGATGGAGACCCTATGGACGCCGTCTAAGCTGTGATCCAGCGGTGTCCATCTTTTTAGGCGTGCATAAAAGTGCCATTGGCCACATTTTTGTACACATCTGAAAAAAAGGACAACGCTGATCAGAGGCCAGACGGAGTCCAGAGTAACTCTGCTGCCTCATTATAGTGAGTGCCTCCCTCGGGGGTTTCATCTGATTTAAAGGGAATCCCCGATGTAAGTGCTCAGCTTACAGTGTCTGTCGGATAAATGTGATCCAAAATGTTATGTAAAATGTTCTCAACAAAAGCTTCAACTCCATCCACAAAAAAGGCAAGTCCCCGCTCAGGTCCATCATCTGCTAGCTGAAATATAGGGGGCTTCCATGTTACTGGTAGCACAAAGGCTCTCGAAAAACGAAATGGCCCTCGCCCCCCAAAAGAAGTTCAACAAATTATGTGCTCCCAAATCCAAATGCCCCCCTCTGTTCTGAGCCCCAGTGTGCCTAAACCATAGTTAGTGCCTACATGTTTGGCATTTCTGTAGAGACGAGAGCCCATCTAATTTATGGGTGCATGAGCTGGGAGCAACATACTGGTCACTTCAACGGCAGTTTGCAATTTTTGCTCAGCAACATCTACTGCTGCTTGTTTCTGGAAAAAACCCATGGCGTTAAAATCAAGGTGCTTACCACTCATCTAGATACATTCCTTTAGGCGTCTAGCTTCCAAAATGGTGTCACTTGTGGGGGTTTTCCACTGTTTAGGCACATCAGTTGCTCTCGAAACGAGAAGTGACACCGGCAGACCATTCCATCAAAGTCTGCTTTCCGAAATGCCACTCCATCTATTCTGAACTCTGCTGTGAGCCTAAACAGTAGTTTACCCCCACATATGGGGTATCTGCATACTCAGGAGAAGTTGCACAACAAATTTTGGGGGTCGATTTTCTCCTGCTGTCCTTTTTGAAAATAAAAAAATTGGGGCTTAATAATATTTTTGTGGCTCAATGTTACAAACTTCTGTAAAGCACCTGGGAGTTCAAGGTGCTCACTACACATCTAAATAAGTTCCCTGAGTGGTCTAGTTTCCAAAATTGTGTCACTTGTTGGGTGTTTTCACTGTTTAGGCACATCAGGGGCTCTCCAAACGCGATATGGCATCCGCTAATTATTCCAGCAAATTTTACATTCAAAAAGTCAAATGGCCCTCCTTCCCTTCCGAGCCCTGCCATGTGCCCAAACAGTGGTTTTCCCCATACACATGGGGTATCGGCATGCTCAGGAGAACTAACACAACAAATTTTGGAGTCCATTTTTTCCTGTTACCCTTACAAAAATAAAATATTTGGGGTCTAAAGTAAAAATTTTGTGACAAAAAGTTAAATGTTCATTTTTTCCTTCATACAAGCCAGAGCTGGTATGTCACTCCCCATAAGGAGAAACGTTGTCCCTTAGACCCCAGTCCAGAGCCTCTCATCCAGCCAAATTAGTTCTCATGCTCTGCATTGACGAGGGCCAACAGCCCGAAACACTGTGTCTGCGAATAGAGATACGGATTTGGCTTTTATCCTAAGTCATATTGCACGACTCGTTAAAGGGTTGATTGTGACTTGTAGGATCGCTACTTCCAACAGGTGGCGATATAGAGTTTAAGTCCTCTTTTTCTCTGAAGAGGCAATTTCCATATTATATTTCCCATAGGAGCATTGCATGACGAATAAGCCTCCTTACTGACAAGCCAGACCTTTTATGTTCCTCTACATAAGGAGAAACGTTGCCCCTTAGACCCCAGTCCAGAGCCTCTCATCTAGCCAAATTAGTTCTCATGCTTCATACAGACAAGGGGCAACAACCCGAAACACCGCATCTGCGAATTGAGATACTGATTTGGCTTTTATCCTAAGTCATATTGCACAACTCGTTAAAGGGTTGATTGTGACTTGTAGGATCGCTACTTCTAACAGGTGGCTCTATACAGTTTAAGTCCTCTTTTTCTCTGAAAAGGCAATTTGCATATAATTTTTTCCTTCCACATTCCAAAATTCCTGTGAAACACCTGAAGGGTTAATAAACATCTTGAATGTGGTTTTGAGCGCCTTGAGGAGTGCAGTTTTTTAGAATGGTGTCACTTTGGGGTATTTTCTGTCCTATAGCCCCTCAAAGCCACTTCAAATGTGATGCGGTCCCTAAAAAAATGGTTTTGTAAATCTTGTTGGAAAAATGAGAAACCTCTGGTCAACTTTTAACCCTTTTAACGTCCTAAGAAAAAAAAATGATGTTTCAGAAATTGTGCTGATGTAAAGTGACATGTTAGAATGTTATTTATTAACTATTTTGTGTGATATACGGTAACTCTCTGATTTAAGGGCATACAACTTAAAGTTTGAAAATTGCTAATTTTTCGCCATATTTCCTTTTTTTCACAACTAAATTCTAGTCATATTGAAGAAATTTTACCACTTTCAGAAAGTATAATGTGTCACTAAAAAAGTCTTAGAATCAGTGGGATCAGTTGAAGCTTTCAAGAGTTATTACCATATAACATGACACTGGTCAGAATAGTAAATTTTGGCCTGGTCATGAATGTGAAAAGAATTTCAGAGTGAAGGGATTAAATGAAAGGAGGCGTTACCAGTGTGAGACATGTAGATCAGTGAACCTACTGTCAGTCATTACATCTGTCACACTGGTTTCATAGTTGCATATTTTTTTTAGTTTGAAGGTAGACATAAGTCCATCAAGTTCAACCTATACCCTAACATTTTGATCAAGAGAAATTCGAAAAACCCCATGGGGCAGACACTAATTGCTCTATATTAGGGGAAAAAATCCTTCTCGACTCCACATACAGAAATCAGACTAGTTCCCTTTATCAGTGTCACATCACAGAATCTAGCACCCATAACCTGTAATATTATATTTTCCTATGACTTACATGCCCATATAGACTGTTTAGGATGGTTGATCCCACTGACTGATTCCCTCAAATAAAGGTACTTATAGGCTCCTTGCAACAAGAGATTCTTGCTGAAATGAATGCTGAGCATCTGGTTGCCAAGGTCTCCTGAAATAGGATTTCTTTGAGATAATTACCTTATTTACCTTAAAAGCCTTTATGGTAAAATGTTAGTTACACTAAAATGAACACAACTAGTACTTTCTACAGTATACTTTAACACAATGATATTCGAAAGTAAAAAACACATTCAGTAAAAAAAGGGAACATCTGCTTGGCTTGAGTGCAGTGCAATAAAGCTTGCCATTTTATTGATGCACATTAATCAGCAACTAGTTCACAGCTTATAATCATCCAAAGGCAAATAAACATTGTCCATGTGACGCCACCTGGCCGACCTAAGTGAGCACATGGCAGGTGGGTGACACATGAAGGGAAATTCTCAGTAACACTCTAAATATAATAGCAATCCAATTACAGTTTGAAAGTGGCGGTAAGCGACACCAGGTACATCCTGGTATAGCTCAGTACCTGCACCGCTATCTATGACTTGGGGAACATGTCACACCACACTATCATTAGTTTGGCAGTATTAATAGGAATGTGTACATAACTGATGTATCTTAGGATTGAGGATGGCTATTTTCTATGAAAATGTTAAACGTCATAGAGAAGGAGGCAATATTTCCACTCTTAACAGTAATAGAAATGTTACCATTGTAATATATAAAGTAGAGAAAAGCACTTGATTAAGACTAACCAATTACCAGAACCAAAGAGACTATCAAACTTCTATTGCCTTGTTTCATAGATGGCATCAAGTATTCTTTTAGCATATTTTTGTTCCTTTTGTGCCTCACAAATGTTTCTTGTTTGTGATCCAAGCACATCAAATGTAGGTTTGCTTATCTGTAACACGTTTCTTCAATCATGTTTTCGCTAGCCTCTTCTGTTTGTCTGCCCATTTGACTGGAGAACACAATTTTCATTGAGTTAGATCTGACAATTGTTTTTGACTAACTTTTGGCAGAAACTTTTTAAGCTACAGGACACCCTCCCTTTGTCCCCAAACCCATATAAAATGTACATATAATGGAAAATAATCCAAAAAATAACCTGCATGTAATGTCTATTTAACCCATTAGCGACAGAGCCAATTTAGTATTTAATGAGCAAGCCAATTTTTACAATTCTGACCATTGTCACTTTATGAGGTTACAGCTCTGGAACGTTTCAACGTATCCCACTGATTCTGAGACTGTTTTTTCATGACATATTGTACTTCATGTTAGTTGAAACATTTCTTCGATATAACTTGCGTTTATTTATGAAAAAAACTGAAATTTGGCCAAAATTTTGAAAATTTCAAACTTAATTTTTGCACCCTTAAATCAGAGAGTGGCGTCACACAAAATAGTTAATAAATAACATTTACCACATGTCAACTTTACATCAGCACAATTTTGGAAACATATTTTTTTTTGTTAGGATGTTATAAGGGTTAAAAGTTGACCAGCGATTTCTCATTTTTCCAACAAAATATACAAAACCATTTTTTTAGAGACCACCTCACATTTGAAGTGAGTTTTGGGGGTCAATATAACAGAAAATACCCAAAAGAGACACCATTCTAAAAACTGCACCCCTCAAGGTGCGCAAAATCAAATTCAAGAAGTTTATTAACCCTTCAGGTGCTTCACAAGAACTAAAGCAATGTGGAAAGAAAAAATATGAACATTTTACTTTTTTCACAAAAAGTTTACTTTGGAACCATTTTTTTTTTATTTTCACAAAAGTCTCATGAGAAAATGGACCACAAAATTTGTTGTGCAAGTTCTCCTTAGTACGCCAATACCCTGAATGTGGGGGAAATCCACTATTTGGGCGCATAGCAGGGCTCAGAAGGAAGGGAGCACCGTTTGACTTTTTGAACTCAAAATTATCTGGAATCAATGGTGGCACCATGTCGCGTTTGGAGACCCCCTGATGTACCTAAACAGTGGAACCTCCCAATTATAACTCCAACCCTAACCCCAACACACCCCTAATCCCAACCCTATTCTTAACCCTAACCACAACACTTACCCCAACACACACATAACCCCAATCCCAACCCTAACCATAGCCCTAACTCACCTCTAACCCTAATCCTCACCCTAACCATAATCCCAACCATAACAACATCCCTAACCCAACCCTAACTTTATCCCAACCCTAACTTTAGTCCAACCCTAACTTTAGCCCAACCCAACTTTAGCCCAACCCTAACTTTAGCCCAACCCTAACTTTAGCCCAACCCTAACCCTAGCCCCAACCCTAATCCTAGCCCAACCCTAACTTTAACCCAACCCTTTCTTAAGCCCAACCTTAACTTTAGCCCAACTCTAACCCTAATGGAAATATGGAAATAAATACATTTTTTTTAATTTTATTATTTTTACCTAACTAAGGGCATGATAAAGGGGGTTTGATTTACTATTTTTTTTTATTTTGATCACTGTGATAGACACTATCACGGTGCTCAAAATGAACCAATATCAAAAATGTCCTATTGTTGCCAGGTGCCGGCCGGAAGATCTTAGCAGGCACACTGCGCATGCGCCCACCATTTTCTTCCCGGAAGAAGACACTGCCGGCCAGGGGACTTCACCGGGCGATGCAGGGACACCGGGGGGGGGGGATTGGGGGACCCCATTTCTCTCTCCTCTGATGCGCGATCACATCAGAGGAGAGAGAAATTAAATGGGAAATCATTTTCTTTGCGGTTGTCGTTATTCCATAAATTAGCTGAGTCCCCAAAGAAATTCCGACTCAGGGGGCGCTATACACTTATTTCTCAGCGCCATTAAAAAGCGGCGCTGAGGAATAAGTACCCTTAACTGCCACCATTGAAGGGATAAAACTACAGTGGCATATAAAAGTTTGGGTACCACTGGTCAAAATTACTGTTTTTGTGAATGGTTAAGCAAGTTGAAGATGAAATGGTCTCTAAAAGGCCTAAAGTTAAACGTGAAACATTTCTTTTTAATTTTAGGCAAAAAATATATGTATTGTTATCATTTACATTTTAAAACTACAAAAAAGAAAATGGGCCTATGCAGTTTTGGGACCCTGCATGGTTAGTACCTAATAACAGAACTAGGCAGCATGTCAGCAGGGAAATTAAAGCACTAAATAGTGCTGAAAGAACCCGCAACCAAAGAAGCAAACTAACTCCATATAGTCCATAGAGAAACAGGAGTAGAAACGGAGCAAAAGAATAGTGCAAAATATAATTTATTAATTGACAAGCAAATAGTGCATAAATATATATTGGATGGTACAAAAAGAGTCCCCTTCTTTGTTTCCTGCCCGGTGCACCCTGCCTCTCTGCACTTTACTTGGTAAGCGCTGCCTTGTTGCCAGTACTTTACCCTGTGGGGGGTATACTAGTTACCCACAGGAGTGACATGGTTGATATCTATAGCTGCTGCCTTAGTGTTACCTACCTATGGGACATTTGTATTTGGCAGGGTGCTCACCGGGGGTGACTCACTTCCCGTTTTAATCATCTTTTTGTACCATCCAATATATATTTATGCACTATTTGCTTGTTAATTAATAAATTATATTTTGCACTATTCTTTTGCTCCGTTTCTACTCCTCTTTCTCTATGGTTAGTACCTAGTAGTACTCCCTTTTGAAAGTATCACAGCTTGTAAACACTTCTTGCAGCAAGCCAAGAGTCTTTCATTTCTTGTTTGAGGGATCTTCGCCTATTTTTCTTGGAAAATTCTTCCATTTCTGTGCGATTTCTGGGCCATTTTGAATTCACTGATATTTTGAGGTCTAGCCATAGATTTTCAATGATGTTGAAGCAAAAAAACTATGGGTGGGAAAAACAGAAAAACCTACAGCTTGCTGTGTCACTGGTATTGGAATTACATGAAATAGTATAAAGCTAAGTCACAAATGAGAATCACCTGTGAATAATTGTCAGTGCCCATGTGACATGAATTAGCCAATGAATGATGACTTCAGTGTTTTAAAAAGGCACATGATAGGCCCTCTTCCTTTGTCACAGTGGTGAAGACAAAGAAACTGTCTGAGGACATCAGAATTGCTATTATTAGCAAACACAAGACTTTAAAAGGGAATAAGGCCATCTCCAATGACCTTGTTATCCCAGTTACAACAGTGCGAAATGTTATTAAGAAGTTTGCCAAGCATGGAACTGTGAAGAAACTCCCTGGACGTATGGGAAAGAGGAAAATTAACAAGAGATGACTTCGAGGAGGACCTCAGCAGATGACCGCGCTTACTGAAGATAATCTCTATACAAAGACCAACATCGATATTACCGCCATACGGTTAGTGGTAGATACCAGCCCTACAGAACATATGAGATCACAGCACAGTTACAGATAATGACTTACCGCTGACTTTCTTTATGATGGAATCGTTCACTTTTCCCATCATTGCCATCTGGCCCAGAACGACATGACAGCTTCTCCAGCCAGGACTCGGCTGCAGAGAAAACAACAAAGACACATTTCACTTCTCACATTCCAGCCCCATCATCATCTATTCTCAACCTGCACAAAATCATCATCCTGCTGATACCCCAATACTGAGCCGCTGCTGCCGTATGTGTCCCTATAACTGCACCTGATACCCCAATACTGAGCCGCTGCTGCCGTATGTGTCCTTTTTACTGCACCTGATACCCCAATACTGAGCCACTGCTGCCGTATGTGTCCCTATTACTACCCCTGATACCCCAATACTGAGGCGCTGCTGCCGTATGTGACCATTACTGCCCCTGATACCCCAATACTGAGCCGCTGCTGCCGTATTTGTCTCTATTACTGCACCTAATACCCCAATACTGAGCTGCTGCTGCTGTATGTGTCCCTATTAAGGTACCGTCACACTAGACGATATCGCTAGCGATCCGTGACGTTGCAGCGTCCTCGCTAGCGATATCGTCCAGTGTGACAGGCAGCAGCGATCAGGCCCCTGCTGTGCTGTCGCTGGTCGGGGAAGAAAGTCCAGAACTTTATTTGGTCGCTGGACTCCCCGCAGACATCGCTGAATTGGCGTGTGTGACACCGATTCAGCGATGTCTTCACTGGTAACCAGGGTAAACGTCGGGTAACTAAGCGCAGGGCCGCGCTTAGTAACCCGATGTTTACCCTGGTTACCATCCTAAAAGTAAAAAAAACAAACACTACATACTTACCTACAGCCGTCTGTCCTCCAGCGCTGTGCTCTGCACTCCTCCTGCTCTGGCTGTGAGCGTCGGTCAGCCGGAAAGCAGAGCGGTGACGTCACCGCTCTGCTTTCCGGCCGCTGTGCTCACACAGACAGTACAGGAGGAGTGCAGAGCACAGCGCTGGAGGACAGACGGCTGTAGGTAAGTATGTAGTGTTTGTTTTTTTTACTTGTAGGATGGTAACCAGGGTAAACATCGGGTTACTAAGCGCGGCCCTGCGCTTAGTTACCCGATGTTTACCCTGGTTACCGGCATCGTTGGTCGCTGGAGAGCGGTCTGTGTGACAGCTCTCCAGCGACCAAACAGCGACGCTGCAGCGATCCGGATCGTTGTCGGTATCGCTGCAGCGTCGCTAAGTGTGACAGTACCTTTACTGCACCTGATAACCCAATACTGAGCCGCTGCTGCCGTATCTGTCCCTATTGCTGCACCTGATACCCCAATACTGAGCCACTGCTGCCGTATGTGTCCCTATTGCTGCACCTGATACCCCAACACTGAGCCGCTGCTGCTGCCGTATGTGTCCCTATTACTGCACCTGCTGTGTGG
Source organism: Ranitomeya imitator (assembly GCF_032444005.1). Lineage (NCBI taxonomy): Eukaryota > Metazoa > Chordata > Amphibia > Anura > Dendrobatidae > Ranitomeya > Ranitomeya imitator. The sequence goes on from NC_091288.1 coordinate 99,606,368, forward strand.
TTCTGTGTGCCCTCTAAATTCTAAAGCACCCCTCTATAATATAGTAATGCTGGGCACAAGTGCCCTAGAAAACCGTGCCCATATTTTGTCCCCTAGAAAGTAATATTGCAATGTGTGCTCCTTTGACAGTCACAGTAACCTCAGTTCCCCTATAACAATAAGTGCCCACTTTACATTTAATAATGTCCTGAGTCTGCTCCTTGTACAGCTCCCCTATACACAGTATGATGTTTTCTTATACACAGTATACTGACCCCTTAGTAGCCTCCAAACTGTTTGATGGCTCCAACACTGTAATTCCCACGCTGTATGATGCCCCTTTAGATAGCCTCTTTATATTGTAATGCACCAGATAGTCCTCCTGATAGTCCTCCTGATTCTCCACCAAAAGTCATTCATTGTATGTACATCCCACCTACCCTGATACCGTCCCTTCAAGACCTTCATATCTTCACTCTGCTCATCGCTGACTGCACCAACTAATTCAGGGAAGTTAGGAAGATGCCTATGCAGACAATGCAACTTGATGCTTATAATTCCAGCATTTTTTTTAGCTCTAAATGAGCTTCTGGACAATTTTGGGGTAATTGTTTGCTCGTATATTTCAAAGAAAGTCCTTGACAAGGTCTTTGAATGATAACCAAGCATTCTTTTTAATTCTAGAATTGTCGCAATAAAATGTTCATCTTTGATGAGCTGATGAACTTGTGGAGTGACACTTACTAGCCAGTTGGGACTGCACCAAATAAATTGTCATTGTGTAGGACACACTTTAAGCATTTGAGTTGAACATTGGAATTCCCAATTCCTCAATTAAATGATGTATGTTATGGCAATACACAAAGTCACTGTCACTTGTAAAGTGTTGCAGAAATGCACTTTCTCTGGATCGAAAGTAGGATACTTTTGCTCCCTTTTCAAGCAAGCTTTAAGTTTTTCCCATGCTGTCCTGAAGCCTTTTATGATTGTCCTGTATCTCTTGCCAAATCATTCAACTCATTTAGGTCAAATCCCTTATGAACTGAAACCTCTTCAGTTTCAAATTACTCCATGGTTGTCCTCCACCCCACCCCCCCTCTTAAGGGTTGTTTACTCTTGGCCAATAGGAGAGCACTAGCACTGCCCAACCTAGTGTAATCCCATTAAGATAAGCTGTAGTGAAAAAAAAAACTGAGGTGATAGAGGAAAACTATGCAGTTTTGAAATCAACATGCCTATTTAAAGGTACCGTCACACTGTCCAACTTAACAACGATATCGCTAGCGATCCGTGACGTTGCAGCGTCCTGGCTAGCGATATCGTTGTGTTTGACACGCAGCAGTGATCTGGATCCTGCTGTGACATCGTTGGTCGGAGCAGAAAGTCCAGAACTTTATTTCGTCGCTGGATCTCCCGCAGACATCGCTGAATCGGCGTGTGTGACGCCGATTCAGCGATGTCTTCACTGGTAACCAGGGTAAACATCGGGTTACTAAGCGCAGGGCCGCGCTTCGTAACCCGATATTTACCCTGGTTACCAGGGTAAATGTAAAAAAAAAAACAAACACTACATACTAAAGGCCCCGTCACACATAGCGACGCTGCAGCGATACCGACAACGATCCGGATCGCTGCAGCGTCGCTGTTTGGTCGCTGGAGAGCTGTCACACAGACAGCTCGCCAGCGACCAACGATCAGGGGAAAGACTTCGGCATCGTTGAAACTGTCTTCAACGATGCCGAAGTCCCCGGGTAACCAGGGTAAACATCGGGTTACTAAGCGCAGGGCCGCGCTTAGTAACCCGATGTTTACCCTGGTTACCATCGTTAAAGTAAAAAAAACAAACGCTACATACTTACCTACCGCTGTCTGTCCCCGGCGCTGGGCTTCTCTGCTCTGGCTGTGAGCACAGCGGCTGGAAAGCAGAGCGGTGACGTCACCACTCTGCTTTCCGGCTGCCCGCCGCTCACAGCCAGAGCAGAGAAGCCCAGCGCCGGGGACAGACAGCGGTAGGTAAGTATGTAGCGTTTGTTTTTTTTACTTTAACGATGGCAACCAGGGTAAACATCGGGTTACTAAGCGCGGCCCTGCGCTTAGTAACCCGATGTTTACCCTGGTTACCAGTGAAGACATCGCTGAATCGGCGTCACACACGCCGATTCAGCGATGTCAGCGGGACCTCAACGATCAAAAAATGGCCCAGGCCATTCCGACACGAGCAGTGATCTCACAGCAGGGGCCTGATCGCTGCTACGTGTCACACATAGCGAGATCGCTACTGAGATCGCTGTTGCGTCACAAAACTTGTGACTCAGCAGCGATCTTGCTAGCGATCTCGCTATGTGTGACGGGGCCTTTACATTCCGGTGTCTGTCGCGTCCCCCAGCGTTCTGCTTTCCTGCACTGTCAGCACTGTTAATTTGTGTTCTTCTGTGTAAGAATTAGTACACTTATTTTGCCACATGGAATACTCTTTATTTCTCAGAAAAATAGATTTGTTTGTAAGAAAAGTTCTTTCTTTCTGGCCATTTTGAAACTACAATCCGATCCCCAAATGCTAACCATGCCTGTACTCAAGTGGTCCAAAAAATGCCAGTTTTATTGCTTCCTCACCAAAATAATTATTGATTGGTCGCGTGGCGGTCACATGGGCGGCACGCGACCAATCAGAAGCCGCGACGTCATTCCGCAGGTCCTAAAGGCGCTCATTTTGAACAAAGAAGCCTGCCGGACGCCGGTGACTCGCGGTGATGTTCCAGGGGCCGCCGGAAAGGTGAATATAACAATATTTTTTATTTTAATTCTTTATTTTACACCTCCGACACTGATACCCGATACCACAAAAATATCGGATCTCGGTATCGGAATTCCGATACTTGCGGTATCGGAATGCTCAACACTACTCGTAAGCAATCCAAAATGATACCAATAAAGTCTCGTACATAAAAAGTCATCATACAGTTGTGTAAACAAAAAAAAATTAAAAAAATTATGGCTCTTACAATATGACAAAATATACAGCACTGGCAAAAATTAAGAGACCACCACATCAAAACCCTGTCATGGGCTGCCCAATCTCCAGACCTGAACCCCATTGAAAATCTCTGGAATGCAATCAATGATGGATAGTCACAGGCCATCAAACAAAGAAGAACTGTGAAAGACTGGTGGAAAGCATGCCAAGACACATGAAAGCTGTGATTAAAAATCATGGTTATTCCACAAAATATTGATTTCTGAACTCTTCCCGAGTTAAAACATTAGTATTGTGGTTTCTAAATGATTATGAACTTGTTTTCTTTGTATTATTTGAAGTCTGAAAGCACTGTTTTATTTTAATTTTGACCATTGTTCTTTTTCAGAAAAAAAAAATACAAAAATTATTGCTTGGAAATTCGGAGACATGTTGTCAGCAGTTTATAGACTAAAAGAACACTTTACATTTTACTCAAAAATATACCTATAAAGCGAAAAATCAGACAAACTGAACATTTTGCAGTGGTCTCTTAATTTTTGCCAGAGCTGTATATATTTTATTATTAAGAAAATTATTTTTCTTGTGAAAAAATAGTAAAACAAAAAAGGTATAAATTGGGTATTACCATAAACGTATTGACCTGCAGAATAAAACTAACATGTCAATTATACTGCATGGTGAAAATTATTCCAGATTTACCGTTTTTCTCTCTCATGCCTCCCATAAAAGAAGCAAAAAAACAAAAAACAGAATTAAGCAGTAATTAAAAAGTTATATGCACCCCAAATTGGTATTAATAAAAACTACAGCTTGTCCTACAAAAAATAAGCTTTCATACAGCTCCATTTACAGAAAAATGTTAAAAGTAATGGGTGACAGAATATGATGACCAAAAAATTATCATTTATTAAAAGTTTTTTTTTTGTACAAAAATATCAAAACATAAAAAAGTCTGAAAATGTTCTCTAGTGCCACAAAAAAGAAACTGCCATACAGCTCCATCAGCAGAAAAATAAAAAAGCTATGACTCTCAGAACAGAGCGATGCAAAATAATATTTTTTTTCATAAAATTGCTTTTATTGTGTAAAAGTGGCAAAACATAAAAATACGATGGAAATGTGGTATCAATGTATTTGTACTGACCTGAAGAAGAAAGCTGCTTATCACTTTTACCACACAATGGATGGCATGAAAAAAAACAATTCCTGAATTACTAATTTTTCTTCATTCTACCTTCCAAAAATAAGAATAGAAAGTGATTAATAAATGTTATGTGCCTGAAAATGGTACCAAGAAAACTTTAACTCACCCCTCAAAAAATGACTGTCAGCAGAAAAATAGAAAAATTAAAGCTCTCAAAATATGGTAGTGAAAAAACATTAGTTTGTGAAAGTAGCCAAATATGAAAAAAAATGTAAATCTGGTACCGTGATCGCATGGACCCAAAGAATAAACTTGCCTAATCCTGCCACTGGTGAGCAGAAGAAAGTGAAAGATGTTGTTTTACTGCGCATCTGGTTGAGCTGTACTTTTTAGTGAGATTTAGTAACATATAGGATCTTTAAAGTACCGTAATTAAAGCAGACTCCTTAGGTTTAATAAATTTACAATAATTGATAGTGTATGCAGACTTTGTTATAAAAATTGGTGATAAATTTACTTTAAGGCCATTCAGTAAACTAAGTTGTCTTAAGTTCTGCTACCTATACCAGTCAAGAGTCAACATACAAATGCTATAAACGCCAAGAAAAACCAGATATATAGTAGGGAAATTATAGACTGTGTAACATGTTATCCCCTTAAAAATATAGTTTTAATTAAATTACCATAAAAATACCTATTCCCAGTGAAACACAAAAAATACTAAAAAGATAATCTAATAGTGCACCTAGCCTAATACATTGACCCTACGCTTATCTGCTGTCCCTTCCTAGCAGTGGAGGTTGGCACCCTGATAGAAATTTTGCTCATTGTTTTCCCACCTATAGTCTGCTAGTTACTTAACAGGGTGAACAGGTGAGAGCCGCCGCGGAGTGGGGGCGCCAAAATTTCTATCAGGGTGCCAACCTCCACTGCTAGGAAGGGACAGAAGATAAGCGTAGGGTCAATGTATTAGGCTAGGTGCACTATTAGATTCTCTTTTTAGTATTTTTTGTGTTTCACTGGGAATAGGTATTTTTATGGTAATTTAATTAAAACTATATTTTTAAGTCAACATACAAATGCTGTCAGACCCAAAATTGAGAAGAGGGTGATCCGTCAGGATAAGTAGCAGATGATGGCCCCTAAGTCATAATACGTAGACCTTTAATTTAGCAAAAATTGGTTAAACACAAATAGGAAAGTAGTAGTAAATATGACAAAACCACAATCAATGTAATGACTTTATACTTAAAATTTTGGACAACCAAATGTATCTGTCAATCTTCATTTCATTTTTGTAACCAATGCCAACAGAAGGCAGATGCCTGTTGAAAAGTTTAGTTTTGTAGGACGCTTTCCAGTACCGTTGTTGAAAAGCTGTTAACACTGAACAACATATTTGCATCCCCTCTAATGAAGCCTAGAACTAAGTTGTAGATCACTGCGGTGATTGATCATTTTATTTGAGTTTGATGAATATCTGAGAATGTTGCATCTGCTTATGCTTTGTCCACACTTAACACTCACTTTTTACAGCAATTATATGTAGCATGCTTCCTAAAAAAACATTATATTATGGATCTTTAAAGCTCAGATGCATCAACATTAAATCCTAAGACAAGTGGCATGAAATGGGCACAAACACCTTTACAATCCTGTTACGGTAGTTCTCCTATGTTCTGTTTTAAATGCTGTGACGTAAATGTTATTTACTGAAACTGTGAAATAGAAGTAATTGTAGTTCTTATACGTCACTCATGTAACAGTCAAATTGTGTGCATGATCGGTGTTTTCGTATCTGTATTGCACTCTTGTAATTCAAAGTAATCCACAATGATGGCTATTATGTGCAATTGACATTATCAAAGGCTATCGATGAAAGCTTCTGTGTTCATAACACTCATATGAGGCATTATATTCTGCAGATCCTCCACTTTGATAGAACATCTTATCTTGCTCACTTTATATCTAATCATTTATGAAGTCAAACATGTTGGTAGAGCAATTCTGTGTTTTGTATTCTGATCGTTTTAGAGTCAGAATATTCTAAATGCCAAATTTTGGATGTTCTTTTGATGATGATGATTTTTTTTATCGTTTTTTTTGTTCTGTCCTGGCTTATTGGATGTAAAGTACAAGGTTAGATAATTACTAGAATATTTTGATTGTGAAACGTTGGAGGTTTGCCTAGGTGCAAAGAAAGATTTAGTACAAAATTAATGAGACAGATTTTTCTGATGAGAGGATCCATTCTTTGGATAGAAGAGACTGTTGTAGACTATAATAGTCTAATTTAGTCTTTTAAAAATGGAAACTTAACATATCCTATGTACTCCAGTGGTACCCATTAGGTCTTGTACCTTACATACTGTATGTTTTATTCCTGTTAAGATCGATTAAAACAAAATCATCAGTAACAGACCATTTGACTCAGATATGAAAAAGTTGTTTAGGATTAAAGGTTTTGTCCTTGACAAATACAAAATTTGCATGGTACTGTGGAAACCTAATGGTGTGGGATGTAGTTATTATTAATTGGTTATTAAAATAACTCCCACAATCCCGAGAATGTGGCTCTGGCACTGCCAGTAATGTGGCATTTAAGACTACGTTCAGATTTGCGTTGTGTGCCGCTGCGTCGGCGACGCAACGCACAATGCAAATAAAAACGCACCAAAACGCACGCAAAAACGCTGCGTTTTGCGACGCATGCGTCCTTTTTTGCCGAAATTTGGACGCAAGAAAAATGCAACTTGTTGCATTTTCCGCGCCCTACGCTTGCGGCAAAAAAAACGCATGCGTCGCACAACGCAGCACAACGCATGTCCATGCGCCCCCCATGTTAAATATAGGGGCGCATGACGCATGCGTTGCCGCAGCGTTTCCCGACGCAGCGTCGGGAAACGCTAATGTGAACGCTGCCTAAGACAAAATATATATATAAAATATACTTTAAACATCTGGAGGGGGACCAAAGGTGAAGACAAGACTAGTCCTGCTCCACCGCTGGCCACCTCTTCCCAGTGCTGCTAGAAATCTTTTCTGTTAGGGTTGAGCCTTACTACTCTTGTCAGTGTACATTCAACGAACTTAGCAAGAATCAATGTTACAGGTGTTTATAAGAAACATTGTAATGTATATTATCACAGAAGTTAGCTACTGTCCCAATTTATCTTGACATTTCTTCTTCTCTACCCTGCATCCTAAACTTATCATTCACTGTGAAAAAGCATCTTAAGTCCATCTTGCTTTGAGGAGGTGGACTGCAGGTGTAATGTGACCCATCTCTTTGTCCTCTATAGAAAGAGCAGGGAGAAGAATGGCAGGCACCGTACTGATTAAGGAACGTGCCTCTGACTGCGGAGCCTATAGGGTTAAAGCTAGAAGGAAACACTGTGCAGTGCCCAATTCCCCCCGCCCACTGCTCCCCCAGGTGATGCACTAATTGGGACACCCGACTGACCAACGGGAATAAAGGGGAAGGGGCGTCCGGCCACACCTACATGGGATAAATGTAGGAACTAGGGGGCAACGACTTTATCTTTCTCCCCGGCTGACCTCTGGCAAAAAAAAAAAAGTATATATATATATATATATATATATATATATTTTAAATAAAAATAATCCTGTTGTTATTAAGTCACAGTGGAAGTATAGAGAGGGGCAAAGGTTCGTAACCGCTCATTACCCTGCTTGCCTGTCGGTCGCAGACAGGGCCTTCGGCGATGAGCCCGTTATGGCATGTAATTGCCCTTCTCTGCGTACGTAATTAATAAACTGTGACCGACCTGTTCAACCCATCTAGGCCTGTCTGTGTTTTCATTGCGGGATCAGTGGGAGGGGGGAAGGCACTGTTTACGACACACGGGTCTTCGCAGTCGGAGTGTGGAGCAGGGAGTGGAAACATGTGGAAGGAGACAGAAAAGCATTGTACAGAGCTCTATAACAAGTGTTTTACCTCACATCAGAAATTGATTCAAATCAAGACAGCTCAGCTCTGCTGCATAAAATCCATGTTTCTTCTGCTTGTCGCTGTGAGATAAAAAGTGAATAAAGGTCAGGCATTCCCCTAAATGTGCTGTGTTTGGGACAGAGATAGAGGCTGCAAATGGCCAGAAATGGCATTATTCCTCATGTATACACAGGACACCTTATTCTCAATACTTACTTGAAAACACAATTACCCTTTAAAATATATATTTTTCTGAAACCTTTAAATATAATAAAAATGATGTGTGAAGTCGGTCTGTCTCATTTTCAAACAATCGAAAAGAAGCTGCAGTATTAAAATAGCAATTTTAATCCTTTAAAACAACTACTTTTCTGAAAGTGACCGCTACTATTTAAATGTTGGTCTTCCATCACTGAACAATTTCCCTTTACACTTACAGATATATAAAGAACAGCTGAATACACGTGTTGTTTTAGTCGCTGTGGAAACATGGACGGACAAGGACCGTATTACAATTGGTCCAGATCCAGTGAAGATGTTGCATGACTTCTCCAAGTATCGACAGAATAACATCAAACAGCATGCTGATGCTGTGCACCTGCTGACGTATGTATCCAATGATCTTTATCTTTAATATCTATAAAAGTGAAAGCTACAGATTTAAAGAGTTTATGCAGGACTTAGTTTTAAAGCCATTAGTGAAAAAAAACAAAATACAGGCAGGTGGTTGCTATTTACCTGCCTGTTGTGACCAGCGCCCATCTCTGCTGGCATAGAGCGATCAGACCACTCCTGCTGGCGATTCAGCGACTTCTGACATCACATCAACAGAGCAGTGACTTTTCTTCTCCTCTGCTCTGTTGACAGGGCATGCTGATTGACAGCTCGCTCTCCGCTACTTAACTGCGAGGAGCCATCTATCAATCAGCATGACATCGGCAGTCACATCACGTTGCCAGAGCTACTCGTAAGAGGAAGAACTGCTTTGTTGATTTTTAACAGTTGACTCACTGGCAGGAGTGGTCAATGATTGTTCTCTGCCAGTGCTGGGTAGAACAGGCAGGTGGTTGTCATCAACTACCTACCTGTTAGTTTTTATAACCATAGTAAAAAAATAATAATTAATGTCCCATGTAAACCTTTTAATGTTACAGAAGCAAGTGGAAAGTTAGCAGTAAAACTTTGAAATTCCTTGTAGTTGATCTGCATAATACAGCTATGTCATAAGTGATAGCAAATATTCTGCTAATGGGTATGTAAGAAAATATGTGAAGTCAGTGGTCCAGTCAAATATTCTGAACTCCAAGGCAGTGAAACTGTGTACGTTTGGTGAAAGACTTTTGTGCAAGTCCTGAGTGGTATCACTCGCATCATTTTTTTTAAAAATTGCATTGCATTGTTTGATGCATTTTTTTTGTGGAAGTCTAAACTGGGGTCATCAGGAAAGAGCAATGTAAATTATTCCTTATATTTGCCATTTCCCCTGAATCCACTTTTGTCTTTGGCTTTAGGCCGGCGTCACACTAGGCGTAAGTAAACACGGTCCGTTTTTTATGGCCGTAATACGCAGTAATTGTCCCAAAACACTGTTCCGTATTCAATGTGAGGATGCGATTTTTACGCACAAATTTATCTGTGCGTCATCCGTATGGCATCTGTATGGCTTCTGTACGGCAATTTTTTCTCGCACGCTTGCAAAATGGACATATCATGGATCCATCAACACAAATATTCTTAAAAACATATATACAGTCTATATATACATATATATATACAGTGGGGCAAAAAAGTATTTAGTCAGTCAGCAATAGTGCAAGTTCCACCACTTAAAAAGATGAGAGGCGTCTGTAATTTACATCATAGGTAGACCTCAACTATGGGAGACAAACTGAGAAAAAAAAATCCAGAAAATCACATTGTCTGTTTTTTTAACATTTTATTTGCATATTATGGTGGAAAATAAGTATTTGGTCAGAAACAAAATTTCATCTCAATACTTTGTAATATATCCTTTGTTGGCAATGACAGAGGTCAAATGTTTTCTGTAAGTCTTCACAAGGTTGCCACACACTGTTGTTGGTATGTTGGCCCATTCCTCCATGCAGATCTCCTCTAGAGCAGTGATGTTTTTGGCTTTTCGCTTGGCAACACAGACTTTCAACTCCCTCCAAAGGTTTTCTATAGGGTTGAGATCTGGAGACTGGCTAGGCCACTCCAGGACCTTGAAATGCTTCTTACGAAGCCACTCCTTCGTTGCCCTGGCGGTGTGCTTTGGATCATTGTCATGTTGAAAGACCCAGCCATGTTTCATCTTCAATGCCCTTGCTGATGGAAGGAGGTTTGCACTCAAAATCTCACGATACATGGCCCCATTCATTCTTTCATGTACCCGGACCAGTCGTCCTGGCCCCTTTGCAGAGAAACAGCCCCAAAGCATGATGTTTCCACCACCATGCTTTACAGTAGGTATGGTGTTTGATGGATGCAACTCAGTATTCTTTTTCCTCCAAACACGACAAGTTGTGTTTCTACCAAACAGTTCCAGTTTGGTTTCATCAGACCATAGGACATTCTCCCAAAACTCCTCTGGATCATCCAAATGCTCTCTAGCAAACTTCAGACGGGCCCGGACATGTACTGGCTTAAGCAGTGGGACACGTCTGGCACTGCAGGATCTGAGTCCATGGTGGCGTAGTGTGTTACTTATGGTAGGCCTTGTTACATTGGTCCCAGCTCTCTGCAGTTCATTCACTAGGTCCCCCCGCGTGGTTCTGGGATTTTTGCTCACCGTTCTTGTGATCATTCTGACCCCACGGGGGGGGATTTTGCGTGGAGCCCCAGATCGAGGGAGATTATCAGTGGTCTTGTATGTCTTCCATTTTCTAATTATTGCTCCCACTGTTGATTTCTTCACTCCAAGCTGGTTGGCTATTGCAGATTCAGTCTTCCCAGCCTGGTGCAGGGCTACAATTTTGTTTCTGGTGTCCTTTGACAGCTCTTTGGTCTTCACCATAGTGGAGTTTGGAGTCAGACTGTTTGAGGGTGTGCACAGGTGTCTTTTTATACTGATAACAAGTTTAAACAGGTGCCATTACTACAGGTAATGAGTGGAGGAAAGAGGAGACTCTTAAAGAAGAAGTTACAGGTCTGTGAGAGCCAGAAATCTTGATTGTTTGTTTCTGACCAAATACTTATTTTCCACCATAATATGCAAATAAAATGTTAAAAAAACAGACAATGTGATTTTCTGGATTTTTTTTTCTCAGTTTGTCTCCCATAGTTGAGGTCTACCTATGATGTAAATTACAGACGCCTCTCATCTTTTTAAGTGGTGGAACTTGCACTATTGCTGACTGACTAAATACTTTTTTGCCCCACTGTATGTCAGTGAGATACATATATATATATATATATATATATATATATATATATTTATTTATATTTAATTCAGCGCTAGATAGCAGAAAAGCCGGTAATTTAATTGCCAGCTTTTCCTATCTCCTTCACAAACACGACAGGATATGAGACATGGTTTACATACAGTAAACCAGATCATATCCCTTCTTTTATTACATATTCCGTCACTAGTAATGTAAGAAGTGTCTTTGTGTCAAATTTGGGGTCTCTAGCTATTAAATTAAAGGGTTAAATCCAGGAAAAAATTGGTGTGGGCTCCCGCGCAATTTTCTCCTCCAGAGTGGGAAAGCCAGTGACTGAGGGCAGATATTAATAGCCTAGAGAGGGACCATGGTTATTGCCCCCCCCCCCCTTCCCGACTAAAAACATCTGCCCCAGCCACCCCAGAAAAGGCACATCTATAAGATGCGCCTATACTGGCACTTAGCCTCTCTCTTCCCACTCCCCTGTAGCAGTGGGATATGGGGTAATGAAGGGTTAATGTCACCTTGCTATTGTAAGGTGACATTAAGCCAGGTTAATAATGGAGAGGCGTCAATTATGACACCTATCCATTATTAATCCAATAGTACGAAATGGTTAATAAAACACACACACATTATTAAAAAGTATTTTAATGAAATAAAGACACATGGTGTTTTAATATTTTATTATATTCTTAATCCACCTGAAGACCCTTGTCACCTGAAACAAAGTTAAAAAAACAAACAACAATATTCCATACCTTCCGTCGTTACAGTCTTGTCCCACGCTGTAAATCCATCTGAAGGGGTTAAATAATTTTACACCTAGGAGCTCTGCTAATGCAGCTGTGCTCCTGACTGTAAAACTTGGTGAATGAATGGAATGCAGGGGAATGTACTCTAGTTACCTCGAGTCGCGGCGATGCGCCCTCTGCTGGATGAACTCATATGAACTCGAGCGTGGGAAAATATTCTGAAAAGTTCCCAGGCTTGAGTTCATATGAGTTCATCCAGCAGAGGGCGCATCACCGCGACTCGAGGTAACTACAGTACATTCCCCTGCATTCCAGTCATTCACCAAGTTTTACAGGCAGGGGCAGCTGCATTAGCAGGCTCCTGGGTGTAAAATGATTTAACCCTTTCAGATGGATTTAGAGCGTGGGACAAGACTGTAACGACGGAAGGTATGGAATATTGTTGTTTGTTTGTTTTTAACTTTGTTTCAGGTGACAAGGGTCTTCAGGTGGATTAAGAATATAATAAAATATTAAAACACCATGTGTCTTTATTTCATTAAAATACTTTTTAATAATGTGTGTGTCTTTTATTAACCATTTCGTACTATTGGATTAATAATGGATAGGTGTCATAATTGACGCCTTTCCATTATTAACCTGGCATACTGTCACCTTACAATAGCAAGGTGACATTAACCCTTCATTACCCAATATCCCACCTCTAGAGGGGAGTGGGAAGAGAGAGGCTAAGTGCCAGAATATGTGCATCTTACAGATGTGCCTTTTCTCGGGTGGCTGGGGCCAGATGTTTTTAGCCAGGGGGGGCAATAACCATGGTCCCTCTCTAGGCTATTAATATCTGCCCTCAGTCACTGGCTTTCCCACTCTGGTGAAGAAAATTGCGCGGGAGCCCACAACAATTTTTTCCTGGATTTAACCCTTTAATTTAATAGCTAGGGACCCCAAATTTGACACAATGACACATCTTAAATTACTAAAGAGGAATATGTAATAAAAGAAGGGATATGAGATGGTTTACTGTATGTAAACATGTCTCATATCCTGTCGGGTTTGTGAAGGAGATAAGAAAAGCCGGCGATTGAATTACCGGCTTTTCTGCCATCTAGCTCTGAATTAAATATATATATATATATGTGTGTCTCACTGATATATATATATATATATATATATATACCTATACTATGTGTACACATTTATTCTACCTATTCTATTCTATTCTGTCAGTGTGATTTTACTGTACACCGTGCTGAATTGCTGGCTTTTCTATAGAACACCGCAGAACACCGCTGTGTATTTCTCGCAAGTCACACGCATGGTCCGTGTGTAATCCGTAATTTTCTCGCCCCATAGACTTTTATTGGCATATTTTTGCGCAATACATTGACAAACGCAGCATGCTGCAATTTTCTACGCCCGTAGCATACCGTATATTACGGATGTGTAATATACGGCAGATAGAAGCTGCCCCATAGAGACTCATTGGGCTGTGTGCCATGCGTATTTTCTGGATGTATTTTCTGCGCTCATACGTCCGTAAAACTCGCTAGTGTGATGACAGCCTTAAAGGTAGACACTACAAATTGAGATTAGACAGTTTTAAAGTGCGATAGATTTATCATCGTTTTTTCGAAAGTGGAAATTTACTTGAATCGCTAAGACTCTCTTTGTTAATGTCTTGTCTTATTTTTAAAATATGTATATCTGTATTGTTTATAAAGGAATGGAACTTTCCACTACAAAAGAAGCAGTATGAGTTTCTTTGGAGGAGTCTGTTCCATCTCTAGAGGTGTGGGAGTGAATGAGGTAATACTTTACTCTATATAAAATAATGCAATTTCATATTATTAAAAATTGATATTTACCATTTTTAGAGCCCATTTAGACTGGCCGATCATGTTCGTTAATCAACTACCGATCAGCTGCACGATCATTTAATAGCCTGTGTAGACAGGCCTATCTTTACTTTCAACATTAATGTGATCATTCAGTGTGCATGGAATATTATGTTCTCGGCAGCACATATCCTCTTTGCACAAGATGATGTGCTGTCGATACAGATGATTGCACTTCCCAATCCCGTCTACATGCTCTTCTTAAAGGGATTTCTCCATGACTCAAGCGCAGCGCAGTCGTCCATCATCTCACTTGTTTATGAAGTCTCGCGCGACTTTGGCACTATCTTCAATGGAGCACGGTGACCCACTCCACTGCGCAGGTGCCAGATTCATAACACACTGCAGGGCGGGATCTGGGGCCTCTGCTACACGAAGGCGCCGTGACGTCACAACAGAGAGGAGGCGGCGCCTGGTGGGATGATAGACAGCTGCGGGGCGCTTGAGTCAGGGAGAAATCATACCTCCCAGGCTCAATAGAGGTATGGCGCCAAAGTTATAAAAGTGATTAATTCAGCATTCCTAGGGATGCTAAACATAAGAGCCACCTTCACAGAATGCAACCTTAGTGCCGCTTAAGGTGGCTCTTTTACTTAAAAATGCTCTGGGGGGTGACAGGTTCCCTTTAATGATTAATGACTGTGTACTCATTAGATACAAGTTGGCTGAGCCCTCATATTTTGGTAGAATTGAACGATATCTAATATGTCTGGTCAGACTAAGACACCAAGTCTGCCTCCTGGAATGTTAACAAAGTTATATTGTCATTTTATAAATGTAGTTTTGATTAGTCCTGAGCAAATGTGATCTCGGTGATCAGACATTTATATTTTAAGATAGAAAGGACCATGATTATTAAATTGTTCCTTGTTACTTAATTCTCCTCATCCTGTGGGATTGGAGATGTTAAGTTTGAATAGACGCATCTCCCCCTGCCCATCTCTGATGCCTTTACCAATCAGGCCTAATGTCATGTGTCAAAAGTCAGACTTGATCTCTCCACTAGTGATGAGCGAATATACTCGGTACTCAAGATTTCCCGAGCACGCTTGGGTGTCCTCTGAGTATTTGTAAGTACTCGGAGATTTCGTTTTCAGCGCCGCAGCTGAATAATTTACATCTGTTAGCCAGCATAAGCACATGTGGGGATTCCCTAGCAACAAGGCAACACCCACATGTACTTATGCTGGCTAACAGATGTAAATCATTCAGCTGAGGTGAGGAAAACTAAATTTCCGAGCACTAAAAAATACTCGGAGGACACCCGAGCGTGCTCAGGAAATCTCGAGTAACGAGTATATTCGCTGATCACTACTCTCCACTGATAATATAAGTTGACCACTTTGCTTTTATTCCCACATCATGCGGAAATCTCCCTCTTCATCACACTGCCAATATCTGTATATTCATCCAATGGTGTTTCTATCAGTCCTGCTGAGACCAGTATTTTTACAAGTAATTACTGCTAGCAATGTTGTCATGCTTTTACTTAAAGAGAAAATAGACAAAGAGCAGCACATCCAGATATTTCACTTATTATAGAATAGTTTTTTTACTCCTAAAAGTAAATGAATTGCAAACATTTAAAAAATATGTCAAACAAAGGACTTAGCAACTGCTACTCTGGATGATTGCTGGCAGTGATCTTTTGTGAATTTACTTCTCTTAGAAGGACCGATAGAAACAGCATTTCTTTAATTGAAACAGAGCACCTCCTCCAATTGTAGCTCCACTGATTTTGGATCAGTTTTTCTTTTTCATCTGTGCCAAGGGTATCCCCCATAGTAATAAAGGTGCAAATTTTCTTCAACTAACTGGGTGTATACCACAGAACTTTTCTTTGGGTGCAGAGTAGCTGCAGAGATCAGTGAGGAGAGGAGGCAATTTTTTTTCTCCCCTGTATGATACTGCCTTCTTATTATTATTGGTTAAACGTATGCAGGGGAAGAAGTACACACCCCCAGACACCAATCTCTGTTAACAACTTGTTGAACTATAACATAAATTATCACCTAAACTTTACTAGCTAACATCTTTCCAAAGCAGAGGAGAAATAAGTTCTCAGCTGTGCAGTCGCTATTCCACAATGTGGCCTGTTTTACATGCTCAAATTAGTGAAAGGTCCTCTTTGAAATCCATATTGTATTGCACAAAATTTTTTCTCTGTTTTTTGCAACCAAAATTCTTGTAAATGTGCAAGTACAATGTATAATAAAGTCACACTTCCCTTAAGAAAAAAGATCAGGATCTAAATAACTGAATATTATCTATCTATCTATCTATCTATCTATCTATCTATCTATCTTAAGTATGTGTTCATATATTTATAACAGAAAGTAATAATATTGCACTATACTGTTGCACACTAATTGCTATACATTTGTGTTACAGTATGGGTTTTTGATGGCCATGGCCCAGCAGCTGGCTCAGAGTTTAGCACAGAACCTTGGTATACAGTGGGAACCAGCCTCCAGGAAGATGAAGCCAAGTAAGTATCATTTTGAGGACATGAACTCTACAGCATGTATAGAGATCTAAATGCATACAAACAGGCAATCCCTGCATGTGTTTTGGCTGTCGAACAGCCGCGAGACATGCAGCCACGACAACTCGAACATAGTATTCGAGCACACCGAAGATATTCTATTAGCACGCGAGCATGCTCTGATAACACCTTATCCCTGCACGCTTGCTCATCAGTAGTAGGCTCATGTTCACACTGGCCACTAAACAGACAAAACCTAATGTAAAAACAAAATGAACATATACCCTGCAGTAAATGAATAAATAAGAATAGTGCATGAAAATAACATAGGGTACTTAGTCTACATAATTTTGATCAAAAACAAGTAAAAGCCATCTCACCACATCACGGGGACCCTATTTGGGACAGTCCTAACCTCTACTATTAATACCTTACCATATGTCAAATAACGTAAGTGTGAATAAGGTTTTTCGTTTTTAGCAGTCTGTGCAAATAAGGGCTTGGCTTCTCTTTTCTTTGAGCTGGACATTACGTTTATATAGCTCCCCACTGCTGGTTGTCCAGTAGTCTGGGCCTCGGCCCTGCTCAGCCCTTATTCATTCACATTTACGTCATTTGACATATGGTAAGGTTGTAATACTAGAGGTTAGAACTGTCCCGAATAGGGTCACCATGACTTGTTGGGATGGCTTTTACGTTTTAACTAATGTTACCTAAGTACCCTATGTTACTTTCATGCACTATTACTATTTATCCATTTACTACAGGATATTTGCTCATTTTGTTTTTATTTTAGGTTTTAGCATGTATAGAGAGTCTTTACTTTCATCACAATGGTTAATACTTATAATATTGAGTGAAAAAAAAGTATGTAAGCTATTTGATATGTTATCTTTGGGGTAATCTAAAGACCACTTTTTTTTTAAGATTGGTGTTTTTGTAATTTTACCTTAGTTATTCATTACAATATTATATTCTTCAAGGAAAACCAAACATTATCACTAGTTATAATAGATTGTAAATCTGCTATTAATAAAGGAAATAGGTAGATAAGTGTAATGAGCTAATAGTATCCCATGTTATACAGTAATGTTATGGGTTTTTCACAACAATACACTATTCCACTTACTATCAATACTCTTTCAGAAGAATGCGACTGTACAGAGAACTTTGGTGGATGCATTATGGAGGAAACTGGGTATGTATGCTGGTGATATCATCAAAAATTATATGGCATTTTACATGTATTGCTTTTTGTACATGCTGTAAATAGAACAAATTAAAGTACTGTATATACAGTGGGGCAAAAAAGTATTTAGTCAGTCAGCAATAGTGCAAGTTCCACCACTTAAAAAGATGAGAGGCGTCTGTAATTTACATCATAGGTAGATCTCAACTATGGGAGACAAACTGAGAAAAAAAAATCCAGAAAATCACATTGTCTGTTTTTTTAACAATTTATTTGCATATTATGGTGGAAAATAAGTATTTGGTCAGAAACAAACAATCAAGATTTCTGGCTCTCACAGACCTGTAACTTCTTCTTTAAGAGTCTCCTCTTTCCTCCACTCATTACCTGTAGTAATGGCACCTGTTTAAACTTGTTATCAGTATAAAAAGACACCTGTGCACACCCTCAAACAGTCTGACTCCAAACTCCACTATGGTGAAGACCAAAGAGCTGTCAAAGGACACCAGAAACAAAATTGTAGCCCTGCACCAGGCTGGGAAGACTGAATCTGCAATAGCCAACCAGCTTGGAGTGAAGAAATCAACAGTGGGAGCAATAATTAGAAAATGGAAGACATACAAGACCACTGATAATCTCCCTCGATCTGGGGCTCCACGCAAAATCCCACCCCGTGGGGTCAGAATGATCACAAGAACGGTGAGCAAAAATCCCAGAACCACGCGGGGGGACCTAGTGAATGAACTGCAGAGAGCTGGGACCAATGTAACAAGGCCTACCATAAGTAACACACTACGCCACCATGGACTCAGATCCTGCAGTGCCAGACGTGTCCCACTGCTTAAGCCAGTACATGTCCGGGCCCGTCTGAAGTTTGTTAGAGAGCATTTGGATGATCCAGAGGAGTTTTGGGAGAATGTCCTATGGTCTGATGAAACCAAACTGGAACTGTTTGGTAGAAACACAACTTGTCGTGTTTGGAGGAAAAGGAATACTGAGTTGCATCCATCAAACACCATACCTACTGTAAAGCATGGTGGTGGAAACATCATGCTTTGGGGCTGTTTCTCTGCAAAGGGGCCGGGACGACTGATCCGGGTACATGAAAGAATGAATGGGGCCATGTATCGTGAGATTTTGAGTGCAAACCTCCTTCCATCAGCAAGGGCATTGAAGATGAAACGTGGCTGGGTCTTTCAACATGACAATGATCCAAAGCACACCGCCAGGGCAACGAAGGAGTGGCTTCGTAAGAAGCATTTCAAGGTCCTGGAGTGGCCTAGCCAGTATCCAGATCTCAACCCTATAGAAAACCTTTGGAGGGAGTTGAAAGTCCGTGTTGCCAAGCAAAAAGCCAAAAACATCACTGCTCTACAGGAGATATGCATGGAGGAATGGGCCAACATACCAACAACAGTGTGTGGCAACCTTGTGAAGACTTACAGAAAACGTTTGACCTCTGTCATTGCCAACAAAGGATATATTACAAAGTATTGAGATGAAATTTTGTTTCTGACCAAATACTTATTTTCCACCATAATATGCAAATAAATTGTTAAAAAAACAGACAATGTGATTGTCTGGATTTTTTTTTCTCAGTTTGTCTCCCATAGTTGAGGTCTACCTATGATGTAAATTACAGGTGCCTCTCATCTTTTTAAGTGGTGGAACTTGCACTATTGCTGACTGACTAAATACTTTTTTGCCCCACTGTACTTGAGTATAAGCCAACCCGAGTATAAGCAGAGGCACCTAAATTTGCCACGAAAAACTGGGAAAATGTATTGACTCGAGTATAAGCCGGGTATGCATTGTTCCCTCATCGCTATCCTGGTATGTATGGCTCCCCATCCTTGTATGCATGGCTCCTTATCCCCTATCCTTGTATACATGACTCCTCATCCCTGTATGTTTGGCTCCTTATCCCCGTCCTTGTATGCATATCTCCTTATCCCCTAGCCCTGTATGCCTGGTTCCTATACAAAAAAACACATCCTTCTTACCTTCCCTGCGCGCCTTCGCTGCATCTCGTTAGGGCACCAGCAGCTCCTACAGCCGAGTGATCACGTGTCCCCCGCTCATTAAGGTAATGAATATTCACTCCAGGCCTATGGGAGTAGAGAGACGTGAATATTCATTACCTTAATGAGTGGGGGACACTTGATCGCTCGGCCGGAAGAGCTGCTGGCGCCGGCTGGAGCTAGATGCAGCGAGGGCGCACAGGTAAGGTGACATAAGTAGGATGTGTGCTGGCGGCTGTAACTGTACACTATAAGAGAAATAAATATTCATTGCCAGTGCAGTGAATATTCATTTCTCTTTAGCAGTGGGCACAGGCTTTAGCTACAGCGCCGACTCCTGCTTTGTGACCCGCTGCTCCCCCTCCACCGACGTCTTTCTGGGACCATGACTCGTGTATAAGCCGAGAAGAGTGTTTTCAGCACAATAAAATGTGCTGAAAAACTCGGCTTATACACGAGTATATATGGTATGTTACCCTACTTCTATCTAGATATACCCACTCCTGTCATCCTCTGCCCATCAGCACACTACTGTATATGAATTATATAATGGCTCACTTTTATGTATGGACATAATTAATGGAAAGGGAGGGGTTGTATGTGTTTTGCATGCCTATATATTGTCCATGCATATACAGAATATTACAGCTTTATGCACTCAGCAGTTTGTTAACTATTATCTTTAACTTAAACATTTCCACAGATGTACCAGAATGTGCATGTAAATATATAATTATATTTTTTATAGAAACGTATATGCCTTTCTTTTTTCTTTTGTCTTGTAGTGTGTACCATTCTCGAAGATTTTCTAAGTGTAGCGTTGCTGAATTCAAAGAATTCCTTTCCCGTGGAGGAGGATTATGTCTTTTTAATAGACCAACAAAGGTACATAAAGATTAGCAGTACACATTATTTTTCCCATTCATGTGACTCTCAATATTGAATCAAACATTGTCAATTATGCAGAGAAGGCACATAAATAGAACCCCCAGTCTGAAATAGTCACATCAGGGGTTTAGAGAAATGCTTAAAGGGGTTGTTTCCTTTCAAATATAATTCATTCCTGACTACGTTTTGTTTAAAAACAAATAAAAAATCCTGTTGTACTCACCTCCCCAAGGTCCACCGACGAGTCTCCCCCGCTGCTCCCTGGATGTGAAGTTTTATGCGGCACTGATGTTACTTTGTCAGCATGGCAGCCAATCAGTGAGCTGAGCATCTCTGAGCAGAGTGTTCCAGCGTGATGTTAGCGCTGCAGCCAATCAGCGAGCTGAGCATCTCTGAGCAGAGTGTTCCAGTGTGATGTTAGCACTGCAGCCAATCAGCGAGCTGAGCATCTCTTAGCAGAGTGTTCCAGCGTGATGTTAGCGCTGCAGCCAATCAGCAAGCTGAGCATCTCTGAGCAGAGTGTTCCAGTGTGATGTTAGCGCTGCAGCCAATCAGCGAGCTGAGCATCTCTGAGCAGAGTGTTCCAGTGTGATGTTAGCGCTGCAGCCAATCAGCGAGCTGAGCATCTCTTAGCAGAGTGTTCCAGTGTGATGTTAGCGCTGCAGCCAATCAGTGAGCTGAGCATCTCTGAGCAGAGTGTTCCAGTGTGATGTTAGCGCTGCAGCCAATCAGCGAGCTGAACATCTCTGAGCAGAGTGTTCCAGTGTGATGTTAGCGCTGCAGCCAATCAGCGAGCTGAGCATCTCTGAGCAGAGTGTTCCAGTGTGATGTTAGCGCTGCAGCCAATCAGCGAGCTGAGCATCTCTGAGCAGAGTGTTCCAGTGTGATGTTAGCGCTGCAGCCAATCAGCGAGCTGAGCATCTCTGAGCAGAGTGTTCCAGTGTGATGTTAGCGCTGCAGCCAATCAGCGAGCTGAGCATCTCTGAGCAGAGTGTTCCAGTGTGATGTTAGCGCTGCAGCCAATCAGCGAGCTGAGCAGTTCTGAGCAGAGTGTTCCAGTGTGATGTTAGCACTGCCACCAATCAGCGAGCTGAGCATCTCTGAGCAGAGTGTTCCAGTGTGATGTTAGCGCTGCAGCCAATCAGCGAGCTGAGCATCTCTGAGGAGAGTGTTCCAGTGTGATGTTAGCGCTGCAGCCAATCAGCGAGTTGAGCATGTCTGAGCATAGTGTTCCAGTGTGATGTTAGCACTGCAGCCAATCAGCGAGCTGAGTATGTCTGAGCATAGTGTTCCAGTGTGATGTTAGCGCTGCAGCCAATCAGCGAGTTGAGCATGTCTGAGCATAGTGTTCCAGTGTGATGTTAGCGCTGCAGCCAATCAGTGAGCTGAGCATCTCTGAGCAGAGTGTTCCAGTGTGATGTTAGCGCTGCAGCCAATCAGCGAGCTGAGCCGCCCTGAGCAGTGTTCCAGAGTGATGTTAGCACTGCAGCCAATCAGCGAGCTGAGGAGTGTTCTAATGTGATATTAGCGCTGTAGCCAATCAGCGAGCTGAGCATCTCTTAGCAGAGTGTTCCAGTGTGATGTTAGCGCTGCAGCCAATCAGCGAGCTGAGCATCTCTGAGCAGAGTGTTCCAGTGTGATGTTAGCGCTGCAGCCAATCAGCGAGCTGAGCATCTCTGAGCAGAGTGTTCCAGTGTGATGTTAGCGCTGCAGCCAATCAGCGAGCTGAGCATCTCTGAGGAGAGTGTTCCAGTGTGATGTTAGCGCTGCAGCCAATCAGCGAGTTGAGCATGTCTGAGCATAGTGTTCCAGTGTGATGTTAGCACTGCAGCCAATCAGCGAGCTGAGTATGTCTGAGCATAGTGTTCCAGTGCGATGTTAGCGCTGCAGCCAATCAGCGAGTTGAGCATGTCTGAGCATAGTGTTCCAGTGTGATGTTAGCGCTGCAGCCAATCAGTGAGCTGAGCATCTCTGAGCAGAGTGTTCCAGTGTGATGTTAGCGCTGCAGCCAATCAGCGAGCTGAGCCGCCCTGAGCAGTGTTCCAGAGTGATGTTAGCACTGCAGCCAATCAGCGAGCTGAGGAGTGTTCCAGTGTGATGTTAGCGCTGCAGCCAATCAGCGAGCTGAGCATGTCTTAGCATAGTGTTCCAGTGTGATATTAGCGCTGCAGCCAATCAGCGAGCTCAGCAGTTCTGAGCAGAGTGTTCCAGTGTGATGTTAGCGCTGCAGCCAATCAGCGAGCTGAGCATCTCTGAGCAGAGTGTTCCAGTGTGATGTTAGCGCTGCAGCCAATCAGCGAGCTGAGCATGTCTTAGCATAGTGTTCCAGTGTGATATTAGCGCTGCAGCCAATCAGCGAGTTGAGCATGTCTGAGCATAGTGTTCCAGTGTGATGTTAGCGCTGCAGCCAATCAGTAAGCTGAGCATCTCTGAGCAGAGTCTTCCAGTGTGATGTTAGCGCTGCAGCCAATCAGCGAGCTGAGCCGCCCTGAGCAGTGTTCCAGTGTGATGTTAGCGCTGCAGCCAATCAGCGAGTTGAGCATGTCTGAGCATAGTGTTCTAGTGTGATGTTAGCGCTGCAGCCAATCAGCGAGTTGAGCATGTCTGAGCATAGTGTTCCAGTGTGATGTTAGCGCTGCAGCCAATCAGTGAGCTGAGCATCTCTGAGCAGAGTTCCAGTGTGATGTTAGCGCTGCAGCCAATCAGCGAGCTGAGCCGCCCTGAGCAGTGTTCCAGTGTGATGTTAGCACTGCAGCCAATCAGCGAGCTGAGCAGTGTTCTAATGTGATGTTAGCGCTGCAGCCAATCAGCGAGCTGAGCAGCTCTGATCATAGTCGTCCAGTGTGATGTTAGCTCTGCAGCCAATGCCAGACACAGGGAGCAGTAGCTAAGATTCGCCGGTGATCCCTGGGAAGGTGAGTGCAACTTGTTTTTTTTTTTGTTTTTGTTTTTTAATGCAGTGAGGGACAAATTATATTTAAAAGGAAACAGCCTCTTTAATGTTGCTCTCAGTTTAGATAAATTTGTAGAGCAGCACGGTTTCCCATTTTCTCATAAAAAAACTAACAGGCAGGTAGTTGCTAACATAGGAAACTAGCTGCCTGTTTAACTGGCGCTAGCTCAGAGAGGTCACTGAGTGCTCCTGCTGGCGTTTCAGCTCTTCCATGCCAACAGAGCAGGTCTTCACACGCTGCTCTGTTCAAGGGCTTGACGGCCGATGTCATGCTGATTGACATTCAGATCCTCGTAATTACATCTGGCTCTCAATCAGCATGACATCAGCAGTCACAGAGCTGATGAGAAGCTGCATGACATCAGCGGAACCAACTAAATCACCGGCAGGAGCCACTCTATGCCATCAGAAACCAACGTCGCACTTGACAGTCAGGTACTTAGCAACTGCCTGCCTGTTCTTAGGCCCATAGTAAAAAAAAAAATATATAGTCCTGGATAACACCTTTAAGTGTATTGGATGATAGGATTTGAAATATCATCATTAGTACTTCGTCTGTTAATTGGGACTTCTTGTTATGTGTGTGAGTTAGGGAGTTGCTGCACAAGCATTTTTACACACTTGATGTATTCTCGCATTTGCGAATCTTAAAATAAATTCCTTTATCAAGAGCTGTAATCTTCACAATTTTTTTCTTGAGATCCAAAATATCTTTTGTCAAGTCCATATTTTGCTTTCTATAACAGTTCTGTATCATTATATACTGTATGTTTTATAGAAATTCTTGATTTTGCATTAGTTATGAATTATTATATGATCAGCCAACAATGAAAGGTGATTCAATCTTTCCCTTATAACATTTATACTACTGGCAGGATGACCACAGTGTAAATCTGGATGACTTTCTGCACAAATAGCTCATTTGTCATGGCAACATCTACTTTACAGGAAAAACAAACATTTGGTATGCGCCTTTCTTACACAAAGGCCTCAAAGCGCATGCTGGAAATTCTTGTTATGAGGAGAGTTGTGGAAAAAGGGCTCAGTGGCTGGAATCTCGGCACTTATCCCCCAAAACATACCACAGCCAAGTTGCTTGCGAGGCACAGCTGGAGAGACAGCCTTGACAGAAAGGATCATAAACTAAATAGACCTTTCTCTGGCTGTATCAATCTCTGGTTTATCAATGTAATTGACTAATTGGGATTCTGTTATTCTACTATACTAATTTCAGAAGACACAAAAGAGAATAGTAAAACCAAAAACACTCAGTTTGAAAAAATGTTGCAGTAATCCGCAAGTGCTAGTAAAAGATGTAAAAAACAGGGTATTTGGTTGATACGTTTTTTGCAAAAAATGTATACTAAGCTGCTCTACCAATCTTCACGGTATACCCTTATCAGAGCAGTCCTAACTAATGTATGCAATCCCTATCTGATGTATTTAAAAACCTGATCATCTGTATATAACCTGTGTGAACAGGGTTCAGAGAGGAAAAATCCATGTGTGCATACAGGGTAGAACAGCTTTTGTGCAGATAGCCCAAGAGGAGTGGTGGAACTCCCCAGTCTTGTAGACACAAGAGAACAATTATGGAAACAGGAACACATGGGCTACTTGCACAGTGAACAAGTCTGTATGATCATGTTCACACACCACCAAGAAACCTGAAGACACAAAAGAGAATAGTAAAACCAAAAACACTCAGTTTGAAAAAATGTTGCAGTAATCCGCAAGTGCTAGTAAAAGATGTAAAAAACAGGGTATTTGGTTGATACGTTTTTGGCAAAAAATGTATACTAAGCTGCTCTACCAATCTTCACGGTATACCCTTATCAGAGCAGTCCTAACTAATGTATGCAATCCCTATCTGATGTATTTAAAAACCTGATCATCTGTATATAACCTGTGTGAACAGGGTTCAGAGAGGAAAAATCCATGTGTGCATACAGGGTAGAACAGCTTTTGTGCAGATAGCCCAAGAGGAGTGGTGGAACTCCCCAGTCGTGCAAGTAGCCCATGTGTTCCTGTTTCCATAATTGTTCTCTTGTGTCTACAAGACTGGGGAGTTCCACCACTCCTCTTGGGCTATCTGCACAAAAGCTGTTCTACCCTGTATGCACACATGGATTTTTCCTCTCTGAACCCTGTTCACACAGGTTATATACAGATGATCAGGTTTTTAAATACATCAGATAGGGATTGCATACATTAGTTAGGACTGCTCTGATAAGGGTATACCGTGAAGATTGGTAGAGCAGCTTAGTATACATTTTTTGCAAAAAACGTATCAACCAAATACCCTGTTTTTTACATCTTTTACTAGCACTTGCGGATTACTGCAACATTTTTTCAAACTGAGTGTTTTTGGTTTTACTATTCTCTTTTGTGTCTTCAGGTTTCTTGGTGGTGTGTGAACATGATCATACAGACTTGTTCACTGTGCAAGTAGCCCATGTGTTCCTGTTTCCATAATTGTTCTCTTGTGTCTACAAGACTGGGGAGTTCCACCACTCCTCTTGGGCTATCTGCACAAAAGCTGTTCTACCCTGTATGCACACATGGATTTTTCCTCTCTGAACCCTGTTCACACAGGTTATATACAGATGATCAGGTTTTTAAATACATCAGATAGGGATTGCATACATTAGTTAGGACTGCTCTGATAAGGGTATACCGTGAAGATTGGTAGAGCAGCTTAGTATACATTTTTTGCAAAAAACGTATCAACCAAATACCCTGTTTTTTACATCTTTTACTAGCACTTGCGGATTACTGCAACATTTTTTCAAACTGAGTGTTTTTGGTTTTACTATTCTCTTTTGTGTCTTCAGGTTTCTTGGTGGTGTGTGAACATGATCATACAGACTTGTTCACTGTGCAAGTAGCCCATGTGTTCCTGTTTCTATACTAATTTCAGGACATGTATTTTAAGCTCAATAAAGGAACTTTTAAAAAAATGTTGACACGGTGTTCCGAGAACAAATTTTTGTACTTAAGGGACCATTGTGTATGTGAGATTGAATGGCCATGTTTGTGTCTTATATTTTATTTTTGTCGTATGTGATGAGATTGTGTTGGTGCAGAAAACCCAAGCTGTACTTGTTTTTAAAACCGTCAGGCCACAGGACAAATTCAGTAGGACACTTGTTTTAGAAAATACGATATTGTAAATTAAAATAAATAGGAAGGTTTGAAATTATTTGATGTAATGGAGTTATCCTTGAAGCCAATATTTTATAATCTATTAGGAAATAGTCCACTTCTTAGTTTCAATAGCTGTGTGGGTAGTACCTAGTAGCACCCCCTTTTGCAAGTATCACAACTTGTAAATGTTTTTTGTAGCCAGCCAAGAGATTCTCTATTCTTGTTTGAGGGATTTTCATCCATTCTTCCTTGGCAAATTCTTCCAGTTCTGTGAGATTTCTGGGTTGTCTTGCATGCTCTGCTATTTTGAGGTCTAGGCACATATTTTCAATTATGCTCAAATCAGGGGACTGTGAGGGCTATTGTAAAACCTTCAGCTTTCACCTTTTGAGGTAGTTTATTGTGCATTTTAATGTGTGTTTATGATCATTAACTACTTGTAGAAGCCATCCTCTTTTCAACTTTAGCTTTTATACAGATGGTGGTATGTTTGCATCAAGAATTTGTTGAAATTGTATTGAATCCATTCCTCCCGTTCTCTACCCATGAAATGCTCCCTGTGCCATAGCCTGCAATACAACTCCAAAGCATGATTGATTCAAACCCATGCTTAATGGTTGGCAAAGTGTTCTTTTCCTGAAATGCTGTGCCCTTTTTTCTCCACACATACCTTTGATCATTGTGGCTAAAGATTTCTATTTCAACCTCATCTCTTCACTGGACTTGTTACCAGAATTCGTCAGTCTTGTTTAAATGTTCTTTTGCAGACTTTTGATGCTGAATTTTATGGTGAGGATGCAGGAGAGGTTTTCTTCTGATGACTCTTCCATGAAGGCCATATTTGTGAAGGTCTCTCTGAACAGTAGACATGAGGGTAGCACAGTGGCTCAGTGGTTAGCACTGCAGCCTTGCAGCGCTGGAGTTCTCGGTTCAAATCCCACCAAGGACAACATCTGCAAAGAGTTTGTATGTTCTCCCCATGTTTTCATGGGTTTCCTCCAATTATTCTAAGTTTCTTCCCACATTCCAAAGACATACTGATAGGGATTCTAGATTGTGAGCCCCATTGGGGACAGCGATGATAATGTGTGCAAAACTGTAAAGTGCTGCGGAATATGTTAGCGCTATAGAAAAATAAAGATTGTTATAATATTAACAGTAAAACAATGTATCACAACTTCAGAGTCTGCTAAATCTTTCTGAAGGTCTTTTACAGTCAAGCAAGGGTTCTGATTTGCCTCTTAAGCAGTCCTAAGGCTACGTTCACATTGGCGTTCCGCCAATGTGCGTCGCTGTTGCGCCGGCGACGCAGCGGCGACGCAGCGGCGACGCGCCCCTATGTTTAACATAGGGGACGCGTGCGTTGTTTTGGTGGCGTTTTTCGCCACGTGCGTCGTTTCTGACGCTAGCGTCGGACGCAAGAAAACGCTACATTGTAGCATTTTCTGTGCGTCCGATTTTCGTCAAAAACGACGCACGCGTCGCAAAACGCGCGCGTTTTTGCGTGCGTCGCGCGTTGCGTCGCCGACGCAGGGCGGCGCAACGATAGTGTGAACCTAGCCTAAGAGCAGCTCTCACTGAAAGTTTGCTTCATCTTCCAGACCTTTTCTTGACCTCCACTGATCCTGTTATCTGCCATTTCCTATTTACATTTCGAACTGAGGAAAGAGCAACTTGAAAACACTTTACTATCTTCTTATAGCCTTCTGCTTTGTGGGCCTTCACCATTTTAAGAGTGCTAGACAGCTGCTTAGAAGAACCCATGGCTGGGGTTTTGGCACAAGGTTAGAGAAGGCTGAGTTTTTATAAAGCTGGGAAATTTGAATCAGCTGGCTTTTCCTAACAATGATAGTGAACATGCCATACCCCTAACAGGCTAATTAAGGTCTAAAACCCTGGTCAAACTTATCTGAGCACACAAATCTCCATGAGTGATTTTAAAAAAAATGTATTCTACTAAATAATTGTCTACGGGTCACTTCCGTCTTTCTGTCTGTCCTTCTGTCTGACACTGATATTCATTGGTCGCGGCCTCTGTCTGTCATGGAAATCCAAGTCGCTGATTGGTTGTGGTAAAACGCCCACGACCATTGCCACGGTCAATCAGCGACGGGCACAGTCCGCCAGCAAAATGGCCGCTCCTTCCTCCCCGCAGTCAGTGCCCGCTCCATACTCCCCTCCAGTCAGCCCTCACCCAGGGTTTATGCCAGCGTTAATGGACCGCGGTGTAACGCACTCCATTTACTCAGCTATTAACCCTGTGTGACATGTGTGAGGTCTGGCATTGTCCTGCATTAGGAGGAACTCAGCGCCAACTGCAACAGCATATAGTTTCACAAGGGGTCTGAGGATCTCATCTCGGTACCTAATGACAGTCGGGCTACTTCTGGCGAGCACATGGAGGGCTGTGCGGCCCTCCAAAGAAATGCCACCCCACACCATTACTGACCCACTGCCAAACCGGTCATGCTGAAGGATGTTGCAAGCAGTAGATCACTCTCCACGGTGTCTCCAGACTGTCATGTCTGTCACATGTGCTCAGTGTGAACCTGCTTTCATCTCTGAAGAGCACAGGGCGCCAGTGGCGAATTTGCCAATCCTGGTGTTCTGTGGCAAATGCCAAGCATCCTACACGGTGTTGAGCTGTGAGCACAACCCCCATCTGTGGCTGTCGGGCACTCAAACCATCTTCATGGAGTCGGTTTCTAACCATTTGTGCAGACACATGCACATTTGTGGCCTGCTGCAGGTGATTTTGCATGGCTCTGGCAGTGCTCCTCCTGTTCCTCCTTGCACGAATGCTGAGGTAGCTGTCCTGCTGCTGGGTTGTTGCCCTCCTATGGCCCCCTCCACATCTCCTGGTGTACTGGCCTGTCTCCTAGTAGCGCCTCCATTCCCTGGACACTACGCTTACAGACACAGCAAACCTTCTTGCCACAGCTCGCATTGATGTGCCATCCTGGATGAGCTGCATTACCTGAGCCACTTGTGTGGGTTGAAGAGTCCATCTCATGCTACCACGAGTGTGAAAGCACAACCAACATTCAAAAGTGACCAAAACATTGGCCAGAAAGCATTGGTACTGAGATGTGGTCTGTGGTCCCCACCTGCAGAACTACTCCTTTATTGAGTGTTATGATCAGGTGACCTTGGAGCAGCATGAAAACTTTCACTGGAGTAAGTGGTAACTATACTGACCGCAAACCCTGATCTTATCATCGCAACTAGAAGTAGCCGTGGGGTGTGCCTAACAAAACCTAGACACCTCGACACAGCCGGAGGACTAAATACCCCTATAGATGGAAATAGGAATATCTACCTTGCCTCAGAGCAGAAACCCCAAAGGATAGGCAGCCCCCCACAAATATTGACTGTGAGTAGTAGAGGAAAAAACACACGCAGGAAGGAAACAGGATTTAGCAATTGAGGCACACACTAGCTAAATAGGAAAGGATAGGACAGGATACTAAGCGGTCAGTATTAAAAATCCTTCCAAAAATATCCACGGCAGAAAATACAAAAACTCCACAATCTAACTAAAGATGTGGAGCGTATATCTGCATCTCCAGAGAATCCAACAAGACTGAGAAAACACTGACACAGTCTAAGCTGGACAAGAGAAAAACAACAGAATAACACAGAATATAAGCACACTGCATGTGTGCCACAGAAACAAAAACCAGACACTTATCTTTGCTGAATTGGCAGCGAAGCAGGAGAAGCCAGAAAGTGAACCAACACTTCAGAAGAAACATTGACAACTGGAAAGGACTAATGAATCCTGCACACCTAAATATCCCAGTCAGAACCACAATCAGCAGATACACCTGGCCAGAACTGTGACTCAGAGACAACTGCATTCCCACCTACAACCACTGGAGGGAACCCAAGAGCAGAATTCACAACAGTACCCCCCCCTTTAGGAGGGGTCACTGAACCCTCACCAGGACCTCCAGGACGATCAGGATGAGCCAGATAAAAGGCACGGACTGTTGTGAATTCTGTGGCTGAGTTCACTTCTGTGGTCACAAGTGGTATTGCAGTCTCTGGGCTTCCTCCCTCAGGTGTTTTGGTGAGCTCATTGGCTGCCTTGCTATTTAGCTCCACCTGAGTCTGTCTTCCTTGCTCCTTGTCAATGTTCCAGTGTTGGATCTGAGCTACTGCATCTTTCCTTGGGCCTGTTGCTCTGCTAGATAAGTGCTTCTAGTTTGTTTTCTGTTTTTTTCTGTCCAGCTTGCTATTGTCTTTTGCTGGAAGCTCTGAGAAGCAGAGGGGTGCACCGCCGTGCTGTTAGTTCGGCACGGTGGGTCTTTTTGCCCCTTTGCGTGGTTTTCGTTTTAGGGTTTTTTGTAGACTGCATAGTTCTCTTTGCTATCCTCGCTCTGTCTAGAATATCGGGCCTCACTTTGCTGAATCTATTTCATTCCTACGTTTGTCTTTTCATCTTGCTAACAGTCATTATATGTGGGGGGCTGCCTATTCCTTTGGGGTTTTTCTCTGAGGTAAGTCAGGCTTGTATTTCTATCTTCAGGCTAGTCAGCTCCTCAGGCAGTGCCGAGTTGCATAGGTAGTTGTTAGGCGCAATCCACTGCTGCTTATAGTTGTGTGAGGATAGATCAGGTACTGCAGTCTACAGAGATTCCACGTCTCAGAGCTCGTCCTATTGTTTTTGGTTATTGCCAGATCTCTGTATGTGCGCTGATTACTGCACGCTGTGTTGCCTGATTGCCAGCCATAACAACGGACCAAATCAGCAGCATGGACATCAGAGGCAAAAACCCAAGAATTATCCTCCTGGCCATAACCCTTCCATTTGACAAGGTACTGAAGCCTCCGCCTCGAAAAACAAGAATCCAAAATCTTCTCAACCACATACTCCAACTCACCATCAACCAACACAGGGGCCAGAGGATCAAGAGAGGGAACAACGGGCACCACATATTTCCGCAATAAAGATCTATGGAAGACATTATGGATAGCAAAAGAGGCCGGAAGCGCCAAACGAAAAGACACCGGATTAATAATCTCAGAAATCTTATGAGGACCAATAAACCGAGGCTTAAACTTAGGGGAAGAAACCTTCATAGGAACATGACGGGAAGACAACCAGACCAGATCCCCAACGCGAAGCCGGGAACCAACACACCGACGATGGTTAGCAAAACGTTGAGCCTCCTCCTGAGACAACACCAAATTGTCCACCACATGAGCCCAAATCTGCTGCAACCTGTCAACCACAGAATCCACACCAGGACATTCAGAAGGCTCAACCTGCCCAGAAGAAAAACGAGGATGAAAACCAAAATTACAAAAGAAAGACGAAACCAAAGTAGCCGAACTAGCCCGATTATTAAGGGCAAACTCGGCCAATGGCAAGAAGGCCACCCAATCATCCTGATCAGCAGACACAAAGCATCTCAAATAAGTCTCCAAAGTCTGATTAGTTCGCTCAGTCTGGCCATTTGTCTGAGGATGAAATGCAGAAGAAAAAGGCAAATCAATGCCCAGCCTAGCACAAAAGGCCTGCCAAAACCTAGAAACAAACTGGGAACCTTTGTAGGACACAATATTCTCCGGAATACCATGCAAACGAACCACATGCTGAAAAAACAACGGAACCAAATCTGAAGAGGAAGGCAATTTAGGCAAAGGCACCATCTTAGGGAACCGGTCACAAACAACCCAGATAACAGACATCCTCTGGGAAACCGGAAGATCGGAAATAAAATCCATAGAAATATGCGTCCAGGGCCTCTCAGGGACCAGCAATGGCAAAAGCAACCCACTAGCACGGGAGCAACAAGGCTTGGCCCGCGCACAAGTCCCACAGGACTGCACAAAAGAACGCACATCACGCGACAAAGAAGGCCACCAAAAGGACCTACCAACCAAGTCTCTGGTACCAAAAATGCCAGGATGACCAGCCAACACGGAACAGTGAACCTCAGAAATCACTGTACTAGTCTATCTGTCAGGAACAAACAGTTTCCCCACATGACAGCGGTCAGGTTTGTCAGCCTGAAATTCCTGAAGAACCCGTCGTAAATCAGGGGAAATGGCAAAAAGGACCACCCCTTCTTTCAGAATACCGACCGGTTCTAAGACCTCAGGAGAATCAGGCAAAAAACTCCTAGAGAGGGCATCAGCCTTAATATTCTTAGAACCCGGAAGGTACGAGACCACGAAATCAAAACAGGAAAAAAACAAGGACCATCGAGCCTGTCTAGGATTCAGCCGTTTGGCAGACTCGAGGTAAATCAGATTCTTATGATCGGTCAAGACCACAATACGGTGCTTAGCTCCCTCAAGCCAATGTCGCCATTCCTCAAACGCCCACTTCATAGCCAACAACTCCCGATTGCCGACATCATAATTGCGTTCAGCAGGCGAAAACTTATGGGAAAAGAAGGTACACGGTTTCATCAAGGAACCAACAGGATCCCTCTGAGACAAAACGGCTCCTGCCCCAATCTCAGAAGCGTCAACCTCAACCTGAAACGGAAGAGAAACATCCGGTTGGCGCAACACCGGAGCAGAAGTAAATCGACGTTTAAGCTCCTGAAAGGCAGAGACAGCCGCAGAGGACCAATTCGCCACATCGGCGCCTTTCTCCGTCAAATCGGTCAAGGGTTTAACCACACTGGAAAAATTGGCAATGAAACGGCGAAAAAAATTTGCAAAACCCAAAAATTTCTGAAGGCTCTTCACGGATGTGGGCTGAATCCAATCATGAATGGCCTGAACCTTAACCGGATACATCTCTATAGACGAGGGAGAAAAAGTAAAGCCCAAAAAAGAAACCTTCTGCACCCCAAAGAGACACTTAGACCCTTTCACAAACAAAGCATTGTCACGAAGGATCTGAAATACCATCCTGACCTGTTGCACATGAGACTCCCAATCATCGGAAAAAATCAAAATATCGTCCAAATATACAATCAAGAATTTATCAAGATAAGTCCGGAAGATATCATGCATGAAGGACTGAAAAACAGATGGAGCATTGGAGAGTCCGAATAGCATCACAAGGTATTCAAAATGGCCTTCAGGCGTGTTAAACGCAGTTTTCCATTCATCACCCTGCTTAATACGAACAAGATTATATGCCCCTCGAAGGTCAATCTTAGTAAACCAACTAGCTCCCTTAATCCTAGCAAACAAATCGGAAAGCAAAGGTAAAGGGTATTGAAACTTGACCGTGATCTTATTCAAGAGGCGATAATCAATACAGGGTCTCAAGGAACCATCTTTTTTAGCAACAAAAAAGAACCCCGCTCCCAACGGTGAAGAAGATGGTCGAATATGCCCTTTCTCCAAAGACTCCTTAATATAGCTCCGCATTGCGGTATGTTCAGGCACAGACAGGTTGAAAAGTCGACCCTTAGGAAACTTACAGCCTGGAATTAAGTCAATAGCACAATCGCAGTCCCTGTGCGGTGGAAGGAAACTGGACTTGGGCTCATCGAATACATCCTGAAAATCAGACAAAAACTCTGGAATTTCAGAAGAGGAAGAAGAGGAGATTGACATCAAAGGAACATCATTATGAACCCCCTGACAACCCCAACTAGTCACAGACATGGACTTCCAATGCAACACAGGATTATGTACCTGCAACCACGGAAAACCCAGCACGATAGCATCATGCAAATTATGCAACACCAGAAATCGACAATCTTCCTGATGGACTGGCGCCATGCGCATGGTCACCTGTGTCCAAAACTGGGGCTTATTTTTAGCCAAGGGTGTAGCATCAATGCCCCTTAAAGGAATAGGGTTCTGCAAAGGCTGCAAGGGAAAACCACAGCGCTTGGCAAACTCAAAGTCCATTAAGTTCAAGGCGGCGCCTGAATCCACAAATGCCATGACAGAAAATGATGACAATGAGCAGATCAAGGACACAGATAATAAAAATTTAGGTCGTACAGTACTGATGGTAATTGAACTGGCGATCCTTTTTGTCCGTTTAGGGCAGACAGAAATTACATGAGAAGCGTCGCCACAATAATAACACAACCTATTCTGACGTCTGAAACCTTGTCGTTCCGTTCTAGACAGAATCCTATCACACTGCATAGGCTCAGGAATTTGCTCTGAGGATAACGCCACAGCGCGCACAGTTCTGCGCTCCCACAAGCGCCGGTCAATCTGAATGGCCAGAGACATAGAATCACTCAGACCGGAAGGCGTGGGAGACCCCACCATAACATCTTTAACGGATTCAGAAAGACCCTTTCTGAAAATTGCCGTCAAAGCATCATTATTCCATTTAGTCAACACCGACCATTTCCTGAATTTCTGACAATACAATTCTGCCGCCTCTTGACCCTGAGACAGGGCCAACAAGGTCTTCTCAGCTTGATCCACAGAATTAGGTTCGTCATATAACAATCCCAAAGCCTGAAAGGAGTCTACATCAAGCAAAGCCGGATTCCCAGATTCCAGGGAAAATGCCCAATCCTGCGGGTCGCCACGCAGCAGGGAGATGACAACTTTCACCCGCTGAATGGAATCACCGGAGGATCGAGGTCTCAAAGCAAAAAACAGTTTACAGTTGTCTTTAAAACTCAAAAATTTGGACCTGTCACCAAAAAACAAATCAGGAGTAGGAATCTTCGGTTCTAAAACAGGAGTCTGAACAATATAATCAGAAATACCCTGTACCCCAGCAGCAAGCTGGTCTACACGAGAAGCTAATTCCTGAATATTCATGCTAGCACAAGGCTCTTCAGCCACCCAGAGATAAAGAGGGAGGAGAAGACAAAGTAGACTGAAGAAAAAAAAATGGCTCAAGACCTTTCTTCCCTTCTTCTGAGATGCATTTAATTCATTATTGGCCAGTTGTACTGTTATGATCAGGTGACCTTGGAGCAGCATGAAAACTTTCACTGGAGTAGGTGGTAACTATACTGACCGCAAACCCTGATCTTATCACCGCAACTAGAAGTAGCCGTGGGGTGTGCCTAACAAAACCTAGACACCTCGACACAGCCGGAGGACTAAATACCCCTATAGATGGAAATAGGAATATCTACCTTGCCTCAGAGCAGAAACCCCAAAGGATAGGCAGCCCCCCACAAATATTGACTGTGAGAAGTAGAGGAAAAGACACATGCAAGAAGGAAACAGGATTTAGAAAATGAGGCACACACTAGCTAAATAGGAAAGATAGGACAGGATACTAAGCGGTCAGCATTAAAAATCCTTCCAAAAATATCCACGGCAGAAAATACAAAAACTCCACAATCTAACTAAAGATGTGGAGCGTATATCTTCATCTCCAGAGAATCCAACAAGACTGAGAAAACACTGACACAGTCTAAGCTGGACAAGAGAAAAACAACAGAATAACACAGAATATAAGCACACTGCATGTGTGCCACAGAAACAAAAACCAGACACTTATCTTTGCTGAATTGGCAGCGAAGCAGGAGAAGCCAGAAAGTGAAGCAACACTTCAGAAGAAACATTGACAACTGGAAAGGGCTAATGAATCCTGCACAACTAAATATCCCAGCCAGAACCGCAATCAGCAGAAACACCTGGCCAGGACTGTGACTCAGAGACAACTGCATTCCCACCTACAACCACTGGAGGGAACCCAAGAGCAGAATTCACAACAATTGAGTGTGTCTTGATAATTGCCAATAATTTCCATCTGTTGTTTATTCCATTTGCATAACAGCATGTGAAATTGATTGTCAAACAGTGTTGCTTCCTAAGTGGACAGTTTCATATCACAGAAGTTTGATTTACATGGAGTGTAAGTGTTCCCTTTATTTTTTTGAGCAGTGTATACTGTATACAGTACAGACCAAAATTTTGGACACACCTTCTCATTTAAAGATTTTTCTGTATTTTCATGACCATGAAAATTGTACATTCACACTGATGGCATCAAAACTATGAATTAACCCATGTGGAATTATATAATTAACAAAAAAGTGTGAAACAACTGAGACTATGTCTTATATTCTAAGTTCTTCAAAGTAGCCACCTTTTGCTTTGATTTTCATGAAAATACAGAAAAATCTTTAAATGAGGTGTGTCCAAACTTTTTGTCTGTACTGTGTATATATATATATATATATATATATATGTATGTATATATATATATATGTATATATATATATACATACAGTGTATATATATATATATATAAATATATATATATATATATACAGTGTATATATAGTATATATATAAGTATATATATATATATATATATATGGGGAACCATGTATTTCCCGAAACGCGTCGTATAGCTATTTGGCCTCTGAGACGCTCCGTAGCTATAGTGACGTCACATGCTGCCAAGCACTGTCGACCATTTTTTCTTTCACCGGGTAACCAGGGATGCCACCGGACGGGGCGCCCCTGGATATGCGTGGATATTTAGAGATATCCCACCGCAATGGATTATATCACCTCACCACGACAGCTCACTATCAGTTCACAAGAACGGACAGGGTTCCACGACTCGTGACCATGAAGGATTAAAAGCAGGGTAAGAGACAAGCCACATGGACTTTATCTAACGTTCTACCTGCCTATTCGCAATTCGTCCCTCTCTTCTATACGTTTTTCTACCCATTATCATTGTGGCCCTTGTATCCACTTTCAATTTATCTATGTACATTGGTGAAGACTCACACTGAACACTGCGTTTTCTCTCTTAGATGGATAAATAGAGCTATTTATCTAAATACAGCTCCCTCAATTAAATGTTGCAGTCATTCACCTTTTTTACCTTTGGACATTTACTCCACAAATAGTAGATCAAACACAGAACATATTGATGTTTTGCTTGGCATACTAACTTTGTTCACTCATTGGCAACAACGCATATATATCTCAGTCATTTATTTGACACCTAAGAGTGACTATTATAAGGACTAGTGCGACAAACATTTTTTATATTCCTGTTTGGTTTGCTCATTGGATTTTACACACAGAATCTTAAGTTTGTCTGCTGCTTTGCAGCCTTAACTTTGTGCTTTCCCTTTATTGAGGGAGCCAGTGTTATTTTCTATTTTACTTTTATGTATACAGGGTGGGCCATTTATATGAATACACCTAAATAAAATGGGAATGGTTGCTGATATCAACTTCCTGCTTGTGGCACATTAGTATATGGGAGGGGGAAAACTTTTCAAGATGGGTGATGACCCTAGTGGCCAATGTGAAGTCGCCCATTTTGGATCCAACTTTATTTTTTCCAATGGGAAGAGGGTCATGTGACACATCAAACTTATTGAGAATTTCACAAGAAAAACGGTGTGCTTGGTTTTAACGTAACTTTATTCTTTCATGAGTTATTTACAAGTTTATGACCACTAATAAAATGTATTCAAAGTGCTGCTCATTGTGTTGGATTGTCAATGCAACCCTCTTCTCCCACTCTTGACACACTGATAGCAACACTGCAGAAGAAATGCTAGCGCAGGCTTCCAGTATCCGTTGTTTCAGATGCTGCACATCTCGTATCTTCACAGCATAGACAATTGCCTTCAGATGACCCCAAAGAGAAAATTTTAAGGGGGTCAGATTGGGAGATCTTGGTGGCCATTCAACTGGCCCACGACGACCATCATGATGATTTGTTGTCCTCTTTATGCACTGACGATGGCATGTTCCTTGACTTTTTCCAGCAAGATGGTGCACCACCACATTATCGGTGTCAGGTCCGAGCATTCCTACATGAACAGTTTCCTGGAAAGTGAATTGGTCATCATGTGCCAGTTGAATGGCCACTCTAATATCAACAATGAACCTCTTTTAGGACCATCTCTGGCAGAGGTCAGGTGCTTGGGTTTTAAGTAGCATTGAATCAGAGTTGCCACAAGTAAGTCAGAAGATTGCAGCCAGTGTTATTTACAACAACCTCTCAGCACACAAGTTACCAAATTCTCACAAGTGTTCCCAGTCATTTTCATACCAGCCAATGCAATTAAGGTAAATTGTCTCTTCAAGCTTGTCTTTGGTTTTCATTGAATGCTCTGTTACATTGCTGCTATTAGCCATTGCATTTGTTGGAATATACCAGACTGAATTTACATTTTGGATACTCCTGTATTTAACCACTACCCTGCTAAAAGATAAGACTGTATTCCTGTGAGCAATTACTTCCCAGCTATAAGATATCAGTTTCATGTATAGCTTTTGTTCCCACACACCTGGCTCTGCTTTATCTGTGTTACCTACACCCTGCTGCTCAAATAGATACATCTGAGAGAATCTACCTCAACTGGACAGTTCATAACAGAGTCATGCAGTGGATAAATGGGAATGATCTGGTTCATTTCCTCCATCAGTTTCCACCCATCATTTTTATTTAATGCCGGATGATATATTTTAGGTTTTGGTGCAGAATGTCATTATTGTTTGTGATTAAAAAATGCTTTTTCTTTTTTTTAAGCTTTTTGAAGTAACAGAGTGTGGCAATGGCTACGTGGAGCCAGGAGAAGAGTGTGATTGTGGTTCTCGAACAGTAAGTAGTCTACCACATAGATAGTTCAGAGACTTCACTAAATTTCAATCCCATTTAGTCTAAGTATCATGTCTAAGGATGAGCGGATCCGTGGATGTTCGTGTTCATCGGTTTCAGTCGAACTGTAGTCCAAAGTTCTGTTTGGGTACCAGAACTTGGCCCCGAAACCCATAGAAACCAATGGGGACCCGAATGTTGGTGCTGTAAAATAGTCGTAGTAAGAGCTATGGGTCTTCAAAGGTCTCTCTCTCTTCAAAAAGGAAAAACCTGCTAAAATTATATGCAAATGAACAATTTTATTTAAATTGAATGTGTCATCAGAAAATTTCCTATTGTTTAAATCAAGTTTTTATGCAAAACTTATATATTTTTTTAGTTTTGTTGATACTTTTTTTGCTTGTCACAATCCATATTTAACACCATAACGACCGCGGATACGCGGTTTAATGGCTGCAGTTAAGGGTACTTATGCCTCAGCGACACTTTTGGTGCTGAGATATAAGTGTATATCGCCCCCCCAAGGTCGGAATTTCTCTGGGGTGTCGGCTACCTGGGATAGCTGAGAACCCAGAGAACATGATTTGGGCCTGTTTTTACCGACCCCAATGTTGCGGTCGCTGTTATTAATGGAATAACGGCGACTGAAAAAAAAGTCTGATTTCCCATTGAATTTCTTTTTCCTCTGATGTGATCACACATCAGAGGAGAGAGAAATGGGGTCCCCTGATCCCCTGGTGCTTCCAGAGTCCCTTCAACCCCCCGTGAAGTCCGCCGAGCTGCCGGTGTCTTCTTCCAGGAAAAAAATGGCGGCACATGCATAGTGCGCCCGCCGAGATCTGCCGGCCGACACCCGGCAATAATAGGACATTTTTGATATTGTTCATTTTGATTACTGTGATAGTCTCTATCACAGTGATCAAAATAAAAAAAAATAGTAAATCAAATCCCACCTTTATCACCCCCTTATGTAGGTAAAAATAATAAAATGAAAAAATTTATTTATTTCCATTTTCTGTTAGGGTTAGAGTTGAGCTAAAGTTAAGGTTAGAGTTGGGCTAAAGTGAGGGTTGGGCTAAAGTTAGGGTTAGTGTTGGGCTAAAGTTAGGGTTAGAGTTGGGCTAGGGGTAGGGTTGGGCTAAAATTAGGGTTGGGCTAAAGTTAGGGTTGGGCTAGGGTTAGGGTTGTGGTTATGGTTGGGATTTAAAGTTAGAGTTGGGATTAGGGTTTGATGTGTGTTAGGGTTAGGTCTGTGGTTAGGGTTGGGATTAGGGTTAGGGGTGTGTTGGGGTTAGGGTTGGGATTAGGGTTAGGCGTGTGCTTGGGTTAGGGTTGGAGTTAGAATTGGGGGGGATTCCATTGTTTAGATACATCAGGGGGTTTCCAAACGTAACATGGCGCCACCGTTGATTCCAGCCAATTTTGCTTTCAAAAAATCAAACGGTGCTACCCCCTTCTGAGCCATGTCATGCGCCCAAACAGTGGCTTTCCCCCACATACGGGGTATTGGTGTACTTGCACAACAAGTTTTGTGGTCTGTTTTCGCCTAATACCCTTGTAAAAATAGAAAAAAAAATTGGTTCCAAAGTAAAAATTTTTGTGAAAAAAGTAAAATGTTAATTTTCCTTCCCCATTGCATTCGTTCTCATGAAGCATCTGAAGGGTTAATAAATAGTGATGAGCGAATATTCTCGTTACTCGAGATTTCCTGAGCACACTCGTGTGTCCCCCGAGTATTTTTTAGTGCTCGGAGATTTAGTTTTCATCGCCTCAGCTGAATGATTTACAGCTATTAGCCAGGCTAAGTACATGTGGGGGTTGCCTGGTTGCTAGGGAATCCCCACATGTAATCAAGCAGGCTAATAGCTGTAAATCATCCAGCTGTGGCAAAGAAAACTAAATCTCCGAGCACTAAAAAATACTCAGCGGTCACCCGAGCGTGCTCGGGAAATCTCAAGTAACAAGCATATTCGCTCATCACTAATAGTAAGTCATCTAGCATGATATAGATATTCAGAGTGTCTGCTCTACACTTGCAGTGTCTATAAATATTTTGTACATTCTGGTTTTAATTAGTGAACAATACAAGTTACATATGCCCTATAGATTTTTCAAGGTGTTGGATTGTATACTGTCACAATGGTGGTAAAAGATCCAACGCTTAGAAGACTTTTCAAAAACGATTCATGAAGATTAGTGGTATTCATGCTGGTCTTGATGAGACGATGTGTTGGAGTCAGTAGCACCCAAATCATTAAAAAGCACCTTGCCACAAATCTTACTGAGAGGCATGCAACGGCTCATGAAATAGATGAACGGTTGTCACCGCACCTATGTCCCTCCCCAGCTCAGAGAATTTTGGCGTGCCTGAACGAAACTGGCATCATTTTTGCGCAACGTGGAGTTGCAGCTTTTTAAAGCGTTTTACGTCAGATTTCTGGCTTAAGCACTTTTGGTGATTTGGGCCTTTACTACTTTGCACATGCAACCTCTAAGGTTCTGGAGGTCTTAATTTCTGGACCTGAGTCAGTAAGAACAGCGCGAACAGGGGATCTTAAATAATACATTTAGGTAATTTCATGTTTTTTTGTTTACAAATAATAATAAACCTTTAAGACTACTTCCTAAGCACAAGCCAGTGGAATTGTGGAGAACTTAGGTTTACAGCTGCTGTTTAAATAATCACTTTTTAATGTCTCTCATTCTACATTAACATTTTGAACATGTAATGATAAATTGTGACCTGAATGTGGCATAAAGACAAGCCCAATAATATGATAAATGTATATGCTCATATCCTTTAGCTCTATAAATTAAATGCTGTTTTATCACCTAAATGCAGCTTATCACCTAAATGTTCCCAATGTGGAGTGTCCTTTTTCTGTGTTTCTTATAGACAAAACATTTTATCCAGGACTGTTTTGGAGACTGCTGCAAGAAATGCTCCCTGTCTAATGGGGCACACTGTAGTGATGGGCCCTGCTGCAATACCTCCTGCTTGGTGAGTACCAGCCTGTCATTTCTATGGGATAAATACACAACTGCTTTTAGAGGTCAACTGCCTGAGCCACAGCTGATTATCCTAGAACATTTGATTATAGTCGATAACATTACAGGGAATCTGTCAGCAGGTATTGGCTACCTTATTTGAGAGCAGCTTGATGTAGGCAAAGAGAAGTTGATTAGTGATGAGCACAAGTGCTCATTACTCGAGGTTGCCTAGGATGCTTGAGTATGCACCAAGTGTAGCTGGTGCTCGAGTGGCATGTTCGAGTCCTCGTGCCCATGTGGGCGCGAGGACTCGCATGCCACATGAGCACCCGCGACACTCACTGCATACCCGATTACCCTAGACAAACTCAAGTGATGAGCGCAAGTGCTCATCACTAAAGCTGAATCCCAAGGATGTATCACTTAGTTTTCTTGTTGCAGATGTTTTGACATAATCAGCATTTTTAGATTTACTGTACCAATGCAGCAGAGCTGAGAAAGCTGCCCCGCCTCCACCAGGCTCTAGATATACAATGTCCATAGACAGTAAGGTGCTTATCACAGGAGGGGGCGTATCAGACTAGCATTCATGAACTGCTGTGTCCCAGCAATGGTAAGCTACTGGTGCTAGAGAAATCATTGCAAGCAAACAAAACCACTGAGCATTGAGGCATTGCTGAAATCTGCTACAGCGTGATGTCTTCTGCTTACATAGCAGAAACCTGCTGACAGATTTCCTTTGTTCAGTATAATAGAATTACACTTTTAGTAAACTTTTTTAGAAAATGTAATAGATATCAAATAAATATACCGTAAATCTACTAAGCTGAAGTAACTATTGGCAGGTGACGATATAGTGATAGATTTTCTGGGAAATGTAATTTTGTAATTGATATTTTTATTCTAAGGTTGTTTTCACATCTCAGAGCAGCGGCATCAATTACGTTTACATGAATCACTAACCTAATCAATTAATCTTGTGATTCAAAGTGGATTATGTGTTATCTTTGATTATTTTACAGTTGAGTACTACAATGAATAAAAATTACGTTTATTACAGTTGATTACACAGATTGATAATCTAGAATACTGTTAGAACATGTTTTATTAGTTATATTCCCCATAAAAATACAATGTATTGGAACGATCTTTAACCCTTCCAAAATGGGTGACTTTCTGGCTTTGCATTTTCTTTTTTTTCTCACCTTCTTCCAATAGCCATATTTTTTTTATTTTCCTGTCCAATTAGCCATATTAGGTTTTTTTTTGTTTTTTTGCAGGACAAGTTGTAATTTTTAACCACACCATTCATTTTATAATTCAGTGCACTGGAAATAGTTCGAAGTGTGATGAAATTGCA
The DNA here is from genome assembly GCF_032444005.1 of Ranitomeya imitator. Taxonomy (NCBI): domain Eukaryota; kingdom Metazoa; phylum Chordata; class Amphibia; order Anura; family Dendrobatidae; genus Ranitomeya; species Ranitomeya imitator. The sequence goes on from NC_091288.1 coordinate 99,649,971, forward strand.
CAAAAGACACCATTTTTTTTTTTTTTAGTTTTTTTTTACAGTGTTATTGTGCAGTAAAAATTACTTGGCCATATGATTTTTTGCATCCTGAGCTGCTGTTTTTATTGACACCATATTAAGGTAGAAACAAGTTTTTGTTTGCTTCTTATTGCATTTTCTTGTGGTTTTGCGGTGACCAAAAAAAACTTAATTCCTGGCTTTTCAATTTTTTTTTCTGGTTATGCTGTTTACTGATGGGGATGAATAACTTAATATTTTGATAGATCAGACATTTAAGAATACATTTTTTAATATACTTTTTTATATTTTCAAAGACTTTTTTGGGAATTTGAACCTGTGATTCTCTGATCACTTGTATTATATAATCCTAGTGAAAAAAAATTAACACATCCTATGAAGTCTGAGCTGCTTTTTTCCGCAAATTATTCACCGTCCATTCAATTGGCGAACAATCACACATTGGCCCCGTTTTTGTCTTATGTGTATGAGGGCTCTTATTCTATGGTTTGTCTGACTGAAATTACTCAGGTAATCAGTTCAGGGCAGAACTGAGGGCAGCGACATCAAGAATTGTCAGCATATAAATCATACTGTATTTATCTTTTACTCCTCCATTTAACATCATTTTATATTAGTACATTTAGTTTGAGAAATTGTTTAAGACTATTGTGTGTTTTCTAAATTTTGTGCTACCGTTATAGTTCCTTCCACGGGAATATGACTGTCGTTACGCTGTTAATGAATGTGACATCACAGAACACTGCACTGGAGACTCGGGCCAGGTAACTCAAGCTAATCTTTTTATACAGCGTTTTATAGTTCCCTTCCCAAGTAATAGATCAGAAGTGCTGAGCCTGTGGCCAAGCAAATTCATGCAAGCTGAAATGCAATAATTTTTGTCACATTATGATTTCTGAAAATTAAATTGTCATATACACTCCTCAATAATGAAGTTGCAGCATTCAAAGGGAAAAGTTGTGGAATTCTGGAATTTACAAGATTGGTAGACATGTTAATGATATGTAAATGATGAAAAAATGCAATCAAAATTTTCAAAACATCATGATTTATTCAGTATCGAATATGACCCCCATGCTCAGAAATCCTTTCACTTACATGCCTTGATTGCTATCACTGAGGTTATTAATGGTTGCCTGAGGAATGTTTTGCCATGTTGAATGCACTTTGCCCCAATCCTTTGCTGTCAGCTCTGTGTGCAATTGCCGACCAATGACATCCCAAATGTGCTCAATGGGAGACAAGTCTTTAAACGTTGCAGGGCATAGTAGCACAGTTTGGGCCACACAGGCTGCTCACAGTAACTCGAGCAACATGCTGCCTGGAGTTGTCATGTTTAAAAATGTCCCCTGGGACACTTTGGAACAATGATTGTACTACTGGTGCCCCCACCAAATCAAAATAGTGCTGAGCTGCTACTGTACCTCAAATGAAGACTAAAGGGGTCCAGCTACTGTACATTATGCCACCCCATACCATTATCCTGAGCAATGTTCCCATGTGAAAACTTTTTCATAGGGTTGCCCACTAACTCTCGTGACCAATTTTCAGCTATTTTTTGCATCCAGGACAAAAGTGGGATTCATCACTTAAAAGGATTGATCTCCATTTCAGCCCCCTTATCTCCTTTTCAGCCTTTGCTCAGACCACGTGGGCAATGCCCTGAAGAGGACTTCACGTGGGAATGTCACAATAGTCCTACTCCCGGAATTATGGTGTGGTTTGGCATAATGTATGGAAGCTCGACTATTCTAATCTCATTGACTCCATACCAAGGTATGTAAGTGTGTGTATTTATGCACTTTGTGTGGTGTTCATACTCAATTCCGAATAAATTGAGAAATCTTGAAAATTTTGCTTCCATTTTTAAATTGTTTACATGTCGTTAACATGTCTATCCATCCTGCGATTTCCATAATTCCACGACTTTTGCCTACTAGGTGTTGCAATTTTAATGTTGAGGAGTGTTGAAAGAGTAGAAACAGTCTGTTTGAGTAAGATACTTTTTCACTTCTTTTTTATCACAGAATGTTCAACTGTACCATGTTTTCTGTTCATAGTGTCCGCCTAATCTTCGTAAACAAGATGGCTATGCCTGCGACTTAAATCAGGTAACAAAATCTGTAATCTAGTTACATAAACTATACTTTGGGCTATTTCCTATAATTCTAAGATTGGGATTCTTTGATTTTTCCTTATTTGAAATTGTCTTTAAGCCCAATTCATCATTGACAGATTTTTTTTTCTGAATTAGTGACTTTTTGACTTGCGATAACTTCATCAAACGAGTTGTGTCTTTTTCAAGTTGCCTTTTGTGTTTTAGTCAGTTTTGTGATATTTACATTAAATGTGTGTTTTTTCCAGATGTTTTACACAGAGTAATGAAATGTGATTTTTTAAAGTTTGTTGCAACTCTACTCTAGCCCCTCCTGGAACAATTTCATGTACGCATTTTTTTCACGAATTTTGCGAAATTAGCTACTTTTCCAGCTAAAAAGTCACAAAAACAGTTTTAAAGGCTGGAAAAAAATTCTTGAATTACATGCAACACTTTGACAAATTTGGAGCAGAAAAATTAAGTAAAACCCACAAGTTAAAAAAGAAAATTGAATTAAAAAAGTGCAAATTAATAATCTGACCCTTTTGTTTTAAAAAATGATTATAAACATATAACTTTGTTATGATAAAACCATACAACTTCTTCACATAGCCATACACTCACAGTTGCCTGCTACTGTAGGAAACTTTATAGAGGACAGGGATCATTATAAAAGAAACAACTAATACTCAACTCATCAGTGGGATTTTTAGGAAAATGCAGCGTGCTTTAAGTATGATTTTTTTCCCCAGCTATATTCAAGAGTAGGCTTAAAAACAAAACTTCAAAATGTCACAAAAATACACTTTCTGCTGCAGGTATTCATAAACGTGATATGAAATGAGATACAGCACTGTGTAAGAGCTGCATGTTAAAAGGAAGGGTTTGTGGCTACAAAATTCCTTTTGGTCACTGAGAGAAGGAACATTATTAAAAATCAGTTATTAATGAAGCACTCCCCCATCAAAGTTTCTATCCTCTTAATATATTGCAATCATCAAATTATATAGCACTGTGTACTTACAATTGCTCATTTTGCCTTTCTACCCAGCCAATTATCCTCTTTTCTTTGCTCTATATAGAAATAGGAAGTCTCTTGTCCCTCCATTAATCATTCTCTTCAACTCCTGACTCGGCTAACTCTCCTCCCCCTGATGTCTGCCAGGAAAACCGACTTCCCATTTCTACATAAAGCTTAGAAGAATGCAGCTGGTCAGTTTTTAGTCACGTGATTCCATAAACCTAATGGAAAAGAGAATAATTAGCTGGGTAGAAGGGCAAAATGAGCAATTGTAATTGCACAGTGCTGAATAATAAGATGACTGCAATATATTAAGAGGATAACAATTTTGATGGCAGAAGAGCTTCGTTAATCGGTAGATCTGTTAACACACATGCAGATTAGGTCAGTGTCTCACAATGAAAATGATCTACGTTAAAAACATTTTTTATATCATCTGTCTCTCCTGTCTTGATGATTTTCACAATGCAAAAATAAGGGAAAAATGTATAAATTCCGGCTGTTTTTTAAGCCTCTTATCTTGCAATGGATTGATTGGAATTCATACAATGGTAGCTAAATCTGAGCTATGTTGGAGTATTAAGTGTTTTACTACTGTGTACAGTAGATTCCCAATAGCATTGTCCTGACACTTTTTCATGGAGCTCCTTTATAGATTTTCCCTGTTCTTGAATACTCCTGCCTAACTGCTGTGCAGTGAGTTACAACAGCTCTGTAGAATCTTATGGACAGCCAAATTAATCTATGTTATACTTCCCTATACAGCATGGAGACAGGAGCACCACTCTGCAGGGTCTCTGTTCTTTAGTTCAGATATTGAAGTGGTGGCATATCTTAGTGATAGTGCATCACGTCTTATTTCTTTATCACTGAGTACTTGTATATGAATGTTTCCAATCACTCACAGCTAAACGAAATCCTGAAAATTGGACCTGTAAAATACACTTCAAATTGAGACAAACTTTTTTATTATTTTTCTCGCCTTTCATAATTTTGATATAAGTTCTTTCTGCAAAATTGATGGTAAAAACAAGTGAAGCAAAGTGTGTGCTGATTCAACTACTATTTTAGGGCCGCTGTTACAATGGTGAATGCAAGACGAGAGACAATCAGTGCAAACACATCTGGGGACAAAGTAAGTTGCATTATATATGGTATAATTTGCCAATGTGATATTCTATTGGTAATACTGTAAGTGACTGTTGTCAAAGCTTATCTCATTACAATTTAGATTAACGTTCAGTAGAAGCTTTTTAGCAGCCAAACTGTATGTACATGGTGGGTTTACTTTGTAGGATTTTCTGTGACTGAATAGGGTTTGTAAAAAGTCTAGCAAATACGGTAGAAATGTACGTGGAACAGATAGATACTCATTCCACGGTTTACTTTAAAGGGAATCGGCTGGCAGGATTTCACCCCCCCAAACTAGTAACACTTGTGTGAAAAAGTGTTTGCCCACTTTCCTATTTCTATTCATTTGCATGTTTGTGAAATGTAAATGTTTCATTGTCCTGCTGCATAACTGAAGTGCACTTCAATTTGAGGTCACGAACAGATGGCCGGACATTCTCCTTCAGGATTTTTTGATAGACAGCAAAATTCATGGTACCATTTACCACAGCAAGTCTTCCAGATCCTGAAGCAGCAAAACAGACTACCACACTACCACCACCATATTTTACTGTTGGCATGATGATCCTTTTCTGAAATGCCGTGTTACTTCTACGCCAGATGTAATGGGACATACATCTTCCAAAAAGTTCAACTTTTGTCTTTTCTGTACACAGATTATTCTCCCAAAAGTCTAGGGGATCATCAAGATGTTTTTTTTTGCAAAACTGAGAGGAGCCTTTATTTTATTACTGCTCAGCATTAGTCTTCATCTTGGAACTGTGCCATGCAGGCCATTTTTGCCCAGTCTCTTTCTTATGGTGGAGTCATGCATGAACACTGACTTAAACTGAGGCAAGTGAGGCCTGCAGTTCTTTGTCTTTGCATGTTCTAGTGGGGTCTTTTGTGACCTCTTGGATGAGTTGTCACTGCTCTCCTGGGGTAATTTTGGTCAGCCAGCCACTCCTGGAAAGGTTCACCACTGTTTCATGTATTTGCCATTTGTGGATAATGGCTCACACTGTGGTTCGCTGGAGTCCCAAAGCTTGAGAAATGGCTTTATAACCTTTTTTTCCAGACTTATAAATCTCAATTACTTTGTTTCTTATTTGTTCCAGAATTTCTTTGGATCGCGGCATAATGTCTAGCTTTTTAGTATTTTGTTTGTCTTCTCTACTGTGCCAGGCAGGTCCTATTTAAATGAGTTCTTGATTGTGGGCAGGTGTGGCAGTAATCAGGCCTGCTTGTGGCTAGGGAATTTGAACTCTGCTTCCCAAAGATGTTATAAACCAATTTATGTTTTAAGGTTTGGATTTCATTTTCTCTTAATAATAATAATAATAATAATAATAACTTTCATTTAAAAATGCATTTTGTGTTTACTTTTTTATCTTTGTCTAATATTTAAATTTGTTTGGTGATCTGAAACATTTCAGTGTGACAAATATTCAAAAGAATAAGAAATCAGGAAGGGGCAAACACTTTTTTCACACAACTGTATGTGTTCATGTCATTCTTTCACTGACAAGACCAGCAATACTTTTATATCGCCATTCCATTCCTCCTCTATTGAGAAATCAGCATTTTAATTGGTATGCAAATAAATATGAAGGACTATGGTAGATCTGAAGCCTCTGTCATCCCAGCTCTATTACCCACCCAGTGCCAACTTCTCCACAATTGTGTCATGGGGGAGGTGCAATGGGATGAGAGAGGGAGCCTCTAACAACCACCTAAATGCTGGTTCTGGCCTTGGCTGTTGCTACAGGAGCTTATCTGTCAGTTAAAGGAACTCTGTCAGCACAGAATGACTTTTCAAGCCAAATACAGGCACTCAGTGCATCATGGTGGATGAATCATTTAAATACACCTTCTCAACTGCTAGTTCTCCATCTATCTTCACCATTCTCTGGCTCTATAAAGCCAAAGCTGTCAATGAAAGAAGAGGGGGTGTGGAGATTGAGGTTAAACAAACAGGTGGAAAGGTGTTATGAACAGGTGATTCAGAACCACAATGGACCTAGTGGTTAAGAGCACACAAAGTGACCTGATAGTTACTAACATAGGACGAGCTCTGAGACGTGGGAACTCTGCTGACCGCAATCCCTAATCCTATCATACCACACTAGAGGTAGCCGTGGATTGCGCCTAACGCTCCCTATGCAACTCGGCACAGGCTGAGGAACTAGCTAGCCCTGAAGATAGAAAAATAAGCCTACCTTGCCTCAGAGAAATTCCCCAAAGGAAAAGGCAGCCCCCCACATATAATGACTGTGAGTTAAGATGAAAATACAAACACAGAGATGAAATAGATTTAGCAAAGTGAGGCCCGACTTACTGAATAGACCGAGGGTAGGAAAGATAGCTTTGCGATCAGTACAAAAACCTACAAACAACCACGCAGAGGGGCAAAAAGACCCTCCGCACCGACTAACGGTACGGAGGTGCTCCCTCTGCGTCTCAGAGCTTCCAGCAAGCAAGAAAAACCAATATAGCAAGCTGGACAGAAAATATAGCAAAGAAAAGTAACACAAGCAAAACTTAGCTTATGCAGGGCAGACAGGCCACAAGAACGATCCAGGAGAAAGCAAGACCAATACTGGAACATTGACTGGAGACCAGGAACAAAGAACTAGGTGGAGTTAAATAGAGCAGCACCTAACGACTTAACCTCGTCACCTGAGGAAGGAAACTCAGAAGCCGCAGCCCCACTCACATCCACCAGAGGAAGCTCATAGACAGAACCAGCCGAAGTACCACTCTGTTGTGAATTCTGTGGCAGAGCTCCCTCCTGTGGTCACAAGTGGTACTTCGGCTGATTCTCTCTGTGAGCTTCTGTTGGTGGAGGGAAGTGGTACTGCGGCTTCTGAGTTTCCTCCCTCAGGTGATCTGGTGAGGTCGTTAGGTGCTTCTCTACTTAACTCCACCTAATGCTTTGATCCTGGCTTCCTGTCAATGTTCCAGTGTTGGACTTGCTTTTCCCTGGATCATTCCTGTGGCCTGCTGCTCTGCATAGCTAAGTTCTTCTTTGCTATTTGTTTGCTATTTTTTCTGTCCAGCTTGTCTAATTTGGTGCTGGAAGCTCTGGGACGTAAAGGGTGTACCTCCGTGCCGTTAGTTCGGTACGGAGGGTCTTTTTGCCCCCTTTGCGTGGTTTTCTTTAGGGTTTTGTGTAGACCGCAAAGTTACCTTTTCTATCCTCGATCTGTTAAGAAAGTCGGGCCTCACTTTGCTGAATCTATTTCATCTCTACGTTTGTCTTTTCGTCTTAACTCACAGTCATTATATGTGGGGGGCTGCCTTTTCCTTTGGGGTATTTCTCTGAGGCAAGGTAGGCTTATTTTCTATCTTCAGGCTAGTTAGTTTCTCAGGCTGTGCCGAGTTGCATAGGCAGAGTTAGGCGCAATCCACGGCTGCCTCTAGTGTTGTTTGGAGAGGATTAGGGATTGCGGTCTGCAGAGTTCCCACGTCTCAGAGCTCATTCTATGATTTTGGGTTATTGTCAGATCACTGTATGTGCTCTGACCGCTATGTCCATTGTAGTACTGAATTGCCTTTCATGACAGTACAGGAAGCCCAAAGTACTAATGATTCTCAATAGAGGGAAAAAAGAAGTTCTGAGACCATTTTTTTTCTTTGCACTGTGTTTTGCCTTTTTTTTCCCCTAGACATTTGGGTGGTTCAGTACACAGGTGTAGCGATGGACATTAGAAGTCTGTCTTCATTTGTGGATCAGCTCTCAGCAAGAGTACAAAAGCTCTGACCGCTATGTCCATTGTAGTACTGAATTGCCTTTCATAACACCACTCATGACCACAGGAGGGAGCCTGACCACAGAATTCACAACAGAAAGGTGCACTTACATATTTGGCTTCATACTGCACTGACTGCCTGTACGTGGTTTTAAAAGTCATTCTGTACTGTGTGGTAGACTGGTTCACTCGGCTGGACACACAGGTAGAAACAGAACACTGTCTCTTTGAGAACATGCTTGTGCAGCGCCCCAGGGTCCTGGTTGTTGCAGTAATGTCGCTCTTCCACCAGGGGGAGTGATGTTACGTCTGAAGGCAATAAAGGAGATCACCAGGTATCACAAACCACACAACACACTCCACACTGCAGGTCGCCAGTGGGAGCCATGCTTCTATCTATTAGGGCACTCCTCACAATTAGGTAAAACTGGTAGTCTGGACAGGAAGTTAGAGAGAAGTGAGCTGGGCTTCACCCAGTGAGCTGCTATCTGAGCTCCTCTCAGGTAGTGGGTCCCTGACAGGGGTGGGATCCTGTCAGAGGCCTAGATAGAAGGCCACTGAGCTGCGCCTGTCCCACGTGCGGCAGCATCCAAGGAAAGAGACATTGAAGGGAATTGCATTGCTGAGAGTGAGAAACGAAGTTATAGCAAAAGTAGAGGAAACCAGAAGGAGTTCTGCCCTGTAAAAGGCTGCCTCCTTCTGAGGCGCAGAAGCTGGTAGCCGAAACACCGAGGGAGTCATCATCTCCAAGCCTGGCTCCAGAGACCGGCAGGACAGCTAGTTCCATATTAGTTGCCTGACCCTACACCCAGGAGGCTGTTGTGAATTCTGTTATCGAACTCCCTCCTGTGGTCATGAATGGTACTTCGGCGAGTTCTGTCCATGGTCTCCCTCTGGTGGCTGTGAGTGGAGCTGCTGCTTCTGAGGTTCCTTCCACAGGTGACGTAGTTTATTCTTTGGCTGGCTGCTCTATTTAACTCCACTCAGATCGTTACTCCATGCCAGCTGTCAATGTTCTTGTACTGGTTCAGTTCGCTCTTGGATCTTTCTGGTGACCTGTCTACTCCAGCAGAAGCTAAGTCCCTGGTAGTTAATTATTTGTTCATTGTTTCCTTGTCCAGCTTGCTATAATGATTTTGCCTTGCTAGCTGGAAGCTCTGGGATGCAGAGTGGCACCTTCGCACCGTGAGTCGGTGCGGAGGTCTTTTTGCACACTCTGCGTGGTCTTTTTGTAGTTTTTTGTGTTGACCGCGAAGATACCTTTCCTATCCTCAGTCTGTTTAGTAAGTCTGGCCTCCCTTTGCTGAAACCTGTTTCATTTCTATGTTTGTGACTTTCATCTTAACTCACAGTCAATATATGTGGGGGGCTGCCTTTTCCTTTGGGGAATTTCTCTGAGGCAAGGTAGGCTTTATTTTCTATCTCTAGGGCTAGTTAGCTCTTAGGCTGTGAAGAGGCGTCTAGGCAATGTTAGGTACGCTCCACGGCTATTTCTAGTTGTGTGATAGGATTAGGGGTTGCGGTCAGCAGAGCTCCCACTTCCCAGAGCTTGTCCTGTGTGAGTTTAACCATCAGGTCGTTCCGGGTGCTCCTAACCACCAGGTCCATAACAGTACAGCTGGCCCAAAGTATTAATGCATCTCAATAGAGGGATAAGAGAAGTTCTGAGACCATTTTTTTTCTCTGCAGTGTGTTTTGTCTTTCTTTTCCCCTTAACCTCTGGGTGGTTCAGGACACAGGTGTAGATATGGACATTCAAGGTCTGTCCTCTTGTGTGGATCATCTCACTGCAAGGGTACAAAACATTCAAGATTTTGTGGTTCAGAATCCGATGTTAGATCCTAGAATTCCAATTCCTGATTTGTTTTCTGGGGATAGATCTAAGTTCCTGAATTTCAAAAATAATTGTAAACTGTTTCTAGCTTTGAAACCCCGCTCCTCTGGTGACACCGTTCAACAAGTAAAAATCATTATTTCTTTGTTGCGTGGTGACCCTCAAGACTGGGCATTTTCCCTTGCGCCAGGAGATCCTGCATTGCGTGATGTAGATGCGTTTTTTCTGGCGCTTGGATTATTCAGTGGATCAGGCAGAGAAAATCTTGCTGGCTTTGTGTCAGGGTCAGGATGAAGCGGAGGTGTATTGTCAGAAGTTTAGAAAGTGGTCTGTGCTTACTCAGTGGAATGAGTGTGCCCTGGCGGCAATTTTCAGAAAGGGTCTTTCTGAAGCCCTTAAGGATGTCATGGTGGGATTTCCCACGCCTGCTGGTCTGAATGAGTCTATGTCCTTGGCCATTCAGATCGATCGGCGCTTGCGTGAGCGCAAAGCTGTGCACCATTTGGCGGTATTCTCTGAGCATAGGCCTGAACCTATGCAATGTGATAGGACTTTGACCAGAGCTGAACGGCAAGAACAAAGACGTCGGAATGGGCTGTATTTTTACTGTGGTGATTCCACTCATGCTATCTCCGATTGTCCTAAGCGTACTAAGCGGTTCGCTAAGTCTGCCACCATTGGTACGGTACAGTCTAAATTTCTTTTGTCCGTTACTCTGATTTGCTCTTTGTCATCCTATTCTGTTATGGCATTTGTGGATTCAGGCGCTGCCCTGAATTTGATGGACTTGGAGTTTGCCAGGCGCTGTGGTTTTTTCTTGGAGCCCTTGCAGTATCCTATTCCATTGAGAGGAATTGATGCTACGCCTTTGGCCAAGAATAAGCCTCAGTACTGGACTCAATTGACCATGTGCATGGCTCCTGCACATCAGGAGGATATTCGCTTTTTGGTGTTGCATAATGTGCATGATGTGGTCGTTTTGGGGTTGCCATGGCTACAGGTCCATAATCCAGTATTGGATTGGAAATCTATGTCTGTGTCCGGCTGGGGTTGTCAGGGGGTACATGGTGATGTTCCATTGCTGTCAATTTCGCCTTCCACTCCTTCTGAAGTCCCTGAGTTTTTTGTCAGATTACCGGGATGTATTTGATGAGCCCAAATCCAGTGCTCTACCTCCTCATAGGGATTGCGATTGTGCTATTAATTTGATTCCTGGTAGTAAGTTTCCTAAGGGCCGACTGTTTAATTTATCTGTGCCAGAGCACGCCGCTATGCGGAGTTATATAAAGGAATCCTTGGAGAAAGGTCATATTCGCCCGTCGTCATCACCGTTGGGAGCAGGGTTCTTTTTTGTGGCCAAGAAAGATGGTTGTTTGAGACCTTGTATTGATTACCGCCTTCTTAATAAGATCACAGTCAAATTTCAGTACCCTTTGCCGCTGCTGTCTGATTTGTTTGCTCGGATTTAGGGGGCTAGTTGGTTCACCAAGATAGATCTTCGAGGGGCATATAATCTTGTGCGAATTAAACAGGGCGATGAATGGAAAACAGCATTTAATATGCCCGAGGGCCATTTTGAGTACCTGGTTATGCCATTTGGGCTTTCTAATGCTCCATCTGTGTTTCAGTCCTTTATGCATGACATCTTCCGAAAGTACCTGGATAGATTCATGATTGTATATTTGGATGATATTTTGGTCTTTTCGGATGATTGGGAGTCTCATGTGAAGCAGGTCAGAATGGTGTTCCAGGTCCTTCATGCGAATTCCTTGTTTGTGAAGGGGTCAAAATGTCTCTTTGGAGTTCAGAGGGTTTCATTTTTGGGTTTCATTTTTTCCCCTTCTACTATCGACATGGACCCTGTTAAAGTTCAGGCCATTTATGATTGGACTCAGCCGACATCTGTGAAGAGCCTGCAGAAGTTCCTGGTCTTTGCTAATTTTTACCGTCGCTTCATCGCTAATTTTTCTAGTGTTGCTAAACCGTTGACTGATTTGACCAAGAAAGGTGCTGATGTGGTCAATTGGTCCTCTGCGGCTGTAGAGGCTTTTCAGGAGTTGAAGCGTCGTTTTTCTTCAGCCCCTGTGTTGTGCCAGCCAGATGTTTCGCTCCCGTTTCAGGTCGAGGTTGATGCTTCTGAGATTGGAGCAGGGGCTGTTTTGTCGCAAAGAAGTTCTGATGGCTCGGTGATGAAACCATGTGCCTTCTTTTCTAGAAAATTCTCGCCTGCTGAGCGCAATTATGATGTTGGCAATCGAGAGTTGTTGGCCATGAAGTGGGCATTCGAGGAGTGGCGACATTGGCTTGAAGGAGCCAAGCATCGCGTGGTGGTCTTGACGGATCACAAGAATTTGACTTATCTCGAGTCTGCCAAACGGTTGAATCCTAGACAGGCTCGATGGTCGCTGTTTTTCTCCCGTTTTGATTTTGTGGTTTCGTACCTTCCGGGCTCTAAGAATGTGAAGGCTGATGCCCTGTCAAGGAGTTTTGTGCCTGACTCTCCGGGTGTTCCTGAGCCGGCGGGTATTCTCAAAGAGGGGGTAATTTTGTCTGCCATCTCCCCTGATTTGCGGTGGGTGCTGCAGAAGTTTCAGGCTGATAGACCCGACCGTTGTCCAGCGGAGAAACTGTTTGTCCCTGATAGATGGACTAGTAGAGTTATCTCTGAGGTTCATTGTTCGGTGTTGGCTGGTCATCCTGGAATCTTTGGTACCAGAGATTTGGTGGCTAGATCCTTTTGGTGGCCTTCTATGTCACGGGATGTGCGTTCTTTTGTGCAGTCCTGTGGGACTTGTGCTCGGGCTAAGCCCTGCTGTTCTCGTCCCAGTGGGTTGCTTTTGCCCTTGCCGGTCCCGAAGAGGCCCTGGACGCATATTTCCATGGATTTTATTTCAGATCTCCCTGTCTCTCAAAGGATGTCGGTCATTTGGGTGGTTTGTGATCGCTTCTCTAAGATGGTCCATTTGGTACCCTTGTCTAAATTGCCTTCCTCCTCTGATTTAGTGCCATTGTTTTTCCAGCATGTGGTTCGTTTGCATGGCATTCCGGAGAACATCGTCTCGGACAGAGGTTCCCAGTTTGTTTCCTTGTCCAGCTTGCTATAATGATTTTGCCTTGCTAGCTGGAAGCTCTGGGATGCAGAGTGGCACCTCCGCACCGTGAGTCGGTGCGGAGGTCTTTTTGCACACTCTGCGTGGTCTTTTTGTAGTTTTTTGTGCTGACCGCAAAGATACCTTTCCTATCCTCAGTCTGTTTAGTAAGTCTGGCCTCCCTTTGCTGAAACCTGTTTCATTTCTGTGTTTGTGACTTTCATCTTAACTCACAGTCAATATATGTGGGGGGCTGCCTTTTCTTTTGGGGAATTTCTCTGAGGCAAGGTAGGCTTTATTTTCTATCTCTAGGGCTAGTTAGCTCTTAGGCTGTGAAGAGGCGTCTAGGCAATGTTAGGTATGCTCCACGGCTATTTCTAGTTGTGTGATAGGATTAGGGGTTGCGGTCAGCAGAGCTCCCACTTCCCAGAGCTTGTCCTGTGTGAGTTTAACCATCAGGTCGTTCCGGGTGCTCCTAACCACCAGGTCCATAACAGGAGGCACGGTGGCAACTTGTGGGGGCTGGGGCATGATAGAGTCCCTGTAAAAAGCCTCAGGCCATCAGTCGTATGGGTTTGTCCTATCCTTACCATCAGGGGGACAGAGAAAGAAAGACATAACATCCACAACAGTCGTGAGGATCTTACTGAGACGCACAGCAGGGATGTACTACAACACCTAGGCGCTAGAGGAAGGCTACTGATTTCCACCTGGATAAGGGGACTCTGGATTTGCCTTCGGACCGGCCGGACTCTGCCTGCCCCTGCCTGCCCTGTGATCTGGTGCTCTGGACTGTGGACGCTGAAGCCTTCAGTAAAGGTAAAGAGACTGCAACCTTGTGTCCTCGTTCTTCACTGCTCTTCACACCATCTGCCCTCTACACACTGGGAAGCCGTGGGGACATACTTCACCTGTGGGAAGGTATACCATCTAGCTGCCATAACATCACCCCAGCAGACCCCTAAGCAGCGTCGGTCACCCTGACCGAATACCACAGGTGGCGTCACGAACATTATCCCTTTAAAGACCTTTTCCCCTTTTACAACAGACGTCCCTAGGGCCACGGACCGGGTCAGCCACCGTGACATCCCCCTTGAGAACCGAAGGGCCTGGCCCCGAGTACCCCACTGCCCTACTGGGGGAGCTCCAAACTTTGGCGTCACGAACAGGATCTACTTAAGCCTGAAAATCGGGTCATGTGCGCCTAAGAACTGTGCCAGAATTGTATTTGAGCTGTGATGTGCCTAAAGACTGTATTGCCATTTGCCGCCAAAATTCCAGCCAAAACCGCCATCATTACAGCGCCACGAGGAGCGCAGGAGAAGAAGAAGGGCGTGCCAACATGGGAGGAGACTATCAAAGCGGCGCCAAAAGTGACGACGAGCCCCCTCCGATTACTGCTACGAGATGACGACATGACCAGCAGCCAGAAAATGGAGGAACAGCATGCGTGTGCTGCCGAAGACCCAGGAGCAGAGATGGTGACCAGCGGGTACCTGAGCGATGACGAAGTGACCCAGAACTGTCTCGAACCACTGGAGGCGAACTTGAACTCGCTGCTGCTGGAGGATCCGGACTTCCTGGAGTCGCCGGCGGAGGAGCCAAGCCACCAACTCCCGGACGCAGAGCCGACAACAGTGAAGAAATGGAAGTCGGCCCTGTGCAGGAAGATCGCACTGGAAGAATCGCGGTCCGGGCAGCAGCAGACTCCAGCGTCCTCATCAGCGGAGCGTATCGACATCGGTGGAACCACATCAGACACAGGTACAGAAAACGCCCCTGCCCCACCGACCGATCCTGCTCCAGTGACCGCTCCTCGCACAGACTGTGACCAACCACCAGCCGCCTCTCCAGTCCCAACGACCTCCCGTGCCACTGACGAGACACAACCCCCGCGCCTAGCAAACGAGGGCATACCGGTGGATGTGAGCCCTGAGGGGGTGATCTTTCGCTGGGATGCACCGAGGGATGGGGTGAGCGGGTCTTATATTGAAATGCTCACCTGGGAGGAGTATAATCAATGCTTGCTCTCACACTGGAAACATCGAATGGAGGAAGAGCAGAGTGCCCAATGTAAAACACCGCCTAGTAGGACCAAACACCGTAAACCACGTCCCGCGATGCGGGGGACGGTAACAGCCTTTCACCCGAAAAGGGGATGGGGCTTCATACAGGAACCGGGACTGCCAACCGAAGTCTTCATTGCCAGCTATAATGTGGAGACCCATCTTAGAGAAGGTCGCTTCACTCGGAAGTTGTGCAAGGGGGATAATGTGACCTATACCTGTCACTGGGGTGACCAAGGTTGGTACGCCAGTGATGTTAAATGATGTCAACCTGCAGTAGCGCCATCTGCTGCCACAAGTAATACTAATGACATTACCCCTCCAGTCCCTAGCGGGTCCTCAAACCAAAACCACCACTACTGTGTGTATTATTTATACTACTGAACCTGCCACTGTGGAAGATGCTAAAGCTGACACTCGTACCCAGACAAATAATGACTTGACCACACCTGAGAGACAAACCAATGACGTCAGTACAGCATCAGATGAGAACACGGATACAGACCTTCTCAGGCCAGGAAGTAACATAGTAACATAGTTAGTAAGGCCGAAAAAAGACATTTGTCCATCCAGTTCAGCCTATATTCCATCATAATAAATCCCCAGATTTACGTCCTTCTACAGAACCTAATAATTGTATGATACAATATTGTTCTGCTCCAGGAAGACATCCAGGCCTCTCTTGAACCCCTCGACTGAGTTCGCCATCACCACCTCCTCAGGCAAGCAATTCCAGATTCTCACTGCCCTAACAGTAAAGAATCCTCTTCTATGTTGGTGGAAAAACCTTTTCTCCTCCAGACGCAAAGAATGCCCCCTTGTGCCCGTCACCTTCCTTGGTATAAACAAATCCTCAGCGAGATATTTGTATTGTCCCCTTATATACTTATACATGGTTATTAGATCGCCCCTCAGTCGTCTTTTTTCTAGACTAAATAATCCTAATTTCGCTAATCTATCTAGGTATTGTAGTTCTCCCATCCCCTTTATTAATTTTGTTGCCCTCCTTTGTACTCTCTCTAGTTCCATTATATCCTTCCTGAGCACCGGTGCCCAAAACTGGACACAGTACTCCATGTGCGGTCTAACTAGGGATTTGTACAGAGGCAGTATAATGCTCTCATCATGTGTATCCAGACCTCTTTTAATGCACCCCATGATCCTGTTTGCCTTGGCAGCTGCTGCCTGGCACTGGCTGCTCCAGGTAAGTTTATCATTAACTAGGATCCCCAAGTCCTTCTCCCTGTTAGATTTACCCAGTGGTTTCCCGTTCAGTGTGTAATGGTGATATTGATTCCTTATTCCCATGTGTATAACCTTACATTTATCATTGTTAAACCTCATCTGCCACCTTTCAGCCCAAGTTTCCAACCTATCCAGATCCATCTGTAGCAGAATACTATCTTCTCTTGTATTAACTGCTTTACATAGTTTTGTATCATCTGCAAATATCGATATTTTACTGTGTAAACCTTCTACCAGATCATTAATGAATATGTTGAAGAGAACAGGTCGCAATACCGACCCCTGCGGTACCCCACTGGTCACAGCGACCCAGTTAGAGACTATACCATTTATAACCACCCTCTGCTTTCTATCACTAAGCCAGTTACTAACCCATTTACACACATTTTCCCCCAGGCCAAGCATTCTCATTTTGTGTACCAACCTCTTGTGCGGCACGGTATCAAACGCTTTGGAAAAATCGAGATATACCACGTCCAATGACTCACCGTGGTCCAGCCTATAGCTTACCTCTTCATAAAAACTGATTAGATTGGTTTGACAGGAGCGATTTCTCATAAATCCATGCTGATATGGAGTTAAACAGTTATTCTCATTGAGATAATCCAGAATAACATCCCTCAGAAACCCTTCAAATATTTTACCAACAATAGAGGTTAGACTTACTGGCCTATAATTTCCAGGTTCACTTTTAGAGCCCTTTTTGAATATTGGCACCACATTTGCTATGCGCCAGTCCTGCGGAACAGACCCCGTTGCTATAGAGTCCCTAAAAATAAGAAATAATGGTTTATCTATTACATTACTTAGTTCTCTTAGTACTCGTGGGTGTATGCCATCCGGACCCGGAGATTTATCTATTTTGATCTTATTTAGCCGGTTTCGCACCTCTTCTTGGGTTAGATTGGTGACCCTTAATATAGGGTTTTCATTGTTTCTTGGGATTTCACCTAGCATTTCATTTTCCACCGCGAATACCGTGGAGAAGAAGGTGTTTAATATGTTAGCTTTTTCCTCGTCATCTACAACCATTCTTTCCTCACTATTTTTTAAGGGGCCTACATTTTCAGTTTTTATTCTTTTACTATTGATATAGTTGAAGAACAGTTTGGGATTAGTTTTACTCTCCTTAGCAATGTGCTTCTCTGTTTCCTTTTTGGCAGCTTTAATTAGTTTTTTAGATAAATTATTTTTCTCCCTATAGTTTTTTAGAGCTTCAATGGTGCCATCCTGCTTTAGTAGTGCAAATGCTTTCTTTTTACTGTTAATTGCCTGTCTTATTTCTTTGTTTAGCCACATTGGGTTTTTCCTATTTCTAGTCCTTTTATTCCCACAAGGTATAAACCGCTTACAGTGCCTATTTAGGATGTTCTTAAACATTTTCCATTTAATATCTGTATTCTTATTTCTGAGGATATTGTCCCAGTCTACCAGATTAAGGGCATCTCTAAGCTGGTCAAACTTTGCCTTCCTAAAGTTCAGTGTTTTTGTGACTCCCTGACAAGTCCCCCTAGTGAAAGACAGGTGAAACTGTACAATATTGTGGTCGCTATTTCCTAGGTGCCCGACCACCTGCAGATTTGTTATTCTGTCAGGTCTATTAGATAGTATTAGGTCTAAAAGTGCTGCTCCTCTGGTTGGATTCTGCACCAATTGTGAAAGATAATTTTTCTTGGTTATTAGCAGAAACCTGTTGCCTTTATGGGTTTCACAGGTTTCTGTTTCCCAGTTAATATCCGGGTAGTTAAAGTCCCCAATAACCAGGACCTCATTATGGGTTGCAGCTTCATCTATCTGGTTTAGAAGTAGACTTTCCATGGTTTCTGTTATATTTGGGGGTTTGTAACAGACCCCAATGAGAATTTTGTTACCATTTTTCCCTCCATGAATTTCGACCCATATGGACTCGACATCCTCATTCCCTTCGCTAATATCCTCCCTTAAAGTGGACTTTAGACAAGACTTTACATAGAGACAAACCCCTCCTCCTCTCCGATTTTTACGATCCTTTCTAAACAGACTGTAACCCTGTAAGTTAACTGCCCAGTCATAGCTTTCATCTAACCATGTCTCGGTTATTCCCACTATGTCAAAGTTACCTGTAGATATTTCTGCTTCTAGTTCTTCCATCTTGTTTGTCAGGCTTCTGGCGTTTGCGAGCATGCAGTTTAGAGTATTTTGTTTTGTTCCAATCTCCTCACTGTGGATTGTTTTAGAAATGTTCTTACCTCCCTTCTGAGTATGTTTTCCTGGGTCTTCTTTGTTCGAGTGTTCGCTACCGACTGATGCCTTGCAACCTACTATAAAAGAACACTGAAAATGAATGTAAATAGTTAACTGTTCATCCTTTGCTTTACAAAGTACTGAACCTGGCTAGGGTTAACTCTTAAAGGGGTCCCATGCTTAAAGGGAGCCTCAGTTTTGCACAAGTTGTATTATTTCCATGAACTGTGAATCATGAACTGCGCATGGTCAGAACTGTCCCTTGTAAATAGTTTGCACCTTCTTAAAGGTGCTTTCTACTGGTTTTACAAAGGAGGCTTTTACAGAGACTGCCTCTTAACAGAAACTGCTGTTAAATCTTACTGTAAAAATAACTGCTTTATTTCACAGACCTGAAGAAAAACCCGTTGGTGTGGCAGAATTCCGGGTCAGGATTACACGTCTTGGGGGTTCGTCACGGGTCCCTCGCATCACGTCACCTTTAAATAGACTTGAATATTGATGATGTGATTGGTTGCACCACACACCACACAGGCCCTGTCAGCACACAGCAGTGCCGGCTTTACAGGGGGAGATAAGCCAGCCCATTATGCAACTTAGCTAAAACCCCATAACACTTTCTGTGCTAGAGGAAAGACTCTGAGTTTTATATCACTGACACTATTCCATGACGCCCCTCCAGCACGTTACCAGTGAGTATGTCACAACTGACAGTCCCTTTAAGTTGGACTCCAGGCGGTGTTCATATACAGGTACATCATGTGTAAGAAAGGGGCTAAAATACTTTGCACAGGAAGTCAATGGAGTGAGAAGGCAGTAGGGAAAGGTAAGTAAGCTGCTGCCAGACACCTTTGATAGAGAGCTTATATCAAGGATAAAAGATTCTGGCTTTTAAATAAAAACTGTTCCTTCTTTTTCTTCCCCAACACCATCTGTTGATGCATTGTTGGGATGCCCCAATACTAATTAATTGAAATTTGTGTGTATGGCCTAATTTAATCCAGTGTACAGTGGGTACGGCAAGTATTCATACCCCTTTAAATTTTTCACTCTTTATTTCATTGCAGCCATTTGGTAAATTCAAAAAAGTTCATTTTTTTCTCATTCATCCAGAGATGCTCAATTGGGTTTAGGTCATGGCTCTGGCTGGACCAGTCAAGAATGGTCACAGAGTTGTTCTGAAGCCACTCATTTGTTATCTTAGCTGTGTCCTTAGGGTCATTGTCTTGTTGGAAGGTGAACCTTCAGCCAAGCCTGAGGTCCAGAGCACTCTGGAAGAGGTTTTCATCCAGGATATCTCTGTACTTGGCAGCATTCATGTTTCCTTCAATGACAACCAGTCGTCCTGTCCCTGCAGCTGAAAAATACCCCCATAGCATGATGCTGCCACCTTGTTTCATTGTTGGGATTGTATTGGTCAGGTGATGAGCAGTGCCCAGTTTTCTCCACACATACCACTTAGAATTATCACCAAAAAGGTCTATCTTCATCTCATCAGACCAGAGAACCTTATTTCTCATAGTCTAGGAGTCCTTCATGTGTTTTTTAGCAAACTCTATGCGGGCTTTCATATTTCTTGCACTGAAGAGAGGCTTCCGTCGGGCCACTCTGCCATAAAGGCCCGACAAGTGAAGGGCTGCACTGATAGTTAACTTTGTGGAACTTTCTCCCATCTTCCTACTACATCTCTGGAGCTCAGCCATAGTGATTTTGGGGTTCTTCCTTACCTCGCTAACCAAGGCTCTTCTCGTACGATTGCTCAATTTGTCACAACAGCCAGGTCTAGGAAGACTTCTGGTGGTCCCAAACTTCTTCTATTTAAGGATTATGGAGGCCACTGTGCTCTTCGGAACCTTGAGTACTGTAGAAATTCTGTTGTAACCTTGGCCAGATCTGTGCCTTGCCACAATTTTGTCTCTGAGCTCCTTGGCCAGTTCCTTTGACCTCATGATTCTCATTTTGTCTGACATGCACTGTGAGCTGTGAGGTCTTATAGACAGATGTATGTCTTTCCAAATCAAGTCCTATCAGTTTAATTAAACACAGCTGGGCTCCAATGAAGGAGTAGAACCATCACAAAGAGGATCACAAGGAAATGGACAGCATGTGACTTAAATATGAGTGTCTGAGCAAAGGGGCTGAATACTTATGACCATGTGATATTTCAGTTTTTCCTTTTTACTACATTTGCAAAAATTTCAACATTTCTGTTTTTTTCAGTCAAGATGGAGTGCAGAGTGTACATTAATGTGAAAAAAAATAACTTTTTTGAATTTACCAAATGGCTGCAATGAAACAAAGAGTGAAATATTTAAAGGGGTCTGAATACTTTCCGTACCCACTGTATGTAGGTGCCTTATAGAGGACCTATCACCAGGGTAATACCATAGTAGCCAGATTTTGCTCTTATTGTATCCCTGCTGCTTCTCTAAGTATTGTTCATGCTAATATTTATGCTCTTTATCGAGGTGGAAATGCTTGCAGGATAATTATGCAGACATTCCTGTGACCACCACTTCCTTGGTAAAGATTATAAATATTTGCAGTGAATAAGAAGGCCCATATCTCTGGAACCATTTAGTGGAATTAAAAAATAATATTAACTAACTGGAAAACTCAGGGAAAACTCAGGAAACTCAGGAAACCAAATATGATTAAGGATGGGAGACTGGTAAGGCGGTACTTTTTCACTCTATCATGGTATAAACGACCTATTTTACAATTATTACAGTACTAGATGGCAGCCCGATTCTAAAGAATCGGGAGTCTAGAATCCATATATACTTTATTTATTCAAATCTAATATATAATTGCCTAGAATACTACTTCCTGCAATTTGTGCCAACTTCCGTGGCTTTGTCCGGAGCTAATGTCCGGAGCTAATGTCCGGAGCTAATGTCCGGAGATAAGTGACGTCAACAGTGTCCAGTGTCTGATTGGTTGCCGCCTGCTGCGAGCGACCAATCAGAAACGTGCCGTACTGTGACACACTCCGCCCGCCATTTTGGTGTGATTTTTGAATTTTTACCTCACAGCAAGTTTCTACTGCGTGGAGGCGGGCCCAGTGACGTTGCTCTTCAAGCTCCTGCCGAATTTCGTCAAAAAAATGATAATACCATTTACCAAAACTATATATATTTAGTTGTGAAGTGGTTCAGTGACATTTTCACACCAATTTTGAACTTTTGTTTGGTGTTTTCTCCATATACTGCCTATTATTTTTGTTCTTTCTTACTATTATTTATTAATTGTATTATTCTTACACTAGATGGCAGCCCGATTCTAAAGAATCGGGAGTCTAGAATCCATATATACTTTATTTATTCAAATGTAAGAATAATACAATTAATAAATAATAGTAAGAAAGAACAAAAATAATAGGCAGTATATGGAGAAAACACCAAACAAAAGTTCAAAATTGGTGTGAAAATGTCACTGAACCACTTCACAACTAAATATATATAGTTTTGGTAAATGGTATTATCATTTTTTTGACGAAATTCGGCAGGAGCTTGAAGAGCAACGTCACTGGGCCCGCCTCCACGCAGTAGAAACTTGCTGTGAGGTAAAAATTCAAAAATCACACCAAAATGGCGGGCGGAGTGTGTCACAGTACGGCACGTTTCTGATTGGTCGCTCGCAGCAGGCGGCAACCAATCAGACACTGGACACTGTTGACGTCACTTATCTCCGGACATTAGCTCCGGACATTAGCTCCGGACATTAGCTCCGGACAAAGCCACGGAAGTTGGCACAAATTGCAGGAAGTAGTATTCTAGGCAATTATATATTAGATTTAATACTTGTATTGGTGTAATCTATATATATAATTGTCTAAGGGTTTTTCCGTCTGTCTGTCTGTCTGTCTGTCTGTCTGTCCTGGAAATCCCGCGTCTCTGATTGGTCGAGGCTGCCAGGCCTCGACCAATCAGCAACGGGCACAGCGACGATGATGTCATAATGGTTGCCATGGCGACGATGATGTTATAAAGGTTGCCTCGACCAATCAGCGACAGGCACAGTCTGCCGCGAATTCTGGAATCATCATTGTCCATATACTACGGGGACATGCATATTCTAGAATACCCGATGCGTTAGAATCGGGCCACAGTCTAGTCTATATATATAATTGTCTAAGGGTTTTTCCGTCTGTCTGTCTGTCTGTCTGTCCAGGAAATCCCGCGTCTCTGATTGGTCGAGGTCGCCAGGCCTCGACCAATCAGCGACCGGCACAGCAACGATGATGTCATAAAGGACGTAGACATCCTGCGTCTCTGATTGGTCGAGGCCGCCAGGCCTCGACCAATCAGCAACGGGCACAGCGACGATGATGTCATAATGGTTGCCATGGCGATGATGATGTCATAAAGGTTTCCTCAACCAATCAGCAACGGGCACAGCGACGATGATGTCATAATGGTTGCCATGGCGACGATGATGTCATAAAGGTTGCCTCGACCAATCAGCGACGGGCACAGCGACGATGATGTCATAATGGTTGCCATGGCAACAATGATGTCATAAAGGTTGCCTCGACCAATCAGCAACGGGCACAGCGACGATGTCATAGTGGTTGCCATGGCGACGATGATGTCATAAAGGTTGCCTCGACCAATCAGCGACGGACACAGTCTGCCGCGAATTCTGGAATCATCATTGTCCATATACTACGGGGACATGCATATTCTAGAATACCCGATGCGTTAGAATCGGGCCACAATCTAGTGTTCTTAATAAATGTATAATTTATCTTGTATAATTCCAGAAGCTGCGGGCTCAGATAAGCATTGCTATGAGAAGTTAAATACGGAAGGTACAGAGAAAGGAAATTGTGGGAAAGATGGAGATAATTGGATTCAGTGCAGCAAACAGTAAGTTAAGAGAAACCAGTTGTACATGATAAAGATCCTAAATTGTAATCAGTTCTGTAGCAGAATGCCAAGCTAATGTTGTCTATGGACATTTTTTCATTATTCAAAAAGGTGAAATTATTTGAGCAGGAAGACAGCGAGGTATCATAGGCAAGCCGAAGTAGTAGGGCCTCCTACTACTACAACATTTGGAGTAAAAAGAATGGAGTTGCAGAGTTTATTACAGATGTGTGGTATGGTGGATGGATAATCTTGCATTCTGAACTGCATGTGTGGTGAATAGCCCTAGAGGGAAATGGCACGCTTAAAGGGAACCTGTCCGCAGGATTGTGCACAGTAACCTACAGACAGTGTCAGGTTGGTGCTGTTATACTGATTACAATGATACCTGGGTTGATGAAATCCATCTTGTGGTTGTTGTTTAAGTTTTACTTTCAATTTTCAGTTAATGATATGCTCGTGCTCTGGGGTGGCCTCTGGGGTGTCTTCATGTGGTGCTCTGATTAGATATTCATTCTGCAGACTGCTGACAGATCGCTGATCCCTCACTGACCTGCCCCCTAGATAACATAATGAATATTATATATACATACTAAGAAAAAAAATCCTTCTGCAGCAAGGCACCAGTGGCACCTGCTCTGCAGCATAATTGCATTTGTAATGTGCATATAATTATTATGGTTGAAGTTATCCTGATATTTAAAATAAAAAATCCATTTGAAAATGGCTCCCGCCGCACCCGCGCAGTAGCAGCTATCAGTGTATGTAGGGGTGATCCAATAGCTGCTATTGTGCAGGCGCCGGCGATGCCATCTTGCTAGAGAAGAAAAAAATAATTCCTCCTCCAAGGTGGTACCGCCCGCACCTGTGAAGTAGCAGCTATTGGCAGGGGCCACGGCCAACACCTGCCGGCAAAATGTTTTTTTTTTTTTTATTTTAGTATGTATATATAACATTCATTATGTTAACTAGGGTGCAGGTCAGTGAGGAACCAGTGACATGTCAGCAGTCTGCATTATGAATAGCTAATCAGAGCACCACATGAAGACACCTCACAGGCCGCTCCGAGCATATCATTAACTCAAAACTGAACAGCTGACATGTGCCCTTAACAGCCGCAGGTGGAATCGTTATCCACCCGCAGCTGTTAACCCGTTTTAATGCCGCTGTCAATCTCTGACAGCAGCATTTAATGTGATCGCTCCGGAAGCGCATCTCAAATCCCACCTATCGGTGACCCGTCACATGATTGTGGGTCACCGATGCGTCGGCATGACAACCAAAGATTGCTATGAGCACCACATGGTGGTCAAGCTATAAAAAAAATTAAATTAATCCAATCGGTAAACGGCGTGGCGAAAAGAAAGTCAAAACGCTAGAATTACATTTTTTTGGTTGCCTCAACATTGCATTAAAATGCAATAAGGGGCGATCAAAAGATCATATCCACACCAAAATGGTATCATTAAAAAGAACAGCTTGGCACGCAAAAAA
The DNA here is from genome assembly GCF_032444005.1 of Ranitomeya imitator. Lineage (NCBI taxonomy): Eukaryota > Metazoa > Chordata > Amphibia > Anura > Dendrobatidae > Ranitomeya > Ranitomeya imitator. The sequence goes on from NC_091288.1 coordinate 99,674,792, forward strand.
TAAGGCGGCACCCAGCTCCAGATCAAGAAAAATGGAGACGCTACAGGTCTCAGAAAATGATGCATTTTTTTTTAACAAACTTTGTTTTTTATTTAAATGATGAAAAAAAAATCCAATCATTCTACACATGTTTGGTATCTACGAACTTGTAATGGCCTGGGGAATCATAATGGCAGGTCAGTTTTAGCATTTAGTGAACATGGTAAATAAAAATCCAATAAACAGTTGTGGAACTGCACTTTTTTGCAATTTCACCGCACTTAGAATTTTTTTTACATTTTCGAGTATACAACATGGTAAAACCAATGATGTCATTCAGAAGTACAACTCGTCCCTCTAAAAATGGCCATATTGTCGGAAATGTCACATGGCCATATTGTCGGAAAAATAAAAAAGTTATGGCTCTGGGAAGAAGATGAGCGAAAAACAGAAACGAAAAATGGCTGCGGAGTGAAGGGTTAAATGAGAACACTAAAGGTGCATTTACACCTGCCAATAATCTATGTTAAATGAATGTTGATTGGTAACATGCTTGTCGAGAGCTGGTCATTTAACAACCTGTTTAAACAGGCCAACTACCCTTCAGATGTGCACATAACGATCACTAATAGATTGTACTGAGCACTGTTAGGCTGCCGTCACACTAGCAGTATTTGGTCAGTATTTTACATCAGTATTTGTAAGCCAAAACCAGGAGTGGGTGATAAATACAGAAGTGGTGCATATGTTTCTATTATACTTTTCCTCTATTTGTTCCACTCCTGGTTTTGGCTTACAAATACTGATGTAAAATACTGACCAAATACTGCTAGTGTGACGGCAGCCTTATTGGCCTTGACAATGCGCTGACAAGAACTTTGCTCTTTTGGGAAAACCAGGATATCACTTCACCCAAATACCAAGTGTTTTACTCATTTATTGGATGATCGGTAGTCTACTTACATTGCATGATTACTGGTGATCAAACATTCCTGGTGAAGCTTGTTTCCTATAACCTTGCAGGGTAAAGGTACTTTAAGGAATGGGAAGTTATTGAAAATAATTAAATTGAATATCCACCCAATAACTTTCACGCTGAAGTTTAGTGATGGAGCGGCTAAGTACTTTCTAAAATCCTTACCTTGAGCATCAGCTGACCCCACCTCTGTTTTCAGGTTTTGTCTACTCATGATTAAACTCTATTAACTTTATGTAATAAATGTTTCTTGCCCTCCACAACCATTGTCAAGGAGCCTAATAAATTCTCCCTCATTACTGAACAATTATTGAACAATGGTTCAATGTCTACAGTAAGTTGAAATTATATGCTGCCTCTATTACACTTATTCTTTTATTAACTGTTTTTTTGTTTTGTAGTGATGTATTCTGCGGTTTCCTACTTTGTGCAAATGTATCTAAGATTCCCCGCATTGGTAAACTAGCTGGCGATATACCTCCAACATACATCAATTACCAAGGGAGAGTGATGGACTGCAGGTATGCACTCAGAGCTGGGCCCTTAGGATTCATTTGGTGGCTTGCAATGTCAACATAAGAAGAGACCTGTCACTCCAGGCTAGCAGCCAGGGTCTCGGCTGTCCGACTAGTCACCTGTGCAGCTCGGTCCCTGGCGGCTTTTAAAGTACGATTTTCTCTGCAACATTTCAAAGGCAGACATGCCTGGCTGAAATCCTATAAGACCTATTAGGTTTCCTTTAGGGGAAAAATAATTAGTATATTTTTCAGTGGCGATATTTATAAATAGGAAAAAAGTAGTTTATAATGTCTGTAATAATTTCTGTTATACAGTGGTGCTCATATACTTTTGGATGACGAAACTGACATGGGCTATGTGGAGGATGGAACACCGTGTGGCCCATCAATGATGTGCTTAGACAGGAAGTGCCTACCTATTGCATCCCTGAACATTAGCAACTGCCCAATGGGTTCCAATGGGAAAATCTGCTCGGGGCATGGGGTAAGACTAATATATTAGTACATTTTGATAATAAGAATGATTCATATTTTGAAGACAAAGGGGAAGATTCATTAAGAACGGGATAACTTTGTAAGAATTAACCAGGTGGTGTAGCCATGCCTCATCCGTCCCATGCTCCTTCATTTTTATCAAACTGGTGAGGACTGACGTGAAAATTCTAAAAGTTTTATGATTTTTTACCGTGTTTTACCCAGATTTCTAGCATGAACGCCTTAATGAATCAGACCCAAGGTCTGTTAGACTGCTTCAGAACATAATGTTTTCGTTGACTTAAGCCCTTAGTGACAGAGCCAATTTGGTACTTAATGACCAGGCCAATTTTTGCAATTCTGACCACTGTCACTTTATGAGGTTATAACTCTGGAACGCTTCAACGGATCCCGCTGATTCTGAGATTGTTTTTTCGTGACATATTGTACTTCATGTTAGTGGTAACATTTCTTCGATATTACTTTTTGCAATTTTCAAACTTTGTATTTTTATGCCCTTAAATCAGAGAGATATGTCATGAAAAATAGTTAATAAATAACATTTCCCACATGTCTACTTTACATCAGCACAATTTTGGAAACAAAATTTTTTTTTGTTAGGGAGTTATAAGGGTTAAAAGTTGACCAGCAATTTCTCATTTTTACAACACCATTTTTTTTTAGGGACCACATCACATTTGAAGTCATTTTGAGGGGTATATATGATAGAAAATAATGAAGTGTGACACCATTCTAAAAACTACACCCCTCAAGGTTCTCAAAACCACATTCAAGAAGTTTATTAACCCTTTACGTGCTTCACAGGAACTGAAACAATGTGGAAGGAAAAAAATGAACATTTAACTTTTTTTTGCAAACCTCTTAATTCAGAACCATTTTTTTTATTTTCACAAGTGTAAAAACAGAAATGTAACCATAAATTTTGTTATGCAATTTCTCCTGAATACGCCAATCCCCCATATGTGGGGGTAAACCACTGTTAGGGCGCACCGCAGAACTTAGAAGTGAAGGAGCGCCGTTTGACTTTTTCAATGCAGAATTGGCTGGAATTGAGATCGGACACCATGTCACATTTAGAGAGCCCCTGATGTACCTAAACAGTGGAAACTCCCCACAAGTGACACCATTTTGGAAACTAGACCCCTTAAGGAACTTATCTAGATGTGTGGTGAGCACTTTGAACCCCCAAGTGCTTCACAGAAGTTTATAACGTAGAGCCGTGAAAATAAAAAATCGCTTTTGTTTACACAAAAATGATCTTTTCGCCCACAAATTCTTATTTTCACAAGGGTAACAGGAGAAATTAGACCACAAAGGTTGTTGTGCAATTTCTCCTGAGTACGCTGATACCCAATATGTGGGGGTAAACAACAGTTAGGGCGCACCGCAGAGCTTGGAAGAGAAGGAGTGCCGTTTTACTTTTTCAATGTAGAATTGGCTGGAATTGAGATTGGACGCCATGTCGCGTTTGGAGAGCCCCTGATGTGCCTAAACAGTGGAAACCCCCCACAAGTGACACCATTTTGGAAACTAGACCCCTTAAGGAACTTATCTAGATGTGTGGCGAGCACTTTGAACCCCCATGTGCTTCACAGAAGTTTATAACGTAGAGCCGTGAAAAAAAAAAATTGCATTTTTTCTACAAAAATGATCTTTTTGCCCACAAATTTTTATTTTCACAAGGGTAACAGGAGAAATTAGACCACTAACGTTGTTGTGCAATTTCTCCTGAGTACGTCGATACCCAATATGTGGGGGTAAACCACTGTTTGGGCGCACCGCAGAGCTTGGAAGAGAAAGAGTGCCGTTTTACTTTTTCAATGTAGAATTGGCTGGAATTGAGATCGGACGCCATGTCGCGTTTGGAGAGCCCCTGATGTGCCTAAACAGTAGAAATCCCCCACAAGTGACCCCATTTTGGAAACTAGACCCCCCATGGAACTTATCTAGATGTATTGTGAGAACCTTGAATGCCCAAGTGCTTCACAGAAGTTTATAATGCAGAGCCGTGAAAATAAAAAATATTTTTTTTTTCCACAAAAAAGATTTTTTAGCCACCAAATTTTTATTTTCACAAGGGTAACAAGAGAAATTGGACCCCAAAAGTTGTTGTCCAATTTGTCCTGAGTATGCTGGTACCCCATATGTGGGGGTAAACCACTGTTTGGGCGCACGGCAGAGCTCGGAAGGAAGGAGCGCCGTTTTGGAATGCAGACTTTGATAGAATGGTCTGTGGGCATTATGTTGCGATTGCAGAGCCCCTGATGTACCTAAACTGTAGTAACCCCCCACAAGTGACCCCATTTTGGAAACTAGACCCCCCAAGGAACTTATCTAGATGTGTGGTGAGAACTTTGAATGCCCAAGTGCTTCACAGAAGTTTAGAATGCAGAGTCGTGAAAATAAAAAATATTTTTTTTTTCACAAAAAAGATTTTGTAGCCCCCAAGTTTTTATTTTCACAAGGGTAACAAGAGAAATTGGACCCCAGAAGTTGTTGTCCAATTTATCCAGAGTACGCTGATGCCCCATATGTGGGGGTAACCCACTGTTTGGGCGCACGGCAGAGCTCAGAAGGGAGGGAGCACCATTTGACTTTTTGAGCGCAAAATTGGCTGTCGTGTTTGGAGACCCCCTGATGTACCTAAACAGTGGAAACCCCCCAATTCTAGCTCCAACCCTAACCCCAACACACCCCTAACCCTAATCCCAACCTCATCCATAATCCTAATCACTAACCCTAACCATAATCACAACCCTTACCCCAAAACAACCCTAATGTCAACCCTAACCATAACCCTAATCAAAACCCTAAATCCAACACACCCCTAATCCTAATCTCAACCCTAACCTCAAACCTAACCCTAATCCCAATACACCCCTAATCACAACCCTAACCTTAACCCTAATCCCAAACCTAACCCTAATCCCAAGCGTAACCCTAATGCCAACCCTAACCCTAATACCAACCATAATCCAAACCCTAACCCTAATCCCAGCTCTATCCCTAACTTTAGCCCCAACCCTAGCCCTAACTTTAGCCCCAACCCTAACCCTAAGGCTACTTTCACACTTGCGTCGTTTGGCATTCCGTCGCAATCTGTCCTTTTGGACAAGAAACGGATCCTGCAAATGTGCCCGCAGGATGCGTTTTTTGCCCATAGACTTGTATTGCCGACGGATCGTGACGGATGGCCACACGTCGCGTCCGTCGTGCACTGGATCAGTTGTGTTTTGGCGGAGCGTCGGCACAAAAAAACGTTCAATGAAACGTTTTTTTGTACGTCGCATCCGCCATTTCTGACCGCGCATGCGTGGCCGTAACTCCGCCCCCTCCTCCCCAGGACATGGATTGGGCAGCGGATGCGTTGAAAAACTACAGCTGCTGCCCACGTTGTGCACAATTTTCACAACGTGCGTCGGTATGTCGGGCCGACGCATTGCGACGGCCCCGTACCGACGTAAGTGTGAAAGAAGCCTAACCCTAAGTTTAGCCCCAACCCTAACCCTAAATTTAGCCCCAACCCTAACCCTAAATTTAGCCCCAACCCTAGCCCTACCCCTAACCCTACCCCTACCCCTAACCCTACCCCTAACCCTAACCCTACTCCTAACCCTTCCCCTAACCCTACCCCTAACCCTAACCCTACCCCTAACCCTACCCCTAACCCTACCCCTAACCCTACCCCTAACCCTAATTTTAGCCCCAACTGCTGTTCTCCTGCCGGCCGGCAGATGGAGACAGATGGCGGGCGCACTGGGCATGCGTCCGCCATGTTCTGCTGCCGGCGGCTAGGAGGAGCAGCAAGAGGATCCAGGGACCTAGGTGAGTATGCTAGGGTCCCCGAATCCCCCTATTTCTCTGTCCTCTGATGTGCGATCACATCAGAGGACAGAGAATTACACTTTACTTTTTTTTTTTTTTTTTGCGGTCGCCGGTAAACAGTTAATTACCGGCGATCGCAAAACAGGGGTCGGTAATACCGACCCCGATCGTGCTCTTTGGGGTCTCGGCTACCCCCGGCAGCCGAGACCCCAAAGATTCTCCCGGTGCCGGCCGGCGGGCACACTGCGCATGCGCCCGCCATTTTGAAGATGGCGGCGCCCACCGGGAGACACGAGGAGCATCGGGGGAGCTAGGTGAGTATTGGGGGGCCACCTGGGACCCCTTTTCTCTGTCCTCCGATGTGCGATCACATCGGAGGACAGAGAAATTAAAAAGAGATCGCTTTTTTTTTTTTTTTTTTTTTGCGATCGCCGGTAAACGGTTAATTACCGGCGATCGCAAATGCGGGGTGGGTTAAAAACCTCCCGAATCATGTTCTCTGGGGTCTCGGCTACCCTCAACAGCCGAGACCCCGGAGAAAATCGGCCTCTGGGGGGCGCTATGGACTTTTTCCACAGCGCCGTTAATTAACGGCGCTGTGGTTTCAGTACCCTTAGCGGCCGCCATTAAAAGGCGTATCGGCGGTCGCTAAGGGGTTAAAGAGTAACCATTGTTTTCATTTTTATTTCATAACTTAATACTACACATGAAAGTAAGCAACTTTGTGAAAAATCTGCATCTTTCTCTGCCAGAATTGATCAGCCATTATCGAAAGTCTCAATTCTGAGGTAAAATCTGTATTCAGTTCAGACAGATTGTTATATTCATGAGATAGGAGATGGCATATACTGCCCATAAGGGTCTATGTAGATGAGAGAGGGAGGAGCTCTGCCTCTAGTTCCTCCCGTCTACATAGATTCTTATCTGTAACACCTGCCATCTCCTATCACAGTAATGGGACAATCTGTCTGCACTAAATACAGATTTTACCTCAGAATTGAGACTTTTGATAATGGCTGATAAATTCTGGCAGAGAATGAAGCAGATTTCTCTGATAAGATATATTACACCATTGCTTATTTTCACGTGTACTATTGATTTATGAAATAAAAATTAAAATGATCTAATGTATGTAATGCGTTCAAATGATGAACATTTTTCAGCAGATTAACTTCCTGATTTTGTAGCAAAGGAAAATAATTTTGGAAGCCACTCAATGTTTCAGAATTGTCTGAAGTAGTATTAACATTCTTTTTTTTTTATTCGTTTTTTGAAGGATATTCACAAGTACCGTACACATATTTAACAGTACAGACTAATGAAGGCATGCTCACATCTGACAGCGTCATAGGTACATTACAGGGTAGCACTCTGCAGGAATGGACATTGACCCATATAGCAGAGATCTGACTATATGACAGTGTCGGAGATGCCTCCTGGAAAATAACGTCAGTTACCACATCGCTTCGCACCTCATTTTTTTAACATTTAAGCATTACACCGACCAAGTAAAATTATCTGTACTTGGTTACAGCCAAAACAAGACGTGTGTAGTCCGTGTCAGTGTTCAAGCAGATATACTGTATAATGACACAGGACAGGAGATAGCGCAGCCCTGGAGCACGGCGTTAGTGGTGAGTGACACCGCATCCCCAGACTTCTGTCGGCAACCCCTATCTGTATGCTATTTTTTCATATGGAATTATGTTGCGCCCGCCGTCCGCACAAAACGCAACTTGTTGCGTTCCCATGCTGTCGGCGGGCCCGTCAAAACAACGCATCCACATACATCCGCATGTCCTGCATACCAAATGTTAAAGATAGGTACGCAGGATGCATGCAGAAGTATGCGTAAGTAGGCGGGGCTTAACGGAGGACGTATGCAACCCTCCGCAAAGCCCCCAAACGCTAATGTAAGCTTAGCCTTATTTCAGCACAAGAGAAGCCATATTTTTCAAAAGCTTTCAGATTTCAAAAATTTCATGCACACACTTGATTTTTTTCCTGATTTAAGTTGAGCATTGTATCGTTTTTTTTAGATCTGAGCATGTCAATTCCTTCAGCGTTTTTGCAGTGTTTTTCACTTTCTCATTAATTATGTCCTTCTATATGGCCACCATAAATTATTAATACAAGGCGGCAACATATGGGAACATTCTTAATGAATAGGAGCCATATTGAGGGACAAGGGACATTATCAGTGTCCCCCTATGTGGTCCCCTTTTAGTAATAATGTACACCCAGAATCACTACGCCCCTGCTACTACAACAGGGTGCCCATAAAATTATTCTGATGCTATCAATTTTTATTTACTAAAATACTCTGGATGCTGTTTTCGACAGGACAGAAAAGTGCAGTTACGGTATATCCCTTTTTATTGTCCTGTTAAAAACAGCATCCAGACTTATGCTCTTTTTGTACAATGAAAGATAATGTCCTCAAACTCCAAGTAAATAAGCATTGAGATTAATTTTGTTGTTGCAGTATGGAAAAACTATGGTATGAGCCTAGTCTTACTGTGCTGACAGAAACTTGCCTGGCTCCATGCATGATTTGGTGTCAACAAAAGGGACTGATTCTCAGGGCAATTATACAGCAGATAAGGAGTCTTTTGCCAAATGCTAAGGCCGGCGTCACACTTGCGAGTTTTACGGACGTAAGAGCGCAGAAACTACGTCCGTAAAACTCGCAAAAAATACGGCACAATTATTCTCTATGCCCCTGCTCCTATCTGCCGTATTAAACTGATCCGTATTATACGGCTTTCTACAGCCGTAGAAAATCGCAGCATGCTGCGTTTGTCACCGTACTGCGCAAGAAATACGCCAATGAAAGTCTATGGAAGCGTGAAAAATACGGATTACACACGGACAAGCAGTGTGACTTGCGAGAAATACGCAGCGGTGTTAGAGAGAAAAGCCGGTAATTCATTGCGGTGTACAGTAAAATCACACTGACAGCTTCCAGTCCAATAGGTAGACTAAATGTGTACACATAGAATAGGTATATATATATATATATATATATATATGTCAGTGAGACACATATATGTATATATATTAATATTTATTCCAGCGCTATACAATTGAAAGCCGGTAATTCAATTACCGGCTTTTTCTTTCTCCTTCCTAAACCCGACATGATTTGAGACATGGTTTACATACAGTAAACCATGTCTTCTCTCCATTTTTTTTGCAGACTCCACACTACTAATGTCAGTAGTGTGTATCTGCAAAATTTGGTCGTTCTATCTACTAAATTAAAGGGTTAAATGGCGGAAAAAATTGGCGTGGGCTCTCGCGCAATTTTCTCCGCCAGAGTAGTAAAGCCAGTGACTGAGGTCAGATATTAATAGCCTGGAGAGGGTCCATGGTTATTGGCCCCCCCCTGGCTAAAAACATCTGCCCCCAGCCACCCCAGAAAAGGCACATCTGGAAGATGCGCCTATTCTGGCACTTGGCCACTCTCTTCCCATTCCCGTGTAGCGGTGGGATATGGGGTAATGAAGGGTTAATGCCACCTTGCTATTGTAAGGTGACATTAAGCCTAATTAATAATGGAGAGGCGTCAATTATGACACCTATCCATTATTAATCCAATTGTAGTAAAGGGTTAAATAAAACACAAACACATTATTTAAAATTATTTTAATGAAATAAAAACAATGGTTGTTGGAGTATTTTATTCTACGCCCAATCCAGTCACTGAAGACCCTCGTTCTGTAACAAAAAAAACATAATAAACCAACAATATCCTTACCCTCCGCAGATCTGTAACGTCCAACGATGTAAATCCATCTGAAGGGGTTAAAATAATTTGCATCCACGAGCTTTGCTAATGCAATGATGCTCATGGCTGCAAAAAACCCGGAAAATGAAGGTAAAGTAGGTCAATGACCTATATTTACCTTCTTTTGCGGTGAGGCGCCCTCTGTTGGCTGTTCCTAGATCGTGGGAACTTTCCTAGAAAGCTCCCAGGCTCGAGTTCATAAGAGGGCGCCCTCTGCTGGTTGTCAATGACCTGTGATGACATAGCCGTCTCGCGTGATGCTACGTCATCTGGGGTCATTGTCGCAAGGCATCGCTGGGAACGGGAAGGCACTGCGGGGGCCACCGGAAGGTGAGAATATCACGATTTTTTATTTTTTTTAATCTTTATATATATTTTATATATTTTTATATCTTTTTACTGTTTATGCTGCATAGGCAGCATCAATAGTAAAAAGTTGGTCACACTTGTCAAACACTATGTTTGACAAGTGTGACCGACCTGCTAATCAGTTTTTCCAAGCGATGCTACAGATCGCGTGAAAAACGCTAGCATTCTGCAAGATAATTACGCTTGCAAAACGCTAGTGTTTAGCGGGAATACGCATGCCAATTCCGCATGCGTTTTTCCCGTGGCAGGGAGTTGCGGAATTGCTGCTGAAATTTCCGTGGCAATTCCGCAACGTGTGCACATAGCCTTATACTGCAGCAGCACTGCTTTGATTCAGCATATTTGGTTCCCGTTCCTGGCTTTGACTTGTATTTCTTGATTTTGTTTCTGTCTTTGAACTCCTAGATTTCATCCAGCATCTCAATTATTCTGTTAGCTCACTCCACCGGCAAGCAGCCACTCTGTGATCGCAACCCAGGGGGTCATATGTAAATTAAGATCCCTGTTTAGAGATTAGAGGGTGAAGTTTTGGGTTCCCCAGGGACCTGCTAAATGGAATGGCTTGAGCCAAGTCTTCCATAGAAGTCCTATTAAGAGCTGCCAGCATCCTTCAAACAGTACGCTTTACAGACTCACTGATCTGCCCCCGCTACTTTCCTCCACACCATAACTTGCTTAAAGAGAACCTATCATCAGAAAAAAATGTGATATGGAGTTAATCTTGGCGTTATTAACCTGCCCGGCACTTAGCTGAACGCTACAGGGAGAAAATGAACTTTATTCCGCCCCCGGCATCATGCGAGTTTCAGTCATGGCGGTGGCGCCAGCATGGATTCAGTCACTGCCCCACAGCTAGTCCTAATGCAGAGCCAGTGTCAGTTAGGGTCAGGGGCGCGGTTACAGCTGCCGCTTGACTAATCCAGCGCTTACTAATGCTAGTGCTGATTAAAACCCTATCTGCAGGTTAATAACGTTTTTTTCTGGTTACAGGTTCCCTTTAAATGCTGAAAATGTACTAACATGTAGATGCTACCAGGGCAGCCATATTTAGTGAGCACTACCACAAATATAGACCTCCAGAATATTAAAGGGAACCTGTGACCCCCAAAATCGAAGGTGAGCTAAACCCACCAACATCAGGGGCTTATCTACAGCATTCTGGAATGCTGTAGATAAGCCCCCCATGTATCCTGAAAGATGAGAAAAAGGGGTTAGATTATACTCACCCAGGGGTGTTACCGCTGCGGTCCGGTCCGATGGGCGTCCCATCTTCATAGGATGACGTCCTCTTGTATTCACGCTGCGGCTCCGGTGCAGGCGTACTTTATTTGCCCTGTTGAGGGCAGAGCAAAGTACTGCAGTGCGCAGGTACTGAGAAAGGTCAGAGCGGCGCGGCACCTGTGCACTGCAGTACTTTGCTCTGCCCTCACCAGGGCAGACAAAGTACGCCTGCACCGGAGCCACAGCGTGAAGACAAGAAGAGGACGTCATCGTAAGAAGATGGGAGGCCCCAGACTGCGACGTCCATCGGACCGGACCGCAGCGGGAACGCCCCTGGGTTGAGTATAATCTAACTTCTTTTTATCATCAGGATACAGGATTTCAGGATACATCGGTGGCTTATCTATAGCATTACAGAATGCTGTAGATAAGCCCCGGATGCTGGTGGGCTTAGCTCACCTTCGATTTTGGGGGTCACAGGTTCCCTTTAATGTTTGACTCAATGCAAGTGTGAACAGTAAGAAATTTGAAGCTATGTAACAGAAAAGGGTAACATGATATGAGGTAATGAAGCTATGAACTTGAAAATAAAATTAAACTTTGATCTAAACTTTAAAAACACACACAGTGCTGTGAGGTCCAATCTTGGGAATTTTATTGGACTTTTTGTTCCAAAAAAAACATTTATAAATGTAATTCATTCATTAAGCTAATATGTATACAAATACACTCTAACACTGTTATCCCTTTGTGATCTTGTTTCCAGGTTTGCAGCAATGAAGCCACATGTATATGCAGTTCCACATGGGCAGGAACCGACTGCAGTATATATGACCCAAAGAAGGAGCCTACCGTTAGAAAGGATGAAGGACCGAAGGGTTTGTGTCATTTTGTTGTTAATGGAATAATAAAATGCTTTCTATATTCTGCGCAGGGAATTGGTTTCCTAGAGAACTTCTGTCACATTTATTGTGATTGATCCTATTGATCATGTTTATCTTGTGGTGCCAGGATTGGGAGTATTAATAGATACAGAAAGCTGTAAACATTTATTGAAGTAATGGAGCAATCTTCAGGTTTAGAAAAATAATCACTTCATTTATTGAAATATTTAACCCTTTCGGTAGCAACAAGGAGACTCGCTGAATGTCGTCATTTGTTCAGCATCTTACCACATATAACTGATTCGAAGTATAGTCAAATGTGTCTATAGTAAGGACACATGACCAAGACTATATATAAAGAGTAAAAAGAAATTATTGATCCAGAAGTATTACAGGATGAAGTACGGTAATTGTAATTCATACAAGTGTGTGGGCTCAAGGCTCTGGGAAATTATGATCGACATTAAAGAAGATACAGGAGAACAATGGTCTCTTTACAAGAGAGATCATATAGAGATTCATGTAGAGCGACATGTAATCACATGTCTTGTCCGGCTTGCAGGTACAAGGACGAGTATTTTACAGCTGGATAATACTAAATGACTTTACATTACAAAATATTCTGTAAATGTTGTATAATGAAGCACTGCCCATGCCGACCATGCTGCCATACTGTAGATCACTTCTTTCTGTCAGCCTCCTCTCTGTGACACTACTAGGCAATGTGGGCCTAAAACTCAGGAAATATTTTAAAATTAAATTTTTATAGGGGAATGATATACAGATTTGCCAGATTAGATTGTAGATACATTGCCTCCTACAAACATGGCTAAATGACATCATTTACATACAGGACAAAGAGAAATTAAGATCTCGACTGACAGAAGAGACTTAAAGAAGACATTTCCCTTTCCTCAAATATCTGTATTAGTAAATCAATTTATTACACATGCCATAACAATTCTGGATTATTTTTGAATACATCTCTGCATTTGTCTGTTATTTCTCCAAGTTATTAATGAACAAATTGCTAACTTGGTGTTACCAGTTACAGCTATCCATTGAGGACAATGTGATAAGTTGTTAAATTATTAATACATTTGTAGAAGAACAGCATGACACAGAATACAAATTTTTCCAGAATTGTTCTTTTATTGGAAATACAAATACTGTATATAAAAATATAGACACGTCTGGAGAGCGTTCAGGTCCTATTAAGTCGGCTTTACAATAGTGATTTCAGACATCCTTTTTCTTACAGCCTTATTCGTAGTTAGTGTGTAAGGTTTTGTATTTTGGGGAAACTCTCCCCCAATTTTACCTTAACACCAGATGTTAGATTTCAGCATGGCTGATCCTTTGTTTTTAAAGGAAATAAGCGACAGCCAGAGGAGTTTGGTGGTGGCTTATTTCCATCGAAGACACATGCAAGCTTGGCCAAGACAAGTGTTCATGTGTATGGGGTAGGTGTGAGGGGAAATATCTGTCAGCTAAACAAGCATTCAGATGATAGCTATCGAAGGGTACCTTCACACTGAGCAACTTTAGAATGAGAACGACAGCGATCCGTGACGTTGCAGCGTCCTGGATAGCGATCTCGTTGTGTTTGACACGCAGCAGCGATCAGGATCCTGCTGTGACATCGCTGGTCGCAGCTAGAAGTCCAAAACTTTATTTGGTCGTCAGGTTGGCGTGATTCGTCATGTTTGACAGCAAAAGCAACGATGCCTGCAATGTTTTTTCATGGAGCTAACAACCAGCGAGAACGATAAGTACGTCACTGGATCGCTCCTGCATCGTTCTGCTGTCGCCGTGTTTGACGTCTCCTAGCGACCTAAACAGCGACGCTGCAGCGATCGGCTCGTTGTCTATATCGCTGCAGCGTCACTTAGTGTAATGGTACCTTAAGGTGTATGACCACCTTTATCTTATCATTGACCACATGGCCAATCAGAAAATGGTGTTGACTGCTTATGCACTTCTGTGATAACTTCAGAGACTTGGGGTGCAATTACCGTATATTGCCAGAATATAATCGAGCAATATTAACAAGCTGACATTAACTCAATGAACTAGCAAAACACTGGCTGAAATGATTCTTAAGCTATTTTAAAACTCATTGTTCTAGGCAGCACATCATTCTGTGTATAAACAGACAATTTGCTTCCAAGAATCATCTGTGAGCGATCATTCTGTGTGCATCGGAAGCTTAGCCGGTCTGTTAAAAAAAGGCTGTTAAACAACCGCCAATCGGTTTCTACGTAGCCAATCTATGGTTGTCTATAACCGCGGGTCAGCCAGGGTAATTGAGCCTCAATTTTCTAGTCTTTAAAACCTTTTGTTGTCTTTATTGACAAAATATAAAAATCGGTATAATATAGTTTCCCAATATAATGGGTGACTATTATGTAATTAGGACTTTTGAAAAAACACTGATCGGTGGGATGGAAATTTATTTCTAAGACCTCCATAGATCCTGAGGCCTTTGTACTTTCTGTAACTTTCTTTATTTGATTGGAAATCTAGAAGCCATGACATCCATGTTGTCACAAACTTGTTGGGTATGTTTAACTAAGGCTACTTGAAAAAATACTTATAAAAAGTTGAGTGATTTTGTAAATGCATTGCATTACATTTCTTTGAACAGTAAAGTGTAAGCTGGACTATGCGAGTTCATCTATCGGCTGGTGACCAGACTTTGTACTGTTTCAAATAACAATCAACAGAATTATAAATACAGCTCTGGGCTATATTGGAGGCTCAGTGCAAAATATGTAATATTAAAGTACTCAACATTTTATATAGATTATTCAGTGTGTCCGTAAAGTCATAGTACATTTTTGACCAGTCACAGGATCTATTTATAGTGTACATTTTGGCGCCTTTTCTCTGGCCCAATCATAATCAGATTTGTTCAGGAAGAGAGATAACAAGAACCAATCAAACAACACAAACTCATTAAAGCTGTTGCCGAGCCCCCAGATTAACCCCTGATAAACTGAACTCTGATTAATAAACTGCCAGGTTTGTGACATCATGCAACCACAAGCTTATGCCAGCTGTGTGGTTTTCCATGCCAGTCGAGATGTGGACGGCACAGAGGAAAGTTCAGTGTGTTCTGTGGCTTTCTAAATTCGAATCCGTAACCAAAGTGGTATGTGAATATCGGCGCGTTTATAACGAAGAGCCACCATATAGGAATAACATTACTCAGTGGGATAAGCAGTTGAAGGAAACCGGCAGTTTGGTGGAGCAGCCCCGTTCTGGTAGGCCATCAGTCAGTGACGAGTCTGTAGAGGCTATACGGGATAGCTACCTAAGGAGCCCTGAAAAATCTGTGCGTGTGTGTGCTTGACAATTACACCTAAGAAAGACTACATTTCATAAGATGTTAAAGAAACATCTCTGTTTTACGGGGTACAAATTGCAGCTGTTGCACGCTATCAAACCGGCAGATAGACCCAAACGATGCGTGTTTGCTACAGATATGCTTCATGAGATGGACTATGATGCAAGATTTTTACAGAAGATTGTGTTTAGCGATGAGGCGACCTTCCATATCTGTGGACATGTTCATCGCCATAACGTCTGAATATGGGCTACCTGTGTGTGGCAAGAACTTCACTATCGTTTGGATGTGTGTAGGCAACAAATGGAGCCTACATCAAACTGCACTGAATAGGTATGAAACTGGGAGAGTTTTTCTTTTATTTTTAGCAGATTTCACATTTCTATCATTTTTTGTTGCTTTCCAGTGACTGGTCAAAAGTGCACCATGACTTTACGGACACACTGTATATTAACTCTTGCAAAAACAATCTTCAGTAAGATTTAACATGTATCATACATCTAGATATAACTACAAATTAAAATATACAGCTTAATCAGCCAAAACATTTAAAAGGTGAAGTGAATAATGATGATAATATCAATACAATGGTACCTGTTAAGAGGTGAGTTATATAAGGCAGCATGTAATGGACAATTCTAAAAGTTGATGTGTTGGAAGTTGAAAAAATCAGCAAGTTTGTGCATCTGTGTGACTTAGGCAAGTAAAAAATTGTAATGGCTGAATGACTGGGTCATAGCATCTCCAAAACAGCAGGTCTTGTGGGATGTTCTTCAAATGCATTGGCTAATGTAGCACAAATTCCTTAGAAAGTTAATGCTAGCTATCACACAAAAGTGCACCAAAGCTAACTACTTATGTGGGCGTCAAATGTGCTGCAAAGTTCTGTCAACTGCTAAAAGCACCTTCAGTGGGCACAGGAGCATCAGAAAAGGACAATGGCACAATGAAATCATCATGTGGACAGTCTGGAACGTGGGAGTCTCTTATCTGGGATGAAGATAGCACCAAGATGTGTCATGAGAGAAGGCAAATCTGTAAATGCTTTGTAATACTTTGGAAGATACTTTAACATATACCACTTGCCTAGACATTTTTGCAGACCAAGTGCTCCTCATCATTGCAATAGCATTCCTTAAAAGCAGTGGCCTTTTTTTAACAAAATAATCCCCCCTGCTTCACTGTAAACATTGTTCTGGACTGGTTTGATACAGATTGCCAAGACCTCATTCAGGCATCTGTTTTTCAAGTATTTGTTCTGTCTATAGTTATCACTGATAGAACATGTACACATTATAGTCTGTGTAGTTATTCACATGTCCGAGAGGTTTGTTATCGGAGTCACGGATCAAAATTACCCATACAAGTCTATACGTCTGTGAAAATCAGACAGGCCACGGATGGCATCACTGTGCATTCTGTGTTATGTCCATGATTAACAATGTAAGGACTCATGCACATGACTGATTTTCTCGTGGTGGTTTTCACAGATAGCCCTCGTGCCCATGATATTCTATCGGACTATGCAAATGTCTGATCTTTTCCTTGGACCATGTGGTCAATGTAAAAGAAACAGGACATGTCTGGTTTTGATCTTGGTGTCGAATCAAAATCGTCAATACAGGTCTATGGGTCTGTGAAAATCATCGCATCGCACTCAGATTACACCCATGTGCAGTCTGATTTTCCTGGACTGACAGAATGGAGAAGGTGGAGAACTTTTTATCTCTCAATGTCTGAGAAAAACTGATGCCACTCTAATCAAACTGTGATCAAAGTATGATCAGAATAATGGGACTGTTTTTCTCAAATGTGGAGAAAACCGTCGTGTGACCCTACCCTAGTGGATTGGTGAAGCTTTGTAATTTACTTAATTTTTTCATCAGTGACAATCATTGGTCAAATGCTGAATGTAAAAATTGACATATACACCAAATATTAATGAGACAGACCATTTTAAGCTTCAGTGAAAAATCACTGAATGATGTCCTACAGTTCAAGCATGGTAGAGGTTCCTTTCAAGTTTGGGGCTGCATTTCCGTAAATGGAGTTGAGTATCTGGTCAAGATGAATGGTGCTGAGTAATAAACTCAGATACTTATCCATCATGCAATACTATCAGCGAGGCATCAGTTTGAGACCAAATATATTCTGCAGCAGGACAACAAACCCCAAACATACAGCCAATGTCATTAAGAATGAATTTTAGAGTAACGAGGAGCAAGGCAACCTGGAAGTGATGATATTGCCTCATAGGGCTCTTATTTCATCATCCTTGAGTCTTTGTGAGATTAAATGAAAATACAGAACGATGTGCAGACACCTGCATCCACAGAAGATCAGTGGTTAGTTCTTCAAAATGTTTGGAACAATCTTAGTGCTTCGGCATATAAAAACATTTTTAATAATTGTAGTAAAACAGGATGATACCGCGCTAAAGGGAAATGTCTGTGCTGAGGAATCTATATACCAATAGGTGGAGTATACAAAAGTTGCCCCTATTAATAAACTCCCCGCTGAGTCCCTGCTACATGTGATGGGAAAAAAAGTGGAAGGATAAGTGCACTGTGATAAATACTATGCTGAGCACAACGTGGTACCAGAGGTGTTGGCACTAAACAATACGAGTCTGACTCACCGAGGTCTGATGATAGACGTAGTGCCAGAGGTACCAAGGATCCGAGCGCCTGGAACGTGAGTCCAGCACATGAGACGCTGCTCCGGAGGAACAGGTACCGGGCAAGGAAGCCAGCGCCAGGTGGCAGCAGCCAAAGAGGAAGGCGGTGAGTCGGCGTGGAAACCAGGAACGCCCCGGCCAGTGGCGTCCCTGGAGACAGTGAAGCAAAACAGAAAAAAAAAAAATGGCCGACGGGAGCGCTCACTGTGTGACGTCACAAAAAGTGTGGAGCAACACTGGGACCAAGCAGACAACCGACGCGTTTCGAAGGAACGCAGTCCTTCTTCATCAGGGTACCCTGATTGGTATATAGATTCCTCAGCACAGATATTTCCCTTTAGCGCGGTATCATCCTGTTTTACTAATATTGTTTACTTTCATTGACAGCCCTGGCATCTGGCTGTTTTGATACCAGCAGCAAAGGGTATCTTTTCTATTGGTAGCGCTGGTGTTTTCCTTTGTTGTATACATTTTTAATAATTGTATGCTTCAATATTTTCGGAAACAGTTTGGCCATTTTCTATTCCAGGATGACTATGCCCCAGTATACAGAGCCAGATCCATAATAGCATGGTTAAGTGAGTTTAGTGTGAAGGAACTTGACAGCCAGTATCTTAACTTCATTAAACTCTTGGGATGAAGTAGAGCTAAGATTGTGAGCCAGCTCTTCTTGTCCAACAACAGCGTCTGCCTTCACAATTGCTCTTCTGGATGAATGGGCAAAAAAATTTCTTCAGTCACCCTCCAAACCCTTAAAATCTTGTAGAAAGCCTTCCCAGGAGACTATAGTCTGTTAAATGTTGACCAAGTTAATGCCTATGGATTTAGAATGGAATGTCCCACAATACTTTTCTCCATATAATGTATTCTTACCTTTATTTGTGCATTGATTCCTAATATGTCCATACCAGCATCTCCCCACCAGCTAGACAGACATTTCTTTCCTAACACGCAAATAAGGACCTGTCAGTCTAGATGAGCTGGGAGAAAAAGCCTGTGGGGACATACCTCTTTGGACTAGTCATCTCGTTCCTCTCTGCGTTTTCAACTGTTTTTCTCTGAAATGCTGCCATAATTCAAGCAGTATGAACCAGGTTTGTAGTCAACATATTTTACTGTGCCAAGTTCGATGAAGCAAACTGCCAAGTTCAATGATTGGTTACAGCAATATTGCCGATGTGACGTCACCACTGCAGACAAAACACTGACATCTGAGGATCAGCAGGGAGCTGGTGCTGGACCTAGAGATTGTGAATACTTGCTCTGTTCAATTTTTTTTAGCATTTGGGGTCCACTTTCCTGAAAGTGGAATACTTTAAAGTAGTGCATTACATTGTGGAAACAATAAAACAAGATTCAAATTCACAGAGAAGGGATGTGGGAGTGGGAATAATTGCTGAAAAAAAAGCATCCAATTCAGCTCTTCTTTTCCCAAGTTAAAAAAAACTAAACGTATTTTCATTCACCTTGGCTATAAAGTCAGATCTTTATTAAAATGATTTAACCAATATGGAAAACGCTGTTTAAAAAATGCCAGAATTGGATTGGAACAACACCCAGAAAACAATTGCAGATTTTTTTCCAATTTTTAACCCCATTTAACATTTTAAATTACTCTGTATGGCAAAAGTAAATGGTGTCATTCAAAATTACAACCCATCGCATAAAATAACCCAGCTTAGCAGACAGAAAAAATAATATTATGCCTCTTGGAAGAATGGGAGAAAAAAAAATGAAAGAGCAAAAAATGAAAATTGGCTAGGTTGGGAAAGGGGTTAAATGCTTTATAGTCCTTTGTGTCCTGGTATATATATTGGTATACAAATTTTGAATTTTTTAGTCTACATCTATTGAGGCAGTGAAGAATAGAAAATAAATACCAGCAGCAGATAAGATCCTACAGGCTCCCGTACACATTTGACTAATGTTGGCTAAACTTGCCAATATTGAGGGGTTTGGCCGATGGTCTAATGTGTATATTGGCACTGGCCGACTGATGGTCGGGCGAGATGTTGATCGTGGATGTCCTGTCGATTTCATTGTTTTCCCAGACATAACCAGCTGGCCAACATGTCAACCAGTGGCTTTCTCCTAGAGAACACAGGAGCCCTCAGCCGAATGAGCAGTCTTTTGTATGAGAGTCGGTTGACAAGAATGTCAGGTGAAACGATTGACCGAGGCATCGTTCTGCTAACAGCTATTTAATGCATATGGCCGGGAATAGACCGTGAACATAAAACAATTTAGTTTTTAGAATTAAAATGCTGCAACATGGGCATCCATAGGACTAAGATTATGGTCACCTCTGGACCATGACACCTGAGAAGGTCCTCTGCCATATATAGAACTAATATATCAGGGTAAATTATAGCAATAGTTGGGCGTCCTAGAATATATTGTGCATCTGGGCCCAGAAACATTAATATACATAATTGAGGAGGATATATTGGTAAATTGCTGTCACTTATGATATTTTAGATTTTGAGTTGAGCTGTGCTTTAAACGTTTATTTCCATTTAATTACGAGTGCTTGTAAGAAGAAGCTACCTTACAAATTATATATTAAAATTTGCCCCATTACCCAGCTAGTTTTGCTTTATTTTTTTATTATTCATTGCTTGTTGCCTAGGGAACCAGAATCAAACTTTTTTCCTAGTGATCTTGTAAGGACTGTGCGGAATGCTGACGGGATAGCTGAAGCATGATAACAGCTCCTAATTCCAACCAGCTTCGGTCCTACGGTGACAATGCTCCTGATGTAAACTGAAAATCAAATAGGAGCACCCCTTCAGCAACAAGGAAATCAAGAGGCTAGGGAGCAGTAATTTATCCTTCAAAGGGAATCTGTCGCCAGGTTTTTGCTACCTTATCTGAGAGCAGCATAATGTAGGAAAAGAGACCCTGAGTCCGACGATGTGTCACTTAGATCATTGGGTGCAACCGTTGTGACATAGAGTTTTCATATGTAGCATGTAGCAGAGCTCTGAAAACTAACCCTGCCCACACCACAGCTTTCTGTGTACATTGACAGTATGCTGCTAATCAGAAGAGGGGGCATGGCTGGACCAGGGCTCACATGCCATGTAGTCCAGGCAGTGATAATCTCCATGTCAGGAATGTGTCACTTTTTATGCTTTGTGTTGAAATAACAACACACAGCCTATTAAGTGACACCTCTCAGCCCCTATTTCATGCTGTCTTCAGATTACGTAGCAAAAGTTTGCTGACAGACTCCCTTTAATTCACACTTTTTAATATGAAAATTAAGTTAAATACACATAATGTGCCATAATGAAAGTGACTGTCTGCTCCACCTGGACTTGTCTGTGTTTAGAGATGAGTGAATTTTTTGGGTCCCTGCTTATTTGGCAAGCTATAGCACTTACCGAATAAGCTGCAGAGGGAACCCGAATAAATGGATTGCGCTGGCTGATCATTGGTTCGGCTCCTCAGCTGCATGTGTCGAGGCTGTGTGACAGTCACAGCACATGTATGGATAGCCTGTGTGTTGGGTTCTCCATGCATGCATTGTGCCTGTCACACAGCCGCGACACATGCAGCTGCGGCTCGAAATAGCTGATCAGCCGGCGCGCTCCAGGTATCCGGGTTCCCTCTGCAGCTTATTCGGTAAGCGCTATAGTTGCCAAATGAGCAGGGACCTGAACAAATTCACTCATCTCTATCTGTGTTCATACTGCAGATCTGTCAGCATAATACAGGCTTCTGTTTCATAGCCTTCAACCTGTAGGCTCCTGTTAAACGTTAGGACAGGAGCACTTGTGAACATTATGCCTATTGCTCAGTACAGGCCTCATTCTTTGTAAACTCTTAATGCAATCTACCAAATGTTTTGGTAACATATTATTTATTCTCTGTTATGATTTGCTTTCTAAAATATCATTTTTTTTAAACTGTGTTATTGTTTATGTAAAAAGAATTAAATTCATATTTCATATATGGTCCTTGTTGAGTTATTTTAAGTATTTTCTTTTATACGTTTCTCTGTTAAAGATTAAAGGTTTTAGCAAAAAATGCATTCAAAAAGTGTGTTGTGTAAATAAAGTGAATCTGACATCAGGTTTTTGAGAGCAGCATAATGTAGAGACACACTGATTCCAGTGATGTATCCATTCCTCTACTGCTTGCTGCAGTTTTGATAAAATCACTGATTTATCAGCAGGAGATTATCGTTAGAGGACTTGTAATCCTGCTGCCAGGTAATGGCTTTATATTTGAGTGCTTTATATCCTTGCCCCCCACGACTATGCACAGTGTATACACAGAAAGCTGACAATCAGTGGTGTGGGCGGGGTTATACAGGGATCAACATTCAGAGGACTGCTAGATCTGCAGCAGATAAAACTGATTTTATCAAAACTGCAGCAAGCAGCCCAGTTTGTGACACATCGTTGGAATCAGGATATTTCTCCCTACATCATCCTGCTCTCAGATGGGGTAGCAAAAACCTAGTGACAGATTCCTTTTCAGGCCGATAAATTGAACAACTTTCGATATTCACAAGTGGCTTAGAAAATTGTTCTAATAAGACTTGTGGCAGGATTCTGTGTTCATGATGCAGGATTGTAGTTGTTTTTATATTCATGAAAGAGTGACTAATTTCTTGAAAATAATCTGCCTTTTCCCTTTCAAACAGTGAGCATGGCCACTAACAGGCTAATAGGTGCAGTGGCAGGGACCATTCTGGCTCTGGGGGTGATATTTGGAGGAACAGGGTGGGGAATAGAGTAAGCATTTTTTCCAAGTTTTATGTCTGGTGCCTAGTGTGTGAGGTAAAAGTAAACCGTATGTCTGAGCCTTCTGTGTACTTGTCCATTTGGCTTTGTGTCCTGTGGTGATGACCGTACCAGTCATGTGATTTGACCGTGTCTATGTCATGTGAAATGCTCATGCCGTGTTGACCCTCTCCTGTCTGGGACAATGTGGGGCATAATTATAATCATTTATATCTTTGTTCCTTGAACCTAATCAGAACTAGATGTGTCTATTTATGTTGTTTTAAAATGTCTATGGTAGGAACAATGGCATGTTTTAACGATTTTCATTGTAAAATGCATATATCATGATATTACAAATATTTCTTTATGTAAAACTGTTAGTCCACCCTGCAGTTTCAGAAACATGGTGTTGGTAGCACGTACTCTTTACCAACAAGTTATGTTAATAAGTTTTTGATAACTTCATGATTATTCTAAAAAAAAAATTAAGTTTTGCCTCAGCACATTTCTTACAGAGAAAACACTTGATTATTATGTAATTATATGGTAATCTACTTTGGTCATCTTTGTCAGATACATCAGAACTTTTTTTAGGTTACATCTTAAATGGGTGGTCTAGGACATCAATTAATGGTTTATCAATAGGCTAGGCCATAAATCCATACAGGTAAAAGATTGATGAGGTTCCAATCAAATAAGAAGAACATAGGTAAAGTGCCATGGCCCATTTGGTGTTTAACCAGACAAAGCGCCCTATATACTCACAGTCCCGCGTGTATGTATGGCTCTGTGCCAAGATAAGCAATAAAGGTGGATTTGACACCGTAGATCCCTGTCCCCATGAGTCAAACCTTTTCTAATAATTTATTGATCACCTATACTAAAGGTACCTTCACACATAACGATTTCATTAACGATATCGTTGCAACGTCACGCTTTTTGTGACGTAGCAACGATCTCGCTAACGATGTCATTATGTGTGACAGCGACCAACGATCAGGCCCCTGCTGGGAGATCGTTGATAGTTGGGGAATGATCAGGACCTTTTTTTAGTCGCTGATCACCCGCTGTCATCGCTGGATCGGCGTGTGTGACGCCGATCCAGCAATGTGTTCACTTGTAACCAGGGTAAATATCGGGTTACTAAGCGCAGGGCTGCGCTTAGTAACCCGATATTTACCCTGGTTACCATTCTAAAAGTTAAAAAAAAAACAGTACATACTCACACTCCGATGTCTGTCACGTCCCCCACCGTTAGCTTCCCTGCACTGACTGTCAGCGCCGGCCGTAAAGCAGAGCACAGCGGTGACGTCACCACTGTGCTCTGCTTTACGGCTGGCGCTGACACAGTCAGTGCGGGAAGCTGACGGCGGGGGACGTGACAGACATCGGAATGTGAGTATGTTTTTTTTTTTTTTTTACTTTTACAATGGTAACCAGGATAAATATCGGGTTACTAAGCGCGGCCCTGCACTTAGTAACCCGATGTTTACCCTGGTTACCCGGGGACTTCGGCATCGTTGAAGACAGTTTCAACGATGCCAAAGTCGTTCCCCGGATCGTTGGTCGCTGGAGAGAGCTGTCTGTGTGACAGCTCCCCAGCGACCACACAACGACTTACCAACAATCACGGCCAGGTCGTATCGCTGGTCGTGATCGTTAATAAGTCATTTAGTGTAATGGTACCTTAAGGAACTCCTTGACAACTACAGAGTTGTATCCCTTTCAACTGCTTTACCTGCTTAGACTTGCTCTGTGGAGACTTGCTCTGTGGCCTACCTTCTACAAGCCATTCAAGGTATTTATACTCCTAATGTGAAGAGCAGATTATGTTGGTCACATTAAAGTGTGACTATATATTTAATTAGAGAAGAGTTTATATTTGTTTTCACCTCGCCAAATCCAATTTCCTGTGTTGCATTGATGAAGGGTAAACACTCCGAAACATGTGTCTTCAAATAGAGTGTCTGGTTTAGTTTCTTATCCAAAGTCAAGTGGCAAAGCTTATTAAAGGGAACCTGTCACCAGGTTTGGCCGATATGAGTTACGGTCACCACCTTTCAGGGCTTATCTACAGCATTCTATAATGCTATAGATCAGCCCCCGATCCGACCTGCAAGATAATGAAAATAACTTTTATTATACTCACCTTGGGGGCGGTCTGGTCTGATGGGTGTTGCAGGTCCTGGTCCGGCGCCTCCCATCTTTTTATGCCGTCCTCCTGCTTGCTTCACAGGCTTCCCGGCATCACGCTCCTGTGTAGGCGTCCTTATCTGCCTTGTTGAGGGCAGACTAAATTCCTGCGGTGCGTAGGCGCTGAGTTTCTCTGACCTTTCACTGCGCCTGCGCACTGCAGTACTTTGCTCTGCCCTCAACAGGGCAAATAAGTACGCCTTCGCAGGAGCGTGATTGCGGGGAGCCCGTGTGGATGACGCAGAGAGGCATCATCCACCTGAAGCAAGCAGGAGCTAGCAGGAGGGTGGCATTGCAAGAAGATGGGAGGCGCCAGACAAAGAACTGCGACACCCATCAGACCTGATTATAGAATGCTGTAGATAAGCCCGAAAAGGCGGTGGCCGTAGCTCATAGGAGCCAAAACTGGTGACAAGTTCCCTTTAAAGGGTCGATGTTGACTATTAGGATTGCTACATCTATTAGGTGACTCTACAGTTCTAGTACTCTTCCTCCCTGAAAAGGCTATTTGCATATATTTGTTCTAAGATTCATGAGTCTCAGAAGAAGAATGCATCACAATACTTTAATCTT
The DNA here is from genome assembly GCF_032444005.1 of Ranitomeya imitator. NCBI lineage: Eukaryota > Metazoa > Chordata > Amphibia > Anura > Dendrobatidae > Ranitomeya > Ranitomeya imitator. Next base: position 99,700,377 of record NC_091288.1, read on the forward strand.
ACATACCGTAATTATCTCCAGATTTTTTGGTTTATATTTTACAGCCTAGGGATCTTTATAGACTAGGTGCATATACATTATTTATCTCATTATCTACATCCAGTGCATTCAGCTTTCAGTTTTTTTAAACAAATTCCCAAAGTTTTAAAATCCTGCCTGCACTTAAAAATAATCTGCCCTCACCCTCAGCTAATATTTATATGTTTTATATAATAAATGACAATCAATTAAATTATAAAACTTTTCTCAACTAAACATCAGTAGCAAATCAGATATTTTTTTCTCTGCATTAGAGACAAAAGTTTTACTTTCACCTGTGCTCAAATCTAGCAGAATTTGGACTGTTATATCATTGTTGATTTGCTCATTGACATAATTCAAAGGAATATTAATTCACTCATTGTATATACAGTATAAGTAAATCAGTCAATCAAAAATCACATAGCGGATCACAATAGAAGGCCTGAGCTAACAGATGGTCAAGACAAATCCAAGGTCGAGAAACAAAGAGCGAACACACACCACTTGAGCAAGGCTACAATTGGCAGAAATCTAAGGCAGAGAGCCAACTAAATAACCAGGCAATTACCCCGAACAGGAGACATACAGTTAGGGCCAGAAATATTTGGACAATGACACAAGTTTTGTTATTTTAGCTGTTTACAAAAACATGTTCAGAAATACAATTATATATATAATATGGGCTGAAAGTGCACACTCCCAGCTGCAATATGATAGTTTCCACATCCAAATCAGAGAAAGGGTTTAGGAATCATAGCTCTGTAATGCATAGCGTCCTCTTTTTCAAGGGACCAAAAGTAATTGGACAATGGACTCTAAGGGCTGCAATTAACTCTGAAGGCGTCTCCCTCGTTAACCTGTAATCAATGAAGTAGTTAAAAGGTCAGGGGTGGGTTCCAGGTGTGTGGTTTTGCATTTGGAAGCTGTTGCTGTGAGCAGACAACATGCGGTCAAAGGAACTCTCAATTGAGGTGAAGCAGAACATCCTGAGGCTGAAAAAAAAGAAAAAATCCATCAGAGAGATAGCAGACATGCTTGGAGTAGCAAAATCAACAGTTGGGTACATTCTGAGAAAAAAGGAATTGACTGGTGAGCTTGGGAACTCAAAAAGGCCTGGGCGTCCACGGATGACAACAGTGGTGGATGATCGCCGCATACTTAATTTGGTGAAGAAGAACCCGTTCACAACATCAACTGAAGTCCAGAACACTCTCAGTGAAGTAGGTGTATCTGTCTCTAAGTCAACAGTAAAGAGAAGACTCCATGACAATAAATACAAAGGGTTCACATCTAGATGCAAACCATTCATCAATACCAAAAATAGACAGGCCAGAGTTAAATTTGCAGAAAAACACCTCAAGAAGCCAGCTCAGTTCTGGAAAAGTATTCTATGGACAGATGAGACAAAGATCAACCTGTACCAGAATGATGGGAAGAAAAAAGTTTGGAGAAGAAAGGGAACGGCACATGATCCAAGGCACACCACATCCTCTGTAAAACATGGTGGAGGCAACGTGATGGCATGGGCATGCATGGCTTTCAATGGCACTGGGTCACTTGTGTTTATTGATGACATAAGAGCAGACAAGAGTAGCCGGATGAATTCTGAAGTGTACCGGGATATACTTTCAGCCCAGATTCAGCCAAATGCTGCAAAGTTGATTGGACAGCGCTTCATAGTACAGATGGACAATGACCCCAAGCATACAGCCAAAGCTACCCAGGAGTTCATGAGTGCCAAAAAGTGGAACATTCTGCAATGGCCAAGTCAATCTCCAGATCTAAACCCAATTGAGCATGCATTTCACTTGCTCAAATCCAGACTTAAGACGGAAAGACCCACAAACAAGCAAGACCTGAAGGCTGCGGCTGTATCATAGTAACATAGTTAGTAAGGCCGAAAAAAGACATTTGTCCATCCAGTTCAGCCTATATTCCATCATAATAAATCCTCAGATCTACGTCCTTCTACAGAACCTAATAATTGTATGAGACCTGTATGTAAAGGCCTGGCAAAGCATTAAGAAGGAGGAAACCCAGCGTTTGGTGATATCCATGGGTTCCAGACTTAAGGCAGTGATTGCCTCCAAAGGATTTGCAACAAAATATTGAAAATAAAAATATTTTGTTTGGGTTATGTTTATTTGTCCAATTACTTTTGACCTCCTAAAATGTGGAGTGTTTGTAAAGAAATGTGTACAATTCCTACATTTTCTATCAGATATTTTTGTTCAACCCTTCAAATTAAACGTTACAATCTGCACTTGAATTCTGTTGTAGAGGTTTCATTTCAAATCCAATGTGGTGGCATGCAGAGCCCAAATTGCGAAAATTGTGTCACTGTCCAAATATTTCTGGCTCTAACTGTATGGAGGAAGCCCTGACATACCTTGGTCCTGACTGGATGTCTAAACTGTCACTCAAGACACTGACAGCTCAGCACGCCTCAGCTCCTGATTGGACGACTGAGCTGTCGATCACTATACTGACAGCTCAGCACACCCCTACTCTAGATTGGACTGCAGAACAGTCATTTACTGAGTCCAGATATTCTGATAGGCGGGATTGTGACAATACGCCCTCTTCTATGGAGGGCCTCTAGATCCCCAGGTTTCCCAGGAAACGTGCAATGAAAGGCCCTGACCAGACAATCAACCTTCACTAAACGAGCAAGAACCCAGGATCTATACTTTGGTCCATATCCCCTCCAATGAATAAGATATTAAAGAAAATTTCAGACCCTAGGAGAATCTACAATCCTCTGCACCTTGTATTCCAAACCTCTATCGACAGAAACCAGAGTAGGTGGAAACGAGACACACAACACCAATGGGACAAACTCTTTCAACAGGAATATGTGGAACACATTAAGGATGCAAAGCGTTGGGAGAAGTCTTATCACCTACTTTGAGGATGAGAACTGCCAAAAGTTTTCTATCAGCCTTCCGTTTTTGGTGAAGTTGAACCACCCCATTATTCCTTTAGACCCCCTCCAGACATCCCCAAGTTTCTATATGGCAACCTCAATTCCAGGACACCCAGAACCCATCCTAGAGAATTCACCAAAGTGGAGATGAAAACCATAATTGCAATCCTCTGCACCTCGTACTCCAAACCTCTATCGGCAGAAACCAGAGGAGGTGGAGACAAAACAGACAACACCAATGGGACAAACTCCTTCAACAGGAATATGTGGAAGACATTAAGGATGCAAAGCATTGGGAGAAGTCTTACTCTAAAGGCCACCAGTTTAACTACCTCCAGAATTTCATATGGGCCAATAAATTTAAGACCCAACTTCTCTGATGGTACATTCAGCTCAATATTTTTGGATGAGAACCAAACTTTATCACCTACTTTGAGGATGAACTGCTAAAAGTTTCCTATCAGCCTTCCGTTTTTGGCAAAGCTGAACCACCCCAATATTCCTCTAGACTCCCTCCAGACATCCCCAAGTTTCTATATGGCAACCTCAATACCAGGACACCCAGAACCATCCTAGAGAATTCATCAAAGCGGAGATAAAAGCCATAATTGCAAAAAAAAGGCGAGTTTCCAGTGGGCTGATTGACCTTACTGTTAAGGGTAAACTGAATAAGAGGTAATAATGAGGAACAGTCCTCTTGCTGAGCTGTAATGAAACACCATAAAATTTGTTCCAATTATTGATTTGTCCATTCTGCCTAACCTTTGGTTTCAGGGTGGTAAGCAGAGGAAAATGATGACAAATCAATCCCGAATTTCCTACAAAACAGTCTCCAGAATTTGGACATAAATTACAACCCCTATCAGATACAATGTTCATAGGGATTCCATGCAATATCACCATATAATTGCTAGACAACCTGGAAAGGGTTTCAGCATTCGGGAACCCAATCCTCGATAAAGGAACAAAATGTGCCTGCTTACTGAATCGGTCATCTACCATCCAGATGACAGTCTTCCCTCCAAACAAAAGGCAAATCCGTAATGAAATCCATGGAAAAATGAAGCTACGGTCTTTCTGGAATTGGCAATCGAGCCAATTTCCCTGCCAGATGGTTATTTGGCACTTTAGCATGTGCGCAAATATCACAAGTGGAAACAAAATCTTTAATATCATTAAGCATGGATTATAACCAAAAGAGTCTAGCAATGGCTTTCTGTGTAGCTGTGATCCCAGGATGACCACTCAAGACAGAATCATGAAACTCCTACAACAAACATAATCTTAGATACACAGGCACAAATAATTTGGACCCTGAAGTAGCGGAATAAGCCAACGACTGGACTTCATGGATCTCTGCTTCCATCTCTGAGGATACCATAGATAAAAATATACTGAGGAAGAATGGAGGATGTAGGCTCTGGAGGAGAAACCGAATCAAGGCTACGTGAAAACGCATCTGCATTAACATGCTTGGATCCCGGCCTAAAGGTGATAGAAAAATTTAATTTGGAACAAAATAAAGACCATATGGCATGTCTTGGGGTTAAACGTTTAGCATGTTCAACACACCCAAAATTTTTATGATCCGTCATAACAGATGAATAGCTCCGTCCAAAAAATATCTCCATTCTTCTAAAGTTAATTTGACATCAAGCAGACCATGATTCCCAACATCAGAATTTCTCTCAGTAGATGAAAATTTCCTAGAGAATATTGCACATGGCCACAAATTGGCCAAAGCTTTGGGACCTTTAGACAAAACAGCCCTTACCCCATCCTCTGAGGCATCTACCTCTACGATAAATGGTCTCTGGAGTTCGGGTTGGATTAAAACTGAAGCGGACATGAAACACTTTCAATTTACTAAATGCTCGAAGAGCATCCAGCCACCAAACTTTAAGTTTGAGATTAGTAAGAGGTTTAAAGATCTGCGAAAAAAAGCAATATATTTTCAATAATAACTGGTGAATTCTAGACAATGAAAAAATAGTAGGTGATCACCTGCGCTGTAAAGTGTTCCTAAAATTGAGCTCCAGAGTTGTGCATGAGGTCAACACATTCAATAAAAGCCTAAAAGCATGTAGTTATGCACTTACTAGATGCTGGAGTGAACGTAGTCTCCAGAAGCAGATGCGTGGGTCCTCCCAAAACAGTGTGACTGGCTCCGTGCTGCAGAATCAAGAGGCTGGGGGATGGCGGTTGTGCCCAGATCCCCACACAGCGGCTCTAGTAAACAGATGCCGGGGACAGGCAGGAACCGCCAACTTCTAGTGTGCCCCGGATGGAAGCAATGCCGAAGCAGTGGTGGAGTGAGAGGGGTGTGGTGGGTAGTGTGACGTCACATGGCTAGTGGGCGGGCGCGTATGGGGAGTATCCCCTACCCATCTCAAGTTCATGATCTTTGCTTCCATGATCTATATTATGTTAGTTGTAGATTAACCTTAAGGCTTAAAAAAAATCAATAGATGACTGTTCTGGGACTTTGGGGACAAAGAAAATATCCCCTCACGGTAGGGACATGATTATTCCCACCCGCTGGAATTATTTCCTTATGACATGCATTGTAGTGTAAAAAATAGCCTACAGCTATTACTGAACATCATAAGCTGGTTTTCCTCACCTGAACATTTATCAGGAAGAGCCAACACAGGTTCGAGAGAAACCAACTGCACATCAGAGTATTCTGACATCACAGCCAAAGCCAGCAGTGTAGTGCTATGGGGAGTTTTAATCAAACTAATTATCTTAACTTGCAGCTGATATTGTAATGATTCAATACTCTGGTATTCCTTAACCAAATCATGAATCATATGTGTCACATTCGCCACATAGTTACAGAGCGTATGAACAGGATCCATACAGGTGAAAAAGACAAAAGTACAGGCCAATTGTAATGTGACACTAGTCACTACTCACAGACAAGCTGTGAGGCTGGGTAGTCAAGAGGTCAGAGGTCAAAAGTCAGGAGTGTATGTCATTAACAGAGGGGTGAGACAAAGGCGTAGGTAGTCAGGTCGCAGTCCAAAGTCAATTTCAAGAAGGTAGTGGATCATGACAAAAGGGCTAGGCAAATGGATGGTCAAGACAAATTCAATGTTGAGCAGTAAAAATCAGAATACAAGACTAGAAGCACAGAGCAAACACACACCACTTGAGCAAGACTACAATTGGCAGAAATCTATGGAAAAGAGCTGGCTAAATAACCAGGTAATTGCATAGCTGGCTAAATAACCAGGTAATTACCCCGATCATGAGACACAAAGAGGAAGACTCAGCACACCCTGGCCCTGATTGGATGGCTAAACTGTCAATGAAGATACTGACAGGTCAGCATGTCTCAACTCTTGATTGGATGGCTGAGCTGTCTGCCACCAAACTGACAGCTCAGCTTGCCTCTGCTCTAGATTGTACTGCAGAACAGTCATTTACAAAGTCTAGATAAGTTAACAGTATCTCTCCTCAGTATGAAGATAACAACACCCCCTTGTATGTGAAGATAACAGAATTTCATGTGTTTCCATGCTGCACACTACCAAACTTCCCACACACAGTGGTAATTCCCAGCTGAGAAACATGAAGTCTCACACAGCTGTCAAATACTCAGGCAGCAGAGAGCCTCCACTTTAACCTATCTTTCTTAAAAAGCCATAGCAATTATCATACAATTTATCACCATATTTTAGTTTCCAAATAACATACAGTGTTTTTGAGAACAACCAAAACAACCAACAACATGGATAGCCAATAGAATATCAAGCAGGAAGTAGGCCATAAAATGCCTTTATTAGGTAGAAATGGCAAAAAAATATAATAAAGTGCGCGTATCAGGACAAGAATTACATATACAGTATATATAAAAAAACAGATATAAAAGGCACACCAGATAGCCTTATTTGCAAATATATTCCTCTGCTGTGCAATCCAAAAAATTAAATAAATTCATAGTGGTAAAAAAACAAGAATTGATAATAGCGTGTTAGTAATATGAATAAATCAATCAGTGTGGATAATATGTAAGATAAAAATCACAAAAATGTGCCACAAAAAGTGCAAAGTGCAAGGCAAGGGATACAAAAGACCATTTTATGGTCACCACATCTAAATCATCAACAACAATTAAAGTGCTACGTGCAAGGAGGAGGCACGACAATATATCAGTAATATACCTTTAAGGATCACCACTTCCCGTAACTGTGCACCTCTTTATTGTCTCTGGTGTGTCTGTTGTTAACCTACAGTGTTTTTGAGAAAGATTTTATATTTTCATTCCCCTCTATTTCATGAAGTTTTCCAGTAAGCTATAGGTCCTCTTTAAGTTGTTCATAAAGATAGATATTTGTTGGCAGACTCTATATTTCGTGAATCATTCAACATCTGAATCTTGTTATGTATCATTTCAATGAGATGAGCAGCACTAAGTTATTTTGCAGTTTCTCATGTTCCCCTTGTCATAGAAATAATCATGTTAGATTAAAATTTTGTGCATGTAATGGGGACAAAAACTTTTCGAATTGTCAGTCAAATGAAATGGCCAAACTAACTTATAAGTCAAGAATTATCAGAATTTACAGTAATTCAATACTAATCAGAAATTTAGTTTTGGTGACAAAGCCCATTCTTGCACCGATTTACAGATTACACATACAAGATTGGTTTATTGTGAAAATGCAGTCTTGTATCCTGTTATATATGTCATGTTGACATGATCTAGTGTAATCTGTATTTATGTGAATTCACTTTGCAGTAACTGTTAAAGGTATTTTTGTTTTGTGTAGGCTTTCTAGTTTCTATGTTATACATCTTTGTGTAGTTTGAGTTTTGTAATCTGTTGTAGATGTAGTGATAGTGTTTTGTCATTGTGTAGAGTCTGATATGGGGAATATGTTAGTGGGATACAGTAAAAAAATATCAATATCAAATATCATTTTCATAGAAGGTACTATAGGTTTGAATGCTAATTATTGTGTTTTGCAAGCACTGAACTGTAATTGTTAGTAGATGCTATAAAGATTTGTACCAATGAATTTTCAACAGGTAAGTACTATAAGACTTTTCCAGTGGATACAGACAGCCTGCTATTGTTTGAACACCTATTTATGTGTTTGCCTTTTGAGTATACAATTCTACTGTTTCCAACATATCAATGTATTTCAATGGCTGCACTAATGAAAATGTAGCACAGCGTAAAGTACATTGTGCTGAGACAAAAATGAAGTTTAATTTTGAAAATTCTAATCATTCAATTATAGAACAATTCTGTCGAAGATACAAAGGGATAGCTTACCATTGTTTATTATACTATTATTAAAAGGAACCCGACACTTGATTCATACTGCCTGAACCCCAGGCAGCCAGAGTCAGGGAAAGATTTCTCTTTACAAACCAGTATTATGTACTCTGAAATGTTAAGGTATTTCAGGGTAAAAATGTAAATTGAGCAGGCGATGAGGTGACTAGTCACAGAGGTATTTCCCCACCAGTTTGTCCCTGCCCAGTCAGCTAGACTGACCGATTGCTCCCTATGCGTGCATCTTTTATTGGGCATAATTGTAGCCATATGTTTGCAGTATTAGAGGGTTATGCTTTGCACTAAAAAAATAAAGTAAAAAGAGATCGCTACAGGGTGGTTAAAAGCTTCTTGCTTAAAAAGTTCTTTATCCAGTTGATTAAGTCTGGACTTGAGGTCCCACAGGAGATCGTCTTTCCGCTTTGTGGGGAATTCTGGAGACTAAGAGCCTTACTCTATCTTGTGAAAGTCAACATCCTTCACATAAGACACACAAGAGAGTACAAGGGGTGTCAGAAAAGGGACTTCTCTGTGTTTGTTTTGCTATTTCTACTAGAAATTCAAATGCCCTTTTGTAGTCCTCTCACAATAAACCAGTGTATGAGTAATATATGTTAGTGTAATAGGGATTCAGGTGGGACATGTAACATGTCTGTATTTAGTGGAATTGGTGGTCAGTGTAAAGGTTTAACTAAATTACATTAGTATCCACCAAAGCTATTGCCCACAATGCTGGTTTAAATAATGTAAACTTTATTATTATCGTCCCCTGGACGAAGCTTTCCGTAGCAAAACGCGCGTCGGGTGTGGTGGGTCCCTGGCTCCTGGCTCTTACTTGGTAAGCATATGTTATATATTTTACATACAGACTTATTGGTGATATATGCAGGCAGTTGCGCTCTGGCATTTTTCTATTTATGCTCTTATACTACTGATTACAGTTTTGACTACGTATATTATAATAATGCACTTTATATTTATTATTTGCTCGATTGCTGCTGCTAAAATTGATACAATTTATTTATTTGTGTGAACTATCAATTATATAGTCCTGTTATGTATTTGATATAAACTAAGCCATTTTTTGTAGCCACACCCACCGGTCTTTTTCCTGTACTTGATTTTTTTTTTACATATTTTTTCTTTTTTTGTGTGTGTTTTTATTGTTACATACTTGATAATAATAAAGTTTACATTATTTAAACCAGCATTGTGGGCAATATCTTTGGTGGATATTTGCAGTTTTGTGCCTTACGTTGGTACATATTATTAGGTTCACGTATTGGTGTTTAAATTACATTAATAGACAGGAAAATAAAATGTTACATTTAGTCTGAGAAACCACTTACCTACATTTTGTACTGCATGAAACCTGTCTATATACGAAATCTGACAATGATCTGCACAAGCAAGCTGTGAGTTATAGAAGTGAATACAAAGTGACGAGGTTATGGAAATGCCAAAGTGCGACTATGAGATGATTATTTCAAGGATCCTTCAGTTTTCAAGTGTTCTCTATGCTGTTTAAACCTAATTACCCAGAAGGGTCTCATGCATCACCTCTTTTTTTTAGCTTGCTCACTACGTATCATTGTTTGATGGATCATGCAAATGTCAAATAAATTGCTTTGATGTACAGGAGAGTCCGTTGGATCTGAAGACCCTTGTTAAAATGATTAAAGTATAAATATCATTTACAGAATTTATACAAATAGGGCAATTTAATTGTTACAACTTAGACTCATATCTTTTACATGAGCTGAAAAATGTTACTTAATGGATATCCTATTTCTTACTAATAATGTGTTCTCTTCTTCCTGGACAAGGAAAAGAAACAGTACACATTAATGTCATATTTCATTGCAAAATATGCAAAAGGTGAAAAAAACCATAAAAAGCAAATGCAGAAAACAAAATTGTATTACCCTTCAAGTATCCTATTACTAAAACACTAAACCTTATTGATAAAACTCCCCTAAACAATTTTATTGCAAAATAATGTGCTGTTAAATGGTTAGCAGTTAAAAGCGTAATGGAATGAGGTCAGTGCAGCAAATGAATTTAAAAAAATCCTCATTTACTTGATGAGGTAAAAAGAGAGATTAATAGAGATTAATCTGTATGTATTTCGTAGATTAGAACACAAAATGATTTGCCTTTTGTGGTTGGTTCTTATGTTTTTCTTCCCATAATCCTTTATCACAGGTCCTAGTGCTACCAACCTTATAATAGGGTCCATCGCTGGTGCCATCCTGGTAGCAGCTATTGTCCTTGGGGGGACTGGATGGGGCTTTAAGTAAGGAACAACGCATGTCTTCTCTTCAGTGGCAATGCCATAACTCTTTCTGCTTACTGTATATCACATTTGAGTTTCTGCTACATGGTTCTAGTATTTCACTAATTCAAATTGTTAATTAAACCACAAGAATACAGAAATGAATGCTACTTGGGTGACAAGATAGCTGAAAAATTGAAGTATTTTTAGGGCACTTCTTCACAGAGTCTAAGCCCCATTTTGTTACTTTTGTGATTTGATGTAGTCAGTGAATCTTGAGGATATGTACAGAAGAGGATGAGTTTGGTGTCCTTTATCCACTTGCCCAACTAAATACTCAGCCATGAAGCTGCCTGCAGAGCCAGATTTGAGTGTTGAATTTTCAAGGACAATCAACTGATCAAATATCCAGAAATGTTGAAAATATCAATAGCTGTAAATGCCTACTGACATAATGGGGGAAGTTTATTGGACCATGTAAGTGAACCAATAGTGTAAAATTACACTAGACAGTCTAAAAATTCACCAAGTATATCAAACAGCCTAAACTGTAATACATTTGGCACATTTTAAAACTGTCTAGAGTAGATTACATTTTGATGGTTTTAGTAAACCTGCCCATGTCTCCGTAGACATGCCACATCAACATTCCTGCATCTTTTGTCAATTAATTGGGATTCATTTCTGGATGTCACATAAACACCCCTATTCATAAAGTTGTTTTCGACAGTTTCCTGACGAAAAACACTTTCAAATGTTGCAAAATTTCTACATCATTCATAAGTTGCACAAACATTTTGACGCCAATACGGGCAGAGCATCGGCAGGATGTGCCCATGCCTTCAAGTCGATTTCATAAAAATTTATGCCACTTTAGTAGCATGAATTTTGCCATAAATGCAGTACAGTTTGACTGTCAGCTATCAGAAGGACCTAGTACTTTAAGTGGTGTGTGCCTCTAAATGTATTTAGTACATTTTACTCCAACATTCCCATTCATTAAGACTGATGTACACATAGTCAAGCTTAATGAAACGGGGCCAAATAGTTTGGCCTGCAGAAGAAATTGGATGCAAGCGAGACATGAAACTCCAGCAAAGGTTTATTAGCTCCCAAAAAGAATCAGATTTTATATGATCTCCTCCATTGTGAAAAGCACAGCACAGTCTGAAACTTCTTCCATTATAGGGGAGACAAATCTGTAAACCAGCTGTTTTCTATCATGTATAACAATATTATCAGCATGATGAGACCTGTACAGGTGCAGAACATCTGTCCACAGCAATCACATGATATAAATGAGATGGTTTGTAGTAAAAACCCCATTGCACACACATTAGCAACACTAGCAATAGCAACCATTACTTAGAACATAAAGATAGCTTAAATATAGATTATCATCAAACAGGGCAAGCACATAATGTACATTGCCCTTGAGAGATGCTACTAATCTAATTTCTCTGTACCTAGTTTCATACTTACCAGGTGCCATCTTCAAATTTTATCTGCACCGCTCCGGTTAGTGTCCAGCACTTTGAGGCCTGCCAGATCACTCCAGTGTATGTCTATGAGAGCCAGAACGGGGCCAGAACGAGGATCCCATAGACTTACAATGAGAGCGTGTGATTGTTACCTCTGACTTCCAGTCAATCAGAAGTTGCAGTAACAAGGTGGTGGCGCGGGACCGGAGTCGCGCTGGAAAAAGCAGAAGACAACATCAGGAAAGTATAGTGCTGTGGGCAGGAAACATAGATTAGTAGCACCGCTCCAGCACTGCAATAAAAACTAAACGCTGGAGTGGTGCTTTAAGAATAAATATCAGTAACATCATTTCCCTTTGTTGTTCATTTGTGTTTTAAAATCAATTAGTATTTTGACAGACAAATGAAATGGATGTGGATTGTATTAACCCTTACATGCCTAAATGCAATGGAAGTGATGCTTTTAGATTGTAGTTGGCATCAAATGAAATACATGAATATGTTAAGACATTTTCGCAGAAAAGTTTGCCTTTCGAGTATGTTATCAATCTCTTGTCTAAAACTCAGACACATTTATAAAACTCCTTATATGTAATATAATGAAAAGGTTTATTAGCCAGTATTGACCCAGAATAATGCCCTGCTGGATTTCCCTTCTAATCTACTAGATTTCCTGACACCACATAAAGATATTGCTTATTCACTTTATGCTCAAGCCTCTAGTAATAATGTGAAAAGAAATCCATGAACACTGATGTTATCATACAAGCCAGTCACATTATCTCACTACCTAGCTGTAAGAGGCGAGTGCATATTTATCGTAAATGAATTACTGAAACCTGACCATAGATATTAAGTGAATTTTGGCAGCACTGCTGTCATGTGTATAGTAGATTACATTTTTTGTCTGATCCTGTGTCCCACAATAGAGGTTCCTGGGCACCTCTCATGTCACACAACTCTAAATAAAAGACATGATGGTTCTCGATGTCACTCAGAATTGTTTGTGCAAATTTTTGCCGTTTTAAGGCAATATTGCCACTTTTGAAAAAGTTGGTGGAGAAGTGGCCATGGTTTGCAATGCAAATAAACTATAAGCCAGTTTTATGAATTGTGACTTGGCCACAGTTCTCCCTCCAGCAGGAGTGAACTATAAAACAGAAAAACAGCTCTATACAAAAGTGTTATATTTAAAGTGAACCCCTCACCATAAAAATGCTGTCCATTCTGCAGGCACCGTGCTATACAGAAGGGGGGGGAGTAGATTGCTATGTAGTTTTGTGAGAAAAGACTCTGTATAACCTGTGATTTATTAATTTCATCCTCTGTTGTTCCTGTGATTTTAGGTTCAGTGGGCGGCTCTAGCAATGACTGCCGGTAATCTCTGTAAACACACATATATACACAGACTAGGACTGCCCACTGGACTCAGTACACATGAAGTTTACATGATGAAAACACGTTATACTGAATATTTTCTCACAAAACTATGTATCAATATTGATAAATCTGTCACACATAATGGCAAGCAACAGTCAAATCCGAGTTTAAAACATCCTCACATTATGAAATCTCCCTTTAGATTTATATAAATTAATCTTAATCACTGTGTATAAAAGGGAACCTGCCAGCTGCTCTGTGCTGCCTGATCTATGGGCAGCATGTATCAGACACTCAATGCATGATTCCAGCCATATTTGTTTAAAGCTGAAACACTGCAGCGTTTCAGAGAAAAACATGGTTTGACAGCCATCATTTACCTTGCCACATGGATGACTAGTTGGGCTGGAGGGTCCCTGTTCTTCTCCCGCCCGCTACCCTGGAGTTACAGGTCTCATCCAGTGTATGTGTATGGGGAGAGACCTGTAAATCCTGGGCTTCGGGCGGGGAGAAGCACAAGGACCCTCCTGTCCAAATAGTGACCTGTGTGGCAAGGTAACGTATGGCTATCAAGCCATGTTTTTCTTTAAAACGCTGCAGTTTGGATGAGATGAGCAGCAGCCTGGGAACCTTTTAGAAGCTGCTTATTGTTCTGATCTGTTATACTTGACAGGATGGAGGCTCATGACTTAGTACTTAGAGAAAATAACCACATAAAATGTTTTTACTTTGTGATCTCAAACTAGAGTTTGTTAATTGTTTTATTGTTAATTCTACTTTCAAACCTTAAAAAGACAAAAGTTTAAAGAAGCACTCCTCTTATTATATAGCACTGTGCACTTACAATTGCTCATTTTGCCCTTGTTCACACCTAATTCTTCTGTTTTCCATTCGGTCTATGACATCACGTGAATAAAATCTGACGAGCTGAATCCTTCTAGGCTATATGTAGAAAAAGGAAGACTATTTCCCTGTATGAGTCATGGGTTGAAGAGGCAAATGATAAATTCAGGGATAAGAGACTTATTGTTTGTACATAGAGCAGATAAAAAAAAGAATTAGCTGGGTAGAAAGGAAAAGTAAGACATTCTAAGTACACAGTGCTATATAATACAGTGACATGTAAAAGTTTGGTCACCCCTGGTCCAAATTACTGTTATTGTGAACAGTTAAGCAAGATGAAGATGGAATTATCTCTAAAAGGCCTAAATTTAAAGATGACACATTTCCTTTGAAATTTAGGCATTTTTTTTACATTTTAAAGATTACTAAATGGTAAATGGGCCAATGCAAAAGTTTATTCACCCTGCATGGTTAACATTTATTAGCACCCTTTTTGCAAGATTCACAGCTTGTAAACGCTTTTTTGTAGCCAGCAGAGTTTTTCAATTCTTGTTTGAGGGCTTTTCATCCATTCTTCCTTGGAAAATTCTTGCAGTTCTATGAGATTCCTGGGTCATCTTGCATGCTCTGCTATTTTGCTATTTTGAGCTCTAGCAACAGATTTTCAATGATGTTCAGATCAGGGGACTGTGAGAGCCATTGCAAAACTTTCAGCTTGTGCCTTTTGAGGTAGTCTTTTGTGGATTTTGACATGTGTTTATGATCATTATCCATTTGTAGAAGCCATCCTCTTTTCAACTTCAGCTTTTTTACAGATGGTGATATGTTTGCATCAAGAATTTGCTGAAATTTAATTGAATCCATTTTCCCCTTTACCTGTGAAATGTCCCCCTTACCATTTGCTGCAACACAACCCCAAAGCATTACTGATCCACTCCCATACTTAATGGTTGGCGAGATGTTCTCTTCCTACAATTCTGTGCCCTTTTTTCTCCACACATACCTTTGATCATTGTGGCCAAAGAGTTCTATTTTAAGCTCATTGGTCCACAGGACTTGTTACCAAAATGCATCTGGCTTATTTAGATGTTCTTTTGCATACTACTGATGCTGAATGTTATGGTGAGGACGTATAAGAGGTTTACTTCTGATAACTCTTCCATGAAGCCCATATTTGTTCAGGTGTCTCTGAACAGTAGAACAATGTACCACAACTCCAGAGTCTTCTAAATCTTTCTGAAGGTCTTTTGCAGTCAAGCGGGAGTTCTGATTTCCCTCTCCAGCAATCGTTTGAGCAGCCCTCACTGAAATGTTTCTTGGTCTTCCGGACTTTATCTTGTCCTCCACTGCTCCTGTTAACCCTTTTCTGCCATTGGAGGTAATCTCCCGTCCATGTGACCTGGGACTTAAATCCCGTAGACGGGATAGTACGTCATATGCAATCAGCCATGCTCACGGGGGGGAAGACGGCCAATCTTGGCCGGGTGTCAGCTGATTATCACAGACACCCGGGACTAAGTGCCAGGAGTGGTAACGGACTGCTCCCGGCACTTTAAGCCCCGGAAAACACTGCGGTCAAACAAAATTGCAGTGTCCCAGTGGCATAGAGAAGCATCGCGCAGGGAGGGGGGTCCCTGCGGGCTTCCCTGAGACCCTCAGAACAACACAATGTGATTGCGTTGATCTGAGGTTCTTCCTGCCTGTAGACTCCCAGATCCAAGATGGCCGCGGGGTCCTTCCGGGTCTTGCAGAGAGATGGTTTGTCAGTGCCTGCTGAGAGCAGGACATGAGAAGCCTCCTTCACTGCCTTTCAGATCGCTGATCTGATACAGTGCTGTGCAAAGTGTTAGATCAGCAATCTGACTTTATACAGTGATGTCCCACCCTGGGACAATGTAAAAAAGCAAAAGAACAATATTATACTGTGTAAAAAAAAAAATGTTAAATTCATAAATAAAAAAAAAATGAATAATGTCCCAATAAATACATTTCTTTATGTAAATAAAAAAACAATAAAAGTACACATATTTAGTATTGCCGCGTCTGTAACAACCCGACCTATAACACTGTCCCACTAGTTAACCCCTTCAGTGAACACCGTAAAAAAATAAAAAACAAGGCAAAGAACAATGCTTTATCATCATACCGCCGAACAAAAAGTGGAATAACACTCGATCAAAAAGACGGATATAAATACAGTTAGGTCCATATATATTTGGACAGAGACAACATTTTTCTAATTTTGGATATAGACATTACCAGAATGAATTTTAAACAAAACAATCCAGATGCAGTTGAAGTTCAAACTTTCAGCATTCATTTGAGGGTATCCACATTAAAATTTGATGAAGGGTTTAGGAGTTTCAGCTCCTTAACATGGGCCACCCTGTTTTTAAAGGGACCAAAAGTAATTGGACAGATTCAATAATTTTAAATAAAATGTTTATTTTCAGTTCTTGGTTGAAAACCCTTTGTTGGCAATAACTGCCTGAAGTCTTGAACTTATGGACATCAAAAGACACTGTGTTTCCTCCTTTTTGATGCTCTGCCAGGCCTGCACTGTGGTGGTTTTCAGTTGCTGTTTGTTTGTGGGCCTTTCTGTCTGAAGTTTAGTCTTTAACAAGTTAAATGCATGCTCAATTGGGTGGAGATCAGGTGACTGACTTGGCCATTCAAGATTATTCCACTTCTTTGCTTTAATAAACTCCTGGGTTGCTTTGGCTTTATGTTTTGGGTCATTGTCCATCTGTAGTATGAAACAACGACCAATCAGCTTGGCTGCATTTGGCTGGATCGGAGCACACAGTATGGCTCTGAATACCTCAGAATTCATTTGGTTGCTTCTATCCTGTGTCACATCATCAATAAATACTAGTGACCCAGTGCCACTGGCAGCCATGCATGCCCAAGCCTCACACTGCCTCCGCCGTGTTTTACAGATGATGTGGTATGCTTTGAATCATGAGCTGTACCACGCCTTCGCCATACTTTTCTCTTTCCATCATTCTGGTAGAGGTTGATCTTGCTTTCATCTGTCCAAAGAATGTTCTTCCAGAACTGTGCTTGCTTTTTTAGATGTTTTTTAGCAAAGTCCAGTCTAGCCTTTTTCTTCTTGATGCTTATGAGTGGCTTGCACTGTGCAGTGAACCCTCTGTATTTACTTTCATGCAGTCTTCTCTTTATGGTAGATTTGGATATTGATACGCCTACCTCCTGGAGAGTGTTGTTTACTTGGTTGGCTGTTGTGAAGGGGTTTCTCTTCACCATGGAGATTATTCTGCGATCATCCACCATTGTTGTCTTCCGTGGGTGTCCAGGTCTTTTTGCATTGATGAGTTCACCAGTGCTTTCTTTCTTTCTCAGAATGTACCAAACTGTAGATTTTACCACTCCTAATATTGTAGCAATTTCTCAGATGGGTTTTTCTGGTTTCACAGCTTAAGGATGGCTTGTTTCACCTGCATGGAGAGCTCCTTTGACCGCATGTTTACTTCATAGTAAAACCTTCCAAATGCAAGCACCACACCTCAAATCAACTCCAGGCCTTGTATCTGCTTAATTGATAATGACATAACGAAGGGATTGCCCACACCTGGCCATGAAATAGCCTTGGAGTCAATTGTCCAATTACTTTTGGTCCCTTTAAAAACAGGGTGGCACATGTTAAGGAGCTGAAACTCCTAAACCCTTCATCCAATTTTAATGTGGATACCCTCAAATGAAAGCTGAAAGTCTGAACTTCAACTGCATCTGAATTGCTTTGTTTAAAATTCATTGTGGTAATGTCTATAACCAAAATTAGAAAAATGTTGTCTCTGTCCAAATATATATGGACCTAACTGTAAGCATGGTACCACTGAAAACATCATCTTGTCCTCCAAAAAACATACAGCATCATCAGAGAAAAATAAAAAACTTATAGCCCTCAGAATAAAGCGATGCAAAGGGTTAGGGTTGGAGTTAGAATTGGGTGGTTTCCACTGTTTAGGCCCATCAGGGGTCTCCAAACGCGACATCGCATCCGATCTCAATTCCAGCCAATTCTGCGTTGAAAAAGTAAAATGGTGCTTCTTCCTTTCTGAGCTCTGCTGTGCGCCCAAACAGTGGTTTTTCCCCACGTATGGGGTAACAGCGTACTCAGGACAAATTGGGCAACAACTTTTTGGGGTCCAATTTCTCCTGTTATCCTTGGGAAAGGTTTGAAGGGTTAACTGCCATTTTTTAATTACATTTGGAACTGAGGAAAGGGCAACTTCAAAACACTTTGCTATCTTCTTATAGCATTTTCCTGCTTTGTGGAAGTCCACCATTTTTTACAGAGTGCTAGGAGAAGCTGCTTAGAAGAACCTATGGTTACAATTTTTTGGCACAAATTTAGATGACGCTGGATTTTTATAAAGCTGGAAATTTGCATTGCCTCATCTTTCCTAATGATGATGGTGAACAAGCCATAACCCTATCAAGCTAATTAAGGTCTGAAACCTTGGTCAAAGTTTTCCAAGCACACAAATCCCTAAGGGTGCAGAAACTTGTGCATCAGCCCATTTTCCTTTTTTTTATTTTTAAAATGTAAAAACTGATAATATTTTTTTATGCCTAAAATACATGTGTAATGTTTAACTTTAGGCCTTTTAGAGATCATTTCATCTTCAACATTCTGAAACTGTTCACAATAGCAGTAATTTTGATCAGGGGTGCCCAAACTTTTTTATGCCACTGTATGCTGCTTGCAATATATACAGATGATAAAAACTTTGATGTGAGAAGTGCTTCTTTAATAAAGAAATTAAAAAAAAAAAAAAAAAATATTACCCTAATTTAAAAATTCTGCAGGTTGTAATAAATTATACAATTTACTGTGGAAAATTCATAGCTGTCAATCAAGGTAAGGATAAATCTACTATATATTATTGTTGAAAAAATGGATTTTTCTCCAAAAGCTATCTAGCCATTATCTTTGCACCCAAAGTGTCATTTTTCATTTAGCTTGAAAAGACAATTGAATTCTATTTTTCACCGATAACTCCATAAAATATATCCAATGTTAATTATTTGCTGTAGCAGAACCTCAATCTCTGGCCTGGCCTGGCCTAGCACACAGCTTGACGTGCATGTTATTATTCAAGGGAATGGGAACATTAAAATACACTTAAAATGAACTTTGGATAAAGGGACTAACTGTGGAATCATTACTTACTGTATGCTTTTCTCTGTCAGCTGCTTATGTAATAAGCTTGAAAAAACCCTCTATACTATATTGGTGCTAGGTACTTGATAATGCTTGTCTGTATGGGCTGTTCTAACCTCTTATGTGTTGAGTGAGACCTGTTTTCTTTGTCTTGGTTAATTTAGAAATGTGTTCACCATTAAATATGGTTTTAAAATAAAAATAGTTTAGTCATAAAGTAAAATGAAGATACTTTGCAAAATAGATGTCATTTTTATTGTGCATGGCTTTCCAGTGTTCTTGATGTTCATTTATGTTGCACTAGTTTTGTCGCAGTACTATAATTGTATTTTTAAAGGGTTTTGCCCATCTTATAAAGTGATGCCCGCTGATCATCACTTTTTGATCAGTGAACATCCAACCTCTGAGACACCCAATGATACTCAGAATATAGGGGATGCAGTGATGGTGTAAACTCCGAATCCCCCTACAATCCTGAGAATGATTGTGATTCTGCTGCATTGGTGGTGGAGCAGGTACTTGGGGTGCCGGTTTGAATGAAATTGCCATGTGGCCTCATTCAAGTGATTGGTTCCCTGCACATTGGGCTAACCGGATGCACCACTTTGCAGGGAAAACTTAGAGTGTACTGCTGTGGTAAATACGTGCAGCATCCCCTTCATTTTCAAAGATTGGACCACCGCAATAATAAAATGATGGAATATAGGAAAACCCCTTAAATTTGTACTGACTTAACACATAAAATATATTTGTGATTCACTTAATCAACTATATGAGGTGCAAAAGTTGCAGTTTATGAAAAAGTGTAATAGCTTCTTAATGTGACATTTAGGGTGAATTGTTACCGATTTTCACTGTGGCCAAGTCTCAAGGTGCACCTCTGTTGTGACTCACACATGGAGCCTCGTGTATTTTTATATCTTTATTTTAGAGGATAAATTACAATTATTTAAGTCTGTAAATTGTTACTGAATCAAAAAAATTAGGAAGCCTTGCACACGTCTGTAAAATATTATAATATATAAGAATAGGGCTTCTAAAGGGGGTTTCTAAAGCACTACTCGGTTTAGTAGATTAGCACTTGCCTTAATGGCTGCTGTCATTAATCAGTGCATAAATTAAAGTTTTATTCGTTCTCGACCAATTTGGCAAATGAGAACATGAGAAATGTCTCATGAGGACAGTTTGGGAAATTAAGTAAATACTGTTGTAAGGCTTTATTCACACATCAGTATTTTTGATCAGTATTTCATCAGTATTTGTATGCCAAAACCAGAAGGGTCTGAAAAACACAGAACACGTGTCAATCTTTCAACTATAATTTTTCTCTGTAAATTCCACTCCTGATTTTGGCATGCAAATCCTGATGCAAAATATTGACCAGATACTGATGTGTGAAGAAGCCCTAATTCCTAGACAATGCAAGCTTAGACTAGAAAGTCGTAAAATGTGTTCAATTTATCAGCATGGTTCCCGATGAATTTGGTGTATTTTTGTCCTTTGAACTTAAAATGTATACCATAAAAACAAAAATATGCCCCCTATAGCAAGGTTACGTCCTCTTGTCAAACAAGGTGTAGAGTTTCTAACACTTATAATAAACATGGTGCAAGTCATGAAAGGCCATTTTTTAGGAGCACATTGCCCAGAATTCTGGCACATTTAGCTTGATAAATCTCTTCCATATTGTGAGTTATTGAATGGTGAAACAGCTCATGTGTCTTAGGGTACCGTCACACAGTGCAATTTTGATCGCTACGACGGCACGATTTGTGACGTTCGAGCGATATAGGTACGATATCGCAGTGTGTGACACGCTCCTGCGATCAGGGACCCCGCTGTGAATCGTACGTTGTAGCACATCGTTTGAAACTTTCTTTCGTCGTCTAGTGTCCCGCTGTGGCGGCATGATCGCATGGTGTAACAAAGGTGTGCATGATATTGTATACGATGTAAAGGGCGGAGGAGCTGGCTACGTAGGAGCGCTGAATTCTCCACCTCCCGTGTGCTGATTGGGCGGTACAATACTGTGCGCTCATTCGACAAAGGACTATTGTTCCCAGCGGATAAAACCGGAGCTCTCGAGCGCGCTATTCATTTCTCTCTGTAGCACGTGCTCGAAGCTGCGGTGCAAAGCGTGGAATATTCTGTGAAATACTGAATCCGATGTCCTAGTCCAACAAGTGTCCAAGTACAAAGTGAAGAAAGGAAATTTTGAAACCGGTGAGGTGGCTTGGAAACAATAGCGCTCAGGTGACAAATTTTCCAACCAATTGTGTGCACAGAACCTGTGGCCTATCAGCACATAGCTAGCAGCTCGACACGCCCCCTAGTGAACAACGTCACGCACAGATTATGCAAAATTTGCTCTGAATCGTCTTGTGTGACACGACCGTACGACTGTCCCATACGACTTCTACATCGCAAATACGTCATGAAATTATCGCTCCAGCGCCGTACATCGTGAAGTGTGACTGCAGTGGAGCGATAATTAAGCGACGATGTAACGTCACAAATCGTGCCGTCGTAGCGATCAAAATTGCACTGTGTGACGGTACCCTTACTGTCCAATAAGTAGTTTAAATACCTAAATGAGCCCCTGAGAACTAAATTACACCTTCAACTCTGGGCTGAATTCTGGAATATGCTGCATGTAATTATAAAGTGCACACAAGATAGCAATCTACTAATGCCTTGTGTTTCTACCTACATTACCCACATCCCGTCATTGTGGTATCTGAGTGTATTTGAGACATCGCTGATAAAGATTAGATTTTACACTGATACTTTTAAATTTATACATTAGCTGATAATCAACCTTAAAACTGATCATATCAAGTTTATCAAAGGTAATGTAATGGAAAATTACAGCATAAAAGAAACAAACAAAGGTCTGAATTCATATTTCTTCATGTAATGGGTTATATTGCACTCAATAAAGCAGAGAGAAAGGTAGGTTGTTACAAACATTTAGATTTTGACCTAAAAAGGTTGATAATTATAATTACAGCTGTTACGGTCTAAACAACCATTAATGTAGCCTGAAATCATAAAGAAAACTACATATTTGAACAAATAATGAATGAAATTGGAAATCAAATTCTGTAATCAGCTAACTAGAGGCCTATATGTCCGAGATACACAAATTTCTGAACAGGTCATGGTGATTGAAGGAAGCAAGAAGAGAGACCTGACATCAGCATGAGCCAGAGCGTACGCTAATACTAGTGGAGGAGGGCATCACAGAGTCTTAAGTCGGTGCTGCAACCTTTATAGAAGAGGATGGAAGAAAATATATTCTATTCAACTATATCCTCACTCTGAAGATGCAGATATAGTTGAAAGAAAATCTGACCGTCGGTGTGCACCTTCCTCATCCAGGTCCAGTGGTGGTCATATCCCCTGTGGATGCTGTGCCACTGTCTATAATCATTCATATTTCACTGATCTTCATGCAGGAAATCAAAGTCAACTTAAAAAAAATAAGTAGTTTAATATGGGTACTGATTAAAAAGGTTTAGAGGTGACAAGTAGTGATGAGCGAGTGTACTCTTTGCTCGGGTTTTCCCGAGTACGCTCGGGTGGTCTCCGAGTATTTATGACTGCTCTGAGATTAAGTTTTCATCGCCTCAGCAGCATGATTTACAGCTATTAGCCAGCTTGATTATATGTGGGGATTAGCTAACAACCAGGTAACCCCCACATGTACTCAGCCTGGCTAATAGCTGTAAATTATTCAGCTGCCGTGATGAAAACTTTAATCTCCGAACACTAACAAATACTCGGAGGTCACCCTAGCGTGCTCCGGAAAACCCGAGCAACGAGTACACTGATGTATGATGTATGAATCCCCTCAGCGCAGCACACTGTGCTGCAAAGATTATCCTGTTTCTGAGCCGGGACTGGCAGGTACGTATGCATTATGCATACCCCTAGCCAGTGCTCATCTGCTGGGCTTGTCCTTGATCCATACACTTGAGTTGAGCAAGGCCACCATCCCAACTCAGAAACCAGCGAGCCCTCGCAATGCACAGTGTGTGCACAGGGGGGTTCATAAATCTGCAGTCACACAAAGTGACTGCAGACTTATCCATTTAGAAAGGTCAACCCCTTTAAGGAGAGAATTTTTAATACCTCATAATTTTTGTCTTCCTCTGGATCAATAAAGGGAAAGCAATTTCTAAAATGTATCTCTCTCCTTCTAATAATAATAATCTTTATTTTTATATAGCGCTAACATATTCCGCAGCGCTTTACAGGTTGCACACATTATTGTTGCTGTCCTCGTTGGGGCTCACAATCTAAATTCCCTATCTGTATGTCTTCTATCATCCACATCCTCTTCCCTCTGGTTTAAATTGTTGGACATTATAGATGAATTTGCTCGAGGTAGAATCATAGAATGTTAGAGTTGGAAGGGACCTCCAGGGTCATCATGTCCAACCCCCTGCTCAATACAGGATTCACTAAACCATCCCAGACAGATGTCTGTCCAGCCTCTGTTTGAACACTTCCATTGAAGGAGAACTCACTCTCGTGGCAGCCCGTTCCACTCATTTATCACCCTCACTGTCAAAAATTATTTTCTAATATCTAATCTATATCTTCTCCATTTCAGTTTCATTCCACTACTTCTCATGTTTCCAAGTGCAAATGAGAATAAGGATGATTCCTCTACATTGTCACATCCCTTCAGATATTTGTAGACAGCTATTAAGTCTCCTCTTAGTCTTCTTCTTCTTCTTCCCAGATCCTTTAACCATTCCGTAAATCATCTTGCAAATTTTGAAAATGACAGCCAGCTAACGGTCATTTTTGCTGAATTAACGGGGGCCAGGAAAAGTGTTAAAAAAAAAAGTCACCTTTCCATTCACCTGTCGATTAGCCCATTGTCTGATGCTCTATGCAATCCGGCTTCTTCTTTCCAATGTTCCCCATTATGCAATGTACTTGTGGTGCCGAGTACCTGTCTGATGTTGCAGCACACACTGTGGCGTCACAAGGTTGTGAGGTGCGTTACCCAAGTTGCTGACCCGGCCTCGGGCCACCCACTACCTGACGTCCTGTGTCACAATGTCACAGGCAACCCACTACCTGACGTCCTGTGTCACAATGTCACAGGCAACACACTACCTGATGTCCTGTGTCACAATGTCACAGACAGCCCACTACCAGACGTCCTGTGTCAGAATGTCACAGGCAACCCACTACCAGACGTGCTGTGTCACAATGTCACAGGCAACCCACTGCCAGACGTGTTGTGTCACAATGTCACAGGTATCCCACTACCAGACGTGCTGTGTCACAATGTCACAGGCAACCCACTACCTGACGTCCTGTGTCACAATGTCACAGGCAACCCACTACCTGACGTCCTGTGTCACAATGTCACAGGCAACCCACTACCTGACGTCCTGTGTCACAATGTCACAGGCAACCCACTACCTGATGTCCTGTGTCACAATGTAACAGACAACCCACTACTAGACGTCCTGTGTCAGAATGTCACAGGCAACCCACTACCAGACGTGCTGTGTCACAATGTCACAGGCAACCCACTACCTGACGTCCTGTGTCACAATGTCACAGGCAACCCACTACCTGACGTCCTGTGTCACAATGTCACAGGCAACCCACTACCTGATGTCCTGTGTCACAATGCCACAGACAACCCACTACTAGACGTGCTGTGTCACAATGTCACAGGCAACCCACTACCAGAAGTGCTGTGTCACAATGTCACAGTCCTTCTCTGTGATGGACATCAGAAAGAAAAGGCCAGACAACGGGCTGCATTGGGACAGGTGAGCGACTTGTTGAGTTTTTTGGTTTCTTGTGTTTTGCAGCCTACATTTATTAAGCCCTACAGTCTGGATTGACCCCAGATCATGATGAGGAACACCCATAAGCAAATAAAATTTCCCTGCCAAATTCTAGTGATTGATTAGTTTAAATCTCAGAAGATTTCCTCATATCTAAAGGACATTTATCTCTTTTCAACCGTACTATGTAATATAGTAAAAGTAGAATCAGGTTTACAAAATCAATCACAGACAGGTAAAAATCAGCACAGAAAATAAGGGAAAAAAGATATCAGCCAATGAAGAGCAGAAGGGCGTGATTACAAAGTAGTAAGTATATTCTATAAATAATGATAATTACAGCAGAGCAGGTCAGCTATGTGCACTAAACCTGTCCATGAGATTAAGGGCCACAGCATAAATCCTTCAGGCACTCCTTACTTTGTTTAGTGCATATAGTTCAGTTTCTATTGTTCATTTTCGCTGTGGTCAAGATTTAGGCAAAATTATAATGACAGCTGGAAATAATTGTAGACAATGTTTCTAGAAATGCTTCTATGGTGTCATAAATAAAACCCCATAAAATAGCAAGCGTTTACTTGAATGTAAGGAAGGACTTCATCCAAACTTTATAATGCAAAGAAAGCCTTAATGGAGTAGTCCTGCTTCAAATTCCTTAGCCCATCAGGTGGGCGCAGACTTTCAATATTTTCAGTCGATAGTATAAAATAACAATCTGAACTTCTATTTGATGCCTCTGCACCACTGCTCCCATCATTGTTGATTGACTGCAGTGATTCTAATGTCTACAGCACTCATAATTGTGTCAGCCAATCACTGTGTTTAGTGAATCTGGGGAAGTTATATGGCATAAGCCCAGTGATTGGCTGCAGTGGTTACAATAACTGTAGACATGATATCAGCACTGTAGCTAATCATCAAAAGCAGCAGTGGAAAGACCACTAGACTCTGGGAAGGTAAGCAAAAGCTCAGTTTTGTATTTTGTTGTCTTCAATCCTATAGACAGAACAGTGCTGCTCATTGTCTCCTGCAAGACATAATAATGAAGGTGCAATGCATTGTCTGTTCGCGAGTCCTAGAGAAAATAGTCGATGTACCGCATGGAGGAGCGGAGATTGGCGCTTTCCATATACTAGATGATATGACGCTGTGTAACAAAATGCAAGGATCTTTTGATTTCTGGAGTTTCTTGTGGACCAACTTGCTATCACCATATATCAACCAGTATTAGTAAATTGTACAGCATCTGGAGCTTTTATCTTTCTACATATAAATGTATATATATATTAGTACATGTATATATTTATACGCCGCATTTGTGCTTTTTCAGCTCACATATATCTATTTATACCTGCCTGCTTTTTCCTGTGTCTTAAAAGTTTGTTTAAAATCACTTTTTTTGTTCTGATTAATGAAACTTCACAAGCGTGTCACAGAACATGTGGATGCATATGCCTATTTTTTAGACTACTGTTGTGTGTGTTGCATGTGGAACTGGTGGCGGTAGTGGTGCATATGCCAAGTGTTACCAGACTGAATGCATGAGCCCTCTTGCTTGATGCCCCACATATAGCCAGATCATGGGGAGGTTGCACCAAGTGTATGTTGCCTTGTAATGTCATGCTCTATTTCTTCACAGACTTGCACAGCATAAGGAGAATGGACATCAGTGTGCCGTGTACTTACCATTTAACAAAAACTTTAGAGCTGTTATCTCTTTACTAACCAATTAATGAGTCCATTCCCCTTGGTGTGCATTGTGGAAACTATTCACAGATTTATTTTTTTATGTATAAATTAGTTGGCTTCTATGGTAGAGCAACATTCACCAGCTGACACCGCTGTCCTATCACTATCAATATCCCTTTACCTTATCACATTGCATACAACACAAATCTGGAATAATGGCACCAAGAGTTATATAAATTGGATAGATTTAATAACTTTTGCTCATTATTTGGACACTCCGCCTCTTGGTGATCTGCCTGCTCTGCCATAAACAGCCATTGCTTTGGGTTCATTCAATGTAAACTAACCATTCTTTTATTTTTTTTTTTCACCATTTCTTTTTCATACATTTTGGAAGAAATGTCAAAAAGAGAAGATACGACCCATCTCAGTCTGGAATATAAATCAACTTTGCCGCAACGTCTTCCTTCACTGAGTCTGAGGAATCTGCTCGGTCTCCGCCATCACCATATATGTTAAGCCTTCAATACCACAGTAGAATATTATCAATGGCTTTTTTTTAATATACGCCTAAGAAATCATACAGCACCTGGAAAGCGCATCAACCTAAACGCATCCCATGAAGTCAATTAAAAAAAAAACTGCAATAGCTTCTTTTTTTTCCACGCAAGGCTGATTATGAGAAACAACTGAAACGTCTGATAAACATTGTCTAGCATAAGCATGACTAACTTTCCTCCACGAACACTGGTGAAAATCTAAGGCATGTCAATTTTTATTTTTTTCAAAATAGAGCAAAGCTGCATGGCACAGTGCTAACTCAGAAACCAGCTATTAGGCCAACCTCCGACACCACCCTCAGCGTATAGAAGATGGAGAAACCCCAGACTATTTTATCACGTCACATCATTACCCGCTTTGCAGTCTTTTAAATTGAAAGCAAACTTTTGCTGAAATCCAAGCCATGATTTCTCTGCAGCGGCAGAGCGGACATGAAATCATTCAATGAATAATAAATTATTAAGGACATGTACATATGAAAATAGAAATCTTTAAATTATCACGTTTCTGACTACAAAAAGCTTTACATGTATGTAAAATGTACTATATTAAAATACATTGAAATATATGCATATATTTATATGTATATAGGTATGTGCTATATATTATATATATATATCACATACATGAATATATGTTCCACCCCCTAATTTTTCTAGCATGTAGGGTAGGCACGCTGGGCTTGCATACATCAATAAGAAAGATTAAGCATGAACATGCAGGAAATTTTGGCACAAAAACAGGTGTGATCTAGGGTTTGTATGCTTGAAACCAAAAACGTACACCTTTGTTAAAGTATATACTGTAAATGGATATGTATTTAAGAATTCTAAAAATGATTAAGTTCCATTTTTTTGTCAAGCAGATTTGTACATAATGTGTGAAAACAGAAATATAGCTACATACTCAAATTATTCACTAAAGTGCCAAGATCATATGCACATTTCTTTTTTTCTCACATCTTCTCCATTGTGCATGTAAATATGTAACTGCATCACTTTCTTAACTAATAGGTAATTTACAAGGCTGGAAAGGTCAGTAAGTCCGTGTATAAATACATTTAATGACTGTATGAAATAGGCACTGCTGCATATTTAAATCAGACATATTGTCTGTAAATTCTATGTGATCAAGAATTTCTGTGCCATTGTCAAAAATATTTAGAATTGAGAGTCCTCAGTGGTGATACCTTTTAATGGCTAACTGAAAAGATGGTAACAAATTGCAAGCTTTCGAGACTACACAGGTCTCTTCATCAGGCAGAAACTAATAGAAATTCTGAAGAGTCACATATTTATGCACAACACAGCACAGAAATAATGCCATAGATAAGACAGGTGATGTGAAGCAGAACTACCATTATGTGAGTGATAAACAGTTATGTCCATAAATATTGGAACAGTTCATAGATAAGGAAGTCTTAACGTTTTATGGTCCTCTGAATGGGTTTGGTACTGTGTTATGATGCCCCCACACGGTCTGAGGAGCCAATTACTTAATGTAAAAATACATAAATCCATGCAACACAGACCGCGTGGGGGCATCATAACAGTAAACCAGACCCCAATCAGAGGACAATAAAACATTCACACTCCTTATCTATGAACTGTTCCAATATTTATGGACATACCTGTTTATCACTCATATAATGGTAGTTCTGCTTCACATCACTTGTCTTATCTTTGGCATTATTTCTGTGCTGTGTTGTGCATAAATATGTGATTCTTCAGAATTTCTATTAGTCTATGCCTGATGAAGGGACCTGCGTAGTCTCGAAAGCTTGCAATTTGTTACCATCTTTTTGGTTAGCCATTAAAAGGTATCAACCACTGAGGACTCTCAATTCTAAATATTGTTCTATCCACTGTCTAACACGGTACCACGATATATATCTTCCCTGTGTGCCATTGTCACACACTTTTCTGTCTGTTCCTGACCTATATGGAAGTCTTCTGTATGTTCCTGACCACTTGGATTAGGCACTAAAGCACGCCGATGTTTGTATTTTATTTCTAAATATGATGCTCTTTGTATCACATGTATTACAATTTCACAAATGAACCTTTAAAGTGAAGCTGTCAGGTCCAGAAACACTATTTATCTGCAGATAGTGAGTAAATTTGCACATAGTGTTAAATGTGCTTCCTCAGGCTTAGGCTACAAGTCTGCAGGCATTCTACTTGTGAATCCTCATGGTGCGCAGTGATTTGGTGCCAGGAGCGTCCGTCATGTGGCCACAAGTATGCGATTTTCATATTTCTGGCCACATTCCTGCTAGACTGTGTCTGGCCTCGCTCAATACGCTTTCATTGAGAGAGGTTGCGCCCATCTAGTTGGTACGTGGACCACACATGCATGCAGATTACAGAATTGTGGTCACGCGCCTACTGCTCCCTGCCCCGAAACTAGAGAATCCTCACAACTTTGATGTGAGGATTCACAAAGGGCATGTAGCCTAAGATCAGACAGCCCCTTTAAAATCATGTCCGTCTGCCTTACTGTAGCTGTAGCAGTAGGGAAAAAAAGAATGTCTGCCCTCCCTTAGCTACTGGTCTCTAGTTATTGGGGCGGTGCAGGGGGATGTAGCAGTCACCGCTCACTACACAGGAGCGCTCTATAATCACTCCCCGGCACTTTAAGTGAGAGTCTACTCTGCATCATATGTGTGCGTAGAGCATACTGTCAATGAAAGTACGGGGAGTGATTACAGAGCACTCACTATAGTGAGCTGCGATTATAACGGCTTCTTGCAGCATCCCGATCACAGGAAGCGAGCAGCCACAGGGAAGATGTAACTTCATTTCCCACCTGTAGCCACACTTCCAGTAAGGCAGATAGCTATGATTTTAACCCTATTTACCTGCAGATTAACCTTTTATATGCAGATATATAGAGGCTCCCTTTAAAAGGTCATAAATTTGTTCATGATCATCATTCATTGAAAATGTTGGATCAGGCCAGTTGAAATACTTTGGTAAAGGCAAAGCATCCCTTTGCACTGCAATTGTGCAGAGTAATATCCATTAGGACTGATAATTTCTATACCTTACTAGATGATATAATTTTGTTTATCTAAACGCTTTTCTAACTTTTTTAAAGGGCAAATGTTTATTTTTTTTATTGCTTTGACTGAGAATAACAACGTTTTAATTAGTGTAAATCCTAGCGTAATTAAAGTGAAACCAATAGTGTAACATTAACCCCCCCCCCAAATACATGCTCATGAAAACTTAGCTCAAACCTACCACTGACTAAACATGAGATAGTTGTTGGCTGCATGCTCATTTGGCCAACAGCTATTTCTACGGTAAAGACACCTCTGACAGTGGTTTATCAATAATGGGGAATATGATTGGAAATGGTGAAATCTATGAAAGTGTGGTCTTCTTCCATTTATGTCTCCTGCTAGAACGCGTGAGGCCCTGATAATGCAGATCATCCTCCAAATCAGAGGATTCATATGATTTTTAGCTTTGGCCAGCATAAAGTGAGTCTGTCACCTCCAAATGCCAACTGAACTAATTAAACAGTAATGTAGGCGACTTGGCCCCTATGAAAAATTCTTTATGTAGTATATGCAAATGAAGGGGATTTGGTGCACCCTTGCGTGGCCAAGAGCTTTGTGCACTGTTACACCTAACTCAATTTGCATACTGATCAGTTCCCTAACTGTGATTGACAGCTCTCTCTACGAAATATAAAGTGTTGCCTGAATCCCAACCGTGGTGCTGTACATACACACTTAGGGTACCGTCACACAGTGCAATTTTGATCGCTACGACGGCACGATTCGTGACGTTCGAGCGATATAGTTACGAGATCGCAGTGTCTGACACGCTCCTGCGATCAGGGACCCCGCTGAGAATCATACGTCGTAGCAGATCGTTTGAAACTTTCTTTCGTCGTCTAGTGTCCCGCTGTGGCGGCATGATTGCATGGTGTAACATATATCGTATACGATGTGCGCATAGTAACCAACGGCTTCTACATCGCACATACGTCATGAAATTATCGCTCCAGCGTCGTAGATTGCAAAGTGTGACAGCAGTCTACGATGCTGGAGCGATATTGTTACGACGCTGGAGCGTCACGGATCGTACCGTCGTAGCGATGAAAATTGCACTGTGTGACGGTACCCTTACTATGCCCCTCATCATTGTGCCCTGTCATAGCACCATCACCTCTACATCCAGAAGTGTAGCAAGTAACTTAGAGGGCAGGAGAAATCAATGTGTGCTCCTCCTGTTATCAGTACAGACCTACTGTGATGCAATGAAGACAGGAGGAGCACGTAACTGATCTCCCCTCACCAAAGAAGCCACTTCTGGGAGTAGAGGTGGAAGTGCCATGACAGGACACAGTTATGAAATGGTGACCTGCCCCCCGTACTTTATGCGTACCACTGACTCCTGCTTTAGTCAGTGTGCATGCGTTTTAGTCAGCGCTCTCTCTTGCCAAGTGAGCACTTTCATAGTAAGCAAATGGCTCAGTATGCACAATGAGGGAGGCATACCCGTGCACCAAGCTCTTGGCTACACCCAGGGTGCACCAGGGCCCCTTCTTTTGCATATGTTATATAAAGAGTTCTCAGTCTAATTACAACAGTGAAATGTATACTGCTAATATGATTTCTATAGGGTCTACGTCCCCTACATAGCTGTTTAATTAGTTCAGTTTGCATTTTTGGGGGGGACAGACTCCCTTTAAGAACGCACAGGAAAGTTTGTCATTTCAAGCTTCAGAGCATCTATTTAATTTTTACTCAATTTTACTTAATAATTATGCTCATTGCTATGTACACAACCAGGTTATGTACATTTGATCCAAGCCCGACCGACACCATTGCCGATTTAATAAATAGTCGCATTACATACTAATATTTTTAACTGGTCCACAAATATAAACTTTCTTTTTACTTTATTATATTATGTCGTACTTTTTTCCATTTCCATATACTGATGACATTATAGTTCGAGGATAGAAATTTGTCCCAGATTTATAAGAATCCTTTCCTTCAGGTAATATTAAAGTAATAAACTCTGAGTCCCCCAAATAAACTATGCAAACGTACTTATTAATTTAGAAAAACGTCAGTAGTTTTATGTTGGTCACATGTAAGTGTATTTTTTTTATATTGTGTCTGAACAGACTCCGCTTAATAAGCCAAATTTTATAGGGTTGAACAACTGGCAATATTTTCATTTAGGCTCCGTTCACACACAGAGGTCTTGTTAAACTACAAGAGCCGTGTACAGCTACAGTCTTTTCACAATTTCCCTGCACAATCATTTTTTATTGCAAACAACTTTTTAAACCTTCAAAGCCACAGGGCCATTTTGATCGGCCGCACGGTCTTAGAGAAGATGAAGTGATCTTGCAGAGAAGCAGTGGAAAGCCCGCAGGGTCAGAGGGCTATTTGCGTGACCTCTGGGTGTGAATGCTGCCTTACAAAAACATCAATTCGTTTTATGTATGACGAAGCATCAATTTACATTTCCAGTTTAAAAAATGAAGGCTGATAAACATGGTAACATTTTATTTTTCTTTGTTTTACTTGTAGGTCCAATATAATGAGTTTTTGAGAATACATACTTTTTGGGGAATGTAATTTTCCTTTCTTTAAAATTCCTATATAAATGTGCTGCTTTATATAAATAATTTTCATCCCCAATGTAATGATAGCAGGAATGTATCTCGGTTCTGGATACCTGTGGCTGTGAGTGATACATCATCTATCCTGACATCACATCTACTGGTCAGATGGGGATAAAAGCTGTAGTGCTGTATGGGTGTTCGTCTGACTGCTAGACCTCCTCACCGATCACAGCATTGTTTACATATGGCTGCCGGTTTCCAAAATGAGGACCCATGAACACTGTATTGGTATGTGAAAGATTTTATATAAAGCAGCACACATACCATACAGAAAAAAAGTTATATACTTGTAAACCCCATTTAATTTCATGATTTCTAGATGATTTCATTTAGTCATTTGTTTGTATACTTGAGCAAAAAAAAAACGTTTTGTTTGAAGTATATAGATGTAACATATGAGCTTTATATACCCTATAATGTAACCTTCTTTAAAAAGATCTATTTTGCTTCAAACACAATTTCCTTCTTTATTTATGAGCACATTTACTTACTACCTATCCATTAATGAGATATCTTATATTTCATTCATGATGTTAGCCCACAGTCTGGAGGATTTATAGAAGTGTACTCAAATTTACTCAATTAAAGGCTTAAAGGGAAACATTTTACAAAAATCGCTATTGTAGATATGAGATTATTCTGCAGGTTAATGGCATTTCGAGGCTGCCTGGGCTACGGGTAGGAAATTAATGTTATTCCTCCCTGCAGACTCGGACTTTCAGTCATAGGGGTGGACCAGCGCTGTTTCAGTCACCGCTCAGTGCACAGTGAGCGGCAGCTGTAACTGTGACCCGCCACTGACTGACAGCCGGCTCTTCAGTACATCAGTGCAGGGCTGTGGTTATAGCCTCTGCTTACTATGTACAGTACTTACCATTGACTGAAGCAGCATTGACTGCACCTATATGACTGAATTCCTGAGACTGCCAGGAAGAGTAAAGTTAATTTTCTCCCGGTAGCCAGGCTTTCAGTGCATGCGCTATTAAACTACAGATTAACCCCATATCTGCAGGTTAACAGCATTTTTCACATGACAAGTTCCCTTTAAAATTTCAAATGTGCCTACAGTTGATAATATGGGGCAGCTTTATCGAAACTGTCTAAACGGAAAACTGTGTTGCCCATAAAACAATGCGGCTTTGATTTTATCAGAGCTATTTAGATTAGCTGAGTTTTGGTTGGATGATGTGGACAATACACAAAGTTGTGTTTTTTTTACGTTTTTCTAGATTATCCAATGTTCTAAAACTAGACTTTCTAGTTTTCATATATTGATTTACTAATGGTACTGTCATTTAATGACATCAGATAAAATACAGAACCATAATGGGTATCCTAAAGGATAATACTGGAGGCCAGACATCATTTCCATTTTTTGATACATATCTATAATATAATTATAAGGAATGTATCTATTCTGTACTATTTCATTGCCATTACCTTGTGCAGAGCAATGGGAAATGTACGCTAGTAAATAGTCACTTTTAGAGTTATTAAAAGGTATTTCTAGTTATATAGAGATATGCTATGTTTGTTTCTTCTACGGATTAATGTCCATGATCATTTTAGTCAAGATGAACAATCACATTTTTTAGTAATGCAATTAGAAAAGCATTAGATAGGCTTGGAGTGTGTGAATGAATTAGAGCTGAAACATTGGAGGATTTAATTCTCTTAGTTCTTAATGAATGAAAAAATGAATGCTGATGAGTCATATGACGAATCAAATGAGTCAGCGAGGAGTTATTATTCATGTTGAGTCGTTGACCAGTCAAGATGGTTCTAATGAAATCTTTCAAACTCAGCTACCTAACATCAGATTCAATATGTTACCGCAAATAATGTGAATGCACGAAATATGTCTTGCTCTTTATTTAACTGTTTTTGAATTAGTCTAATTCATCTGTCTCAGGCCAGAGTTTCATTTCTGTTAAGTAAAAAATAAGAGGTAATAGATTTGACCCCTCCAAAGAATGCGCCATTACATTCACACCTTTGCTTGCAACTAAACAGATATCTGTTAAATGTTAATTTTGCTGCCTAATTTTTTTGTGGATTACACTCTTGCCCCTGGATTTCTACTAATTTCTTTCAAAGATCCTAACACATCAGCACAATTATAATCATGCCAGATATGATTTCCAAGCCATGTAATTGATTTGCTCAGTGGTCTACAATCTGTGACTCTAATTTTGGGCTGTCAGAGCATGCTGGGAGTTGTAGTTTTGCAACAGCTGGAGAACCACAAGTTGAAGATAACTGATCTAGGTAGGCAACCAAAACACTGAAATCTACATGTATGTTTCTGAGCTGTCCTGAGCAGGTTACACATGCCTCAGTTCAACAAGGTTGCTTCACAGTGTAAAGTCCAAAAGCTTTGACTAAAGTAGCTGCAATTGTTATTACCATAGTAGGACACAAGTACCTTCTGATCTATTAATGAAGATCTCAAACGTACCAAAATTGGCAAGTAAGTAAAAAGCCAGCATTATCAAACCAACTGATTCATCATCCAGTGTGAAGAGCGGTTATTGCACAGCAAGTAAGAGTGTGATTTTTTCACTATTTTACCAGTTATACACCTTCACCATTTCTGTTGTCAATGGCAAAGAATCACGGGCAGCATGAATCAGAAAATGGCTCCTTCATTCTAACCATAGTTGAAAGCACTGCCGGGGATGAGATGAAGAGGCAAGCTTGTCCCAGCGAACTCAGCTAGACTGGCTGGTATCTCCCCGTGTGTGTATAGAAACGGTCCTGACAATCTAGCTGATTAGTGTGGAGAAGCCAGCAGTAACCTGCCTCTTAGCCTAGTCACATTGTCCCCGACCACGATTTCTATTTTATCCCTCTTTAAAGAGCCGCAGCTTTTCAGAAAAAAACATGTATATTTGTGATGCAGGAGCCGACATCTCATACGTGCTGCTCATGATTTGGGCAGCATTAATCGGTGGACTGGTTCCTTTTGTTTTATTGACAATCAGCTGAAACACAAACCTGATCCTGTGCAAAATGTCCACGTTATATTAAAGGAACGTGCCTTTTTACAACCTTAATACTTTAAACAGGATGGTTAAAATGTTCTTGTCTTATAAGTTGTATGGAGAGGGACTATCCTTAAGGTGA
This sequence comes from Ranitomeya imitator, assembly GCF_032444005.1. Taxonomy (NCBI): domain Eukaryota; kingdom Metazoa; phylum Chordata; class Amphibia; order Anura; family Dendrobatidae; genus Ranitomeya; species Ranitomeya imitator. Next base: position 99,736,634 of record NC_091288.1, read on the forward strand.
CCAGTAGTGAACTAGCTCTGCTAAAAAAGGAACCTGTCATCTGACAATAGTGCTATTAAGCTGCAAATATGGGGTTTATCTGCAGGGTAATAGCGTTCTGAACCTGCCCACACTTGGAGGCCCACAGCAAGGAGGAAATGAACTTTATTCTCAACAGTAATCTCGCTCTTTCAAGTAATAAGGGTGGCACAGTCACATTTTCAGTCACCGCTCAGTGTATAGAGATTGGCTATTCACCTGCATATTACCCCATATGTGCAGATTAATAGTGTCTTTTCACGTGACAGGTTCACTTTATGATGATCAGTAGTAGACTAGCTTTCCTTAAAGTGACCAGTAGTGGCTAGCTCTCCTTAAGATAAAGGGCTGTTTATGGAGTCTAATTTGAAAAGAAAAGTAAGTACATTTCTCCCAGAAGAAAAAAAAACTAAATTGCTAGTGCAGCTATTGAAGATAGCCAGCCTGTAAAATCAATGGCCTACCCTTTAAGGAGTCCTGCAACATGACTAGAGATAAAAGCCAAGTCGGGTATCTATCGCAACTATTTTGGGATATTTGCCCTTTATCAGTGCAGAGCAGGGTTAGACGGACTGAATGGGATGCCTTGGATGCAACCCATAATCAGCTGGCTTATATCCCAAGCCATATTACAAGACTCGTTAAAGGGCCAAATGTTGACTTACATAGTTGGTACATCCAGTAGATGGCACAAGTAAAATAACTTTTTTTCCTTTCAGGAGAGAGTTAATTTTTATGTTCTATAAGTTAATAGTAAGGGGAGCATATATTTCAATTTAACAATGATGTGCTGTTGTGGCTACTCCTCTGCCAAACTTAACAGGCACCTATTTGGATTGTGAAAAATGTTGCTCATAAAAAATGTATTCAGTTAATTAATATCATTGAAGATTTTTCTACATTTTCTATATTTTCAAATTTAATAGTAAATAATTTGAGAAGTAATTTTTCCAAAACCAATATTAATTAGCTCAACATAGGGACAATAATATAACAGAAAAATCAGAATTTCACAAATAAAAGAAAATACAAAATCCATACTTGTACATGAAAATTCCAGAGAACTGTTTCAATTGAACCCACATGTGAGGTGCTGCATGTAGAAAACCTCAAATGCGGATTTTAATAACTGCATTGTGCGTAAACGGGGAAAAAAAACAATAAAGTCACCACATTTACTGCATGCTGCAATTTAAGAATAAATAACAGCATGCGTTAAATCACAGCTGAAACACTCAGGTCATAAATCCCCACTTACGTGTAACATTGCACATTTGATCACTGCAAAGAAAGAAACCACAAAACCTAAAATACTAAGTTTTGTGTGAAACCGGCCTACAGTTACATTTTAGCTTCAGTATTACAGTTGTAACCACCTTATCCCTTCGGTTCTATTGAGCCCAACTCCAATTGCTATACACTTTCTATGGTGATCTGACTTTGGTCTCAATGGAATGTCGGACGCCAGGAGTAGGAGCCATTGTATGGATCCACAAATGTGGTCGTATTATGGTCATGTTTAACCAGCCGGAAGGTTTTTCAGATCTTCACTATCATTTTAGTTTTTTTGCATAGCGTATGTCTTTTTTTCTTCATAGTATGCACATATTTAGAGTGAACAATTCCTATAATATCCACAGGTGATGGTAATTGCCCTGATATCATTGCTATCGCTCTCTAATGATGCTATAAAACCTCATTTTTGCACCACTTTCTGCACGACTCCTCGGTAATAGACTAAGCCTCCTGAATGACCGCTCTCATTGAACATTGTTTAGGTGCATGTTTGGACGATCCAATCTATTTGTATTTCCAACTTCTGTTTTTTCTTTACTATGCAACGTTATGAATTGCACAAATATCTGAAAACATTTTAGAAAATACTTGAATTTGTTTTTAATGGGAGATAATTGTATTTTCATTTAATTTTGTCATTTAAATTGTCATGGTTTTCAGTGTTATTTTGGATTGGGGGGTATTTCTGTATCTTACTTTTAGTGCATAGATTCTTTAACTTTTGCTTTTGCTGAAAGTTAATGCTCATTTGCAAGTGTGATCATCTACTATGGAGCTTCAATGAAAAACTGGTTATGATTTAACTACTTTCTGGTTTCTTGTATGTTTTTAATTCAGTGCACAAAACGCAAATAGTTCATCATGGCCAAAATTATGACATAGTAACTTGCCTTCCAGAACAAAGGGGTCTTTACAAGCAATGGTTCTTCACACTGTGCAGTTTCACATTTCTTCCATGTGAATATACACTACAGAAATAGCAGGAGTACTCCTGATAACCTAAGGCAATACAAATATGATATATGCAGACTAGCCACACAATTAATCAAAACTCCCTAAGGCTGCCGTCACACTATCAGTATTTGGTCAGTATTTTACATCAGTATTTGTAAGCCAAAACCAGGAGTGGGTGAGAAATACAGAAGTGGTGACGTGTTTCTATTATCCTTTTCCTCTGATTGTTCCACTCCTGGCTTAATCCACACTTGGAGAGTGACAAACCTCTCTCTGCACATGGACGGGAGGAAAATACTGACCCTGCATATGGAAGAGGGAAGCTAGATACTGATAGACCCTGCACTACAAATGAAGGGCAACAAGATCATGACAGAACTCACACTGCATATGGGGTAGGGAAGGTAGATACTGAACCTACCCACACTTGAACATAAGATCAAGAGTGACAAATCCCAAAGTACACATGGAGGGTAGGAATATATTAACACACCCTGCACTGCATATGAAGGAGTACTGGCAGATACTGACAGACCCTGCACTACAAATGGAGGACAGGTAGGGAGTGACCGACTACACAGTATAGATGGAGAGCAAGTAGGAAATGATTGATCCCTCACTACACATGGAGAGCAGGTAGAGAGAAACGGATGCCACCCTACAGATGGAAGGCAAGTATAGCGTGACAGACTCAGCACTTTTGATGGAGAGCAGGTAGAGAATGACAGAGTCGGCACTACACACGAGAAGATTATGATAGATCCCATACTGCAAATGTAGGAGGGTGAGTATATACTGACAGAAAATGCAATACACATGGAGAAGAGGTTGAGAGTGGCAGATCCAGGCCCGGATTGCTAACCTGCCCAGCTCAGCAGATGCCCGGTGGGCCGACAGGTCTCCATCACAAAGTGGGCCACCGGCCCTATAAATTTTATCAGTGAGGGCCCCATGTGTGCGCATTATCTTGTTGCCAATGCTTACAAGGGTTGTAACAGCCCGCGTCAGTGCGCGAGCCCGGCCGCGGTCCTCGTTCATGCATGTGCGCGGCTGCTGCCCGTGTCAGCACGGGCAAGCAGAAGACGGTGTGCACACATGGGGTCAAGATATTTGAAAAGGCCGGTGCGCATAGGGCGCTGCCCCCTCCATCTGTGTCTGTCACTGGCCGGCCTGTACCAGCGTCAGAGAAGACTGCTCTCACCGATTCCTGGGATCCTCTCCTCTTCACCGCCGACGCTGGACAGGACCCGACCCACCTCAGGTCTTAATCCTCCCCCCATCTCAGGGACCTGGGTGAGGTTTTTTATGTATATACAGCAGTTGCACCTATATAATGTATATAGACTGTTATATATAAGTGATACTGCTGTATATAATCACTGTATCACCTATATAATGTATGTACAGCAGTCTATATACATTATGTAGGCGATACTGCTACTGATGTGTATAAACATTATATCGGTGATACTGCTGTGTATATATTTACGTGTATATAAACGTTTGGCAGTGGGTCAGTAGCTTGCCAGAGGTAGCCTGACTACCATTAGGTACCGAGATGAGATCCTCAGACCCCTTGTGAGACCATATGCTGGTGCGGTTGGCCCTGGGATCCTCCTAATGCAGGACAATGCCAGACCTCATGTGGCTGGAGTGTGTCAGCAGTTCCTGCAAGATGAAGGCATTGAAGCTATGGACTGGCTCGCCCGTTCCCCAGACTTGAATCCGATTGAACACATCTGGGACATCATGTCTCACACTATCCACCAATGTCACGTTGCACCACAGACTGTCCAGGAGTTGGCGGATGCTTTAGTCCAGGTCTGGGAGGAGATCCCTCAGGAGACCATCCGCCACCTCATCAGGAGCATGCCCAAGAATTGTAGTGAGGTCATACAGGTACGTGAAGGCCACACTCACTACTGAGCATCATTTCCTTGTCTTAAGGCATTTCCACTGAAGTTGGATGAGCCTGTAACTTCATTTTCCACTTTGATTATGAGCATCATTCCAGCTGCAGACCTCCGTGGGATATTAGTTGTGATTTATGTTGATAATTTTTAGGTTTTATTGTTCTCAACACATTCCACTATGTAATAAAGATTTACAACTGGAATATTTCATTCAGTGATATCTAGAATGTGGCATTTTAGTGTTCACTTTAGTTTTTTGAGTAATATATGTGATACTAGCTGCTACTGCTGTATATAATCACTGTATTACCTATATAATGTTGTACAGCAGTCTATATACATTATATAAGCAATACTGCTACTGATGTGTATATTCATTATATAGATGATACTGCGGTGTGTGTGTATATTTTATATATACACACACACACACATATATACACAGCAGTGTCACCTATATATGACGTACAGTATATACACATCAGTAGCAGTATCACCTATATAATGTATATAGACTGCTGGATATATATTATATAGGTGATATGATGTTATATACAGCAGTAGCAGTATCGCCTATATAACGTGTATACAACATGTACGGTATCAACTGTATAATGTATAGACTACTGCATATATGTTATATAAGTGACACTGCTGTGTGTAGTCACAGTCTATCTATCTATATATATAGCAGTTTCACCTATATAATGTGCATACAGCAGTCACAGTATCACATACAATATAAAGGTGATACTACAACTATGCACAGCAGTCGCAGTATCAACTATCTATATATATAATTGCCTAAGGGTTTTTCCGTCTGTCTGTCTTTCTGTCTGTCTGTCTGTCCTGAAAATCCCGCGTCTCTGATTGGTCGAGGCCGCCAGGCGACGGGCACAGCGACGATGATGTCATAAAGGACGTAGAAATCCCACGTTTCTGATTCAGCGACGGGAACAGTATCGACGTAGACATCCCGCGTCTCTGATTGGTCGAGGCCGCCAGGCAACGGGCACAGTGACGATGATGTCATAAAGGACGTAGAAATCCCACGTTTCTGATTCAGACAGATTATACATTAGACAATTATATATATAGATATATATATACATATAGATTGTGGCCCGATTCTAACGCATCGGGTATTCTAGAATATGCATGTCCCCATAGTATATGGACAATGATGATTCCAGAATTCGCGGCAGACTGTGCCCGTCGCTGATTGGTCGAGTCAACCTTTATGACATCATCGTCGCCATGGCAACCATTATGACATCTACGTCAATACTGTGCCCATCGCTGAATCAGAAACGTGGGGTTTCTACGTCCTTTATGACATCATTGTCGCTGTGCCCGTCGCTGATTGGCCTGGCGGCCTCGACCAATCAGAGAGCCGGGATTTCCAGGACTGACAGACAGACAGACAGACAGACGGAAAAACCCTTAGGCAATTATACTGTAGATAATATATATATATATATATATATATATATACTGTATGGTGTAGAGATGTTTATTTGGTACGGCGCTGTGTATATAGTGTGGAATTCAATATATATATATATATATATATATATATATATACTAGATTGTGGCCCGATTCTAACGCATCGGGTATTCTAGAATATGCATGTCCCCGTAGTATATGGACAATGATGATTCCAGAATTTGCGGCAGATTGTGCCCGTCGCTGATTGGTCGACGCAACCTTTATGACATCATCGTCGCCATGGCAACCATTATGAGGCCAGGCCTCGACCAATCAGCGACGCGGGATGTCTACGTCCTTTATGACATCATCGTCGCTGTGCCCGTTGCTGATTGACCAATCAGAGATGTGGGATTTCCAGGACAGACAGACAGAAAGACAGACAGACGGAAAAACCCTTAGACAATTATATATATAGATATACAGTTGTGGCCAAAAGTATTGACACCCCTGCAATTCTGTCAGATAATACTCAGTTTCTTCCTGAAAATGATTGCAAACACAAATTCTTTGTTATTATTATCTTCATTTAATTTGTCTTAAATGAAAAAACACAAAAACAATTGTCCTAAAGCCAAATTGGATATAATTCCACACCAAACATAAGAAAGGGGGTGGACAAAAGTATTGCCACTGTTCGAAAAATCATGTGATGCTTCTCTAATTTGAGCATTTAACAGCACCTGTAACTTACCTGTGGCACCTAACAGGTGTTGGCAATAACTAAATCACTTAGAAAGAAGAAATATAAGCCAGCTCACCCGTGATGCATAAACCAAACTTCAGGAGCACGGACCCGCTGTGTCCAGGCGTATAAAGTCCAAAAAAAGAAGAGAATGTCCAGCTTGACCGAATCCATAAAAAAGAGTTTTCTTTATTCACAAACTTTAAGCATAGAGGATACAGACTTCAGTACGAACCATATGGGTAAGAATCTCAATGTGTTTCTGGAGACTTAGCTCCCTTAATCATGACATGATTAAGGGAGCTCAGTCTCCAGAAACGCGTTGAGATTCTTACCCATATGGTTCGTGCTGAAGTCTGTATCCTCTATGCTTAAAGTTTGTGAATGAAGAAATCTCTTTTTTATGGATTCCGTGAAGCTGGATATTCTCTTCTTTTTTAATAACTAAATCACACTTGCAGCCAGTTGACATGGATTAAAGTTGACTCAACCTCTGTCCTGTGTCCTTGTGTGTACCACATTGAGCATGGAGAAAAGAAAGAAGATCAAAGAACTGTCTGAGGACTTGAGAAACCAAATTGTGAGGAAGCATGAGCAATCTCAAGGCTACAAGTCCATCTCCAAAGACCTGAATGTTCCTGTGTCTACCGTGTGCAGTGTCATCAAGAAGTTTAAAGTCCATGGCACTGTGGCTAACCTCCCTAGATGTGGATGGAAAAGAAAAATTGACAAGAGATTTCAACGCAAGATTGTGCAGATGTTGGATAAAGAACCTCAACTAACATCCACACAAGTTCAAGCTGCCCTGCAGTCCGAGGGTACAACAGTTTCAACCCATACTATCCGTCGGCATCTGAATGAAAAGGGACTGTATGGTAGGAGACCCAGGAAGACCCCACTTCTTACCCCAAGACATAAAAAGCTAGGCTGGAGTTTGCCAAAAGTTACCTGAAAAAGCCTAAAACATTTTGGAAGAATGTTCTCTGGTCAGATGAGACAAAAGTAGAGCTTTTTGGGCAAAGGCATCAACATAGAGTTTACAGGAGAAAAAAGAGACATTCAAAGAAAAGAACACGGTCACTACAGTCAAACATGGCGGAGGTTCCCTGATGTTTTGGGGTTGCTTTGCTGCCTCTGGCACTGGACTGCTTGACCGTGTGCATGGCATTATGAAGTCTGAAAACTACCAACAAATTTTGCAGCATAATGTAGGGCCCAGTGTGAGAAAGCTGGGTCTCCCTCAGAGGTTGTGGGTCTTCCAACAGGACATTGACCCAAAACACACTTCAAAAAGCACTAGAAAATGGTTTGAGAGAAAGCACTGGGGACTTCTAAGGTGGCCAGCAATGAGTCCAGACCTGAGTCCCATAGAACACAGTTACAGTATACCAAAGAAGAGTGGTCTAAAATTCCAGCAGAGCATTGTAACAAACTTATTGATGGTTACCGGAAACGGTTGGTCGCAGTTATTTTGGCTAAAGGTTGTGCAACCAAGTATTAGGTTGAGGGTGCCAATACTTTTGTCTGGCCCATTTTTGGAGTTTTGTGTGAAATGATCAATGTTTTGCTTTTTGCTTCATTCTCTTTTGTGTTTTTTCATTTAAGACAAATTAAATGAAGATAATAATACCAAATAATGTGTGTTTGCAATCATTTTCAGGAAGAAACTGAGTATTATCTGACAGAATTGCAGGGGTGTCAATACTTTTGGCCATGACTGCGTGTATATATATATATATATACACATACACTGCCACATCTCTACACTATACAGTATATATACTGCTCTATATTAACACGGTATATAATATGCAGCTGTGTAGATAATATATTGCAGTATACCGTATATACTCGTGTATAAGCCGAGTTTTTCAGCACATTTTTTTTGGTGCTGAAAATGCCCCCCCTCAGTTTATACATGAGTCATTGTCCCAGAAAGACGGTGGAGGAGGGGGAGCAGCGGGTCACAGAAGCAGGAGCCATTGGCTGCGGCTATAGCCTGTGCCGCTGCTAAAGAGAGATGAATATTCACTGAATATTCATTTCCCTTATAGCGCGCACAGTAATAGCTAGAGCCGCCGGCTTCCAGCACACATCCTACTTACCTTCCCTGCACCCCCTTGCTGTATCTCGTTCCTGCACCAGCAGCTCTTCAGGCTGAGCAATCACTTGTCCCCCGCTCATTAAGGTAATGAATATTCACCTCGCTCCACTCCTATAGGCGTGGAGTAAATATTCATTACCTTAACGAGCGGGGGACACATGATCGCCCGGCAGCAGGAGCTTCTGGTACCGGAACGAGATGCTGTGAGGGCATGCAGGTAAGGTAAGTAGGATGTGTTTTTTTATAGGAACCATGCATACAAGGATGGGGATAAGGAGCCATGCATACAAGGATGGGGATAAGGAGCCTTGCATACAAGAACAGGAATAAGAAGCCATGCATACAAGGATGGGGATAAGGAGCCATGTATACAAATATGGGAATAAGGAGCCATGCATACAAAAACATAAATAAGGAGCAATGCATACAAGTACGGGGGTAAGGAGCCATACATACAAGGACGGGGTAAGGAGCCATGCATACAAGGACGGGGGTAAGGAGCCATGCATACAAGGTTGGGGATAAGGAGCCTTGCATACAAGGATGGGGATAATGAGCCATGCATACAAGAACAGGAATAAGGAATCATGCATACGAGAACAGGAATAAGAAGCCATGCATACAAGGATGGGGATAAGGAGCCATGCATACAAGGATGGGGATAAGGAGCCATGCATACAAGAACAGGAATAAGAAGCCATGCATACAAGGATGGGGATAAGGAGCCACGCATACAAGGATGGGGATAAGGAGCCATGTATACAAATATGGGAATAAGGAGCCATGCATACAAAAACATAAATAAGGAGCAATGCATACAAGTACGGGGGTAAGGAGCCATACATACAAGGACCGGGTAAGGAGCCATGCATACAAGGACGGGGGTAAGGAGCCATGCATACAAGGTTGGGGATAAGGAGCCATGTATACAAGGATGGAGATAAGGAGCCATGCATACAAGAACAGAAATAAGGAGCCATGCATACAAGTATGGGCGTAAAGAGCCATGCATGCAAGGACGGGGGTAAGGAGCCATGCATACAAAGACGGGGATAAGGAGCAATGCATACAAGGACGGGGATAAGGAGCCATGCATACAAAAACAGGAATAGGGAACCATGCATACAAGTATGGGGATAAGGAGCCATGAATACATGGATGGGGATAAGGAGCCATGCATACAAGAACAGGAATAAGGAGCCATGCATACAAGGATGGGGATAAGGAGCCATGCATACAAGGATGGGGATGAGGAGCCATGCATACAAGAACAGGAATCCAAAGGAGCCATGCATACAAGGACGGGGTTAAGGAGCCATGCATACAAGGACGGGGGTAAGGAGCCATGCATAAAAGGATGGGGATAAGGAGCCATGCATAAAAGGATAGGGGATAAGGAGCTATGCATACATGGACGGGGATAAGGAGCCATGCATACAAGGACGGGGATAAGGAGCCATGCATACAAAAACAGAAATAAAGAGCCATGCATACCAGGATGGGGATAAGGAGCCATGCATACAATGATGGGGATAAGGAGCCATGCATACAAGGATGCGGATAAGGAAGGAGCCATGCATACAAGGATGGGATAATGAGCCATGCGTCCAAGGATAGAAGATAAGGAGCTATGCGTACAAGTATAGGGGATAAAGAGCCATGCACACAGGAACGGGGATAAGTAGCCATGCAGGGATGGGGGAGCCATGCATGCAAGGACTGGGATGCAGAGCCATGCATACCAGGATAGAGATGAGGGGACAATGCAAACCCGGCTTATACTCAAGTCAAAGTTTTCCCAGTTTTCTGTGGCAAAATTAGGTGCCTCAGCTTATACTCGGGTCGACTTATACTTGAGTATATACGGTATATTGTGGAGCTGTGTATACTTCTACTGTCCTGCATAAATGGTGTAATTCTCGGTATCTATTCTTATTATGTATGTGTGTGTATCTATCATTCTGGTTAATTGTGAGAAAACTGTCAGACTCTTTATTGGCCCATGTGGCAACGTTTCTGATCCATAACTGAACATTTCACTGATATGGAAGTGAAATGTTGCCACATGAGCTAATAAAGAGTATAAAAAAAATTGGTTCCATTTTCTTTCATTAAAGTGGTACGATTTTCTTCTCACTTGCTGTTCGTGTGCAGTCATTTTTTTTTCTCAGCAGATGTTGCAGTCCGATATATGGCGAGTCAGACCATTGAGGAGATGGAGAAATTAATTTCTCCATCTCCTCCACACCTGTGCTGCGAGAGCATCGGAGCCCTGACATTCGGATCATGCTCGCAGCAGAGCAGGAGCAGAGTATCATTGGCATATCACATCCAATGCCATATGCTAGTGTGATTCCACCCTAATGAGTACCTGTATTAAGCCCACGTTCACACCATCAGTATTGGTTCAGTATTTTAACCCCTTAATGACCGCCAATACGTCTTTTAACTGACCTGAGATATAAGAAAATAGCCTCTCCATACAGGAGACAATGCAGCAGCTGTCGGTTGTGCACTATAGCTGACAACTTGCTGTATCAGCCACGATCAGTGTTTGCACTGTCCAAATCTGTTTAACCCCTTAGATGCTGCTGTCAATAGTGACTACATCAATATAAATGGTTAACAGAGTGTGGGGGCTTCTTCTTTATCCCAATTTGTGGTCTCAGATCATGATTTTGCGGTCCTGATGTTTGCCATGGCAATTCACGACCAAATAGCGGCCTTAGAGTCTGACGGCTGTAGTAATCTGTTCAGAAGTTAGAGGCATTTAGGTGGTAAAAATACACATTTTCATTTCTGTCATGCCACATTGCATTAATTCCTGAAAAGCATCCGGAAGGGTTAATAAACTACCTGACAGCAGTTTTCAATATGTCAGGGGGTAGTGTTTTAAAAATGGTATAACTTTTGGGTGTTTCCCAATATATGGGACCCCTAAAGGCACTTCAAACATGGATAAGTCCCTAAAAAAATTAATTTTGTAAATTTCCTTGAAAAAAATGAAATGTTGCTGCTACATTTTTAAACCTTCTAAAATGCTGGCAATATAAAATAACACTTTACAAATGGTGCTTTACATAGTCGACATGTGGGAAATGTTATTTATTAATGTATTTCTGTGATATGACTATCTGGATTAAAGGGATAATCATTCAAAGTTTGAAAATTGCACATTTTTAACACTTTTCTCATATTTCTGATATTTTTCATAAATAAACACAAAACATATTGACCTAAATTTACCATGATCATAAAGTATAATGTGACACAGAAAAAACAGTCTCAAAATCACTGGGATTTGTTGAAGCATTCCAGAGTTATTACCGCATTAAATGACACTGGTCAGATTTTAAAAAATTGGCTCCGTCACTAAGGGATTAATCAGTATTTGTAAGCCAAAACCAAGAGTGGGACAATCAGAGGAAAAGTATAATAGACATACGTCACCACTTCTGTATTTATCACCCACTCCTGGTTTTGGCTTATAAAGACTGATGGGAAATACTAACCAAATACTGAACATGTAAATGTGGCCTCAGGCCGTGGTCATCAAAATCATATAAAAATCCTCAATATATAAAACCACTTTTTATTAAAAGCAAGGCAACCAACCCCACCAATAGTGACAAACAACAACCGAAATAAACAAAAACCAAATAACAAAAGTGCTACGAAAAAACAGTAAAAACTAATGCGGAATAACTATACCACCCTAGCTGAGGCACCTATATCTGGCCCTGCCTGGCTGCGGAGGTAGACACAATAAGGGGGAACGTTGTGGCGCCCCCGCTCCATGATGACTATCCCTAGGGGCCCTAATATGCCCTGCAGCCACTAGTGAGAGCCTCTACCCACAAGCTAGAGGGTCCTCTAACACTATACAATAACCAACTGTGCTAGGGAAGACCTAGATCCCCACAAGAACAAAGTTTTGCATGAACACATATGGCGGTAAAATATATATATGCTGGATAATAACTCCCCAGTGGACAATGTAAAATACCTCCCATTCATATGAAATCACTACAACCGGATACACTTAATTAAACAGGCAGGAGCACCAATCATGTGTTCCCCTGTTGCATAACCAGTCTTAATGACAAGCTCCAACAGCATAAATAGTTTCATATACACCGATATACATGGAAGCCATCGATACTCATCTGACAGTTAATCCACTGTGCTCCACCACTCCGCCATCTAAAGTGAACGCCTCAACGCGTTTCGCCTGCCTAGGCTCATCAGGAGGCCCGATAATGTGATAACTTGTGTCACATAAGATAGTGGATAGCTAAATGCCAAATGCCACACCACACCACTTACTTTTATATTTACCGCCGATCTAGTTTGGTCTAAGTGCCGCCTCTTCACTTCCTGTGGCATACCTCAGACCCTACTGCGCATGTGCACACTGCAATGCACAGAGAAATTGCCAAATTGCAAGCTCCTGCGCACACATTCTCGTGCGCCGGGTGCTACTGCGCATGTCCGAAGTCGGACTTCTATCTCTCTACCGCGCATGTCCCAGGTGGAACGCACAAGAGAATACCTATACTTCCTCTATTGATTTATCGGTGACGCAGCCTGCCAGACTAGTTACATCGCACATGCCCATGATAGAAAGTGCCGCGCCGTGAGCTCCACCTCCATTAATGATAGACGTACCTATCCGCTCCCGACCTTCATATCAAAAAGGTACAAGGGAGCTATACCGCACATCTTGATGTGAGAAAATATATAAATAGCCGGCAGTGTCACAGCATCAGCGACTCAGCTTCTATGCAAAGGGTGCATCCTCAATTGTAAAAGATACGTGGTCAGACACCATGTCATATAGCCTATAGTGTCACAGCGTCAGCGACTCAGCTTGTATGAAAAGGGTACATCCTCAATCATAAAACATACGCGGTCAGACTCAATGTCATACCAACTACGTATATATATATATATATATATACACCGTGTCCTGAGACTATAAAGGCCATAAGGGCCCAGCTAATCAACATTAGATTCAATAAAGGCCATCTAGTATATGTCCACATCATAGTGCATACATGACATGTGTGTGAACTAAGAATTAGCAGAAGTATCACGCACTGTCTGCAATATAATAGATAGAAGAGGTCCTGAGAAGGCTTTATAATTACATCTATAATCTGTCCCACTATATATAATGCAAAGGTATCTTCGAATCCTATAAAATCACTTGTGGTACGAAGAAAGGATAACTATACCCATACTTCATCCAGTGGGCATATTGGGCATAAAGTGAGGAGGCATATGAGCGAGTAATAAGCGTATACTGTGGCAAAAAGTATACCCATACTTCATCCAGTGGACATATTGGGCATAAAGTGAGGAGGCATATGAGAGAGAAATCTGCGTATACTGTGGCAAAAGTAAAAGCAGGGGGGCAGGGATATGTAATTAGAATAAGATGAACACATAGATATTTCATGGAAATCCATGTGAATCCTCAAATATGAGGACTCCATCGAAAAAATTGGTATGACTATATAATCCTACGAACCACCCTCATAAATTACATTGAACTACATAGCCAGAAAATGAAGGACTGTTGTCAGATAGCTACAGAAAACACGTATATGATATTTGCTTGTTAATTCCCTTTGGTTCGAGAGACTCCATCCTGAAGATCCATTCACATTCACGTCTGAGGATCAGTCTATCCAGATTGCCTCCTCTCGGATTCATTCTGACAACTTCTATAACAGATCTGTTGGATCTTCTCTGTGGTAAGTGTGCATGTGTTTCGCCAATGGTTTATCCCTATTATTACGAATATCGCTCATATGCTCCCCCACTCTTCTCCTAAACTCCCTCTTGGTCTTCCCTACGTAGTCTTTTGGGCAAGAGCAGGACGCCACATATACCACACCAGTTGTCTTACAGTTTGAAAATTCACGTTGGTAAAAGATTTTACCCGTGGTGGAGCTTTGGAACCGTTTACACGGTCTCATCCATTTACACAGGCTGTAGTCGCCACACTTCAAAAAACCGCATGGCCTCCTATCCAGCCAGGTCTCAACGGATTTTGGTCGCTGATACTGGCTATGCACAAGCATATCTCTGATGGATCTGCCCTTCCTGAACGTAATATTAGGGCGTTCACCTACTACATCCATCAGATCTGGATCGAACTTGAGAACATCCCAGTATCTAGCAAAGACCTTCCTGATATCCTGGTGCTGCGCATCAAAAGTGCCAATAATCCTTACAGTATCACCGACCTCCGTCTTACCGTGCTTCTGCAGCAGACTTTGTCTATCTGTCTTCTTAGCAAATTCATAGGCCCTATTCAGAACAGGTCTCGGGTACCCCTTTTCCCTAAACCTGTCAAACATATCCCCTGCCTGGCTCTTAAAGGTATCCTACCTGGAACAATTCCTCCTAAGTCTGAGGAATTGACCCTTTGGAATCCCCATTTTCAGGGAGGCAGGATGATGACTATCCCAATGCAGCAGACTGTTAGTACTCGTAGGCATTCTGTAGATACTTGTCGCTACTCCCCCATGTGCCTCTTTTACAATTCTCAAGTCTAGGAATGCCAACTCTACCTCACTGATCTCTGACGTGAACTTCAAGCCCACGTTATTCACATTAAGACATCCCATGAAAGCTTTAAACTCCTCTTTGGTACCTGTCCATACCATAAAAACGTCATCAATATATCTGTACCATATAGATACATGTTCATGCCACCATTTCTCTTCGCCCCCAAAAACGATGGTCTCCTCCCACCAGCCCAGGAACAAGTTAGCATACGATGGGGCACAGGGACACCCCATTGCTGTGCCCTTGAGCTGGTGGAAGTGTTTGCCGTCGAAGGTAAATGCATTATGGGTAAGGATGTACTCAAGTAATGTTAATACAAAATTATTGTGTTCTCTACACCTAACCGATCTTTGTTGTAAAAAATGACTTACTCCCTCGATCCCTGCTTGGTGTGGGATACTGCTATAAAGTGCTTCTATATCAATAGAAGTCAGCCACGCATTTTGCCCCAAATGCACTCCTTCCAGCTTGAGTAACAGATCAGATGTATCCCTCAAGTAGGACGGGATGGAGGTGACAAACGGACGGAGGACCTGATCTACATACAACCCACAATTCTGTGTCAGGGAATCCACCCCAGACACAATGGGTCGCCCCCTCAAGGGGTGGTACCCCTTATGCAAATTGGGTAGTGCATAAAAGGTTGCAATTAGAGGAAATTTTGGTAGCATGAAGTCATATTCACTTTGTGAAATAAGTTGATGCGACAAAGCCTCCTCCAGAATCAGTCTCAAATTGTTTTTAAAGATCTTGAGTGGGTTAGTAGTGAGTATCTCATAGGTTGCTCTATCTTGTAAGATAGAAGTACAGATTGCACGATATTCGGGGTGATCCATGATCACTAAATTCCCCCCTTTGTCAGAGGGTTTTATAATTAGCTGGTCATTTCTCTTGAGGCTATCTAGCGCTCTCCGTTCAGGCTCCGTGAGGTTATCCTCAGTATGCCAATCTGTTTTCCTCAATTTTTTTAGATCTCTCTCTACTAACAGAGAAAATAGATCAATATTACTCGTGTCACCTCGTGGTGGCATTTTCACACTTTTGTTTTTCAGTGAGGTGAATGGGCCTTTCCCCTCCTCTGGGGTCCTATAATTTTCTTGAAGTAGCTCACATAGGGCCTCATACCCCTCCATATCTTCCTGGTTGAGCCCTAGTCTCTCACACTCTTCACGGCTATTATGCTTGAAAAAAATTTTCCATTTGAGTTTTCTACAAAACAGATCGAGATCTTTTACCCACTCGAAGCAATTAAAATTATTTGTTGAAACAAAATTGAGACCTCTCTGCAGGACATCATACTCATCCCTAGAGAGCGTGTGCGAGGACAGGTTGATGATTTGGCCCCTATTTAATTGAGCCGAGTTCTTAGTAGATACCCTGTTATCGCACCCTGCTCCAAAAAAGAAGCAGACAACGAGGAGGAGGCCCCAGATGGTTGACCAGATACCGGACTGGGTGCCAGAAAGGGAGTCAGGGTACCTACACCATTCCTGTGCTTCCCTCTCCCCCTTCTTCCGGACTTCCCTCTTCCACCCTGCCGTCTCTGTCTGGTCTGGTGGCCTCTGAAGAACTGTATAACTGTATATTACTGACTGTTGTTTCAGTCCTTTCTGTGTCAGATATGTCGAGGTCTGATGAGGATGTCTCTGATTGCCTTTCTACCGGGACACTCAAAACCTTATTTTCACTGAACTCGCTTAGGTCCCTCTGAAATTGTAGATGTTTCCTCTCCTTTAATAATGCCTGTTACGGGATCTGCTTTACACTTCAGAACCCGTTCTATAAGTTTGTTCAGCTGTTCGGTAGATTTTTCAAAAACCTTTTTCTCCTCTAGAAGGAGAATCTGCATAAATCTAATAGACGATTCCACGGATTCTTTTTGCCAAATAGTCATAAACTCGGGTGATGCAATTCTCTGAGAGGGGGTGATGTTAATCCGCAAACCCCTTGGGACAATGCGATTCTTTAGATAATTTTCAAGTGCCCTTATTTCCGACCAGGATTTGAGATACTCTTTATACCCCCCATAGACCTCATTAAACAGATTTTTTAACCCCTTTACCCCCAAGGGTGGTTTGCACGTTAATGAATTTTTTACAATTCTGACCACTGTCCTTTTATGAGGTCATAACTCTGGAACGCTTCAACGGATCCCAGTGATTCTGACATTCTTTTCTCGTGACATATTGTACTTCATGATAGTGGTAAAAGTTCTTTGATATTACCTGCGTTATTTGTGAAAAAAACTGAAATTTGGCGAAAATTTTGAAAATTTCGCAATTTTCCAACTTTGAATTTTTATGCAATTAAATCACAGAGATATGCCACACAAAATACTTAATAAGTAACATTTCCCACATGTCTACTTTACATGAGCACAATTTTGGAACTAAAATTTTTTTTTGTTAGGGGATTATAAGGGTTAAAAGTTGACCAGCAATTTCTCATTTTTACAACACCATTTTTTTTAGGGACCACATCTCATTTGAAGTCATTTTGAGGGGTCTATATGATAGAAAATACCCAAGTGTGACACCATTCTAAAAACTGCACCCCTTCTCGTACTTCACAGGAATTTTTGGAATGTTTAAATAAAAATGAACATTTAACTTTTTTTCACAAAAAAAATAATTCAGCTCCAATTTGTTTTATTTTACCAAGGGTAACAGGAGAAAGTGGACCGCAAAAGTTGTTTTAGAATTTGTCCTGAGTACACCGATACCCCATATGTGGGGGTAAACCACTGTTTGGGCGCATGACAGAGCTCGGAAGCGAAGGAGCGCCATTTGACTTTTCAATGCAAAATTGACTGGAATCGAGATGGGGCACCATGTTGCGTTTGGAGAGCCCCTGATGTGCCTAAACATTGAAACCCTCCACAAGTGACACCATTTTGGAAAGTAGACCCCCTAAGGAACTTATCTAGAGGTGTGGTGAGCACTTTGACCCACCAAGTGCTTCACAGAAGTTTATAATGCAGAACCGTAAAAATAAAAAATCATATTTTTTCACAAAAATTATATTTTCGCACCCAATTTTTTATTTTCCCAAGGGTAAGAGAAGAAATTGGACCACAAAAGTTGTTGTACAATAAGTTGTTGTACAATTTGTCCTGAGTACACTGATACCCTATATGTGGGGGTAAACCACTGTTTGGGCGCATGGGAGAGCTCGGAAGGGAAGGAGCGCCGTTTGACTTTTCAATGCAAAATTGACATGAATTGAGATGGGACGCCATGTTGTGTTTGGAGAGCCACTGATGTGCCTAAACATTGAAACCCCCCACAAGTGACACCATTTTGGAACGTAGACCCCTAAGGAACTTATCTAGATGTGTGGTGAGCGCTTTGACCCACCAAGGACTTCACAGAAGTTTATATTGCAGAGCCGTAAAAATAAAACAAAATTTTTTTCCCACATAAATTATTTTTTAGCCCCCAGTTTTGTATTTTCCCGAAGGTAACAGGAGAAATTGGACCCCAAAATCTATTGTCCAATTTGTCCTGAGTGTGATGATACACCATATGTGGGGGGGAACCACTGTTTGGGCGCATGGGAGGGCTCGGAAGGGAAGGAGCGCCATTTGGAATGCAGACTTAGATGGAATGGTCTGCAGGTGTCACATTGCGTTTGCAGAGCCCCTAATGTACCTAAACAGTAGAAACCCCCCACAAGTGACACCATTTTGGAAAGTAGACCCCCTAAGGAACTTATTTAGATGTGTGGTGAGCGCTTTGACCCACCAAGGGCTTCACAGAAGTTTATAATGCAGAGCCGTAAAAATAAAACAAAAATTTTTTCCCACAAAAATTATTTTTTTAGCTCCCAGTTTTGTATTTTCTCGAGGGTAACAGGAGAAATTGGACCCCAAAATTTATTGTCCAATTTGTCCTGAGTACGCTGATACCCCATATGTAGGGGGGGAACCACCATTTGGGTGCATGGGAGGGCTCGGAAGGGAAGGAGCGCCATTTGGAATGCAGACTTAGATGGAATGGTCTGCAGGCGTCACATTGCATTTACAGAGCCCCTAATGTACCTAAACAGTAGAAACCCCCCACAAGTGACCCCATATTGGAAACTAGACCCCCCAAGGAACTTATCTAGATGTGTTGTGAGAACTTTGAGCCCCCAAGTGTTTCATTACAGTTTATAACGCAGAGCCGTGAAAATAAAAAATCTTTTTTTTCCCACAAAAATTATTTTTTAGCCCCCAGTTTTGTATTTTCCCAAGGGTAACAGGAGAAATTGGACCCCAAAAGTTGTTGTCCTATTTGTCCTGAGAACACTGATATGTTGGAGTAAACCCCTGTTTGGGCACATGGGAGAGCTCAGAAGGGAAGGAGCACTGTTTTACTTTTTCAACGCAGAATTGGCTGGAATTGAGATCGGACGCCATGTCGCGTTTGGAGAGCCCCTGATGTGCCTAAACAGTGGAAACCCCCCAATTATAACTGAAACCCTAATCCAAACACACCCCTAACCATAATCCCAACAGTAACCCTAACCACACCTCTAACCCTGACACACCCCTAACCCTAATCCCAACCCTATTCCCAACTGTAAATGTAATCTAAACCCTAACCGTAACTTTAGCCCCAACCCTAACCCTAACTTTAGCCCCAACCCTAACTGTAGCCTTAACCCTAGCACCAACCCTGACCCTAACCCTAGCCCTAACCCTAGCCCTAACCCTAGCCCTAACTCTAGACCTAACCCTAACCCTAGCCCTAACCCTAGCCCTAACCCTAACCCTAACCCTAGCCCTAACCCTAGCCCTAATGGGAAAATGAAAATAAATTCATTTTTTAAATTTTTCCCTAACTAAGGGGGTGATGAAGGGGGGTTTGATTTATTTTTATAGCGGGTTATTTATCGGATTTTCATGATTGGCAGCCGTCACACACTGAAAGACGCTTTATATTGCAAAAATATTTTTTGCATTACCATATTTTGAGAGCTATAATTTTTCCATATTTGTGTCCACAGAGTCATGTGAGGTCTTGTTTTTTGCGGGACGAGTTGACCTTTTTATTGGTAACATTTTCAGGCACGTGACATTTTTTGATCGCTTTTTATTCCGATTTTTGTGAGGCAGAATGACCAAAAAACAGCTATTTATGAATTTCTTTTGGGGGAGGCGTTTATACCGTTCCGCGTTTGGTAAAATTGATAAAGCAGTTTTATTCTTCGGGTCAGTACAATTACAGCGATACCTCATTTATATCTTTTTTTATGTTTTGGCGCTTTTATACGATAAAAACTATTTTGTAGAAAAAATAATTATTTTTTCATCGCTTTATTCTCAGGACTATAACTTTTTTATTTTTTTGCTGATAATGCTGTATGGCAGCTCTTTTTTTGCGGGACAAGATGACGTTTTCAGCGGTACCATGTTTATTTATATCTGTCTTTTTGATCGCGTGTTATTCCACTTTTTGTTCGGCAGTATGATAATAAAGCGTTTTTTGCTTCGTTTTTTTTTTCTTGCGGTGTTTACTGAAGGGGTTAACTAGTAGGCCAGTTTTATAGGTAGGGCCGTTACGGACGCGGCTATACTAAATATGTGTACTTTTATTGTTTTTTTATTATTATTTAGATAAAGAAATGTATTTATGGGAATCTAATATATAATTGCCTAGAATACTACTTCCTGCAATTTGTGCCAACTTCCGTGGCTTTGTCCGGAGCTAATGTCCGGAGCTAATGTCTGGAGCTAATGTCCGGAGCTAATGTCCGGAGATTAATTGCCTAGAATACTACTTCCTGCAATTTGTGCCAACTTCCGTGGCTTTGTCCGGAGCTAATGTCCGGAGCTAATGTGCGGAGATAATGTCCGGAGCTAATGTCCGGAGCTAATGTCCGGAGCTAATGTCCGGAGCTAATGTCCGGAGATAAGTGACGTCAACAGTGTCCAGTGTCTGATTGGTTGCCGCCTGCTGCGAGCGACCAATCAGAAACGTGCCGTACTGTGACACACTCCGCCCGCCATTTTGGTGTGATTTTTGAATTTTTACCTCACAGCAAGTTTCTACTGCGTGGAGGCGGGCCCAGTGACGTTGCTCTTCAAGCTCCTGCCGAATTTCGTCAAAAAAATGATAATACCATTTACCAAAACTATATATATTTAGTTGTGAAGTGGTTCAGTGACATTTTCACACCAATTTTGAACTTTTGTTTGGTGTTTTCTCCATATACTGCCTATTATTCACTGACTGTTATACTGAGAGACTGCCGTTTATTAACCTCTTCTTTGCCACATTGGGTATATTGCTCTATTATTTGCCACATAAGGACATTGTCCATTATTGCCCAGCAATTTGTCTGCAATGTAAACTGCCTATTTATTAATATCTGCATTCCTGCAAAGAACTATTGCCTATTATTAACTGGCTATTTTCCTACTACCTGACACTGCCTCTTATTAACCTGTTGTTTGCCACCACCACGCTTAAAGCTGTTTAGCTTAGCCAACATGAGCTCTAATAGTAAGGATACTAATGACACAGAGCCCAAAGCTGCTGATGGCGCACGTAAGATTAGGTCTGATAGAAAGTATACTAATAATGCAGAGCAAAAAGACGCCGATGCCGCACGTAAGCGCAAACAGCGTGCTAACAAGAGTACAGAGGATAGATGCAAGCGCATGGACACTGTTAAGTATACTAATGACACAGAGTCCAAAGCTTATGATGGCGCACGTAAGATCAGGTCTGATATAAAGTATGGTAATGATGCAGAGCGAAAAGCCGCCGATGCCGGACGTAAGCGCAAACAGCGTGTTAACAAGAGTACAGAGGATAGATGCAAGTGCCTGGATACTGTTAAGTATACTAATGACACAGAGCCCAAAGCTGCTGATGGCGCACGTAAGATCAGGTCTGATATAAAGTATGGTAATGATGCAGAGCGAAAAGCCGTCGATGCCGCACGTAAGCGCAAACAGTGTGTTAACAAGAGTACAGAGGATAGATGCAAGCGCCTGGATACCGTTAAGTATACTAATGACACAGAGTCCAAAGCTGCTGATGGCGCACGTAAGATCAGGTCTGATATAAAGTATGGTAATGATGCAGAGCGAAAAGCCGCCGATGCTGCACGTAAGCGCAAACAGCGTGCTAACAAGAGTACAGAGGAGAGATGCAAGCGCCTGGACACTGTTAAGTATACTAATGACACAGAGCCCAAAGCTGCTGATGGCGCACGTAACATCAGGTCTGATAATAAGTATACCAATGACGCTGAGCGAAAAGCCGCCGATGCCGCACGTAAGCACAAACAGCGTGCTAACGAGACTACAGAGGACAGACATAAGCGCCTGGACACTGTTAATGCTGCTTGCAATAAACGCATTACTAATGAGTCTTTTGAGGACAAAACTAATCGATTAAGTAATAAAGCTGCTGCTGCACGCTCTCAACGTTGCAAACATAATATTTCCACGTCCTCAGTCATAGATTCTGCCCACAATACAGCTTCTTTGTCTCCATTCATAGAATGTGTGCAGCTTGAAGCTCCTTTAACCGTTGGTAAATCTGCACGTAAGCGCAAACACTGTCCTACTTACACTCCAAATGATAAACGCCGTCGCCTGCACACTGTTAAGTCTGCTTATAAGACATGCTTCACACCTGACTCTTCTAAGGCAACAAACAAACCATTACCAAATGCAGCTGGTGCACGCCGTGAATGGCGCAAAAAAACCGCTTGCACCTCCATATTAATAAACTCTGATCACGATACACCTTCCAACTCCTCAGTGATTGAATCTGTGGACAGTGAAGATCCTCTACCAGGTCCACGCTTTATATATGTTGGCTTACAGAAACATTCCAATGCTCCGTTATCACAACCTGTACCTCAACATCCTACAGGTTTTACTAATGATGACAGTACCATAGTAGAACACTCCTGTGGTCCTATGAACAATTTATGTGAACATTGTGAAGCATTACATTTTAATGCTGAGATACCAGCAGATAAAAATTTTACTCTGTGTTGTCACAAGAGTAAAGTGCATATACCTATACCTCAATATCCCGAGGTCTTTAAACGATTGCTGACAGGGGAGAGTGAGTTCAGTAAGAATCTCATGGAAAATATTCGTAGTATTAACAGCTCATTTGCTTTCGCCTCCATGGGTGCCAATATATCCCCTCCACCTGGACATGGCCCTTACTGTTTCCGTATACATGGACAAATATATCATCGTACTGGAACTCTACATCCCAGTGATGATCAAGTTCCAGCTTATGCCCAACTGTATATTTTGGATACCGCTACCGCGAATGAACAACGTTTAAACTGTGAACAAAATCAAAATTGTCATCCCACTTTGATGAGTATAATTGCTCTTCAGTTAGACAATGTGAATCCCTTTGTTGCTGCCTACAAAATGTTACGAGATGTGGAACATGAAGAACATCTTAAAGCTGAAGCTAATGGCACTCTCATGCCAAATATCATCATGGCCCTTAAACAAGATCGGAATCAAGACCCTTGCCGATATAATAATCCAACTGTCAATGAAGTTGCTGTCGTATTTGAAAATGACAATGGAGAGCCACCATTTAATCGTGATATTTTAATACATTTACAACCGGACCCCAAAAATCCTTTGGCGCCAAGAACACAACAGGTCAGCATTCTACACAGTAATTTAGATGCTTTACTCTATCCTTTATTTTTCCCTTACGGAGACCAGGGCTGGCATGATGGCCTCAAGCAACAAGGGCAAAGTCCACGCAGAGTTACACAACTGCAATATTACTGCCATGTGCTGTCTGTCCGTAATCAGTTTAATCCACTCCTGAATGGTGGCAAACTCACTCAGCAGTACTTAGTGGATGCTTATGTGAAAATCGAGGCAAATCGCCTAAATTATATCCGTCAACACCAAAAGGATTTGAAAGTAGAGGATTATTGTGTACTCCAGGAACATCTCCAGAAAAAATCCATTGAGAAGGGCATCCCCATTGGAAAAACGGTCATTTTACCATCTTCGTTTGAAGGCAGTCCCAGGAATATGCAGCAGCGGTACCAGGATGCCATGGCTATTGTGACTAAATATGGTCGTCCTGATCTATTCATCACCATGACCTGTAATCCGAAATGGAATGAGATTACTGAGAATTTGGAACCTTGGCAGCGTGTGGAACATAGACCTGATTTGGTGGCACGTGTTTTCAAAATAAAACTGGAAGCACTCTTAAAAGACATTAACAATGGATTATTTGGGAAAGTTTGCGCTATGGTTCATGTAATTGAATTTCAAAAACGTGGCCTTCCACACGCTCACATTTTGATTATTCTGGACAGCAACTCCAAATTAAGGACTGAGGAGGACATAGACAATACAGTGTGGGCTGAAATTCCCAATCCTACCCACTACCCTCAGCTCCATAAAATTGTTCTCCAACATATGATTCATGGTCCGTGTGGAGAACACAACCCAAATTCTCCCTGTATGGATCTGGGGAAGTGTACAAAAGGTTTCCCTAAAGATTTGCAACCAAGAACCATCATAGCTAAGGACGCCTATCCTACTTACCGCAGACACTTTGGCCCATCTTTTCAACACCATTCTAACATGATTGATAATTCGTGGGTGGTTCCATATAATCCGTTCCTGCTATTAAAATACAAGTGCCATATAAATGTCGAAGTTTGTGGTTCCATTCAGGCTGTGAAATATTTATTTAAATACGTCTACAAAGGACATGATAAAGCCAATCTTGAAATCTGCCAGACTAACATCCAACATGATGAAACACACCAATTCATGGATTCAAGATATGTCAGTGCACCAGAGGCAGCTTGACGAATATTCTCATATCTAATGCATAAACAATCTCATAGCATCATTCGCCTTGCTGTACATCTACCGCATTCTCAGCCACTCTATTTTCATGAGGATGACTCTATTGGAAACATCAAACAAAAGCTCCATCAAAATTCTACACTTATGGCCTACTTCAAGCTTAATCAGAACGACCATCATGCTCATATTTATTTATACCGTGAAATTCCCGAAAACTATGTTTGGAAAGAAGGTTCTTGGGAAGTTAGAAAGCGAGCAGGTGGTTCTGTGATTGGACAAATGTATACTGTCAGTGTGAAAGACCAAGAACGCTACTATTTAAGATTGTTATTGTTACATGTCAAAGGTGCAACCAGTTTTGACAGCATAAAAACTGTACACGGAGTCACACATGAAACCTTCAAAGATGCGGCATTAGCTCTTGGCTTACTATTTGATGATAGTCTGTGGAGAAATACATTACTTGATGCCAGTATTCTCAACATGCCAGCAGAGCTACGTGACATGTTTGCCTACATTTGTATTTTTGATCCTCCAGCTAAACCTCGGGACTTATGGGATGAATTTAAGGAACACTTTGTAGAAGACTACTGCCATGCATACCACTCCGACACTCTGGAGTGTGTCAATTGTGAAGGCTGTTCTATGACAGATGTCCAACATGTTCTTAAAGCTCATGGCAAAACTTATATTGATTTTAATTTGCCACGTCCAGTCAAGAAACAACACTTCCTCCCACAGTATGATAAAGATTATGAGTTATCAGCAGCTGCTCAAATGAAAGCTACTCTAAATGAGGACCAACTTTTTGCTTTTGATGCTATCACTCAAGCTTTAGAAGACACTAATTCTACAGCAAAGTGTTTTTTCCTTGATGGTCCTGGTGGCAGCGGAAAAACGTACCTATATCATCTACTCCTACATCAGCTAAGAGGACAAGGAGACATTGTGTCACCTGCTGCCACTACTGGAATTGCCGCCAACTTGCTACAAGGTGGACGAACCATTCATTCTCTTTATGGGACTCTAATTCCTGTGAATGAAACATCTGTTTCCAGGATTAAGAATGATACCGATGCAGCAAAAGATTTGCACAGCACTAAACTTTTTATTATTGATGAGTGCACAATGCTATCCAAATATGCATTGCATGTCATTGATAGAGTTTTACGTGATGTCATGACAACAAATGTAGCTCACAAAGAAAAAACACCGTTTGGAGGTAAAGTGATTGTTTTTGGAGGCGACTTTAGACAATGTCTTCCTGTCATCCCTCATGTGACAAGAACTGATGTTGTAGAGAGCTGTATAAAATATTCACAACACTGGCAACATTTTACTCGCCTGCCACTTATTAACAACATGCGCTCCATTGATCCTCACTACAGCAGTTGGTTGCTTCAACTGGGAAATGGTGAACTATCTAATGAACATAACCTTGGAGATGATGTAATTGAAATTCCTCCAGACATGGTATGTACTGGCTCTTTAATAATTGAAATTTTTGGAGATAATCTTTGTATTGATGTGAATGACACCGAAAGTATAAATACAGCTGCATCTCATGCAATTTTATGTCCAAAAAATGAGGACGTTGAGAAAGTCAATTCCCAAGTCATGGATTTATTGATAGGTGACTATACTGAATATATCAGTGATGATTCCATCGATCCTGATGAAGCTGATGACCTCGATCAATACCCACTTGAGTTTTTGAACTCACTATCACCAACTGGTATGCCTTCTCATCGGCTGAAACTTAAAATTGGCACCATTGTCATGTTATTACGTAATGTGAACACGAACAAAGGTCTCTGCAATGGTACGCGGCTCATTGTCACTGCCTTACATGCCAATATCATACTGGCTAAAGTAATTAGTGGGTCAGCAGCAGGAAATGTGGTATTCATTCCACGAATTGATTTGTGTCCATCAGAGACTGGATTACCTTTTAAATTAAGACGGAGACAATTTCCCATCAAGCCCGCATTTGCAATGACCATAAATAAATCTCAAGGCCAGACCCTCCATCGAGTTGGCATTTATCTACCAGAACCTGCTTTTGCCCATGGTCAATTGTATGTTGCTTTTTCCAGGGTGAAGCAATGTTGCAATGTGAGGGTTAAAGTGGTTAATACACCACTTCAAGGACAATTATTGGCTGATAGTACTAAAGTCTTCACACGTAATATTGTGTACAAAAATATTTTAGTTTAAACTTAATTTTCTTTTTTTTCATTATTCAGTTTTTCTAATAACATAGACAGCAATAGGCAAATTCTATGTGTAGAGATAAGGAAAAAAAAATAAATAAAAAAAAATTAGTGTAGCCATAGACATATAGATTTTAAGTATTTATGTAGGAAATACGTATATAACATACGTACTCATTAGCATATAGGGTTAATAACTCTATATCATATCTACATAAATTTAGAAATATGATATATCAATACATATTTTTATAGGTAAGTAGAACACACATTAAGTACAAGATGTAAGATGTGTATCATTCAAATGCCTGTATTTGGTGATAGGAACCTGTATTTGAAGCTCCAGCAGTATAGCTGCTGAGAGATTTCATTTTGTTTTTAAAAAGGGTGAGGTTTTTGTGAACAGGTAAGAGACGGGTGGGATGGCTGTTCACACACATCTCTATCTTCAGGTGTGTTCTGTACATAGAAATGGATATATAGATAGGTACATTTTTAGATAGATAGGGAAAGAATAGAGATTTTGCTTTCACATCAACATTTTTCTGCTATTTGGAGAATTTATGGTGGAAAAAAGGCTATTTCTGCACTTCCTGCCTAAGGGCTGACCCACGCCACTCTTGCTGTAAGTTGCATGCAATGTATACGGAATTTGTACTTCACTTGCGGCAGGTGCGGCACATGTGGTTTCTGCTGTTTTCGCCACAAAATCTCCACTTACCAGTGTTTTTGTTGTGGCTGCATTTAATGCAATTGCCAAAGCCGCGTTTGCTGCATTTACTGCAAGTTAACTCCAAGCTTCATCTACATTGCATGGCACTTGCTGAAAGTGTGTTGTAGGTCAGTTCTTTGGTGCCAAGTGTGGAAGTTGTATTGTTTTTAACCCCTTCATGACCCAGCCTATTTTGACCTTAAAGACCTTGCCGTTTTTTGCAATTCTGACCAGTGTCCCTTTATGAGGTAATAACTCAGGAATGCTTCAACGGATCCTAGCGGTTCTGAGATTGTTTTTTCGTGACATATTGGGCTTCATGTTAGTGGTAAATTTAGGTCAATAAATTCTGCGTTTATTTGTGATAAAAACGGAAATTTGGCGAAAATTTTGAAAATTTCGCAATTTTCACATTTTGAATTTTTATTCTGTTAAACCAGAGAGATATGTGACACAAAATAGTTAATAAATAACATTTCCCACATGTTTACTTTACATCAGCACAATTTTGGAAACAACATTTTTTTTGTTAGGAAGTTATAAGGGTTAAAATTTGACCAGCGATTTGTCATTTTTACAACGAAATTTACAAAACCATTTTTTTTAGGGACCACCTCACATTTGAAGTCAGTTTGAGGGGTCTATATGGCTGAAAATACCCAAAAGTGACACCATTCTAAAAACTGCACCCCTCAAGGTACTCAAAACCACATTCAAGAAGTTTATTAACCCTTCAGGTGCTTCACAGCAGCAGAAGCAACATGGAAGGAAAAAATGAACATTTAACTTTTTAGTCACAAAAATTATCTTTTAGCAACAATTTTTTTATTTTCCCAATGGTAAAAGGAGAAACTGAACCACGAAAGTTGTTGTCCAATTTGTCCTGAGTACGCTGATACCTCATATGTGGGGGTAAACCACTGTTTGGGCGCACGGCAGGGCTTGGAAGGGAAGGAGCGCCATTTGACTTTTTGAATCAAAAATTGGCTTCACTCTTTAGCGGACACCATGTCACGTTTGGAGAGCCCCCGTGTGCCTAAAAATTGGAGCTCCCCCACAAGTGACCCCATTTTGGAAACTAGACGCCCCAAGGAACTTATCTAGATGCATAGTGAGCACTTTGAACCCCCAGGTGCTTCACAAATTAATCCGTAAAAATGAAAAAGTACTTTTTTTTCACAAAAAAATTCTTTTAGCCTCAATTTTTTCATTTTCACATGGGCAACAGGATAAAATGGATCCTAAAATGTGTTGGGCAATTTCTCCTGAGTACACCAATACCTCACATGTGGGGGTAAACCACTGTTTGGGCACATGGTAAGGCTCGGAAGGGAAGGAGCGCCATTTGACTTTTTGAATGAAAAATTATTTCCATCGTTAGCGGACACCATGTCGCGTTTGGAGAGCTCCTGTGTGCCTAAACATTGGCGCTCCCCCACAAGTGACCCCATTTTGGAAACTAGACCCCCCAAGGAACTTATTTAGATGCCTAGTGAGCACTTTAAACCCTCAGGTGCTTCACAAATTGATCTGTAACAATGAAAAAGTACTTTTTTTTCACAAAAAAATTCTTTTCGCCTCAATTTTTTCATTTTCACATGGGCAGTAGGGTAAAATGGATCATAAAGTTTGTTGGGCAATTTCTCCCGAGTACGTCGATACCTCATATGTGGGGGTAAACCACTGTTTGGGCACTCGGCAGGGCTCGGAAGGGAAGGCGCGCCATTTGACTTTTTGAATGGAAAATTAGCTCCAATTGTTAGCGGACACCATGTTGCGTTTGGAGAGCCCCTGTGTGCCTAAACATTGGAGCTCCCCCACAAGTGACCCCATTTTGGAAACTAGACCCCCCAAGGAACTTATCTAGATGCATATTGAGCACTTTAAACCCCCAGGTGCTTCACAGAAGTTTATAACGCAGAGCCATGAAAATAAAAAATAATTTTTCTTTCCTCAAAAATGATTTTTTAGCCTGGAATTTCCTATTTTGCCAAGGATAATAGGAGAAATTGAACCCCAAATATTGTTGTCCTGTTTGTCCTGAGTACGCAGATACCCAATATGTGGGGGTAAACCACTGTTTGGGCGCACGGCAGGGCTTGGAAGGGATGGCACGCCATTTGGCTTTTTAAATGGAAAATTAGCTCCAATCATTAGCGGACACCATGTCACGTTTGGAGAGCCCCTGTGTGCCTAAACATTGGAGATCCCCCAGAAATGACACCATTTTGGAAACTAGACCCCCAAAGGAACTAATCTAGATGTGTGGTGAGGACTTTGAACCCCCAAGTGCTTCACAGAAGTTTATAACGCAGAGCCATGAAAAAAAAAAAAAAATTATTTTCTCAAAAATGATCTTTTAGCCTGCAATTTTTTATTTTCCCAAGGGTAACAGGAGAAATTTGACCCCAAAAGTTGTTGTCCAGTTTCTCCTGAGTATGATGATACCCCATATGTGGGGGTAAATCACTGTTTGGGCACATGCCGGGGCTCGGAAGTGAAGTAGTGACGTTTTGAAATGCAGACTTTGATGGAATGCTCTGTGGGCGTCACGTTGCGTTTGCAGAGCCCCTGATGTGGCTTAACAGTAGAAACACCCCACAAGTGACCCCATTTTGGAAACTAGACCCCCAAAGGAACTTATCTAGATGTGTGGTGAGCACTTTGAACCCCCAAGTGCTTCATAGAAGTTTATAATGCAGAGCCGTGAAAATAATAAATACGTTTTCTTTCCTCAAAAATAATTATTTAGCCCAGAATTTTTTATTTTCCCAAGGGTTACAGAAGAAATTGGACCCCAAAAGTTGTTGTCCAGTTTCTCCTGAGTACGCTGATACCCCATATGTGGGGGTAAACCACTGTTTGGGCACATGCCGAGGGTCGGAAGTGAAGTAGTGACGTTTTGAAATGCAGACTTTGATGGAATGCTCTGTGGGCGTCACGTTGCGTTTGCAGAGCCCCTGATGTGGCTTAACAGTAGAAACCCCCCACAAGTGACCGCATTTTGGAAACTAGACCCCGAAAGGAACTTATCTAGATGTGTGGTGAGCACTTTGAACCCCCAAGTGCTTCATAGAAGTTTATAATGCAGAGCCGTGAAAATAATAAATACGTTTTCTTTCCTCAAAAATAATTATTTAGCCCAGAATTTTTTATTTTCCCAAGGGTTACAGGAGAAATTGGACCCCAAAAGTTGTTGTCCAGTTTCTCCTGAGTACGCTGATACCCCATGAGTGGGGGTAAACCACTGTTTGGGCACACGGCGGGGCTCAGAAG
Source organism: Ranitomeya imitator (assembly GCF_032444005.1). Classification (NCBI taxonomy): domain Eukaryota; kingdom Metazoa; phylum Chordata; class Amphibia; order Anura; family Dendrobatidae; genus Ranitomeya; species Ranitomeya imitator. The sequence goes on from NC_091288.1 coordinate 99,767,693, forward strand.
GGAAGTAGTGACTTTTGAAATGCAGACTTTGATGGAATGGTCTGCGGGTGTCACGTTGCGTTTGCAGAGCCCCTGGTGTGCCTAAACAGTAGAAACCCCCACAAGTGACCCCATTTTAGAAATTAGACCCCCCAAGGAACTTATCTAGATATGTGGTGAGCACTTTGAACCCCCAAGTGCTTCACAGACGTTTACAACGCAGAGCCGTGAAAATAAAAAATCATTTTTCTTTCCTCAAAAATTATGTTTTAGCAAGCATTTTTTTTGATTCACAAGGGTAACAGGAGAAATTGGACCCCAGTAATTGTTGCGCAGTTTGTCCTGAGTATGCTGGTACCCCATATGTGGGGGTAAACCACTGTTTGGGCACACGTCAGGGCTCGGAAGTGAGGGAGCACCATTTGACTTTTTGAATACGAGATTGGCTGGAATCAATGGTGGCGCCATGTTGCGTTTGGAGACCCCTGATGTGCCTAAACAGTGGTAACCCCTCAATTCTACCTCCAACACTAACCCCAACACACCCCTAACCCTAATCCCAATTGTAGCCATAACCCTAAACACAACCCTAACCGCAACACACCCCTAACCACAACCCTAACCCCAACACACCCCTAACCATAACCACAACCCTAATTCCAACCCTAACCCTAAGGCTATGTGCCCACGTTGCGGATTCGTGTGAGATATTTTCGCACCATTTTTGAAAAATCCGCGGGTAAAAGGCACTGCGATTTACCTGCGGATTTTCCGCGGATTTCCAGTGTTTTTTGTGCGGATTTCACCTGCGGATTCCTATTGAGGAACAGGTGTAAAACGCTGCGGAATCCGCACAAAGAATTGACATGCTGCGGAAAATACAACACAGCGTTTCCGCGCGGTATTTTCCGCACCATGGGCACAGCGGATTTGGTTTTTCATATGTTTACATGGTACTGTAAACCTGATTGAACACTGCTGCGGATCCGCAGCCAAATCCGCACCGTGTGCACATAGCCTAATTCTAAAGGTATGGGCACACGCTGCGGAAAACGCTGCGGATCCGCAGCAGTTTCCCATGAGTTTACAGTTCAATGTAAACCTACGGGAAACAAAAATCGCTGTGCCCATGCTGCGGAAAAACTGCACGGAAACGCAGCGGTTTACATTCCGCAGCATGTCACTTCTTTGTGCGGATTCCGCAGCGGTTTTACAACTGCTCAAATAGAAAATCGCAGTTGTAAAACCGCAGTGAAATGCGCAGAAAAACCGCGGTAAATCCGCCATAAATCCGCAGCGGTTTAGCACTGCGGATTTATCAAATCCGCAGCGGAAAAATCCGCAGAGGACCAGAATACGTGTGCACATACCGAAACCCTAACCCTAGCCCTAACCCTACCCCTAGCCCTAACCCTAACCCTACCCCTATCCCTAACCCTACCCCTACCCCTACCCCTACCCCTAACCCTACCCCTAACCCTAACCCTACCCCTAACCCTACCCCTAACCCTAACCCTACCCCTACCCCTAACCCTAACCCTACCCCTAACCCTAACCCTAACGATATTCTAACATTAGTGGAAAAAAAAATTTCTTTATTTTTTTATTGTCCCTACCTATGGGGGTGACAAAGGGGGGGGGGGTCATTTATTATTTTTTTTATTTTGATCACTGAGATATAATCTATCTCAGTGATCAAAATGCACTTTGGAACGAATCTGCCGGCCGGCAGATTCGGCGGGCGCACTGCGCATGCGCCCGCCATTTTGGAAGATGGCGGCGCCCAGGGAGAAGACGGACGGGACCCCGGCTGGATCGGTAAGTATGATGGGGTGGGGGGGGACCACGGGGGGGGGATCGGAGCACGGGGGGGAATTGGAGTGCGGGAGGGGTGGAACGGAGCACGGGGGGCGTGGAACGGAGCACGGGGGGGCTGGAATGGAGCACGGGGGGGTGGAACGGAGCACCGGGGGGGTGGATCGGAGTGCAGGGGGGGTGATTGGAGCACGGGGGGGTGATTGGAGCACGGGGGGAGCGGACAAGAGCACGGGGGGGAGCGGAGCACTGGACGGAGGGGAGCCGGAGCAGTGTACCGGCCAGATCGGAGGGCTGGGGGGGCGATCGGTGGGGTGGGGTGGGGGCACACTAGTATTTCCAGCCATGACCGATGATATTTCAGCATCGGCCATGGCTGGATTGTAATATTTCACCCGTTATAATAGGTGAAATATTACAAATCGCTCTGATTGGCAGTTTCACTTTCAACAGCCAATCAGAGCGATCGTAGCCACGAGGGGGTGAAGCCACCCCCCCTGGGCTAAACTACCACTCCCCCTGTCCCTGCAGATCGGGTGAAATGGGAGTTAACCCTTTCACCCGATCTGCAGGGACGCGATCTTTCCATGACGCCGCATAGGCGTCATGGGTCGGAATGGCACCGACTTTCATGACGCCTACGTGGCGTCATGGGTCGGGAAGGGGTTAACATTACTTCTGCAAATATCAGAAACATGCAGATGTGAAAGAGGTCTGAGTATTAAGAAATAGGAATCAGTTAGTTAGGACCCATCAGTTCAAAGGCTACCGTGATGTGGTTGATGGGCATGCTTATATTAGCCCATCGGTGTACTATGAACGTTGATTTCTTAAATTTTACACTTCTGTAAAAATAAACACAAAAAATTTGGGTACACAAAAAGGCTTTTATTTCTGTTGTACCTATTAGAATTATTTAAAATTAAGGCTTAGCTAAGCCCAAGAGATGATTAAAAACGTTTCATACCAACCCATCAGATGTAAAATTACTGTGAAAATACCTGATGGGCACACAAGTATGCGCCAGTATGGGTACTAAGAGCCTTTCCACATAATAATGAAATATTTTAAAATGTCATAGAACATACCAATATACATAGTTATTGATACATATTATTTATTATTTACATTATTGTTCTTAAGCAAAGAACCATTGTTGTGGCATTTGCCACAACACGCAAAGTTGTCGTCTGATGTCTTTCATCCCTCCCCTCATAAGCATGTTCATGGATCCTGTGTAACTGTACCTTAAATAACAAGAATTGTCAAGAGCTGGTGAGTGCAGCCATTTTTTGTTCTTTCTTACTATTATTTATTGATTGTATTATTCTTACATTTGAATAAATAAAGTATATATGGATTCTAGACTCCCGATTCTTTAGAATCGGGCTGCCATCTAGTAATATATATATTTTTTTCATTATTTAGGATTTTTTTTTTCTATTTTTTTTTTTTACACATTTTGAAAATTTTTTTTTTACTTTTTTACATTGTCCCGGGGGGGACATCACAGATCACTGATCTAACAGTTTGCACAGCACTCTGTCAGATCAGTGATCTGACTTGCAGCACTGCAGGCTTACCAAGCGCCTGCTCTGAGCAGGCACTTGGTAAGCCACCTCCCTCCCTGCAGGACCCGGATGCCATGGCGATCTTGGATCCGGGCCTGCAGCAGGGAGGGAGGTAAGGAGTCCCTCGCAGCAACGCGATCACATCGCGTTGCTGCGGGGGTCTCAGGGAAGCCTGCAGGGAGCCCCCTCCCTGCGCGATGCTTCCCTGTACCGCCGGCACATCGCGATCATGTTTGATCGCGGTGTGTCGGGGGTTAATGTCCCGGGGGCGGTCCGTGACCGCTCCCGGCACATAGTGCCGGATGTCAGCTGCGATAGGCAGCTGACACCCGGCCGCGATTGGCCGTGCTCCCCCCGTGAGCGCGGCCAATCGCGTATGACGTGCTATCCCGTCGGTGGTCATACGGGCCCACCCCACCTCGACGGGATAGTTCATCTAATGTCAGAAAGGGGTTAAGGCTAAGGGACCCATGCCAGCATCCTGTGTGCCACCTACGCTAAACGCCTGATTCGCATCCACCAGCCATAAGTCAGGCCATGGTCACACTAACGATGAATACGGACGAGTGCTATGTGATAAAACATCGCATAGCACTCGGACCAGTATTCATCTATGGGGCAGCTCACATCACAGTTTTTTTGCTCAACCATATTATACGTGCAAGTGAAATTGCAGCATGCTGCGATTGTCACCAAAACTCGGTCAAGTCTCTGCTTACTCGCACCCATATACGCCTATGACACAGCGCACATCACTGGAATATCATCCAAGTGATGTGTGGTATACGCTGACCCCTGCAATGGAGGAGATGCCATATGCCATACGCTCGTCTGACGCTAGCCTTATTCTGTATATATACACTGCACAGTACCACTTCTCCTGTCCTGTATATATACAGTATACTGCACAGTACCACTTCTCCTGTTCTGTTCTCGGAGAGTTATTATTTTCAGTTTTTCTATGGAAAATTAAAAAAAAATTGGAAAACCCATTTAAGTGGATTATCCCAAGTACAGTAATCCCCTATCCCGAGAACTTTACAATCGCTGGAGTCCAACTGCTGGGACCTCCATGATCCCGAGAACTGGAGCTCTAAAGAGCACCATGCAAATGTACCTGTGGTCGATCATGTGCACTGTGGCGCCATTCACATATGGCTCTTCAAATAACTCCTTTAAGACGAGTTTTGAAGGGCATGACAAAGTATAGCAAAATCCACTGATCGGGTGTGGTGGGGGAGTGTTATAGGATGTGGGCTGGTGGGGTTTGTGTGGCAGGGCTGCTTTTTTGTCCCAGTCCGGCCCTGTGCAGATCTCACAATACATATGGAGGACAGGTTATGAGTGACAGACACCGCACTACTCATAAAGAGAAGATTGAGAGTGAAAGATCCCACACTACGCATCAAGAGGAGGTAATGACTGATCACGTATGTTGGATAAAAGGCTGTTAGAGAATGACAGAGACTGCACTAATAATAATAATCTTTATATAGCGCCAACATATTCCGCAGCGCTTTACCAGTCGATGCATCAGACAGGGAGGGCGCCTTGATATTGACAGACCACGCACTACACAGGGAAGGAAGTAAGATAGGGACAGACCCTGTACTTCACATGGATGGCAGATAGTGACAAACCCTATACTACAGCTGGAGAAATGGTAAAGAGTGACAGACCCTGCACTAGACATGGAAGGCAGATTGTGACCAACCCTATACTACAGCTGGAGAACTGGTAAAGAGTAGAGTATAAAGTCACTGCACTAGTACAAATTGAGGAATTTTGCTTCAAGTGAAACATTTAAAACAGGCGGCAGGTGAACTGACAGGCAAATTAACATTTCTCTAAGTAGGAACAGAAAATGTCAATATGGATGGTTGCAGTAAAAATGAATGGACAAAATCCAAAATAGGGGAAGTTATGCACAAGGGTCAAAAATGATGCCACACTGATTAAATATGTCAATAAGACTGTAATTCTGTAAGTGGTAAAGTTGTGTATGCAGACACGAATGTGTCTTGGGAAAAGCTGGGTAGCGTTGCAGCAGAAGCTGACACCAGTGGCTATTTAGCGAATGCTGGCACGTATTGTCTCTGAAGCAGATTCAGATAAAACAGGTGGGCGCTGTCATATAAGTTAGGGAGTCGAATCCAATGGCGATAGCGCAGTTGTGGAAACAGGTACAGCAATACCCCAGGAGCATATGAGAGATGCAGCTGCAGGAGCCGGCGTTGGTGGATGAGCGGGAGATGCTGGTACACGTGTGTCAGAGCACGGGGTAGCTACCTATGGGGATGCTGCCTTATACTACAGGGTCTGTGTATGGGGCTGCTGTCTTATACTACAAGGTCTGCCTATGGGGTGCTGTCTTGTGCTATAGAGTCGGCCTATGGGGTGCTGTCTTATACTGCAGGGTCTGACTATGGGGGCTGCCTTGTGCTACACAGTCTGCCTATGGGGGTGCATCATACAATATAGAGTAGGCCTATGGGGAGTGCATTATACTATATTTAAGACGATCTGGTGCATTATACTATATGGAGGTTATCTAAGGGGCCATCATACAGTGTGGGGATTACAGTGAAGGAGACATCAAACAGTTTGGGGGCTACTAAAGGGCCTGTATACTGTGTGGGTTGTACTATATCGTGAGGGGGCATTATACTGTGTATACGAGAGCATCATACTGTGTATAGGGGAGCCGTACAGGGGGGAGACTCATGACATTATTCAATGTTAGGTGGGCACTTATTGTTATAGGGGAACTCAGGTTACTGTGACTATCAAAGGGGCACACAGAGGGCATTATTACTTTCTAGGGGGCAAAATATGGGCACTGTTTTCTCGGGCACTTGCACCCGGCATTACTATATTATAGAGGGGTGCTTTAGAATTTAGAAGGCACAGAGAACCACACAGCAGGTGCAGTAATAGGGACACATACAGCAGCAGCGGCTCAGCATTGGGGTATCAGCAGGATGAGGAGTTTGTGCAGGTTGGAGATAGATGGTGATGGCTGGAATATGAGAAGTGAAATGTGTCTTTGTTGTATTCTCTGCAGCTGAGTTGTGACTGGAAGAAGTTCGTCTGGGCCAGATAAATAAGACGGGAAAAGTGAACGATTCCATCAGAAAGAACGTGAGCGGTAAGACATTATCTGTAACTGTGCTGTGATCTCTCATATGTTCTGTAGGACTGGTATCTACCACTGACCATATGGTAGTAATATCTATGCTGGTCTTTTGAGTTGCCCACAAGGGCAGCAGGGTACTCGGTACCGGGTCCAGTCTTAAAGGGGATGTCACAGTGGCTGTGACCGGGTGTCAGATCTTATGGATCTCCTAAAAGTAAACCCACAGAACCACGACAACAAACCTCCCAAGGGTGAGCTGGCCTGGTGGACCACCCCCAATACAGGGAGCGTTAGGGGCAGGCCCAAGGGAGACTATTGCCACAGAAGCTGATACCGGGGTACAGGAAGTAGGAGAGGAAAGACGCGGAAGTGGCTAAGGCGGAGACACAGGAAAGAGTGACCATGACTGAAACACAGAGTGGACTGGATATGGCGGACGCCCAGGACAGACAGGGTATGACAGAGACAGAGGATGGACAGGATATGGCGGAGACACTGGACAAGCAGGATATAGAGGATGCCCAGGACAGACAGGGTATGGCGAAGACACTGTACAAGCAGGATATGGCGGATGACCAGGACAGACAGGATAAGGCGTAGACACAAGACGGACAGAGTATCGCACTGGAGAGAACAAAGCACAGAGGGACCTGGGTCAAGTGAGGACAAATGACAAACAGGCAAAGGACAGAGAGAGAGGCTACCTGATAAAGGAAGCATCAGTAGAACATCCAGGTCAGGAAACCAGCAGCATCATGGAAAGGAGGAGCGGAACGAACAAAGGTCGGCCAGATGGAGTGCACGTGTGCCGCTGGAGCCGGAGGGAGGAGTGCGCACGTGCCACCGCCGGGAGCCAGAAGCCAGCGAGGAGACCGGAAGTCGGGAGGCCAGGTGGTGCGCGTACACACCAGGGACACGCAGAGCCGGACAAGTGTGCCGGGAGCCGGCAGAAGACCCAGCTGGAGCGGCAGCAGTGGGGAAAGCACGCCAGGAGAGGTAAGTATGCTGCAAACCAGGTGTGGCAGGTGTCACACCCGGTCCGTGGCCCTGGGCCTTACTGTAAAAGGGGAACGGTCTTTTAAGGGGAATTGTGGTAAATTCTGTTGTGACGCCACCAGTGGTGTTCGGTCAATTGGGAGACTGACGCTGCTTTAGAAGGGGTCCTCTGGGGGATGTTGTTGCATCAATGATGGTGACACTTCCCACAGGTGAAGCAGGGACTCCAGGGCTCCCAAGGTGTGTGGGCCAGATGGTATAAGCCGACGAATAAGGAGAGGACACAAATTGTAAAGTCTATACCTGGTTTACTGTAGATGTAACAGGCCTCAGTCCAGGGTAGCAGGTACAGGTGTAGTTAGGGTACTTTTGGCTTGGAGGCAATTGGGGAATCCCTCTCCCCGGTGAGGTCCGTAAGCCTTTCCAACTAGCGCTGTCCTATGAGGTCCCTGCTGCTTGAAGCTGTTTACCAAAGTCCTCTTTCCCCCTGTCGGTACTTGCACGACGGGCAGTTTGAGCCATTTTACAGGGATTCTATCATGCCCTGGGCTCTGTGTACTAGTTATGAAAGACTATGAAAGACAAGAAGAGTGAGAAACCCCCCACTACACATGGAGAAGAGGAAACAGTGACAGATTCCCTACACTACACATGAATGATAGGGAGAGTGATAGATCTCGCACTACACATGAAGAGCAGGTACAGAGTGATGGGCCAACTACTATAGATGGGGAGCAAAGAATGACAGAGCCTGCACTACGAATGGAAGGCAGGTAGGGAGTGACTGCTCCCGCCGTATAGATAGCGGCAGGCAGAGAGTAACAGAACCCATACTATACATGGAGGGAAGACAGACCCTACACTACAAATGGGGGGGCATTAAAAGTGACAGACCTTGCACTTCATAGTTTTCTGCATTGGAACCTTGTTTACAGGTTGTTGGACCAGATGGCACTGAAACCATGAATGGCTCAAATGTCTCCTTTAGAAGAAAATGTGGATCTTCTGTGCCAAGAGAGAGTACAGTCCATGGGAGACATTTTGCTGACACTGAGTAGGGAGGAGGAAGTGTTTAAAGTGAGGACTGCAACGTTTCATCTTTTCATTAAACCTTGGTGGGCAGGCTCGGACTGGCCCACCGGGGAACCGGAGGATCCTCCGGTGGGCCCTGACACTGGCATCTGCTGGCAGGGCCTCCCCCCGCTCCAGGGCCCCCCCCGCCGCCGCCCGCCCGCTCGCTCGCCTGCTCGCCTTGAATACTCACCCTGCCTGCTCCAGCGATGGTCTCTGCGTCTGCACTGCAGCTCGTCCTGAACGAGCGGTCACGTGACACCGCTCATTAAGATCATGAATATGCGCATATTCATGATCTTAATGAACGGTGTCACATGACCGCTCAAGCAGGAAGAAGGTGCTGCGCCGGCGCCGCCGCCTGGAGTCGGGACAGAGCGCGAGGTATGTCGGCACGGCCGTGCAGTGGGACAGGTGAGTATGAGGGACGGGGGGACGGGGGAACGGGGGGGATGAAGGAGGACATAAGCCGGCGCGCCGAGCAGGAGCGGAGAGATAAGCCTGCATACAGGGGGGAATATGAGCCATGCAGGGGGGGATATAAGCCATGCAGGGGGGAATATGAGCCATGCAGGGGGGGATATAAGCCATGCAGGGGGGAATATGAGCCATGCAGGGGGGATATAAGCCATGCAGGGGGGAATATGAGCCATGCAGGGGGGAATATGAGCCATGCAGGGGGGAATATGAGCCATGCAGGGGGGAATATGAGCCATGCAGGGGGGGATATAAGCCATGCCGGGGGGAATATAAGCCATGCAGGGGGGGATATGAGCCATGCAGGGGGGGATATGAGCCATGCAGGGGGGAATATGAGCCATGCAGGGGGGGATATAAGCCATGCAGGGGAGAATATGAGCCATGCAGGGAGGAATATGAGCCATGCAGGGGGGAATATAAGCCATGCAGGGGGGATATAAGCCATGCAGGGGGGAATATGAGCCATGCAGGGGGGAATATGAGCCATACAGGGGGGAATATGAGCCATGCAGGGGGGAATATGAGCCATACAGGGGGGAATATGAGCCATGCATACAGGAGGGGTAATATGAGCTATGTATATGGGATAGGAGGGAGATGAGCCATGCATACAGGAGGGGGGTCATTATACAGTATGGAGCATCATGTGTGGCCGTTATACAGTATGGAGCATCATTTGTGGTCATTATACAGTATTGAGCATTATGTGTGGCCATTATACAGTATTGAGCATTATGTGGGATCATTATACAGTATGGAGCATCATGTGCGGCCGTTATACAGTATGGAGCATGTGTGGTCATTATACAGTATTGAGCATTATGTGGGATCATTATACAGTATGGAGCATCATGTGCGGCCGTTATACAGTATGGAGCATCATTTGTGGTCATTATACAGTATTGAGCATTATGTGTGGCCATTATACAGTATGGAGAACTGTGTGGCCGTTATACACTATAGAGCATCATGTGTGGTGGCCGTTATACAGTATTGAGCATCATGTGCGGTCATTATACAGTATGGAGCACTGTGTGGCCATATTTTTTTGTTTATAATTATTGTATATAAAACAGTGTGATCAGCAATGCTAAATGGCTGCGGTTGGGACGTGGATATGGGTGTGACTAGTTGTGAAATGGGTCTAGTCAGAGGCGTGGCCTAAAATTTGCCGCGGCGCACTACGCGCGCCGCAAACTTTATACCTCCTTCCCTTCTTCAAAAGTTGGGAGGTATGGTACCACATTTGCCAGATCACGGCAAGTTCCGCAAATCCCATAGAGAATGACTGAGGCCGAACGCAGTGTTGCCATAAGTGATCCGTTACGTGGCAGATGCAGAAAAACTGCCCGATCTGCTGCAAAAGGCGACTTTCACATCAGCGATTTTTGCCAAAGTCACTGCCGATAGTGTCATACTCACCAAAAGGGGAGGCAGCTCTAAAAGTGCCTAGGGCAGCAGAAACTCTAAATACGGCCCTGGGGGGCTACATTATATTCTGTGGGGGGACTGCATTATACTCAAAGTACTACATTATATTATGGGGGGCTACATCATACTATATGAGGGGTTACAGTATACTCTATGGGGGGCTGCATTATATTCTGTGGTGGGGCTGCATTATTCTCTCAGGGGACTACATAATATTATGGGGGCTACATCATACTATATGAGGGGGCTACAGTATACTCTATGGGGGGGCTGCATTATATTCTGTGGTGGAACTGCATTCTCTCAGGGGACTACATTATATTCTGTGCTGGGTGGCATTATACTATATGAGGGGGGACTGCATTATACCCTATGGGGGTGCTACATTATATTCTATGGTGGGGACTGTGTCATACCTGAGAGGGTTGCATTATATTTTGTGGGGTGCTGCATTATATTCTATGAGAGGGGACTGCATTATATTTTATGAGGGGGCTACATTATATTCTGTGAGGGGGCTACCCCAACCCTTGCTACATTATTAAGACGTGAACTACCTTATATTATACCCTGATATTAGCGCTTTTTACCGCACAATTGGTGGTCTTGTATCTATTTCTATGTAGCTACATAGTGGGCCCCAAGAATGATTTTCTCTGGTGGGCCCAAGGTGCTCCAGTCCGACGCTGTTGGTGGGGGTTATAATTGTGTATACAAAATGTGGACCCCTTGAAGCGTGGTAATGCAAAATGTCCGTCGTCCTTTTTCCTCTCTCCACATCTCCCCACACCCCTCTGCACCTTACCATCTAAGATGAAACTCATGAAATAAAGGACTTTTCATTCAAGATGCCATGGTAAGTGCCGCATACTTTTTTCTGAATTATGTATATATATAAATATATTGCAATACTAATTATATACAATATAATCAATTGCCAGAATGCATTGTCTGTCACTTGTAGTTCCAGAACAGAGCCGGATTATAAGCTATATTGTCCCGCTATAGTTAGCCCTAAATTAATGGATCTGACTTCACTCATCTTGTGTCACACTCAAATAGAAAAGAGTTGTGAAGGCATTTGACATATATCAATGTGTGATTACTATTTCAACTGTGAAGGGATGGTTATGGGTGTGATAGATTCATTAAATTATACTTTTATATAGCCACACCCTTCAAAAAGCCATTTTTGCTGTGACCTGCTGCTCACGTATCATCCAATGAAGAGTCCTTAACAGCGGTTCCATCGAAGACATCTCAAATATCTGGCATCAAGACTACTTAAATAAAGAAAAACTTTGTCACACATTTTTTAAAGAATTTTTGGGACGAATACTATTTTCCTGCCAATATTTTTAAAGCACTCCTGAAATATTGCAGATTTACTTTCAGGTCATTAAGCCCAATTATAGACTGACACTTCCTGTTCTGTTGAGGTTATTTTTGAGTAATCATCTCTTTATTATCACAGTCACTATTATATTACGATTGCACAGGATAACACCATTCAGAATAAATCAATGGTCACAGCTCATCTCTTTTCCCTCCCTGCATATTGACCTCTAAACAGGTCACAAATGCTTAATATTTTTTCTGTAGAAATAATGAACTTCATTCTGTTGTCTCTGAATTCTGTTAAATGTAACTTTTCAATTTTTTCCATGAGTTTCTGGGTTTAATTAATAAAAACAAATATAAATGACATTTAATTTAAAGTGGAACTGCGCTATGAAGTAGCTTTTCAGAATAAACTGTCATCATTAGGGTTGGTGCAAATCCATTTGCAAGTCCTGATCCATCAGACACACAGGGCCGGCGTTCGGGGCAGGCAGACCAGGCAGACGCCTGGGGACCCCAGTCACAAAGGGGGCCCCCTGCTTCTGCCGTCCCTTTATGAAGTGCCCAGAGGGTGTACAGCAGTGAATAAGCAGTGAGTCCTGGAGAGTCTCTCCCAAACCCCCTCCAGCCCCCCTCCCTCTTTCTCGCTGCCTGCAGTCAGGTTAGAAGTTGCAAGTGTGGGGGAGGCGTCTGATTACAGAACAGCAGACAGAAGTCAGAGCCGGGCCAGGAGGAAGATGCCTGCAGCTCTGTGTGTCTGTATCCTCTCCCCTTATCATGGCTGCTTCTAGCACTGTCCTGGGAATGGATCTGTACAAGTGAAGCCGCAGAACCTGGTAAGAATACATATACAGTGGGGCAAAAAAGTATTTAGTCAGTCAGCAATAGTGCAAGTTCCACCACTTAAAAAGATGAGAGGCATCTGTAATTTACATCATAGGTAGACCTCAACTATGGGAGACAAACTGAGAAAAAAAAATCCAGAAAATCACATTGTCTGTTTTTTTTATCATTTTTTTGCATATTATGGTGGAAAATAAGTATTTGGTCAGAAACAAACAATCAAGATTTCTGGCTCTCACAGACCTGTAACTTCTTCTTTAAGAGTCTCCTCTTTCCTCCACTCATTACCTGTAGTAATGGCACCTGTTTAAACTTGTTATCAGTATAAAAAGACACCTGTGCACACCCTCAAACAGTCTGACTCCAAACTCCACTATGGTGAAGACCAAAGAGCTGTCAAAGGACACCAGAAACAAAATTGTAGCCCTGCACCAGGCTGGGAAGACTGAATCTGCAATAGCCAACCAGCTTGGAGTGAAGAAATCAACAATGGGAGCAATAACTAGAAAATGGAAGACATACAAGACCACTGATAATCTCCCTCGATCTGGGGCTCCACGCAAAATCCCACCCCGTGGGGTCAGAATGATCACAAGAACGGTGAGCAAAAATCCCAGAACCACGCGGGGGGACCTAGTGAATGAACTGCAGAGAGCTGGGACCAATGTAACAAGGCCTACCATAGGTAACACACTACGCCACCATGGACTCAGATCCTGCAGTGCCAGACGTGTCCCACTGCTTAAGCCAGTACATGTCCGGGCCCGTCTGAAGTTTCCCAAAGAGCATTTGGATGATCCAGAGGAGTTTTGGGAGAATGTCCTATGGTCTGATGAAACCAAACTGGAACTGTTTGGTAGAAACACAACTTGTCGTGTTTGGAAGAAAAAGAATACTGAGTTGCATCCATCAAACACCATACCTACTGTAAAGCATGGTGGTGGAAACATCATGCTTTGGGGCTGTTTCTCTGCAAAGGGGTCAGGACGACTGGACCGGGTACATGAAAGAATGAATGGGGCCATGTATTGTGAGATTTTGAGTGCAAACCTCCTTCCATCAGCAAGGGTATTGAAGATGAAATGTGGCTGGGTCTTTCAACATGACAATGATCCACAGCACACCGCCAGGGCAACAAAGGAGTGGCTTCGTAAGAAGCATTTCAAGGTCCTGGAGTGGCCTAGCCAGTCTCCAGATCTCAACCCTATAGAAAACCTTTGGAGGGAGTTGAAAGTCCGTGTTGCCAAGCGAAAAGCCAAAAACATCACTGCTCTAGAGGAGATCTGCATGGAGGAATGGGCCAACATACCAACAACAGTGTGTGGCAACCTTGTGAAGACTTACAAAAAACGTTTGACCTCTGTCATTGCCAACAAAGGATATATTACAAAGTATTGAGATGAAATTTTGTTTCTGACCAATTACTTATTTTCCACCATAATATGCAAATAAAATGTTAAAAAAACAGACAATGTGATTTTCTGGATTTTTTTTTCTCAGTTTGTCTCCCATAGTTGAGGTCTACCTATGATGTAAATTACAGACGCCTCTCATCTTTTTAAGTGGTGGAACTTGCACTATTGCTGACTGACTAAATACTTTTTTGCCCCACTGTATGTATGTGTATCTGTGTGTACATGTGCAGTTGTACATTGTGTGTGTCTGTATATGTGTATATAGTATGTGTGTGCATATATACAGTATATAGTATGATTGTGTATATCTGTGGTGCATGTGAGTATATATGTATATATATATATATACAGTACACACACATGTACATACAGTAGATAGTATGTTATTGTATACTATATTTGTATACTGCATGTGTGTAGTATATTGTGTAAATATATAAACTGTATAAGTATGTGAGCATACTGTCTATACTGTACATAAACTGAATGTTTCTGTTTGTATACACTTTATATAGTGTATGTCTTTATTGATTAATTATATATAATGTGTGTACATGTATAGTGTGTATCTGTGTATATGTGCTGCATATGTAATTCTGTAATTGTAGTGTCGCTATAATAGGGATCAGCAGTTTTCTGTATTTTGTGGATTATAAAACGCTCTGGATTATAAGACGCACCCCAAATTTTGAGAAGAAAAATAGGAAAAAAACGTTTTTAATAAAATGGTGCTGCTTCTTATAATCCATGCGTCTGATTGCTTACCGGGGGTGGTGGCTGCGGTGAAGCAGGGTCCCAGGGTCGCTGCTGGAGGAGGCAAGAGGGGAGCGTTGCTGCAAGCCACAGGCTGGGATGAGTGGGTTGTTCGGATGTGCGACTGCGGGTGTTCGGTGCTGCGGGGGCTCTGCTGACATTTTGTGAAAGGCCAGAACCCCTGCAGTTTATTTATTTTTACTAATTTATTTAGCGCTATTAATTCCACAGCGCTTTACAGATATTAGCGCTGAAATCTCATCTCTCAAGATCTTGGTGCCAAGATCTCCACCTGCTCATGCGCTGCCCCCAGCAGCCATTTTCCCGGAGTCCACCCCATAGGAAACCATGCAACTGTGGGGGCTCTGGTCTTTCACAAAATGTCGGCAGACCGACACTCGCAGCACTGAACACCTGCAGCAGCGTACCACACATGCGATCATCCATTTTTTCCAACCTGTGGCCTGCAGAGACCTTGGACCCTGCTCCACCGTGGCTGGTAAGGTATATAAGATGCACCCCCATTTTCCTACAAAATTTGGGGTAAAAAAAGTGCAACTTATAATCCAAAAAATACAGTATGTCTAATGGCTGTGTCTTATATTAGGGCCTGTTCACACTTTCTTTTACTGCTCCCGGTGAGTTCTGCCAGACATGGACAGTGGCCAGAAGACACTTTTTTTTATATAAATCTGTTGCTGTCGTCTTTCAGCGTTTTTTTCCCTATTCAAATGAATGCGACACAAAAATGCAAGTAAAAAGGCTGCACAACCGCTGAATATTTCCTGCCAACACTGTAGATCAATCCGCAGAAAAAATGGTGGGTGTGAACAGTGTCTACAGGGGTTTTATGAGAATGTATACATAATTAGCATGAAATGATAAATCCCCTGCGGCCCCAGCAGTGATGCTCTGGGCGTCTCCGCTAGTCTCAGCACTGAGCTGCAGGGGTCTTGTGGCTCCGGGGGGTCTCTGCCAGTCTCAGCACTGGGCTGCAGGGGTCTTGTGGCTCCGGGGGGTCTCTGCCAGTCTCAGCACTGGGCTGCAGGGGTCTTGTGGCTCCAGTGGTCTCTGCCAGTCTCAGCACTGGGCTGCAGGGGTCTTGTGGCTCCAGGGGTCTCTGCCAGTCTCAGCACTGGGCTGCAGGGGTCTTGTGGTTCCAGGGTCTCTGCCAGTCTCAGCACTGGGCTGCAGGGGTCTTGTGGCTTCTTGTGGCTTTGTGGTTGATGCTGCCCAAAAAAATGATCAACAGATTGCGAAACTGACAGACTCCATAGATGGAAAGCTTAGAACTTATTGAACAGAAGGGTGGCTATATTGGTTTCTGACATTTTTTAAAAATGTTTAGTTATTCTCACTTTATCAGATGAACCTAAAAAATTGAGATGGGAAATTTACATTTTTCATTTAGTTGCATAATAATTCTGCACACTTATAGTTGCTCATTAATTATACACACATAGATATTTTAATCTCCTAAGAAAGGCAAAACCTAAATTTTACTTTCTTAGATAGTCAGGTGTCACTTAGTGACAAGGGACTGTGGGCACCTACCTGATCCCTCAAACTATGGGCACCCTAGGCTATCCCCATCTCCCAGATTACACCGAATGATGCAGATGCTGAGGTCTTGTATCTTAACCCTTATCTGTTCCTTCTCCGACACAGGGAGGTGTGAGGCCAAAATGTATTGGAAAACACTAACCAGGCACGGGTAAACAGACAGGGATGAAAGAAAAGTACACTCATGCAAACACACTCACAAAGCAACAGAGTGGAAAACTGGAGGAATAGGAGACACAAACCAAATGGGAGAGATTAAAGATAAACACGCAAACCAACTCCATGCAGAAACTGTCACGGAGGTGTTGGGGCTTTGGGTGCTAAACAGGTCCCTAGTAGAGATGAGCGAATTTGCTCAGGTTCCCTCTGATTCGGCAAGCTGTAGCGCTTGCCAAATAAGCGGCAGAGGGAACCCAACTTCCTTGGATCGCGCTAGTCGATCAGTTGATCGGAGCCGCAGCTGCATGTGTCACCACTGTGTCACAGTCACGATACATGCATGTAGAGCCTGTTGGGCGGCCGACGCGATCCAGGAAGCCAGGTTTCCTCTGCAGCTTATTCGGCAAGCGCTATAGCTTGCCGAATAAGAGGGAACCCAAGCAAATTCGCTCATCTCTTGTCCGTAGAACTAGGGGCACACTGGTCTATTTCTGTCTCTCAGATTACTCCTGAAGGTGGAGATGCTGGGTTTTTGTGCCTTACTATGGTCCTATAGAATATAAGTCCTCAAGGACAGGGTCCTCTTCCCTCTGTAACGGTCTGTCATTGTAAATTTGTTTACTGTAAACCATATCTATAACCCTGTACGTAACCCCTTTTCTCATGTATAGCACCATGGAATTAATGGTGCTATGAAAATAAATAACGATAATAATAATAATCTACCCTGATCTGTCCCCTCCCCCACTCAGGGTAGTGGGAAGCTGAAGTGTATAGGAACACACTAACCAGACAAACAAGGGAAGACAGAGATAAATGAAGATACCAACCATACAAAATATTCACACCAAAAAAACAAAGCAGGGCATGGGAATTAAAGGAAGGAGAAACCAAATAGGAGAGGATGTTTTTTTTTCCTGAAGGAGGGGTCCTGTGTGACCTTGAAAAGAGTGGTTGACTGCTAAACCTGTTTGAATAAACGATTTTAAAGAATTAAACCAACACCCTGGATCTTTCAGCAACGCAGGTTTAACACGTATTTTCCTCCACTTGTTCAATCTCTTCTTCTGTCCACGGACCCATGTTCTGCTGCAGCTGTTTTAAGTTGTTGTCCATGTTGCTATTTTGCAACCCCATCAGGTTTGTTAGCACCCCATTTGTTTCTCACCATTTTTACCAATTATTTCCATTGTTTCAGATACTGCACATCTTGTATCTTCACAGCATAGACAATTGCCTTCAGATGATCCCAGCATCTGAAACAACGGATACTGGGAGCCTGAGCTAGCATTTCTTCTGCAGTGTTGCTATCAGTGTGTCAAGAGTGGGAGAAGAGGGTTGCATTGATAATCCAAAACAATGGGCAGTAGTGATGAGTGAGTATACTTGTTGCTCGGGTTTTCCCGAGCACGCTTGGGTGATCTCCAAGTATTTATGAGATTAAGTTTTCATTGCCCCAGGTGAATGATTTACAACTGTAGTTACCTCGAGTTGTGGTGATGCGCCCTCTGCTGGATGTCCTCATATGAACTCGAGCCTGGGAACTTTTCAGAATATTTTCCCAGGCTCGAGTTCATATGAGGACATAAAGCAGAGGGCGCATCACCGCAACTCAAGGTAACTACAGGTCATTCTCCTACATTCCATTAATTCGCCGGGTTTTTACAGACAGGGGCGGCTGCATTAGCAGGCTTCTGCTTGTAAAATTAGTTAACCCTTTCAGGGTTAATCATCGGAAGGTATGGAATATTGTTGTTTTGAGATGAGGAAGGTCTGATATGACCCTTAGGCCAGGATCACACATGCGAGAAACACATCCGTGTCTCGCATGTGAAATCCAAGCTCTGGCGCCGGCACTCCAGAGCGGAGCATGCGGCCGCATAGCAACACATGGAGCCAAACGCTCCGCTCTGGAGTGCTGGCGCCAGAGCTTGGATTTCACATGCGAGACACAGACGTGTTTCTCGCATGTGTGATCCCGGCCTTAGCCTGACTGTCTGTGCTATAGTCCATCATGGCCTGCCTTTCCAGACGTGAAACATTATACAACCTGCTCTTAGGCAATTTGGCCCCATACATTAAATTAATGGTGCAATCACATGGACGATGAGTAAGAGGTTCTTGACATCCTTATTTTAAGAACATATCCTGAAAATAAGACAGGTATTCCAGCAGAGACCAGGTATCAACCATGGCTTAACGAGTGCACATACAGTTTCTTTGATAACACTCGCTCCACCTTACTACCTCATGAGTCCAACACGGGATTGTGCAATGTCAGTCAAGGTAGTCCAAGGATCACAGGAAAGGGAAAGCACTCTACAACATAACAATCAATTGATACCAAGTGTATGGCCCCTACCTGCAGATCTATCTCTTTAATGACCTGAGTAAAATATATCTAGCTCAAGGATGCAGAATCAATAGCAATTATAGGTATATGTCTAAACAATTTAGGAAGATTGTGACCCTAGTCCTTCATGAACCTGGCATCAATCAGATAAAACCCCACCTCAAAAAGACTGAAATAACCACCTGTCACCAGAATGGATCTCAGCCAGTAAAAAAGAATTGTAACCTACCCACAGAGGTAATATGTTTACCTGGGCTGCTAACCTCCCTGCACCCCGGGCTCCTTAGTTTTCCAGCGACTGTTTGCATTTACATATGGATGGACAGGTACCAACAAAATGACCCTTCCTACCAATGACAAACACACTGCCTCTTTGCGCCGAACTGCAGGAGGACCAGTAAAAAGACTGCATGGCTTCCTCAGCAGACTCAGACCTAGGTTCCATTAACCCCTGAACCCCTGAAAACTGAGGTGTCTCTTTATGACTCTCATGTAGATTCCATTCCGATAGCTAAAAACATGGCTGTGGCTAAGTCATCCTTTACACTCAGAAAGCCCCTGACAAAACTGAGTACGGAGAACAGGGTCATTCTACCTAATATGCGTACCACTGTACAACATAACAATCGATTGTTTATGAGTGCATGGCCCCTACCTGCAGATGTATCTCAAGGATGCAGACTCAATAGCAATTATAGATATTGGTCTAGACAATTTATGAAGATTGTGATCCTAGTCCTGGATGAACCAGGCATCAATCAGATTAAACCTCACCTCAAAAAGGCTGAAATAATCACCTGTCACCAAAATGGATCTCAGCCAGTAAAAAAGAATTGTGACCTACCCACAGAGGTAATATGTTTGGGTTGCTAACCTCCCTGCACTCTGGGCTCCTTAGTTTTCCGGCGGCTGTTTGCATTTACCTATGGATGGACAGATACCAACAAACACTATTTGCGCTGAACTGCAGGAGGACGAGTAAAATGACTGCATGGGTTCCTCAGTAGACTCAGCCCTAGGTTCCATTAACCCCTGACCCCCTGAAAATTGAGGTGTCTCTTTATGTCTCTCACGTAGATTGCGGTCCATTCCAATAGCTTGAGTCATGGCTTTGGTCTCACATAGAGCAAAGGAATCCTTTACACTCTCAGAAAGCCCCTGAAAAAACTGATATATTACAACACCTATGGAACCTGGAGCAATACCCTTCCGCTGGTCGGTCTCCCTGCTGAAGCTGACAGTTTATATTCAGCCAGAAAGGCAAGGTTGGAGACATCATTGATAAGACTCAGAGCCTGAATAAATTCCTTGACCATCTGAAGCGACTGGGAATCAGATGGGAAAGAAAAGGCTTGAGGGTCACCCTGGAGAAGAGAGATTACAGTCCCCAACTGTTGCTCCTCTGTACCCGAGGAATGTAGATGTAACATAAAAATAAAGTTTACAGGCTTCCCTGAAAACCATGAACTTATCCCAACCCCTAGAGAACCTATCCGACAAAATGATCTTGGGCTCCATCCGGGGTTGCCTGGGAGCCACAGGCCCTAAGCTTGGAGTCAATGGATGCTGCAAGCCTGCCACCTCCAAGCAGAGTTGCTGTAGCTGCTCTGCAAGAGCAGAACAGGATCCATAATGGATCCAAAAAGGATCCACATAGTGACAAGGGACTGTAGGCACCTTGCCGTTCCCTCGAACTAGGGGCACCCTACACTATTCCTGTCCCTGGATTACTCCATAAGGTGGAGACGCCAGGGTCTCGTACCTTGCTATGCTCCTATATTAACCTTTATATGTTCCCTCCCCCACCAAGGGTGATGTTAGGCCAAAGTGTTTTGAAAAACAGTAACCAAACAAACGGGTAAGCAGACAGGAATAAAAGAAAACAACAATCATACAAATACACTCACAAAATAACAGAGTGGGAAGCAGGGGAGGAATAATAGGCACAAACCAAATGGGTGAGGATAAGGAAACCTCCAGAAACACTCTACAACTGTCTACTCCAAACACTGAACTTCTCCTTCAACTCCTCCAAACCAGGAAGTGGAAAAACTATCACTGGCAATTTTCAAGTTCCAGTGGCCAGCATATGTACCAGAGGGGAGTGCCATCACAGAACAGCTGAGACAATTCATGAGGGAGAGCTCCAGGAGATCAACTAAACTGATTAACCCTTGCAGTGACAGAGCAAGGAAAACCTGCACTGTTTAATAGGATGGTGAAGTAGTTGTAATCAGTGCAGGAGTTCGTGTTACCAAACACTGCGATCTTCTGGCCACACTCTGTCGCAGTATCCCAGTGACATCAGTTTTCAGGTTTATTAACCTTTTAGACTGAACGACAGCATTGTAGTAGTTTAATCATAAAATTAATCATCAAAAATACAAATTGCCTAATGATTGTGCCAACAGTGTTTCTGAGGCCAATATATGACATACAGTGGGCAAGGAAACTATTCATACCCGTTTACATTTTTTACTCTTTGTTTTGTTGCAGCTACTGTATTTGGTAAATTCAAAAAAGTTAATTTTTTTCTCATTAATGAACACTCTGCACCCCATCTTGACTGAAAAAAACAGAAATGTAGTAATTTTTGCCAATTTATTAAAAAGAAAAACTGAAGTATCACAGGGTCATAAGTATTCTGACCCTTTGTTCAGTAGAGAGTAGAAGCAACCAAATGGCTGCAATGAAAAAAAGAGTGAAAAATGTAAAGGGGTCTGAATACATTCCGTACCCACTGTACATATACATACACTGTGCGATTAATGAATACATGAACTCCACCATTGCTATACATGTTATAAACATAAGGTACTTCTTTAGCATTTTTTTTCTTGATCGAAAAATGTTATCTAACTACGACAAGGTGTACCTTAATTTTGAATGGCCCCTAACTCTAATGACTTTCCTCTCAATGTGCCCAAGCAGACTTTATGAGAGTGCTGCTGAGAACAATGATGTCACACTTTTATTCCACTTTAAATACTGACAAAACTTTCAAAATCAATGAAAAAATGTCGTTTACAAGAAAAAAATGTTAAGAAACAGTCTTTCCTAAAAATTGACTTGTATTGTATATAAGGCAAAATTTAAAAAGGATTTAAAAATAATAATAATAATAATAATAATAATAATAATAATAATAATAATAATAATAATAATTTAAGTAAACCAAAAATTGTGTATTCATGTTTATTAAATTTTTTATTATTTTTTTTATTTAAAAAAACTGGAAATTTCAGTGTAATACTGTATATGAAAGAAACAAGAACTGCCAAAAAATGTGACAGAAGAAGGACTTAGATACACCCTGTATTAGACATAATGGAGGGCCTCACACACATTCTTTTGAAATTCTCATATAGTGGTACTCCTACACTCATAAAGGGTTTACACTGAAAGCAAACCCAGTAAAAATATATAATTAGGGTCATCCAGTCATCCATAGACCCTTGAAGGCAAAAAGTGGTGGGCCTCATTCAAATATTGAAGGTTAACAGCACTTTATGTGCTGCTGTCATCTGGCGGTGTGGAAAAGCTAATCCAGGATTTGTTCATTTTTATTAGAATCAGTCTGTCAGCACTTTCTGTTGACAGGTGCCTCAGTTGTATCTGGTGTGTGTCTCCCTCGCCTCTCCTCCTTGGTTGGGCAAGGAAGATTGCCCCCTGCCGCTAGCGTTGTCTGATGGGAATTTTTTCAACATATTTTCCACAAGGCCTACTGGTATGGCACCATATTAGTACACCTCTCTTTCTCAGGAAGGAGAAATGCAATGTTCTCTTTATAGCATAGGTCTAGTTGGGTCAACCACTAGTACTCTTTTTTGGCCAAGATGAATGTAACATGAGGGTCACAGGAACACAAGGGTCAAAGGAAAGGTTACAGTAGCAGGCCAAGTATTTTTTTTTTTTTTTTTAAACCACAGTACTTTTGCACAAAGGAGGTTAAACTGTATGCATGACTGAGTCCAGGAAAAAAACAGAGCTTTTTTTAGGTTTATATACCCCCAGTAATGTAACAATAACCATGTTAAACTGCATGGATGACTAATTGAATTGAGAACATTTTTTTTTAAGTTTTATATACCACCGTAATGTAACACTAAGCACATAATTACTCAATGAATGACAAATTAAATCCAGAACAAATTTTGAACGTAAATATTTTGAAAGTGTAGTTGAACTACTCCTACACTCATAAAAGCTTTGCAGAAAGTGCAAAGCCAGGAAACAATTATAAGTAGGGTCATCCAGTCATCCATGTACCACTGAAAGGCAACAACTGTCAGGCCTCATTCAGATATTTTGAAAGTGTAGTTGATGTACTCTAGTCTCCTACACTCATAATGGCTTTGAACAAAGTGCAAAGCCAGGAAAAAATTTAAGGCAGGAAATATACTAATCCTCTTCAGGCATCCGCTTCTTCTTTTCCTTACTCGGGAGACTGAGGGGACTGCCTCCAACTGCTTTCTGGAGCCCAATTTCCAGGTGTATGGGCTGCAAGTGACGCTGCTTTGGTTAGTGCCAGATCCCCTGACATGTAGAAATGGATGACAGCCCCATGTTGCCTGCACCATCACTTGCTCCAACATAGGAGGTGGTGAACCCCAAAGACAGTCTGATCTCTCGGGGCTGGTAGCTCCGTCTTGAGCCAACTAGAAAAGCCTCTCCCAGGCCTGTTCATTACACAAGAAGGGTTAATCCTGCGCCTTTTTTTCTTGATCACACTCACCGCATACCATCGATGTTACCCCTCCATTTTGAGGAACGTGATCCTGGTTCCAGCTGTCAGTTCATGCCGCTTTTGAGGCAAGTGTTCCATCTCACCTTCCAGCAGGTTGGACGAGATGTGATGACAGATCCCAAACTCTTCTATGGACCCCCATCTTAGCTGCCGTTCGTACGTAATGACCTTCCCCGGGACGCCAACTCTCGGTACCTTATGGCTAGAGAGCCTCTAGCATGTCTTCGACCCTCATCCTGGCTCACCTCCTTCTCTATTCCGACCATCCTAGGCCCCGCAGTCTGCTCACTAGTTGCTGGATGCTAGCTTTACCATCTGCAGTCCAGAAGAACTCCAGAGGTGAAGGCCGTGGCTTAGGTTCGGGCCTTGTTTATTTTAGGAAAGCGGACCACAGGCTCCTGCCACCTCCGCTGTTGCGCCAGCTTCATCTGGCTCTGATATTCCTCCGGTCTCTCCCTTGGTAGTCTTGCGGGATTCTGTCATTTTTGTCACCTTGTCACTCACTAAACATGTAATACTCAATCTATGACTAACCAAATCCTGAAAAATTGTTGAATGATTTTTTTGGAGTGCTATATACCACCAAAATTCAACAGAAAGCATGTAATACTCTATAGATGACTAATTGAATCCGGATTTTTTTTTAAAGCTTTGTTAAAGTGTTATATACCACCAAAATATACCACAAAACACGTAATACTCTATGTGTGACTAATTGAATAAAAAAAAAAATGTCAACGCTTTTTTGGAGTGTTATATGCCACTGAAATGTAGCACAAAGCGCGTAATGCTCTGTAGATGATAATATAGTCATTTTTTTCAATACTCTATGGATGACTGATTGAATACAGAAAATATTTTGAACGCTTTTTCCAGTGTATTATACCACCGAAATTTAACAGAAAGCACATAATACTCTATGGGTGATAATATAGCAATTTTTTCACCCCCCAAAGAAAGAATATGGTCACCTGCAATAGATATATATTTAGCAATGGACTGCAAAGCCCTGCCTAGACATTGTATTCTGCCACTCTCCCTGCTCCTGCAGCTGCCCCTAGGATATATGCAGAATGTTTCTCATAGACATAGAAAAAGAACAAGATGAGTGCTTAGAGCAGGGGTCCTCAACCTGTAGCTCGGGAGCCACATGTAACTCGTGGTGCCATGAATTGTGGCTCGCCGCTGTCTGCCAGCTTGGTGCATTATCTCCAGGTCTAGCAAACAGGTATGAAGAGCACATCTGAAAATGGTGAATTTTGTGAGCAGACCAATGTCTTAGGGGTTTTGAGATAATTTAAGTATGGTGCACTGGAGACAAGATGATACCACCTGTCAGAGCAGGTGTTTGAAGCTGGATGGGACAGATGCTTGGGAGTGCTTTATAGAATACTGAATGGGGGTATTGTGGGAATCCTTAGATCTTAGTACACTGCTTTGGGGTGATTTTTGTGGAAAAGCTTCAATTACCATTTTGCCTGTAATTGGGGCTTTGGTTGCCTTTATTGTGAGGGGGAAGTAGCTGAATGTGGCTCGCGACCTTCTCTCAAGGCTGGATGTGGCTTCCGACCCTCTCTCGGAGCTGAATGTGGCTCTCAAGGTCAGAAACATTGGGAGATCAAAACTATCCCAAAATGGTATAAATAAAAATGTCGTCACCCCCGGCAACCAATAAGCTGTCACCCAGCTCCATCGATCAAAAAATTAAAACGTTATGTTGTTTTGTAAAACTTCTGATTTTTTTTCACCAAAATTATATAAAAAAAGGAACATGTTTGGCATCACTGTAATTGTACTGATGAGGATAATCATATGGTAAGGTCATTTTTACCACATAATGTTCAACGTAAAAACAAATCCCTAAAAACTATGTCAGAATTGCATTTTTTCTACAATTTCTCCCCACTCGAAATTTGCATCATTTTCAGCACACTATGTGGTAAAATGAATGGTGTCATTCAAAAGTACAATCTGCCCTGAAAAAAATAGCTCTTATATGTGTATGTGGAGCAAAAAATGAAAAATGTATGGCACTAGGGAGAAGGTGAAGAAAAATGAAAACACAAAAACAGAAATTGGCCACATTGTGAAGGGGTTAAATTATTTTAAGATTCATTTTAATGTTATGGCTGATGAATATATATTCATCATTACAGAATATTTTTCCTATTTTGAAAACACTGGACTGCATCATACAGACAATTCATTTACCTTAATTGTAGTGGGTAATGCATTATCAGTGCAGACCTAGGGCCACTGGCTCCTGAATATTTATTTAAGATTTAATGGTATATTTTATTTATAAGGTAAGCTATCATATAATCTTAGGATCTAATTTATCTTTTACAAACAAATTAATAATAAATGATTGAATGAATGATAACTCAGAAAGCTAACTCTCCATATCTGGGATGCCATTCTTTTAGTAGCGTAGCTATCTGGGGGGGCAGAGGGGGTGGTCATCTAAGGCCCCACGCTTTGAGGGCCCCCCAGAGCTACGTGTTGTGAATTCTGTGGCTGAATTCACTCCTGTGGTCACAAGTGGTACTGCAGCTTCTGTGCTTCCTCCCTCAGGTGTTCTGGTGAGCTCGTTGGCTGCTTTGTTATTTAACTCCACCTGATTCTGTCTTCCTTGCTCCTTGTCAATGTTCCAGTGTTGGATCTGAGCTTCTGGATCTTTCCTGTGGCCTGCTGCTCTGCTTAGATAAGTGCTTCTTTGCTTTTGTTGCTACTTTTTCTGTCCAGCTTGTCTTTTCGTTTTGCTGGAAGCTCTGAGACGCAAAGGGTGTACCGCCGTGCCGTTAGTTCGGCACGGTGGGTCTTTTTGCCCCCTTTGCGTGGTTTTTTGCTTTAGGGTTTTTTGTAGACTGCAAAGTTCTCTTTGCTATCCTCGCTCTATCTAGAATATCGGGCCTCACTTTGCTGAATCTATTTCATCCCTACGTTTGTCTTTTCATCTTGCTAACAGTCATTATATGTGGGGGGCTGCCTTTTCCTTTGGGGTATTTCTCTGAGGCTAGTCAGGCTTGTTTTTCTATCTTCAGGCTAGTCAGCTCCTCAGGCTGTGCCGAGTTGCATAGGTAGTGTCAGGCGCAATCCACAGCTGCCTTTAGTTGTGTTTAGGATAGGTTCAGGTATTGCGGTCTACAGAGATTCCACGTCTCAGAGCTCGTTCTATTGTTTTTGGGTTATTGTCAGATCACTGTATGTGCTCTGATTGCTGGCACACTGTGTCACTGGATTGCCTACATAACAGCTACGCTAACTGTATCTGCATGCGCAGTGCGCCCATACAGTTACACTCTGCCGTAGAGCAGGAAGACTCAGTCTCCCCGGACTGCCACCTGGCCACTATGGGGCCCTGGAGGAGGCTATGTGGAGGCCTATGGGAGTGCATTACACTGTATGGAGGACTATAGGGAGTGCATTATACTATATGGAGGTCTATGGGGAGTGTATTATGCTGTATGAAGGCCTTAGGGAGTGCATTTTACTATATGGAGGACTATAGGATGCATTATACTATATGGAGGTCTTTGTGGAGTGTATTTTACTATATGGAGGACTATGGAATGCATTATACTATATGGAGGCCTATGGGGAGTGCATTATAGTATATAGAGGCCTATAAGGAGTGCAGTTTACTATATGGAGGACTGTGGGGTGCATTATACTATGTGGAGGATATTAAGAGGGCAATCATATAGTGTGGGGATTACAGTGAGGTGGCCATCATACAGTGTGGGAGCTAATGTGAGGTCTGTGCACAATATGTGGTCATCATGCAGTGTTGAAGCCATCAACAGTTTGGGGGCTACTAAAAGACCAGTATACTGTGTGTGGGGGCATTATACTGTGTATAGGGCAGCACAATACTGTGTAGAGGGGAGCTGTATGGGGGGAAGACTCATAACATTATTAAATGTTAATTGGGCACTTATTGTTATAAGGGCACTCTGGTTATTGTGACTGTCAAATGGGTACCCAGAGGTCATTATTACTCTTTAGGGGGCAAAATGTGGGCACTGTTTTCTAGGAAATTTGCCCAGGGCATTAATATATTCTAGCAACAGCTGAATCCTGGCTGGAGAAGTTATTGTGTTGGTCTGGGCCAGATAGAAAAGATGGGAAAAGTGAATGACTCCATCAGAAAGAAAATCAGCTGTAAGTCACTATCTGTAACTGTACTGCAATCTCTTATATGATCTGCAGGACTTGGTATCTACCACTATATGGTCACCGTATAGCGGCAATATCAGTGTTGGTCTTTTTTATAGAGAATTTTGTTAGTAACAGTCCAGTCATCTGCTGAGGTTCCCCTATATCCACTATTAGGGGGTGCCACCATAGTTGTAATCATGGTTGTTACCTGGTTAGGGGACTCACTCAGAAGTTTTGCCCCACCTAAAAAAAAAAACTATGCCTCTGTGTAACGCTCGTGCCGAGATTGGTTGGCTCAGGCGTCTAGGGGTGTGGCCCTATTGGACCACAGACCAAACTTTCCTGGAAGGGGCGTAACTTAGTAGCTTCCTAGGTGTTCGCTGGAGCCTCTGATGGTGAGGTCAGACTTGTGCAATAGGAAGCTACCAGGTGCCGCTCCAGGGTGGAGTCTGACTGTGGATGCTGATCTGTTATGATACGGTGGTCTAGGAGCAACATGGAACGAGCTCTGAAGGAAATGGTAACTGTACTGACCGCAGTCCCTAAGCTCAACACAACACTAGAAGTAGCCGTGGAATGCTCCTAACTCTCCCTAGGCATCTCGTCACAGCCTAAGAGCTAACTACCCCTAAAGAAAGAAGCAGGAAAGCTATCTTGCCTCAGAGAAAATCCCCAAAGGATAGATTAGCCCCCCACAAATAATGACTGTGAGTGGAGAGGGAAAAGACATACACAGAATGAAACCAGGATGAGCACAGGAGGCCAGTCTAGCTAAATAGATAGGACAGGATGGAATACTGTGCGGTCAGTATAAAACACTACAAAAATCCACGCAGAATTTACAAAAAATCTCCACACCTGAATAAAGGTGTGGAGGGCAAATCTGCCTCCCAGAGCTTCCAGCAAGACAGAATTAATTCACACTGATAAGCTGGACGAACATAGAAAGCACAGAATGGATAAGTCCACAATCTATGGACAGAAAAGAGCAAGCAAAAACTTAGCTTAGCTGAACTGGTCAGGATAACAGGGAACTCCAAAGAGATGTGAATCCAACCAGGAACCATTTACAAGTGGCACTGGCTGAAGAAGGAGCCAGGCCTAAATAGCCGAGCAGAAGAGACGATAAGTGGAGGCAGCTGATGACAGCTAACTCCAAGGAGCAGCCACACCACTAGAAACCACAAGAGGGAGCCCAAGAGCAGAACTCACAAAAGTGCCACTTACAACCACCGGAGGGAGCCCAAGAGCGGAATTCACAACACTGATCCCAGCGGGGACGAGACACAGGCAGGCAGGCACAGCTGTGACACTGGCTGACGGATGAGTATGGCAGAGGCCCTGACGGGCAGACTGGCTTGACAGAGATACAGGCAGACAGACGGGTACGGCTGGCACTCAGGCAGACAGGCGGGCACGGCTGGCACTCAGGCAGACAGGGTTGATACTCTGGTAGGAACTGTTATACAGGCGGGTGTATGGAAACAGGTAAGAACCGCTTCAGGATGGAGAGTATATGGAAACAGGTAGGAACCTGTACGGTAAGTTGCTGAACAGAGGTAGAGCAAGAGCGGATGCAAAGCAGAACCACAGGAGGCGGAGTAAGAGCAGGAAGGAGATGGCGAAGTAAGAGCAGGAAGAAGAAGGTGGAACTAAGAGCAGAGAAGGAGAAGGCAGAGCTAAGAGCTGGAGGCGGAGCCACGTGCAGAAACACAGGAGGCAGAATAGGAGCGAGAGACGTAGAACCGCAAGGAGTGGAGCCGCAGAGCGAGAGCTGAGCAGAGCCGCAGAGCAAAGCCACAGAGTGCAGAGCAAAGTTACTGAGAGCAGAGCTGAGAGCAAAGCCACAGAGTGCAGAGCAAGGTCATAGTGCAGAGCAAAGTTACTGAGAGCAGAGCTGAGAGCAAAGCCACAGTGCAGTGCAAGGTCAGAGTGCAGAGCAAAGTTACTGGGAGCAGAGCTGAGAGCAAAGCTGAGAGACACAGAACCACAGGTTGTGGTAGAACTGAGCAGAGAGAAGCAGAGCCACAGACAGTGGCGAATAGAACAGAAAGATAAGGCGGAGGTACACACAGCAGAGTGGGAAATGACTAATGACAAAGAAGGGGCAGGAACGGACATAGACCAGAGTACAGACAGGAATGGACATAGAAACAGAACACAGATGAAGGCCTGCAATTGCAGCCCTCAGAGACAGGAAACAGACATGACCTGGCAGCTCAGTAACAAGTGCTAACTGAGGGACATAGTTTGCTCAGGCATCCTCCAATATGTGAGGAATGGATGCCTTAAGTATCAGAGGCCTCAAGGCTATTGGCCAGGAGCACCTTAGGGAGGTGCACACAGTCTCAATAAGAATCCGGAGTTGCTGGCTCTGCCCCCCTATGCACACAGCCAGGAAGTGTGCACAGAGCAAGCGGCCATGGAGCACATGGCATGGAGCCGGCGGCAGACAGATCTCACAGCATGGCACAGGGTGAGTGAGTAGATGCTGGCAGGCTTGCTACACTCTGCATTCTTTACTACTTTCCCCAAAGTACCATACTTACGTCTCCCCATCTCTGAGTAAGATCCTACTGCTACATCTTGAACACAATACTGAACATTGTCTGTATGAGGTATAGTGGGCAAAGTATCAACCTATGCCTTGTTTATACCTTAAAATAAAATAAAAAATAGAATGAATGGGGGTTAAATTAAAATAAACATATTTTTCTCTGGTATTTCTAACATTGTCTTTTATTCTTCATTAAAAATTAGTTTTTCTATATTCCTTTAAAAACAGAACCACTTTTGTCCTTATTGAACAAGCACTATTTTTCAATTCTTAAATGTGTTAGTAACTTTGGAATGATCATACATATCCCAGTGATAGTTTTTTTAATATGCAAATTGCCTCTTCAGAGAGGATGAGGACTAGAATTCTAGTGCCACCTACTGGAAATGGCAATCCTAAAGGTCAATATTGACCCTTTAAGGATGGCAATCCAGTCCTAGTCCCTTTCCTCTATGAAGAGACAATTTGCTTATTTAATTTCCCAGAGGAACATTGTGTATATAATTCTCCTCACTCTGACATGCCAGGCCTGGCTTGTCCCTCTCCCCTAGAAGAAAAATTATCCCTTAGATCCCAGTGTTTTCATGAAACTTTAGGTAACTTTAGGTCCATGAAATTTGCAATCATTTACAAGATTATCAGAAACATGTGGAAAAACATACAAAAAATGACATGTTCAAACTTCGGATTTCGAATTTTAGGCCCCATACTGCCAACATTTTCAGTCCCCTTGAGATTCCGCCCAGGGTCCACCCCAGGTTTGCCTCCACCCTTTGAACCTTCCACAGTCCCACTGTCCACTCTTGGAAAAACTCAACATCTCTACCACAGCTTCACCAATCAGATATTAACAGATCCCATCAAACACCAGATCACATTCATAACCAGCAGCTTTTAAATATTTCCTAAAATATCCATGTAACGGGGTCTAACAAGCTGGGGTACCTCTTTCAGTACCACCCCATGTTTCAGGAGGTCCACTCTGCTTTTGCAGGGATTCTGAATGAAGGACGCTGGCTGGAATTCCTTGGTTACGTGAGAGCATATAAAAGCTGACTGCTACCCCACGTATTTCCAGTCTAAAAAAAAAAACTCACTTTATTTTCAGCACACAGAATATATAACACAGATACACAGGGCAGGCCAATAGAAAAAACAGGCCAGACATACATTACAATAGCCGCAGGGGGCCGGAGCCTGCTGATGTTTACTGGGGGAATTACAAAAGTGGGGGAGGACAGAAGGGGGATATCTTGTCCTCTCTGCCCAGGGGCGCAGCCTGTGGACTGATGCATTTCACATGGAACCTATTATACATAAGATATACTGCATAACATATTCTTGGTGCTGGGGGTTCTGTAACACGGCTCCCCTTTTCAGCGATGCGATCGGCATACACAGTCTGATCCTTAACGGATCGGTTTGGGGATGACCGAAGTTTATGGGGTTGGTACAAGTTCCGTTTATCGACTTAGTCAATCGGCATTACCGTTTTGTTTGCCGGGTCTGTAGTGGATCGTGAAGTCCAGAGGTTGTAGGGCTAAACTCCACCGCAGTAATCTGGCATTGTCTCCGGAGACCCGATTAAGCCAGACTAGGGGATTATGGTCCGTTAGGAGGGAAAACTGTCGTCCATACAAATATGGTTGTAACTTTTTGAATGCCCATACTATTGCCAGGCACTCCTTCTCGATGGCCGCATAGCTCACAAAACGGGGCAGTAGTTTCCGACTCAGGTAAGCTACCGAGTGCTCTTGGCCATCCGGCCCGACTTGGCTTAGTTCTGCCCCCAATCCAAACATAGAAGCGTCTGTGTGAACAAGGAAATGTTTAGTTGGATCGGGTGTGGCCAATACAGGGGTATTGGTGAGGGCGTCCTTTAGCTGGCGGAAGGCTTCCTCACACTCTGGGGTCCAGGTTACCTGGCGGGGTTGGTTCTTATGGGTTAGATCAGTGAGGGGCTTGGCCACGCTGCTGTAATTGGGAATGAATTTCCTGTAATACCCCGCTGTCCCTAGAAACGCCATGACCTGGGTTTTAGTGCGTGGGTGGGCCATTTGGCTATGGCCTCAATCTTGGCTGGTTCTGGTCTCTGTTTCCCACTTCCCACCCAATGCCCTAAATACTGAACCTCTGCTTTGCCCATGTGACACTTGTTTGGGTTCAGGGTGATTCCGGCCTTGTGGATCCTGTCTAATACTGTCTCTAGGTGACTTAGATGCTCTTCCCATGTCGCGCTGTAGATGGCGATGTCATCCAGGTAGGCACAAGCATAGTCCTGGAGACCATCCAGAAGCCGGTCAGCCAGCCTCTGGAAGGTCGCCGGGGCAGTCTTCATCCCGAATGGCATAACTCGAAACTGGAATAAGCCAAACGGGGTGACAAATGCTGACTTGGGAATAGCATCAGGACTAAGGGGAATCTGCCAGTAGCCTTTGCATAGATCGATGGTGGTCAAACACTTTGCCCCTGCCAGCCGGTCTAACAAGTCATCCACACGCGGCATGGGATAAGCATCCGTCACTGTTTTCTCATTGAGCTTACGATAGTCTACACAAAACCGTGTACTCCCATCCTTCTTGGGCACTAACACTACGGGGGATGCCCAGGGACTATCTGACTCTTCAATGACCCCTAAACGCAACACCTCTTGTATCTCTTGTTGCATCCCTTCTTGTACAGACTCAGGGACGCGGAAGGGGGGTTGTCGCGGGGGGGTCTGATCCTGGGTCTCAACCTTGTGTTGTGCCAGGTGAGTGTACCCGGGTTTCCCCGAAAACATCCTCTGTCGCTGCCTCATCAACTCCTCCGCCTGCTGTCTCTCCCGGGGACCTAAGTCTTCACCCTAGTGTACCTGGTCCCATGTTTTAGACTGAGTCCTCTCCCCTAAGACATCAGGCAAGGGAAGTCCGGCTAAATCCTCTGCTTCAGGTGCACAGATGGCCACTACCTCTTCAGGGCGCTCCCGATAGGGCTTCAGCATTTTCACGTGGAACATGCGGATAACCCTGGGGACGTCACAATCGGAGACATTATAGGTGGTGTCGGCTATTTTCCCCACTACCTGGTAGGGCCCCTGCCATGCAGCTTGGAACTTGTTCTGCCTAGTAAGCTCTAACACCAGGACCTTCTGCCCGATTTCCAAGGTGCGCTCTCTGGCTCTCCGATCGTACCATACGCGCTGGCGCCGCTGGGCCACCTGCATGTTCCCATGTACAGCCTGGGTCAGCTCCTGTAGGCGGTTCTGGAATTCCAGCAGATAGGGTACAATAGGTACCCCTTCTATGATGCCCTCCCCTTCCCAGTGTTCTAGCACTAAGCCTAGGGGTCCCCTTACCCGTCTCCCGTATACCAGTTCGAATGGGGAGAACCCCGTGGATTCTTGGGGCACCTCTCGATAGGCAAACAGGAGGTGAGGCAAGAATTTCTCCCAGTCCCTGTAGGTCCTGGTAAAAGTCCCAATGAGTTGTTTTAACATCCCGTTAAAGCGTTCACACAACCCATTGGTTTGCGGGTGGTACGGGGCGCTTCTAATGGACTTTACGCCACACAGCTTCCACAGTTGGTTGGTCACCTCTGCTGTAAACTGGGTACCCTGGTCTGAGATAATCTCCCAGGGAAATCCAACCCGTGAGAAAACCTGGAGCAGGGCAGCCACCACTGTCTCTGCCAGTATGTTAGGTAACGCAACCGCCTCTGGATACCGTGTGGCATAATCTACCACTGTCAATATATACCTTTTCCCTGATGGACTGGGTTTGGCTAATGGCCCTATCAGATCGACCGCTACTCGGCTAAATGGTTCCTCCACAATGGGGAGGGGGCGTAATTTGGCCTTGCATCGATCTCCCCTCTTGCCAATGCGCTGGCAACTGTCACAGGTCTGGCAGTATTGACGAACATCATAGGTTACCCTTGGCCAAAAAGTTTTGTGTCAGACGATGCCTGGTGCGACTGACGCTGAAGTGCCCGGCCAAGGGTATTTCATGAGAGATTCGCAGTAACTCCTGCCTATACTTCTTGGGAACTACCAGCTGTCATTTTATAGTGGAGCTCGTCCCTGTGTGGTGCTGCTCTGTGATCCGGTAGAGGAGCCCTTGCTTCCATATAAACTGTTCCCCTTCCAGTACCCCTCTCCCCTCCTGTGCCTTCCCACGATATCCCACCAATGAAGGATCCTCAAGTAACTCCCTCTTAAATTCATCTGGGGTGGCCCAAGAAATGTGTCTGGCTATGGGAATACGTTTAGGGCTGGGATGTCTTACCTGGGCCTCCTCTGAGTGTGATTCCGCCTCCACAGCTCGAGCTTGTCTCTGGGTGGTCACAGGATATGTCTCAGCCAGAGGGGCAACCGAGAAGGCAGACAACATGGGCCCCAAGTCATTTCCCAGCAAAACGTCTGCAGGCAAATCCTCCATCAAGCCGACCTCAACAAGGCCATCCCCAACTCCCCAGTTCAGGTGAATCCTGGCAATGGGCAGTCGATGTATGGCTCCCCCTGCTACACGGACTGCCACTGTCCGGTCCGTCTTCTCTTGGTCCCGGACGAGATGAAGCTTCACAAGGGTCAAAGTTGCTCCGGAATCTCTTAGTCCCTCCATGCGTTTGCCATTAACCCACACGACCTGTCAATGCTGTTGTCGATTATCTGCCCGGGCTGCCTGCACGGGGTCTACTTCATGCAGCACTTCCTCCATGTCTTCCACCCCTTGGTTAGTTGTAGCCCCCAATGCCGGGTCAGCTTTGCCTTGGTAGCAGTGTACAGCGGCCTGGCGGAAGGTAGCTGTTCCCGCCTTTGGCCACTGGGTATGCTGAGTCCGGTTGGGACATTGTCTTTGCAGGTGATCCAGCTGACAGCAGGTGTGGCATCGCGCCCCAGGGGAACTGTGGTAGGCCAGGTTTCTAGCTGGTCCCCCTACAATCTTCGGTGGTTTGGGGCCCTCCAGGTCCATGGGCGGACCCCTAGTGACCATCTTTGATCCTGACAACTGAGGCCTCCTGGCATCATGATGTTCATCTGCCAGACGAGCGGCTTCCTCAAGAGTCATTGGCCTCCTGTCCCGAAGCCATTCCTGTGTCTCGGGGTTTAGTCCATTAAAGAATCGTTCTAACAAGAAGAGCTGGAGGACGTCCTCCTTAGTGGTTGCTTGGCTCCCTTGTACCCACTGTAGCAGTGACCGCCGTAATTTACAGGCTCATTCAGCGTGGGTATCGGTTACTTGTTTTATAAGTCCGCGGAACTTTTGGCGGTATGCCTCTGGTGTCAGCGCATAAGATCACTTCTTTGATCCGCTCATAGTCCATACAGTCCTCATCAGGTACCCTGCGATAGGCGCCCACTGCCCGGCCTGTCAGCTTGCTGGCCAGAATCTGAACCCGTTCCTCCGGCTTCACTTGATGAAGGGCACACTGCCGCTCAAAGTCCTGCAGAAAGCCATCAATGTCTTCCTCTGCCTCCCCCAACTGTCGGAAGGCATTATACTGGATCTTTTTGTGGCTTACTGTTGAAGGTACCTGGGCGGAAGCCAGAGCTCCCCCTGCTCTCTGACTCTCCTCTCTCCACTCTGCCATCTCCATCTTGGCCAGCTTCACTTTGGTCCGCTCTGCCATCTCCATCTTGGCTAGCTCTATCCTGGTCCGCTCGGCCATCTTTTCCTTCAGATCAGTACGCACATCAGCCATCACCTCTCGTATGATCTCTACTGCAGGGTTTGGGCCATAGAACGCCAGTCTGTTCTTTACCTCCCTCTGGAATTCAGTCTCTTCCACGTTCACATTGGGGGGCGCTGCACTGTCGTGTTCCATGATGGCTGCTATCAAATCCGCTTTTGTTTTGTTGCTGGCGATTAACCCTCGGGCTTCCACCAGATCTTTTAATGTAGTCCTCTTTAACTTCTGGTAGTTGTCTTCCATTCATTCCTTTCCTCCTGTAGAAGGGGTATCAGATCCCACTGTCTGCCACTAGTGTAACGGGGTCTAACAAGCTGGGGTACCTCTTTCAGAACCACCCTGTGTTTAAGTTTGTCCACTCTGCTTTTGCGGGATTCTGAATGAAGGACGCTGGCTGGATTTCCTTGGTTACGTGAGAGCATATAAAAGCTGACTGCTACCCCACATATTTCCAGTCTAAAAAAAACCTCACTTTATTTTCAGCACACAGAATATATAACACAGATACATAGGGCAGGCCAATAGAAAAAACAGGCCAGACATACATTACAATAGCCGCAGGGGGCCGGTGCCTGCTGATATTTACTGGGGGAATTACAAAGGTGGGGGAGGACAGAAGGGGGATATCTTGTCCTCTCTGCCCAGGGGCGCAGTGTTGTGGATTCTGTTTTTGGGCTCCCTCTGGTGGTTACAGATGGTACTGGGTGACTTGTGTTTTCTGCGGTCTCTGGTGTCCACCTGTTCTATCAGGATATGGGAGTTTCCTATTTAACCTGGCTTTCTTGTCATTTCCTCGCCGGCTAACAATGTAATCAGTGTGTCTTGTTACCTCTGCTGCCCGCTTCTGTAATCTTCAGGACAAGCTAAGTTTTTGATTTTCCTGTTCCACGTTTTGCTTAATTTTTTGTCTTTGTCCAGCTTGCAGATATGTGATTCCTTTTTGCTGGTTGCTCTAGTGGGCTGATATTACTCCTCATGTTCCATGAGTTGGCACATGAGTTCAAGTAATTTCAGGATGGTTTTTTGTAGGGTTTTTTCGCTGACTGCGCAGTTCACTTTTGTATCCTCTGCTATCTAGCTTTAGCGGGCCTCATTTTGCTGAATCTGTTTTCATAACTACGTATGTGCTTTCCTCTCATTTCACCGTCATTACATGTGGGGGGCTGCTATTTCTGTGGGGTGTTCTCTGGAGGCAAGAGAGGTCTGTGTTTCTTCTAATAGGGGAAGTTAGTCCTTCGGCTGGAGCGAGACGTCTAGGATCATCGTAGGCACGTTCCCCGGCTACAGCTAGTTGTGTGTTTAGGTTCAGGATCGCGGTCAGCTCAGTTTCCATCACCCTAGAGCTTGTTTTGTTTTTTGTGCTTGTCCTTTTGTGATCCCCTGCCATTGGGATCATGACAGTATAGCCGGCCAAAAAGTGGTATCGTATTGGCTGAAGTAGGAGGAAAAGTAGTCTGAGGAAGTTTTTTTTTTTTTTTTTTCCCTCAGAGTTTGCTGCCTAGCATTAATTGCAGCCTGGCTGCGTCTTACCTCCTCTTAATCCTTGAATGGCTCTGACCTCAGCTGTTTATCATGGACGTCCAGAGTTTGGCTTCCAGCCTGAATAATCTTGCTGCTAAGGTTCAAAATATACAAGATTTTGTTGTACATGCTCCTGTGTCTGAACCTAGAATTCCTATCCCAGAGTTTTTTTCTGGAGATAGATCTAGTTTTCAAAATTTTAGGAACAATTGCAAGTTGTTTCTTTCTTTGAAATCTCGCTCCTCTGTAGACCCTGCTCAGCAAGTCAAAATTGTTATATCTTTCCTGCGGGGTGACCCTCAGAATTGGGCATTTGCATTGGCACCAGGGGATCCTGCGTTGCTCAATGTGGATGCGTTTTTTCTGGCATTGGGTTTGCTCTATGAGGAACCTAACCTAGAGATTCAGGCTGAAAAAGCTTTATTGGCTCTCTCTCAGGGGCAAGATGAAGCAGAAATATATTGTCAGAAATTTCGGAAATGGTCGGTGCTTACTCAGTGGAATGAGTGCGCCCTGGCTGCAAGATTCAGAGATGGCCTTTCTGAGGCCATTAAAGATGTAATGGTGGGGTTCCCTGCGCCTACAGGTCTGAATGAGTCTATGACTATGGCTATTCAGATTGATCGGCGTTTACGGGAGCGCAAACCTGTGCACCATTTGGCGGTGTCTTCTGAACAGGCACCTGAGACAATGCAATGTGATAGAATTCAGTCCAGAAGTGAACGGCAAAACTATAGGCGGAAAAATGGGTTGTGTTTTTATTGTGGTGATTCAGCTCATGTTATATCAGCATGCTCTAAACGCACAAAAAAGGTTGACAAGTCTGTTGCCATTAGTACTTTACAGTCTAAGTTCATTCTGTCTGTGACTCTGATTTGTTCATTATCAGCCATTTCCGTCGATGCCTATGTGGATTCAGGCGCTGCCCTGAGTCTTATGGATTGGTCATTTGCCAACCGCTGTGGGTATAGTCTGGAGCCTCTGGAAGTCCCTATTCCTTTGAAAGGAATTGACTCTACACCTTTGGCTATGAACAAACCTCAGTACTGGACACAAGTGACCATGCGTATGACTCCCGTTCATCAGGAGGTGATTCGCTTCCTGGTACTGTATAATTTACATGATGTCTTAGTGCTTGGTCTGCCATGGTTACAAACTCATAACCCAGTCTTGGACTGGAAAACGATGTCTGTGTTAAGCTGGGGATGTCAGGGGGTTCATGATGATGCACCTCCGATTTCTATCGCTTCATCTACTCCTTCTGAGGTTCCTGTATTTTTGTCTGATTATCGGGATGTTTTTGAGGAGCCTAAGCTCAATTCGCTTCCTCCTCACAGGGATTGCGATTGTGCTATAGATTTGATTCCTGGCAGTAAATTTCCTAAAGGACGTTTGTTCAATCTGTCAGTGCCAGAGCATACTGCTATGCGGGATTATGTTAAGGAGTCCTTGGAAAAGGGACATATCCGTCCATCTTCGTCCCCTTTGGGAGCAGGTTTTTTTTTCGTGGCCAAAAAAGATGGTTCCTTGAGGCCTTGTATAGATTACCGTCTTTTGAATAAGATTACAGTCAAATATCAGTATCCTTTGCCATTGTTGACTGATTTGTTCGCTCGCATTAAGGGGGCTAAATGGTTCACTAAGATTGATCTTCGGGGTGCGTATAATCTTGTGCGGATAAAGCAGGGTGATGAGTGGAAAACCGCATTTAATACGCCTGAGGGCCATTTTGAGTATTTGGTGATGCCTTTTGGACTTTCTAATGCTCCTTCTGTCTTCCAGTCCTTTATGCACGATATTTTCCGTGAATATCTGGATAAATTTATGATTGTGTATTTGGATGATGTTTTGGTTTTTTCTGATGACTGGGAGTCCCATGTTCAGCAGGTCAGGAAGGTGTTTCAGGTCCTGCAGGCCAATTCTTTGTTTGTAAAAGGTTCAAAGTGTCTCTTTGGAGTCCAGAAGATTTCTTTTTTGGGGTATATTTTTTCCCCTTCTACTATTGAGATGGATCCCGTCAAGGTTCAGGCTATTTGTGACTGGACGCAGCCTACATCTCTTAAGAGTCTACAGAAGTTCTTGGGCTTTGCTAATTTTTATCGTCGTTTCATAACTAATTTTTCTAGTGCTGTTAAGCCTTTGACGGATTTGACTAAGAAGGGTGCTGATGTTGCTGATTGGTCTCCTGCGGCTGTGGAGGCCTTTCAGGAACTTAAGCGCCGGTTTTCTTCTGCTCCTGTGTTGTGTCAGCCAGATGTTTCGCTTCCTTTTCAGGTTGAGGTTGATGCTTCCGAGATTGGAGCGGGGGCGGTTTTGTCGCAGAGAAGCTCCGATTGCTCAGTGATGAAGCCATGTGTGTTCTTTTCTAGAAAGTTTTCGCCCACTGAGCGGAATTATGATGTTGGTAATCGGGAGCTTTTGGCCATGAAGTGGGCATTTGAGGAGTGGCGTCATTGGCTTGAGGGTGCTAGACATCGTGTGGTGGTCTTGACTGATCACAAAAATCTGATTTACCTTGAGTCTGCCAAGCGTCTGAATCCTAGACAGGCTCGTTGGTCACTGTTTTTCTCCCGTTTCGATTTTGTGGTTTCATACCTGCCAGGTTCAAAGAATGTGAAGGCGGATGCTCTTTCTAGGAGTTTTGTGCCTGACTCCCCTGGAAATTCTGAGCCCACTGGTATCCTTAGGGATGGGGTGATTTTGTCGGCTGTCTCCCCAGACTTGCGACTTGCTTTGCAGGAGTTTCAGGCGGATAAACCTGATCGTTGTCCGCCTGAAAGACTGTTTGTTCCGGATAATTGGACCAGTAGAGTCATCTCCGAGATCCATTCTTCTGCGTTGGCAGGTCATCCTGGAATATTTGGTACTAGAGACTTGGTGGCCAGGTCTTTTTGGTGGCCTTCCTTGTCGAGGGATGTGCGTTCTTTTGTGCAGTCTTGTGAAGTTTGCGCTCGGGCTAAGCCTTGCTGTTCT
This sequence comes from Ranitomeya imitator, assembly GCF_032444005.1. Classification (NCBI taxonomy): domain Eukaryota; kingdom Metazoa; phylum Chordata; class Amphibia; order Anura; family Dendrobatidae; genus Ranitomeya; species Ranitomeya imitator. Next base: position 99,808,228 of record NC_091288.1, read on the forward strand.
CGTGCCAGTGGATTGTTGTCACCTTTGCCTATCCCGAAGAGGCCTTGGACGCACATTTCCATGGACTTTATTTCGGATCTCCCTGTCTCTCAAAAAATGTCCGTCATCTGGGTTGTGTGTGACCGCTTTTCTAAGATGGTTCATCTGGTACCCTTGCCTAAGTTACCTTCCTCCTCTGAGTTGGTCCCTCTGTTTTTTCAGAACGTGGTTCGTTTGCATGGGATTCCAGAGAACATCGTTTCTGACAGGGGATCCCAGTTTGTGTCTAGATTTTGGCGGACGTTCTGTGCTAAGATGGGCATTGATTTGTCCTTTTCGTCTGGGTTTCATCCTCGTTTTTCCTCTGGTCAGGTGGAGCCTTCTGATTGTCCTGGAGTGGACATGGTGGTGGATAGGTTGCATCAGATTTGGAGTCATGTGGTGGACAATTTGAAGTTGTCCCAGGAGAGGGCTCAGCAGTTTGCTAATCGCCGTCGCCGCGTGGGTCCTCGACTTTGTGTTGGGGACTTGGTGTGGTTGTCTTCTCGTTTTGTTCCTATGAAGGTCTCTTCTCCTAAGTTCAAGCCTCGGTTCATCGGTCCTTATAGGATCTTGGAAATTCTTAACCCCGTGTCGTTTCGTTTGGATCTCCCGGCATCGTTTGCTATTCATAATGTGTTCCATCGGTTGTTGTTGCGGAAGTATGAGGTACCTGTTGCTCCTTCGCTTGAACCGCCTGCTCCGGTGCTGGTGGAGGGAGAATTGGAGTATGTTGTGGAGAAGATCTTGGATTCTCGTGTTTCCAGACGGAAACTCCAATATTTGGTCAAGTGGAAGGGTTATGGTCAGGAGGATAATTCTTGGGTGGTTGCCTCTGATGTTCATGCTGCTGATTTGGTCCGTGCATTTCATAGGGCTCATCCTGGTCGCCCTGGTGGTTCTCGTGAGGGTTCGGTGACCCCTCCTCAAGGGGGGGGTACTGTTGTGGATTCTGTTTTTGGGCTCCCTCTGGTGGTTACAGATGGTACTGGGTGACTTGTGTTTTCTGCGGTCTCTGGTGTCCACCTGTTCTATCAGGATATGGGAGTTTCCTATTTAACCTGGCTTTCTTGTCATTTCCTCGCCGGCTAACAATGTAATCAGTGTGTCTTGTTACCTCTGCTGCCCGCTTCTGTAATCTTCAGGACAAGCTAAGTTTTTGATTTTCCTGTTCCACGTTTTGCTTAATTTTTTGTCTTTGTCCAGCTTGCAGATATGTGATTCCTTTTTGCTGGTTGCTCTAGTGGGCTGATATTACTCCTCATGTTCCATGAGTTGGCACATGAGTTCAAGTAATTTCAGGATGGTTTTTTGTAGGGTTTTTTCGATGACCGCGCAGTTCACTTTTGTATCCTCTGCTATCTAGCTTTAGCGGGCCTCATTTTGCTGAATCTGTTTTCATAACTACGTATGTGCTTTCCTCTCATTTCACCGTCATTACATGTGGGGGGCTGCTATTTCTGTGGGGTGTTCTCTGGAGGCAAGAGAGGTCTGTGTTTCTTCTAATAGGGGAAGTTAGTCCTTCAGCTGGAGCGAGACGTCTAGGATCATCGTAGGCACGTTCCCCGGCTACAGCTAGTTGTGTGTTTAGGTTCAGGATCGCGGTCAGCTCAGTTTCCATCACCCTAGAGCTTGTTTTGTTTTTTGTGCTTGTCCTTTTGTGATCCCCTGCCATTGGGATCATGACAGCGCAGCCTGTGGACTGATGCATTTCACATGGAACCTATTATACATAAGATATACTGCATAACATATTCTTGGTGCTGGGGGTTCTGTAACAATCCACTACTCTTTTTAGGTGCATTTTTATGTATTTTTTTTCAAGGGGATGAGTCACTTAATTTTTTTTTTAAATAACCATTAATACCACATACAAGGAACAAATACTGTCACACTGTGACCAGACCACATAATACCACCATGTAATGACTGAATACTACCACATACAAGGGAGAAATACAGCATATATACCAATATACATATTACCATTACATAGTGACCAAATGATACCACATGCAAGGAACAAATACCACCACACCATGACCAGATCACATATTACCACCACATAGTGACCAAATAATACCACATAACCATCTATAAGGAACAAATACCATAACATTATGACCAGACCACATATTACCACAACATAGTGACCAAATAATACCACAAACAAGGAATAAATACCGCCACACCATGACCAGATCACATATTACCATCATGGTTGAAGATGACGAGGAAAAAGCTAACATATTAAACACCTTTTTCTCCACGGTATTCACGGTGGAAAATGAAATGCTAGGTGAAATCCCAAGAAACAATGAAAACCCTATATTAAGGGTCACCAATCTAACCCAAGAAGAGGTGTGAAACCAGCTAAATAAGATCAAAATAGATAAATCTCCGGGTCCAGATGGCATACACCCACGAGTACTAAGAGAACTAAGTAATGTAATAGATAAACCATTATTTCTTATTTTTAGGAACTCTATAGCGACGGGGTCTGTTCCGCAGGACTGGCGCATAGCAAATGTGGTGCCAATATTCAAAAAGGGCTCTAAAAGTGAACCTGGAAATTATAGGCCAGTAAGTCTAACCTCTATTGTTGGTAAAATATTTGAAGGGTTTCTGAGGGATGTTATTCTGGATTATCTCAATGAGAATAACTGTTTAACCCCTTAGCGACCGCCGATGCGCCTTTTAACGGCGGCCGCTAAGGGTACTTAAACCACAGCGCCGTTAATTAACGGCGCTGTGGAAAAAGTCCATAGCGCCCCCCAGAGGCCAATTTTCTCCGGGGTCTCGGCTGCCGAGGGTAGCCGAGACCCCAGAGAACATGATTCGGGGGGTTTTTAACCCACCCCGCATTTGCGATCGCCGGTAATTAACCGTTTACCGGCGATCGCAAAAAAAAAAAAAAAAAACGCGATCTCTTTTTAATTTCTCTGTCCTCCGATGTGATCGCACATCGGAGGACAGAGAAAAGGGGTCCCAGGTGGCCCCCCAATACTCACATAGCTCCCCCGATGCTCCTCGTGTCTCCCGGTGGGCGCCGCCATCTTCAAAATGGCGGGCGCATGCGCAGTGCGCCCGCCGGCCGGCACCGGGAGAATCTTTGGGGTCCCGGCTGCCGGGGGTAGCCGAGACCCCAAAGAGCATGATCGGGGTCGGTATTACCGACCCCTGTTTTGCGATCGCCGGTAATTAACTGTTTACCGGCGACCGCAAAAAAAAAAAAAAAAAAAAAAAGTAAAGTGTAATTCTCTGTCCTCTGATGTGATCGCACATCAGAGGACAGAGAAATAGGGGGATTCGGGGACCCTAGCATACTCACCTAGGTCCCTGGATCCTCTTGCTGCTCCTCCTGGCCGCCGGCAGAAGAACATGGCGGACGCATGCCCAGTGCGCCCGCCATCTGTCTCCATCTGCCGGCCGGCAGGAGAACAGCAGTTGGGGCTAAAATTAAGGTTAGGGGTAGGGTTAGGGGTAGGGTTAGGGTTAGGGGTAGGGTTAGGGGTAGGGTTAGGGGTAGGGTTAGGGGTAGGGTTAGGGTTAGGGGTAGGGTTAGGGGTAGGAGTAGGGTTAGGGTTAGGGGTAGGGTTAGGGGTAGGGGTAGGGTTAGGGGTAGGAGTAGGGTTAGGGTTAGGGGTAGGGTTAGGGGTAGGGTTAGGGTTAGGGGTAGGGTTAGGGGTAGGAGTAGGGTTAGGGGTAGGGTTAGGGGTAGGGTTAGGGTTAGGGGTAGGGGTAGGGGTAGGGTTAGGGGTAGGGGTAGGGGTAGGGTTAGGGGTAGGGTTAGGGGTAGGGTTAGGGGTAGGGCTAGGGTTAGGGCTAGGGTTAGGGCTAGGGTTGGGGCTAAATTTAGGGTTAGGGTTGGGGCTAAATTTAGGGTTAGGCTTCTTTCACACTTACGTCGGTACGGGGCCGTCGCAATGCGTCGGCCCGACATACCGACGCACGTTGTGAAAACTGTGCACAACGTGGGCAGCAGCTGTAGTTTTTCAACGCATCCGCTGCCCAATCTATCTCCTGGGGAGGAGGGGGCGGAGTTACGGCCACGCATGCGCTGTCAGAAATGGCGGATGCGACGTACAAAAAAACGTTTCATTGAACTTTTTTTGTGCCGACGCTCCGCCAAAACACAACTGATCCAGTGCACGACGGACGCGACGTGTGGCCATCCGTCACGATCTGTCGGCAATACAAGTCTATGGGCAAAAAACGCATCCTGCGGGCACATTTGCAGGATCCGTTTCTTGTCCAAAACGACGGATTGCGACGGAATGCCAAACGACGCAAGTGTGAAAGTAGCCTTAGGGCTAGGGTTAGGGTTGGGGCTAAAGTTAGGGCTAGGGTTGGGGCTAAAGTTAGGGTTAGAGCTGGGATTAGGGTTAGGGTTTGGATTAGGGTTGGTATTAGGGTTAGGGTTGGCATTAGGGTTACGCTTGGGATTAGGGTTAGGTTTGGGATTAGGGTTGAGATTAGGATTAGGGGTGTGTTGGATTTAGGGTTTTGATTAGGGTTATGGTTAGGGTTGACATTAGGGTTGTTTTGGGGTAAGGGTTGTGATTATGGTTAGGGTTAGTGATTAGGATTATGGATCAGGTTGGGATTAGGGTTAGGGGTGTGTTGGGGTTAGGGTTGGAGCTAGAATTGGGGGGTTTCCACTGTTTAGGTACATCAGGGGGTCTCCAAACACGACAGCCAATTTTGCGCTCAAAAAGTCAAATGGTGCTCCCTCCCTTCTGAGCTCTGCCGTGCGCCCAAACAGTGGGTTACCCCCACATATGGGGCATCAGCGTACTCGGGATAAATTGGACAACAACTTCTGGGGTCCAATTTCTCTTGTTACCCTTGTGAAAATAAAAACTTGGGGGCTACAAAATCTTTTTTGTGAAAAAAAAAATATTTTTTATTTTCACGACTCTGCATTCTAAACTTCTGTGAAGCACTTGGGCATTCAAAGTTCTCACCACACATCTAGATAAGTTCCTTGGGGGGTCTAGTTTCCAAAATGGGGTCACTTGTGGGGGGTTACTACAGTTTAGGTACATCAGGGGCTCTGCAATCGCAACATAATGCCCACAGACCATTCTATCAAAGTCTGCATTCCAAAAAGGCGCTCCTTCCCTTCCGAGCTCTGCCGTGCGCCCAAACAGTGGTTTACCCCCACATATGGCGCATCAGCGTACTCGGGATAAATTGGACAACAACTATTGCAGTCCAATTTCTCTTGTTACCCTTGTGAAAATAAAAACTTGGGGGCTACAATATCTTTTTTGTGGAAAAAAAAATATTTTTTATTTTCACGACTCTGCATTCTAAACTTCTGTGAAGCACTTGGGCATTCAAAGTTCTCACCACACATCTAGATAAGTTCCTTGGGGGGTCTAGTTTCCAAAATGGGGTCACTTGTGGGGGGTTACTACAGTTTAGGTACATCAGGGGCTCTGCAATCGCAACATAATGCCCACAGACCATTCTATCAAAGTCTGCATTCCAAAAAGGCGCTCCTTCCCTTCCGAGCTCTGCCGTGCGCCCAAACAGTGGTTTACCCTCACATATGGCGCATCAGCGTACTCGGGATAAATTGGACAACAACTATTGCAGTCCAATTTCTCCTGTTACCCTTGTGAAAATAAAAACTTGGGGGCTACAATATCTTTTTTGTGGAAAAAAAAAATATTTTTTATTTTCACGACTCTGCATTCTAAACTTCTGTGAAGCACTTGGGCATTCAAAGTTCTCACCACACATCTAGATAAGTTCCTTGGGGGGTTTAGTTTCCAAAATGGGGTCACTTGTGGAGGGTTTCTACTGGTTAGGTACATCAGGGGCTCTGCAAACGCAACATAATACCCGCAGACCATTCTATCAAAGTCTGCATTCCAAAACGGCGCTCCTTCCTTCCGAGCTCTGCCGTGCGCCCAAACAGTGGTTTACCCCCACATATGGGGTACCAGCATACTCAGGACAAATTGGACAACACTTTTGTGGTCCAATTTCTCTTGTTACCCTTGTGAAAATAAAAACTTGGGAGCTAAAATATCTTTTTTGTGGGAAAAAAAAATATTTTTTATTTTCACGGCTCTGCATTATAAACTTCTGTGAAGCACTTGGGCATTCAAGGTTCTCACCACACATCTAGATAAGTTCCATGGGGGGTCTAGTTTCCAAAATGTGGTCACTTGTGGGGGATTTCTACTGTTTAGGCACATCAGGGGCTCTCCAAACGCGACATGGCGTCCGATCTCAATTCCAGCCAATTCTACATTGAAAAAGTAAAACGGCACTCTTTCTCTTCCAATCTCTGCGGTGCGCCCAAACAGTGGTTTACCCCCACATATTCGGTATCGACGTACTCAGGAGAAATTGCACAACAACTTTAGTGGTCTAATTTCTCCTGTTACCCTTGTGAAAATAAAAATATGTAGGCAAAAAGATCATTTTTGTAGAAAAAAAGCAATTTTTTTTTTCACGGCTCTACGTTATAAACTTCTGTGAAGCACATGGGGGTTCAAAGTGCTCGACACACATCTAGATAAGTTCCTTAAGGGGTCTAGTTTCCAAAATGGTGTCACTTGTGGGGGGTTTCCACTGTTTAGGCACATCAGGGGCTCTCCAAACGCGACATGGCGTCCAATCTCAATTCCAGCCAATTCTACATTGAAAAAGTAAAACGGCACTCCTTCTCTTCCAAGCTCTGCGGTGCGCCCTAACAGTTGTTTACCCCCACATATTGGGTATCAGCGTACTCAGGAGAAATTGCACAACAACTTTTGTGGTCTAATTTCTCCTGTTACCCTTGTGAAAATAAAAATTTGTGGGCAAAAAGATCATTTTTGTAGAAAAAATGCAATTTTTTTTTTTCACGGCTCTACGTTATAAACTTCTGTGAAGCACATGGGGGTTCAAAGTGCTCACCACACATCAAATATGTTCCTTAAGGGGTCTAGTTTCCAAAATGGGGTCACTTGTGGGGGGTTTCCACTGTTTAGGCACATCAGGGGCTCTCCAAACGCGACATGGCGTCCAATCTCAATTCCAGCCAATTCTACATTGAAAAAGTAAAACGGCGCTCCTTCACTTCCAAGCTCTGCGGTGCGCCCAAACAGTGGTTTACCCTCACATATGGGGTATCGACGTATTCAGGAGAAATCGCACAACAACTTTTGTGGTCTAATTTCTCCTGTTACCCTTGTGAAAATAAGAATTTGTGGGCGAAAAGATCATTTTTGTGTAAACAAAAGCGATTTTTTATTTTCACGGCTCTGCGTTATAAACTTCTGTGAAGCACTTGGGGGTTCAAAGTGCTCACCACACATCTAGATAAGTTCCTTAAGGGGTCTAGTTTCCAAAATGGTGTCACTTGTGGGGAGTTTCCACTGTTTAGGCACATCAGGGGCTCTCTAAACGTGACATGGCGTCCGATCTCAATTCCAGCGAATTCTGCATTGAAAAAGTCAAACGGCGCTCCTTCACTTCTAAGTTCTGCGGTGCGCCCTAACAGTGGTTTACCCCCACATATGGGGTATTGGCGTATTCAGGAGAAATTGCATAACAAAATTTATGGTTACATTTCTGTTTTTACACTTGTGGAAATAAAAAAAATGGTTCTGAATTAAGATGTTTGCAAAAAAAAGTTAAATGTTCATTTTTTCCTTCCACATCGTTTCAGTTCCTGTGAAGCACGTAAAGGGTTAATAAACTTCTTGAATGTGGTTTTGAGAACCTTGAGGGGTTTAGTTTTTAGAATGGTGTCACACTTCATTATTTTCTATCATATAGACCCCTCAAAATGACTTCAAATGTGATGTGGTCCCTAAAAAAAATGGTGTTGTAAAAATGAGAAATTGCTGGTCAAATTTTAACCCTTATAACTCCCTAACAAAAAAAATTTTTGTTTCCAAAATTGTGCTGATGTAAAGTAGACATGTGGGAAATGTTATTTATTAACTATTTTTCGTGACATATCTCTCTGATTTAAGGGCATAAAAATACAAAGTTTGAAAATTGCACAATTTTAAAAATTTTCGCCATATTTCCGTTTTTTTCATAAATAATCGCAAGTAATATCGAAGAAATGTTACCACTAACATGAAGTACAATATGTCACGAAAAAACAATCTCAGAATCAGCGGGATCCGTTGAAGCGTTCCAGAGTTATAACCTCATAAAGTGACAGTGGTCAGAATTGCAAAAATTGGCCTGGTCATTAAGTACCAAATTGGCTCTGTCACTAAGGGGTTATCTCCATATCAGCATGGGTTTATGAGAAATCGCTCCTGTCAAACCAATCTAATCAGTTTTTATGAAGAGGTAAGCTATAGGCTGGACAACGGTGAGTCATTGGACGTGGTATACCTCGATTTTTCCAAAGCGTTTGATACCGTGCCGCACAAGAGGTTGGTACACAAAATGAAAATGATTGGTCTGGGGGATAATGTGTGTAAATTGGTTAGTAACTGGCTTAGTGATAGAAAGCAGAGGGTGGTTATAAATGGTATAGTCTCTAACTGGGCCGCTGTCACCAGTGGGGTACCGCAGGGGTCGGTATTGGGACCTGTTCTCTTCAACATATTCATTAATGATCTGGTAGAAGGTTTACACAGTAAAATATCAATATTTGCAGATGATACAAAACTATGTAAAGCAGTTAATACAAGAGAAGATAGTATTCTGCTACAGATGGATCTGGATAGGTTGGAAACTTGGGCTGAAAGGTGGCAGATGAGGTTTAACAATGATAAATGTAAGGTTATACACATGGGAAGAAGGAATCAATATCACCATTACACACTGAACGGGAAACCACTGGGTAAATCTGACAGGGAGAAGGACTTGGGGATCCTAGTTAATGATAAACTTACCTGGAGCAGCCAGTGCCAGGCAGCAGCTGCCAAGGCAAACAGGATCATGGGGTGCATTAAAAGAGGTCTGGATACACATGATGAGAGCATTATACTGCCTCTGTACAAATCCCTAGTTAGACCGCACATGGAGTACTGTGTCCAGTTTTGGGCACCGGTGCTCAGGAAGGATATAATGGAACTAGAGAGAGTACAAAGGAGGGCAACAAAATTAATAAAGGGGATGGGAGAACTACAATACCCAGATAGATTAGCGAAATTAGGATTATTTAGTCTAGAAAAAAGACGACTGAGGGGCAATCTAATAACCTTGTATAAGTATATAAGGGGACAATACAAATATCTCGCTGAGGATCTGTTTATACCAAGGAAGGTGACGGGCACAAATGTGCAATCACCCTCATTCCCCCCACTTTAGCATGTGCAGCCTCACCCCCTACTTCGTAGACAAGGAAAATGGTGTGCACTCAGGTCAGGGACAAGGAGGTGCTGGTAAACTGACCGTGAGGTCAAGTCAATCATTCAAAAAAGATTACCGCACACTCAAGACTGGTAAGATGCAAAACGTGTATGCCAATTTTATTGAAGAAATTTTATTGAATAAAATTGGCATACACCTTTTGCATCTTACCAGTCTTGAGTGTGCGGTAATCTTTTTTGAATCACCCCCTACTTCATCATGTGCAGTCTTACTCCCCCCACTTCATCATGTGCAGTCTCAGTCCTCCACAATTCATCATGTGCAGTCACCCTCACCTCCCTACTTCATCATGTGCAGCCCCCTCCCCCACTTCATGATGTGCAATCCCCCTCACCATGTCACTTCATCATGTGCAGTCCCACTCCCCACACTTCATGAAGTGCAGTCTTACTCCCCCACTTCATCATGTGCAGTCTCACTCCTCCAGACTTCATAATGTGCAGTCACCCTCGCCACCCCACTTCATCATGTGCAGTCCCCCTTCCCCCAGTTCATGATGTGCAATCCCCCTCACCAGCTCACTTCATAATGTGCAGTCTCACTCCCCCCACTTCACCATGTGTAGTCTCACTCCCAGCCACTTCAACATGTGAAGTCTCACTCCCCCCCACTTCACCATGTGCAGTCACCCTCACCCCCAATTCATCATGTGCCATCCCCTTCATCCTCCACTTCATCATGTGCAGTCTCACTCCCCCCACTTCATCATGTGCAGTCACTCTCCCTCTCACCCCCTACTTCATCATGTGCAATCCCCCTACCGTTCATCATTTGCAGCCCCCCTTAACCATACGCCATGACATCATCGCATAAGGGCTGTCACCTGATCGGAAGTACAGAGAAGTTGGAGGGAGCAGAAGCTGTGCCACCGTCAAAGTTAGACGGCCGTGCACAGCTCCAAGAAAGCTCCAGCACCCCAGCACCGACGTGTGCACTGCACCACACAGCACTTTACTGCATGATGGGGCCTGGTGAGCAGAAGCACAAGAGCAGGGCCCCAGGCCTGTGGGCCCCACTCTGTACTGCTGCTCACTGGGCTCCATAGAGCAGTAAGGGCAGTAATGCCCTGATGGCGGCCCTGCATATGTGACCTATTAATATGATCATACAGGTGATAGGCATGTTACACTGGTGCTACCTGCATGCATCATATTAATGGCCTTGTTGTGGAGAAATATTATATTCTGTCATTATGCTAATGATTCCTTCCAGGCTCCGCTGCTTGCGGTGGCTGGAAGAAATCTTGCCTCCTCTCCTCATTACAATACTACCCCTCTCCCATGCACATCAGTTATGACACCGAAATCCTGCACCGGCACCCTGCTGTGCCTTCACAATATGTACCTCTTCCTCCCTTCTGTGGGCACTGCATTTAGGGATCTTCTGCACAGGCGCTGGCGAGTCACTGTGACCTCTTGCCTGCGCACTGATAAAGTGCTCTCCTCACTTCCTCCCTGCATAGTCATCGCTAGAAACCATGTATACATAGCGATGACTATGCAGGGAGGAAGTCGGGAGAGCACCTTATTGGCGCTCACTTCAGAGGTCAATGGAGTTGAAGTCGCCAGCACCTTGCGCAGAAGAATCCTAAATGCAGTGCCCACAGAATTGAGGAAGAGGTATGTATTGTGGAGGGATTGCAGGGAGCAGGCGCAGGATTCCGGTCCATAACTGGCGTGCATGGGAGAGGGTAGTATTACAATGAAGATAGGAGGCAGGGATTTCTGCCAGGCCCCGCACGCCCTGGAGCCTGGAAGAAATCATTAGCATAACTACGGAATATAACATTTCTCAACAGCAAGACCATTGATATGAGGAATACAGGCAGGACTAGTTTAACATTTCTATTACCTGTATGCTCATGTTAATAGGCCAAACTGTATATGTCCCAGGGGGTGACAGATTCCCTTTAAATGTAAATGCTCTTATAGCGGTTAATAATACCATACAAACTAGTTAATAAATATCATTTATGTTGTCCCTCCTTTATGCCAGTGTAGCAGTGTTGGGGCTGGTGGTTTGCTCCCTGATACGCCAATGCATTTGATATTTATATATGTTCTAAAAGGATGATACCCACTGAGGCTGTAGATAGCTTAGACAGGGTTAACTGTAATGGCCGGCCCAGTTTTGGAGGGGGAACTAAGAGTTAGTGGCAAGTCCAGGAAGTGACAGAGCCAGTATAACAGTGTATAACAGTATGTGAAGTAGCAGGCCTAAGTCGAGAGACTGCTAGAGACAGCATGGGCCTAATACTCGGGGCAATGTATTGCAGAAAAAACCCTTCCATGTGATTCTGTCTAAAGGCCTGGAGTAATCTCAAGATGGACATCGGGGCCCTGGGGTGAACTATGCCTCTGATACTGCAGGGAAAAATGGACTCAGACTACATGAGGCGGAAGGTATTGCAATTGGAATATATTGCTATTGGTGGAGAACACTCCCTAGGGCTAGAGAAGTCAGTGAGAGGGACATTCTGCCTATACCGAGAAGCAGGGCTGAAGTTGTATCTGGTACCTGTGGGAAAGATCACAACCCGTTGGGCCTTATCCTCTATATCTGCCTGTAACTACTATAAATACTGCTATTCACCAAGTAAAAGTTTGGTTGTTTTTATGAACCTTGTGTCTCCTGGATTAATTGCTGCCCTGGTTCCTGGACTTAGAAGAAGAAGAGGCCTGCAGCTCTAAAGTGTGATGCAGCTTAGAAACAGCAGCACACCGAGACTGGGACATGAGATGTCTGTAGGATGCCAAAGCGAGTGGGAACAGAAGCTCGACCCTGACTACCTCCCATGGGCATCTTACATCAGCATAAATTTTCCGATGATCTTTTATTTTATTAGTATTAGAATAAGAAAGGGGTTAATTAGTAATGAGCAAGCGTGTATGCTCGGAATGCTTGTTACTCGGCGAGAATGTTTTGAATGTTCAAGCGGGAACTCGAGTCCCTGTCTCGCATGTTTAGAGCTTTTTAGACAGCCAATAAACATTTGGGGATTGCCTGTCAGTCACTGTAATGCCGGAGCCATCTTGATTGTGTCATTACTGTGATTGGCTATCTATATAAGACCCATGATGCCATGTTCAGCACCCGGAACGCCGGACACAGGCAACATAGAGAGTGGTGCTGATGAGAGATGGACAGAATTGTAGCTGCGTAGTAGCCAGAGAATCAACCACATTTATATTTCTGTTAAGTACAACAGCAGTCCTTCTTAGGGATAATTAAATAGTAATACTGCTGTTAGCAGCACTTAGGGAAAGATTGTGCTGAAGGGATCGTGTAGGACAGGATAGGGTCAATTGCATGTCCTTTATGCTGCAGCTTCCAACTCATACCAAAACCTCTTTTCGGGGCTAATCATTTTTTTTTGCTCTTAATCCCGCAAACTGCTCTGTGAACAGGTGAATGTCTAACTACTTGCCTAAAAAAACCACCTAAAATGTAAATATCTTACGTTTTAGGTGTTTTTTTTAGGTAAGCAGGGAAATATTATACACCATTTTTACTGCCGCAGTTGTGCATCAAAAGCATACAGCCAGACTTGGTTGGATCTCAATAGCATTGCTATATTGATACTGTAGTTTAATACGTCCCTTTTTTTTGAGCAGTGAGATTGTATACAACATTTGCCGTATTACATTTGGACCTCAAAACCACCCTAAAAAATAATTTTTTTGTTAAAAAAAAATCACATTGCTACATTTATACTGCAGTCCCAGTGTATGCAAATTTGCCTGGCATTGTAATACTGCCTTTTTTTTAAGCTGTGGAATTTTAATACAGCATTTATCGTGCTACAATTGTGCCTCAACCCCCGAAAAATAAATTGTTAAAAAAAATTGCAGTGCAATACTTGTACTTGTCTCATATGTCCATCGGAATTGCTGGCATTGTAATATTGCAATTTTTTTAAGCTGTGAAATTTAATGTGGCATTTATTTTGCTACAGTTGGGCCTCAAAACCCCCTAAAAAAGAAATAGTTTGTTAAAAAAATTACATTGCTATATTTATACTGCAGTCTCACACGTTTCATCTGAGGTGTGCAAAATTACCTGGCATTGTAATACAGCATCTTTTTTTGAGCTGTGAAATTTTATACAGCATTTATAGTGCTACAGTTGGGCCTCAGAATAACCCCCTCCCAAAAATTGTTTGTTAAATAAATGACATTGCTATGTTTATACTGCAGTCTCATACAACCATCTGAATTGGGTACATTTTTATGGCATTGCAATACTGTCTGCAACGTTTTCTCACCAGAAATATATCATACGTAATTTAAAATGGACAAGGTGTGTGGTAAGGGATGGGAAAGTGGACATGATGCTGATGGTGAGTGCACAGGCAGAGGATGTATGCAAGAGGAAACTGTGTTTGCTGTGGGAGCACAACAAACACACCCTTCATGTCAATCTATCTTCCTATCCCACTTTGTAGGGGGGCGCAGAATACAATTCTTGAAGCCAGACCAGTGTGAAAAGGGTATTGGATGGATAGCAGATAATGCTTCCAGTCACTTTGCCACCACTACTCTGTCTATCATACGGTCCAGACTCAGTAGCTGTGATTCTGTACCACATAATCCTCACCCTCATCCTTTTTCCTCCCACCATAAGTGATCCCACAGTTGGACACTCCAAAGAACTGTTCACATTTCCATTTTTAGATTCTTGTCTCTCGCTCTGCCCACTTAAAACAAGAAGAGATTGAATGCTGCGATGCTCAAATTTTATGAGCAGCAATGCTCACAAGAAGGTGACAGTGGTAAAATGCAATTACTGTCTCAGGAGCTGGAGGATGATGTGATACAATTGCTAGCAATTGATGTTGTTATGTCAGCAAGTCAGGAGGAGGACCAAAGTGCGGAAGTGGAAGGCGAGGTGGTGGACAATGAAGTTGCTGACCCAACCTGGGAAAGTGATATGCAGAGCGAGGACAGCAGTGCACAGGGGGGTTCCACAGCACCACAATAGGCAGGAAGAGGCAGTGGGGTGGCCAGAAACACAAGGCATGCAACTGTTACTCAGAGAACTAACATGGGCGAAGTTACCAAGCCAAGGGTTAGCTGTACCCGAGTGTAGCGCTTTTTTAAAAGCAGTCCACTTAACCCAAAAAAAGGTAATTTGCAACATCTACTAAGCCAGCTGGGGCAGCACAATTACCAGCCTAACCACCACCACCATGCTCAAGCAAATGCAAGCTAAGCACCCAACTACTTGGGCGGATTTCCAGAGTACAGAAACCGTGTCTGTGGGTGACAGCACTACCTCTTCCCCTGTTCTATGTGCATGCGGATCCCCTGATGTAGGCGAAGTTGCCTGCCACCCTTAATCTGTCATTGCGCAGTTGCAACAACTGCCAGCAACCACGTCCACATCCTTGTCCCAGGGAAGCGTTCAGTTGTCCCTGTCCTTGAAATGCAAGCATAAATATGCAGCTTGCCACCCACAGGCTATAATACTAGATGGCCACATTTCCAGACTACTTGCCCTGGAAATGTTGCCGTTTAGGCTTGTGGAGACAGAACCTTTCCACAGCCTAATGTCAGCAGTCATTCCTTCGATACTCTGTCCTCACCCGCCACTATTTCACCCGCTGTGCCGTCCCCGCCTTACACAAGCATGTGTCTCATAACATCAGCCATGCTCTGACCAACGCTGTGACTGCGAAGGTCCACTTAACAGCAGACACCTGGACATGTATTTGTGGCTAGGGACTCTACATTTCCCTGACAGCACACTGGGTGAACATTGTGAAAGACAGGACACAGTCAGACCCTGGGACGGAACATGTGCTACCGACACCGAGGATTGCGGGCCCTGGTTCAATTAGGATTGCCCTCACCTTCTACAGCTATTCCTGCACCTCCTCCTCCTCCTCATCCTTCATATCAGAAATGTCAAAATTAGTCACAAGCTGGAAGCACTGCAGCACTGCCTTGGCCAAGCGGTAGCAAGCTCTGCTGAAGCTAATCTGCTTAGGTGGCAAACCGCAAACAACCGCAGAGTTGTTGAACAATCTAAAAGACCTAACTGGTCAGTTGCTCTCTCCCCTGAAGCAGGCATAGTTGTGTGTGACAATGGCCGTAACCTGATGGCAGCTCTGAAGCTAGGCAACCCTTGCACACGTACCGTGCCTGGCCCACGTGCTCAACTTACTGGTTCAGCATTTTCTCAAAACCAACCCAGATCTGCCTCAGCTACTTGTGAAAGTACACCATTTGACAGTCACATCACACAGACTCTCCATGCATGTGTTGTGTCTTACACATCTGCGACACAAGCAGTTTTGGTGCCAAACAGCTGATCATCGGAAGCGCTCCAGGTATAACTTGCCGAATAAGGAGGGAGCCGATGATGTTCGCTCATCTCTACTTATAAATTCTTAGCTTTGCTGTTGATTTCTTCTGAGGACTCACTGACTAATTTATGTTTTTTTACGATAATCTGTACTCAGAAATTCATCAAAGCTGGCAAGGCAGAGTTTGTTGCTGCCACTTACAAGAATTAAAACTTTTCAGGGCTGATTCAAATACCTTCTATGTTCTACAATAATACTGTTCTTCTCTGCAATTCTTCTACTGTGAGGTATAGCAGTTAGGAATAGCGTATGACGGGCATCTAGTCAGGGATTATTGCTTCGGAATTTCTAAGTCTTGCTGCTGCTTTTTTTCTATGCGAAACCTTATGGGGGTCTGACCAAAGGTACTACGGGCAGACCTTTGTAGCACTGGTACTGGTAGTGACCTAACCAGATTCACTGTGCTTGCTACCATTGGTGTAGTGTGCTCTCTATTGGCTACGCTACGGGTGATTCTACGTAGCATGGGTATACCTGATTTTCTAGGACCACTCCTGCTCACTGTGAGCATGACAGATTCACCGCTGGCAGTGGGTGGATTCTCTTGCTCCGCTGCTGGTGTGGCATCTGCTGCTTGAGTCCGCTGGTCTTCAGACTGGTCTCGAGTCGCATCTCTTTCTGGCACTACTAGCTGGGGTAAGGTCAAAATGGGCACGACTATGGCCTGGTTTGCCCTTGTCCAATTTGGAAGGAACTCGTCAAATACTGTGCTGGTATTTTCCTCTACCTCTTCCGCTGGCTGAAGAATGTCTTGTCTTCAATCTTTTCTTCTAGTTGGTTAGGGCATAGTTTTAGATGATCCCTCAACACTGTTGCTGAGGTTTCTCCTCCATCTTTACTGATGACGCACACCTTGGTGTTATCAATGTCCGAAGGTAAAACGGTGTATGGCTTAACCTCCCACTGATCGTCTAGTTTGTGAAATCGTCTCTTCCTTTTGATTACCTGTTTTCCAGGCAACAAGGGAACTGCAGGGGTGTGCTGATTATAATTTCTTTCCTGCCTCTGTCTTGCCTGGGACAAACTCTTCTGTACACATTCTTGCACTTTGTGGTATTTCTGCTGTCGCTCTGTATCCTAGTCTGCATCTGGTGATGTCGTATCAGGTGTTAGAACTCCCATGTCCAAGTCAATGGTAACCTGCCAGGTCTCGCTCTCATTGGGTAGGCTGGGATGCAGTTGGTGGAGTTTACCGAGATATGGTTGTATAGATCTACCAGATCCGGCAACTTCTCGGGCCACAGGTTTCGCTCTTCCAGGGGCAAGGTCTTCAACAGGTCAATTACCACCTAGTTCATTTTCTCGCACATGCCATTTGTCTGTGGATGGTACGGCATCGTCCTGATTTTCTTGCAGACATACAGGTTACAGAACTCCTGGAACACTTCTGCCTCAAAGGCTGGGCCTTGGTCGGTGAGCACATGTTCAGGGTGACCATGCGGTCGACAAAAATGTTCTTGAAATGCTTTGGCTGCCGTCTTTGCGGTTTGGCCTTTGACAGGCATGACTATCCGGAACCTTGGGTAATGTTCTACTATGGTCAGAGCGTAAGTGTACCCAGTCCTACTTGGAGTCAACTTCACATGATTCAAAGCTACCAGTTCAAGGGGCTGCTGGCTGTTAAGGTCTTTCCTGCACAGGTTGCACGGGCCACATTCTCAGCACCACCTATCAATGGCTTTCCTCATGCCAATCCAGTAGAATCTCTCACGAAGTAGGACCTCCAGCTTCTTCCACCCGAAGTGTCCTGCTCCATCATGGTATGCCTCTAAGACCATTGGCATATCCTGCTTCGGGACTACCACTTGCCAGACCAGTTTGTGTGTGCATGAGTTGATGTTCCTCTGACACAGCTTACCCTCATAGTTGAACAGCTTGCCCTTCTCCTTCCACAACTGTTACGTTTCCTGTGTAGCATCTGGGCCAGGGTGTGAGTCAGCTTCTCTCAGTAACTCCTTTACTAGGTGGACTGCCAGGTCGATATCCTGCGTCTCTGCCCTTCCATGGTGGGGCAATGGGTTAAACATGGCCTCTTGCATGACATAGAGCTTGTTCCTCATGCAATAGGAGCACTGGGCCGCCTCGTGGTGGTGGAAGGCTTTTAACTCGATTTCTTCCAGCTCTTCCGGGTCTTCTCCCTCGTCTGGTAAATTGGGCATCCTGGATAGCGCATCAGCATTAGTGTTCTTATGCCCCACTCAGTACTTGATGGTAAACTCGTAGTTGGACAGCCGGGCCATCCATCGCTGTTCAAATGCACCTAGATTTGCGGTTTCCAAGTGAGTCAGCGGATTATTGTCCATGAAGACGGTAGACTTTGCTGAAGCCAGGTAGTGTTTGAATCACTCAGTCACAGACCAGACTATTGCGAGAAACTCCAACATGAAGGAACTATAGTTGTTAGGGTTCGGGAAACTTCCAGCTGGCATGGACAATCACTCTCTCTGCCTTTCTGCACTTGTGACAGCACTGCTCCCAATCCCATGTTACTGGCATCAGGGTAAAGTATAAATGGTTGGTCATAGTCAGGGTAGGCCAGGACTTCATCTCCCGTAAGAGCCAATTTCAACCGAGTGAAGGATTCTTCTATCCTGTTGTTCCACTTGAAGGAGGACTCTTGTTCTTGGCCTGCTTTGGTTGGCCCACTAGAAGGTCTTGCAGGGGTGTGGCTATCTTGGTGAAGCCCTTGATGAATCTCTGGTAGTAGCCTACAAAACCGATGAACTGCTGTAGTTCATGAATGGTGTTGGGTCTTTGTCAGTCCCAGATAACGGTGAATTTTTTATTTTATTTAGAATTTTCAGAATACAAAACAACACCGTACATGAACATCAATCAGCAAAGGGGATAACGGTGACTTCATCAGGGTCTGGTGCCACAACTTCGGCGCTCACCACATGACCTAGGTTCTGCATCTTGGGATTCAGCAGGTGGCACTTGGACGGCTTCACTTTCAGGTCAAAGTTGGACAGGGCTTCGAACACCTCAGCCAGGTGCTTCACGTGGTCTTCATAGGTTTTGGAGAAGACGATGACATCATCCAGGTACAACAGAACGGTTTTGAAGTTTTTGTGTCCTAGGTAGTATTTCATTAACCGCTGGAATGTTCCTGGTGCATTGCAGAGCCCGAATGGCATACAGTTGACCTCACAGAGGCCCATTGGTGTCGTAAACACTGTCTTCTCTCTATCCGCCTCTGCCATGGGAACCTGCCAGTACCCACTGGTGAGATCTAAGGTGGAGAAATAGTTAGCGGATTTCAGTGTAGCTAATGATTCCTCAATTCTGGGTAATGGGTAGGAGTCCTTATGTGTAATGAGGTTAATCTGCCTGTAGTCAACACACATCCTCATTGTACCATCTTTTTTTCTACCGAGGATTAACGGAGCTGCCCAGGGGTTACAACTGTCTCTGATCACCCCAGCCTCCTTCATCTCCCGTAACATATGCTTGGCACATTGATAGTGAGCCGGAGGTACAGGCTGGTACCTCTCTTTAATGGGCGGATGATCTCCGATGGGGATATGGTGTTGGACCCCTTTTACCTGCTCAAAGTCTAGAGGGTGTTTGCTAAAGACCCGCTGATATTCTTGAACCACCCGGTAAGCCCCATGCTTTTTATGCAAAGGGGTGGATTCAATGCCTATGTGCAGCTTCTGACACCAATCCTCCAGCTGTTCTGCAGAGCCATTGTCCTCTGCCTGGCCGGACAAAACTAAGGGTTCTACTGCCTGCATTGCATTGTTACTGACAGTGAACAGCTTAGCAAGGGTGGCGTATTGGCGTAAATGGACCTCTTTTTCCCCACAATTCAGGATGCATATCAATACCTTCCCCTTACGGACATCGACTACCCCTCTTGCTGTCAGGATGGTGGGCCTACTATCAGAGTACACGGGTTCTACCAGGGCCTCGTAGTTTTCACCCGTGAGGCCTATTGTTGCTCAACACCAAATTAACATTTCATTCCTAGGGGGTATTACAATGGGGATTGAATCACTCACTCTGACACTGCGGACTTCTCCACCAGACAGCTCTACCTGCTACCTCTGCATCAGGGCTTTGATCTCATTTTGCAGGACATGCTGCTGACTGGAACTGGCGGTCTTGGCTATCTGTTGCTATAAAATAATAACCTCCTCAGACAATTTTCTATCACATTGGTACCTAGGGTCATCATTGGGTTACATTCTCACCGATAATATCTACGATTATCAGACCTTGGACTCTCAACTCTACTCGCCCCACCTTAACGGTCACCTCTTTATACCCCACTTGTGGCAACAGCTGACCATTGCTGGCGACTATTGTCAGATCAACATCTAGGCTGCGGGTAATATCAGAGTCAGTCGAGTACCGTTTGCAAAGAATATATGGCATAGTCATCACCTGGGAGCCGTTGTCCAATAAAGCATTCATCGGGATGCCATCAACAATGACGGGCAGGACTTGCTGCCCTCCCACGTACGTGTCTCACCAGCTTTGCAGGCCTGGTCGTCTTACTTCCGGGGGTTGGCCCTCTGCCCCAGGGGTTGCTCGTTTAAATTGCTGAGTGTTGCGATGTGCCCTGCCTTTTTGCAGCAGCGACAGATGGGCTGTCTGTCCTCATCATAGCGATCGCTGTCTCTCTCTCTGGTCAGTGGGATTCTCTTCTGCCGTCGCGATTGGATGTCATCTGGGCTGTAGGCCATCTGGATCTTCTCCTTTAGGGACACTTGCATGGACCGCACAGTTTAGGTTAGTGCAGCCACACTTTTGGTCAGCTCCTTGACATGGAGACATAGGTCTGCAGAGGAGTTATTATGTAGGGTCTGCGCATTGGCCTCATTGAGGGTCTGGGGAAAAGATGCCGCCTTCTGTTGGTATGTAATTGCTGGGTGCCTAGGTGGCACAATGCCACTTTAATTTGATTCACGCAGTACCCGGATGGCCTTATCTTTAAAGTGCGCAAAGTCCAGGTCAGGGTTTTGTAGGTCCATGATGCGCAGCTGTGTTTTGTGGGTGTTGGACAGGAGTCCCTCAATAAACTGCTTCTTTAGAAGTCTATACTCATCTTGCACGCTGTTGGGGCTAACCTGCTTCATGGCCGTAGCGCCTCTTGAAGACTAAGGGTATAGTCCTGTATACTGTCCGGCACCCTTTGTTTATACCACGTTCCAAATTATTATGCAAATTGGATTTAAGTGTCATAAAGATTTAATTGTTTTGTTTTTCAAATAAACTCGTGGATGATATTGTGTCTCAGTGCTCAATCACTGAATCACTGAAATCAGTCTTAAACACATGTGATAATTAGTTTTCCAGGTGACTCTAATTAAAGGAAAGCAGCAAACAGTTATTTGAAGCTGCTGGTGCCTCTGGAGTCCCTCGAACCACAAGGGGTAGGATCCTTCAAAGGCTGGCTGTGGTGCATAAATCTACTATTCGGCCACCCCTAAACAGTGTTCACAAGCAGAAACGGTTGCAGTGGGCCCAGACATACATGAAGACCAATTTTCAAACAGTCTTGTTTACTGATGAGTGTCGAGCAACCCTGGATGGTCCAGATGGATGGAGTAGTGGATGGTTGGTGGATGGCCACCACGTCCCAACAAGGCTGCGACGTCAGCAAGGAGGTGAAGGAGTCATGTTTTGGGCCAGAATCATGGGGAAATAGCTGGTAGGGATCTTTAAGGTTCCTGAAGGTGTGAAAATGACCACTGCAAAGTATATAGAGTTTCTGACTGACAACTTTCTTCCATGGTGTAAAAAGCAGAAATGTACCTTCAGGAGCAAAATCATCTTCATGCATGACAATGCACCATATCATGCTGCAAATAATACCTCTGAGTCATTGGCTGCTATGGGCATAAAAGGAGATAAGCTCATGGTGTGGCCACCATCTTCCCCTGACCTCAACCCTACAGAGAACCTTTGGAGTATCATCAAGCAAAATATCTATGAGGGTGGGAGGCAGTTCACATCAAAACAGCAGCTCTGGGAGGCTATTCTGACATCATGCAAAGAAATACAAGCAGAATCTCCCTCCTAACACTCACAAGTTCAATGGATACCAGAATTGTGAAGGTGATATCAAAGAAGGGGTCCTATGTTAACATGTAACTTGGCCTGTTAGGATGTTTTGGAGTTAAACAGCTTTTTGTTCAGTGAATGTGACCTCCTTAATGCTGCATATTCCACACATGAGCATTTTCAGTTCTTTAAAGCATATCAAATCTTTTGAAACTCTACTGTGCCTAATAATTTGGAACAGTGCATTTTGAGTTTTTATTCATTTTGGAGATTATACTGTTACCATTGGGAGGTTTCTTCAATAAAATTCGATGCATACTCTAACGGGTGATGACTTTTATTAGACTGACTGTCATTTGCACTGACCATTTAGGAAAATCCAAGAGAAATGTCATTTGCATAATAATTTAGAACATGGTGTACACCCAAAGAATCTCATTTTTATCTCTGCTGGCGTGCGGGTGTCAAAGGTGTCTTTCAGCCTGGCCAAGATTTGCCTGACATTTCTTTTATCAGTGTCCAGCCAGGACTTTACCTCCCTCTGGGCCGCCCCAGTTAACTAGCCAGTAAGGATTCTGACTTTTTGACTCTCAGACAGGGGGTACACTTCAATCAAACTTCATAGTCTCTCCTTGAAATCTCTCAGGGTGTACGACTCCCCTGAGTACTGTGGAAACCAGGCCACTCCCGGTATGTACGGCATTGATAGTGGCATTAAGGGGGCTGCGACTGCGGCCGCCGCTGGATCTCCACCTGGGTTGGAAATTTTCTTCCCCCTAGTGAACCTCAGCCAGGCTCCAGGTGTCGTTCCATAGTAGGCGGCTGTCCCACAGGTGGGATGGATTGAGCTCCTGAGGGTGTCCAAGTCGGGGCCTCCTGCTTCCCGACGGCTAATGTCCAAAAGCGGGGCAGGGCTTCTCTTCACGCTCTCTTGGGCTCTGCCCACAACAACACACCCCTTCTGTTTCTCGCACGCCGCTCAGCGTGATAATAGCGGTTACCACACAGTTCAATAAAGTGTATAGCACACAGGACCCGGTGGTACCGGGCTATGATATCCTGTTCATGAGGCCAAATAACGACGCCTGCTATGGCCGCAGGGTACATGGTCTGGGTCAGGAAGCTCTTCAGGGGGTTGTCATGGCAGCGGTGACTCGGTCCGTGGCCCTGGGCGTGTAATAAAATAATGAGGGAAAGTTTATAGGGAAGTTAATGAGACTCCACCAGTGGTGTTCGGCAATGGATGGTCGATGCTGCTTAAGGGGACCATTGGGACCGATGGTGACACAGCTGGGATGGTTCTGCTCCCCATAGGTGGATCAGGGCCCCAGGGCTACCGCTGCTGTTCTAAGGGATCATGGATGTTGGGGTGCAGAACTGAGGGTGCGAGAAATGACTGGAGGACAAAAGGGCTGTAGTTTTCTTTACCTTTACTCGATGGCTGAAGGTGCAGTTCGGGGCATGGGTAGCAGAAGGTAATGGAGATCCGGGCAGCCTGGAAGCAATTTAGGATCCACCTAGCCAGGTGGGTTCGGAGGTCTTCTTACTGCACTGTCCTGTTAGGTCCTTGCTGCTTTAAGCTCTGCTCAAGTTCCTCTCACTGTCTGGCAGTTAAAATAAAACAGTACCCACATGTCAGGCCGCTTGAGCCTCTTACACAGACTCCAATGTCCTGTTTCTAGCGCTCAGCTCAGGGGTGAGCTTGGTTACAGCTCCACTCCCCAGGTTCTCCTTGACTTCTCTCCTCTCACTCTCTCAGCCTCCAGACCAGAATGTGTAGGGAAGCTCCCCTGAAACCAGGTGTTAGAGCTCCCCCTTCTGGTCTGTAGTAAGGAAAAAGTGTTGGATGCTGGTGTTACCTTGTAAGGAGACCCATCCTTGCTTCCAGGCATGACATCACCCCCTGTGAGGGAGGCAATGCCACTGTGGCAACCAGACTACTAGGGTGCCACAAACTCATTAAGCCATTCATGTTAGGTACGATGTTCTGGACTCAGAAATTCCTCAAAGCAGGCAATATTGATTTAATGTGTTCATTCACAGTTTCCCTCTAGCATCTGTATGGAAGAGGTAGTGGTGGGAGACTTTATGCTACTTGAGCTGCATTTACCACTTCTGAACTCTTCAGTACTTTTTATCCATCTATTTCTGGGTGCTTCTTGAAGTATGTGAGGAGCCCCTGGGATTCAGTCACCACAGAGGTACTGCACCTCATCCAGAGGTGTGGTATCCCACTCTCAGGTAAGGAGAGAGCACTACCCAGGACTCTAACACTCACATCCAACACACACCAGTTCTGTCGGGGCACCTGGGCATACTCTTAGAGAGGAATGCCTCATCCCAGGCTGCATAGAAATGGGTTTTGGGAGTGGGTGGGGAAGGTAGAGTAGGGGAGGAGCTATTTTAGGAGGGAAAGTTAGGAGAAGGAGGGAGGAAGTGGAGCTGAGCAGATGTGCGGGTCTGTAGCTCCTGATGGATAGAACAAAAAAGGGTGAAATAGAGACTGAAAGAAGCACCCAGGAGGACAGAAGGGGTCCTAGGGGCACGGGAAGTGCAGAAGCCACCCGTGGTGCCCGCATCCAGATGTGGAGGGACCAAGTCACAGTCGGAACTGGCCCCAACTTAGTGAGAAACTGCAAGTCTAGCTAAGAAACCGGAGGCTGTGGCTTCTGCAAGAGTCACAGCCACATCCACCCATACTTCGCCGAAAAGGCAGCCATAAAGAATCTAGGGGAATCAGAGGATGCCGCCCGACCAGGTTCGTGGCTGCTGGCTTGGGACACTGTGGGTAAGGTGCTGGGCAGGAGATGTGGAAGCCTGCTGCCCAGCATAGCCACCACCACCATCTTATATCCTCTACATTACCTCTGCCCTGGGGTTAGCTCTACCCATGGAGAGCTGCACCAACTCTGCTGCAAAACCATCTGCCCCAGAGGATCTGAACTGCAGCATCCACCACCACCTCAATGCCGAACACCGTGGGTAGTGTCACGAACACTTCCCCTTCTCCCCATAAACCTTATTCCCATTTCCCATTTACCACAAAAACATTGCTTTATTATTGGACGACCAGGGCCACGGACCGGGTCAATGCTGCCGTGACCATCCCCTTTAAGGACTTCCATATCGGACCCGGTACCGAGTACCCCATGGCCCTATGGGACGCTCCATATGGTTGGAGACATTGTCTTGCTGGAAGACCCATGACCTACTGCGATGCAAACCCAGCTTTCTGACCCAGGGATCTACATTGCGACCCAAAAATCTTTGGGAATTTCAACACACTCGGGGCCAGAGTCAGCAAAACAACCCTAAAATATCTTTGAGTCTCCACCATTACAGTGGGGAAAAAAGCATTTAGTCAGTCACCAATTTTGCAAGTTCTCCCACTTAAAAAGATAAGAGAGTCCTGTAACTTACATCATAGTCAGTGTGGAGTGAAGGGGTGCACTGATTGCCATGAGATAAAAGGTTGAAGTGTTTTTTATCACTCTGCTCTACTTAATGTTACAAAGTAAGTTTAAAGGACAGGGCCATCTGTTGTTACCGGAAAAAGTCTGTTCTATGCTGACCTGGGGCGGAAGAAAGAGCAAAGAACTGTACTGCTCTGGCTTTACTTGTAGGTCATTTTCTCTCTCTTTCCTCTTCTGGTGCATCTGCATTACAGTATTTTGATATGCTCTCATCGGGGCAGAACACAGCACACCTGAGCAGGTCTGTGCATCAACTGCTCAGGAGCAAGATTGGCTGCGCTGTGTCGATGATGTGGGACGCATCATACACATTAAATAAAACAGGGGAACTGCAAGGGATAGAGGAGGCGCTGAGCAAGATCAGCAATGCCCATTCTACTGGACCTTGACATACAGTGGGGAAAAAAGTATTTAGTCAGCCACCAATTGTGCAAGTTCTCCCACTTAAAAAGATAAGAGGCCTGTAATTGACATTATAGGTAGACCACAACTATGAGAGTCAAAATGAGAAAACAAATCCATAAAATCACTTTGTCTGATTTGGCAAGATTTATTTTGCAAATTATGGTGGAAAATAAGTATTTGGTCACCTAAAAACAAGCAAAATTTCTGGCTCTCACAGACCTATAACTTCTTCCTTAAGAGGCTCCTCTGTCCTCCACTCATTACCTGTTTAAACTTGTTATCAATATAAAAGAAACCTGTCCACAACCTCAAACAGTCACACTCCAAACTCCACTATGGTGAAGACCAAAGAGCTGTCGACGGACACCAGAAACAAAATTGTAGCCATGCACCAGGCTGGGAAGACTGAATCTACAATAGGCAAGCAGCTTGGTGTGATGAAATCAAGGGCATTGAAGATGAAAATGGTTTGTGTCTTTCAGCATGATAATGATCCCAAGTAAACCGACAGGCAATGAAGGACTGGCTTCGTAAGAAGCATATGAAGGTCCTGGAGTGGCCTAGCCAGTCTCCAAATCTCAACCCCATAGAAAACCTTTGGAGGGAGCTGAAAGTCCATGCTGCACAGTGACGGGCCCAAAACATCACTGCTCTAGAGGAGATCTGCATGGAGGAATGGACCAAAATACCACTAACAGTGTGAGTGTCAACCTTGTGAAGACTTACAGAAAATATTTGACCTCTTTCTTTGCCAAAAAAGGACATATGACAAAATATTCAGATGAACTTTTGTTAAAGACCAAATACTTATTTTCAACCACAATTTGCAAAATAAATCTTGCCAAATCAGACAAGGTGATTTTCTGGATTTATTTTCTCATTTTTGACTCTCATAGTTGCGGTCTACCTATGATGTTTTAACACCCCAGGTAACCAGTTGTTACAATGGCATTGCTTTTCTCCCGGGAGAGTGATGTCATGTTTGGAAGTGAGGAAGGACCCTTTATCAAGTATTCAGCACATACAACACTGTTCTGACTCCAGGCCAGAAAGGGGAGCTCTGAACCCGGTTTCAGAGAAGCTTCCCTTGATATACTGTAAATATATTCTGGCTCGGAGGAGGAGTTAGTTAAGTCTGTCAGAGACAGGGAAGGAGTGAGTCTGTCGGAGGGAGAGACAGAGAGAGGAGTCTGACAGAGCAGAGCGGAGGCAGACAGAGAGAGTCTGAGAGGAAGGATCACTTTATCAAGTATTCAGCACATACAACACTGTTCTGACTCCAGGCCAGAAAGGGGAGCTCTGAACCCGGTATCAGGGGAGCTTCCCTAGATATACTGTAAATATATTCTGGCTCGGAAGAGGAGTTAGTTAGTCTGTCAGAGACAGGGAAGGAGTGAGTCTGTCGGAGGGAGAGACAGAGAGAGGAGTCTGACAGAGCAGAGGGGAGGCAGACAAAGAGAGTCTGAGAGGAAAGCTGGGGCCATGCAGCCACATGAGGTGCTGCAGCTCCTGGATGGGACGAGAACAGAGCAGTCAGTAGGAGACTAACAAGGGAAGTGGAGTGCAGGAGCGTAAAGAGCTAGACAGAAGCTGTGACTGAGCTTTCTCCACGCTGAAGCGCAGAAATTCCGGTAGCCGGAAGACCGAAGTTGTGGGGGTAACTCTATGCCCCACGGCAGAAACCGGCGGACAGCTGTATTTCAAGTCACCTGTTCACCATTAACACCCGAAAACACAGTAGCAGATAGAGCTCGGTGTCATTTGAGAGACCCTGTAAAAAGGCTTGAGTTACCTGTCATGCGGGTAATGTCCTACCTAAAGAGGGACAGAGAGAACGTGAGGACCTTGTGTGAGGCCTAAGGCAGCAAGGGACTACAACACAGCGCAGAAGGGAAGGCTTCCAACCCCATCTGGTTAGGATGATTCCAAATTCGCTTCGGAATCCAGTACCCTGGACTGTGGCTGCCTGAACTCTACAGTATGAAGGTAAAGAGACTGCAACTTTGTGTCCTCTGTTTATTTCTGGCACCACACCATCTTTTCCAAATACACCAGGAGCCCTGGAGACCCAGCTTCACCTCTGGGAAGCCATACCATCCCAGCTGCCATTACATCAGCCCAGTGGACCCCTTTAAGTAGCATCGGTCATCCCTGACCGAATACCACAGGTCGCGTCACGATTCGAATAAACTTTATTTTCCATTTATTACAACCCCTTTAATTTGGACGCCCAGGGCCACAGACCGGGTCACTGCCACTGTAACACATCCCTTTATTGATGACCGGACCCGGTACTGAGTACCTCTAAGGTTCCTGGTGGGCTCCCCAACTTTGCATTACGATGGATGGACCAACCCATTGAAAAGGGTCTTGTGCGCCTAAGAGACTGTGCTTTGTTGAGAGACTATTGAACTGTAATTTTGCCACCAAATCTGCCGCCATTACAGCACCATGTGGCATGCAGGAGGAGAAGGGCGTGTTGTTGTGGGTGGAGCCCGGAGAAATGGCTCTAGAACTATGGCCGCCGATCAGCAATACTACTATGTGAGAGAAGTGTGCCTATCAATGAGAGAAGTCCGTCTCCTGGTCTGGGATGGCGGGAAGAAGTGGAACCATCCACGAAGACAGGTGTGGTGGAGTGAAACCGCGGGAAATCAGATCTATGAGGAAGTGCCGGCAAGCAGCATGGCGGAGGGTGGTGAGTGAATACCGGAGCGTGGGGTGAAGCTCCCCCAGCCAGGACCCACAAGAACTGTACCAGCCACAGATGTTGGATCCAGACCTCCTGCAGAAAGAAGTGGAGGAACTCACCTGACAGCTCGTGTAGATGCAGCTGGAGGCTGTGGCCGGGTAGAAAGAGGCCTTCCTCGGAAACCTTACCTGGCGGCTGCCAGCAACTTTGCCTGGTCTGGAGCAAGAAAGAGGATTCGGTGCTCCGGAAGAAAAGGTAAAGGGTGCAACCCTGACCCTAGCATCGGAAGGCCCAATGGCTAGGTCCGAGTCACGCCCACTGCTGTACACACTCAACCAGGGTTTTGGGCCCTGGGTGAAATGTGTTCGTATGCACCAGATGACACCCTGGTGAGCCCCCTACCGACACCGCCGACACCGATGACCAGAGGAGCACATCGTCGACTCTACTGGGACCGGGGGGACCGCAGCTTGGGTCACATGACAGCCACTCTAGTTCCAACCAGTGGGCCCCGGGCTAACTATACTGAACCCATGGTGTTTGAAGAGGGACCCGCAGAGGAGGACATGATAGTGCTCCAAGGGGAGATCCCCATTATAACATGGCGGGAGCATTGTAGATGGCGGAGGAGCAGGAGAGACAGCAACCCTTGGCCCGGCAGGCAGCGTATGAGGAGAGAAACCTTCAGGCAAAGGTCCGAACACGCAAAATCCCTCAGGCAGAAAGGGGACCACTATGGCAGGGTGAAGTAGTAGTCTTCAACCAACAGAGAGGCTGGAGTTTCATTAAAGAAGCAGGGATGATAAAGTAGATCTTTGTTAACCGAAGAGACATTGAATCCCACTTAGTGGAAGGACTTCCTGACAGAGACCTGTACCCCAGTGATAAAGTCACATACACTCGCCACATTGGTGACAAAAGAGGTTGGTACGCTCTGGACTGCAGAAAATGTGTACCAGTACAGAAGCAGCCAAAGCATGCAGACCAGGATGCAGCATCAGTTCCTGGAGGAGCATCAGCAGGCCGGCCAGGCCAGTTACTAAATGCCACCAGTCCACACAGACACCATTGGTGGAACCATCCATTGATTGTGCCCTGGTATGCCATACCAATTGAGAGATATAATCCTGAATTTTCCCGGTCAGGGAGTAGCAGCCAGCAGGAGCTACCCTGGAAGAGGAAGTAGAGGAATAACCCATTGTTACTGAAAGTTCAAAATGACAGTTAAAGTTTAAAAGTTCATTTGTTGAAAAGACACTGCGGCCGTAGACGGTGAATGGTCCACAAACTTTCCTCTGTAAATAGTTAGCACCTCTTTAGGTGCTTTCTACTGGTTTTACATGGAACCATTGAAGAAACTGTTTATTAATGTTTAATGATAAATAATAATCTTTATTTTTATATAGCGCTAACATATTCTGCAGCGCTTTACAGTTTTGCACACATTATCATTGCTGTTCCCAATGGGGTTCACAATCTAAATTCCCTATCAGTATGTATTTGGCTTAAAAGGTTGTTTTGTCTTAAAGGGACCAAGAAGAAAAAACAGTTATGCGTGGCTGAAGAAGAGGTCCAAAGAGGAGACAACCTATGCCTTGCAGCCCGCCCAACCCTACGTTGGGGGTTTAGAACAGTTCCCCGCATCTACACATCACAGCTGTTGTTGGTGAGAATGAGCTCACCATTTGCCGAATGAGTGTTATTGATGTGATATTGAAAGACTTGAATACTGTTTACACTTTTAAAGGTTGCACTACCTCAGTTCCTGAAAATGTCTTGACTTTGTTGCACTTTACTAGAGCAAGTGCTAGTATTTGATGTTGCTAAAGATAGTATACCCGTAAAGGGTGATCGTCATTTCATATTTAATATTTAGTGTCATAAGAAAGTTCTATTTTTGAAAAAGTTCTTTTCTACCCTGTATTAAAATGTTTCAATGTTCAAGGAAACAGCCTCCCATAAAGAGAAGAAAAGTTTGTACCTGTTGATATGCATATTAAAAATGCTTTGCACATTTCTAACTAGTTTATTGTTGTTTTTGTTTTCCCAGTCTGGGAGCACTGGATTTAACGGGGAGGGGAGTGTAACACTCCAGGTAACCGGTTGTTGCAATGGCATTGCTTTCCTCACGAGGAGAGTGATATCTTGCTTGGAAGCGAGGAGGGATCCCTTTATCAGGTATTCAGCACATACAACACTGTTCTGACTCCAGGCCAGAAGGGGGAGCTCTGAACTCAGTTTCAGGAGATCTTCCCTACATGTATATGTATTCTGGCTTGTAGGAGGAGTTAGTTAGTCTGTTAGAGAAATGGAAGGAGTCAGTCTGTCGGAGGGAAAGACAGAGAGAGGAGTCTGACAGAGCAGAGTGGAGGCAGACGGAGAGAGTCTGAGAGTAAAGCTGGGGCCGTGCAGCAATGTGAGGTGTTGTAGCTCCTGGAAGGAACGAGAACAGAGCAGTCAGTAGGACATTGACAGGGGTAGTGGAGCGAAGGAGCATAAAGAGCTGGACTGAAGCTGCTACTGAGCTTCCTCCATGCTGAATTGCAGAAATTCCGGTAGCCAGAAGACAGAGGTTGTGGGGGTAACTCTATGTTCCACGCCAGAAACAAGCGGACAGCTGTATTTCAAGTCACCTGTCCACCTGTCACGGGGAGCCTATGTAGGCAAAGCTAATAACCCGGGCCCCTGCGATATCCCTCAGACTAGGGAAACCCTGTCTGTCCCTCTCCCAGAGATTACACTGATGGTGTGCTTGTCTGGGCCGCCAGGCCTGACCCTAACTCCTGTTTCAGTACTAATCTGAAACCTCCACCCTCCACCCAGTGATAATTCCTCACACCAACCCCTACAGAAAGCACAGACAGGGAAAACCAAAAACGCACCACGCCGCAAACACACTCAGGAAAACACTATAATGTGCACAGGGCAAAACAAAACACAAATAGGAAGGAGCAATATGACAAAGGATCATACACCACCAGATATGATATTTCCACTCCAAGACCACCACTCCGAACCGAGATCACCAGGTACAAGACACAAGCTATAATCGGCGACGCCCAAAGTTCAGAGGAACTATTTAAAGGCCGTGGGCATGACCCAGCCTCCAATCCAAGTACCAGCTAGATTAACCCCGGACAACCTAGATAAAATCTAGCCGGTGCCACTGAGCGCATAGGGGACGAATGAAGAATTACAGCTGTCTGTCGGACGCTCTAGTGTGAATAGCGTCCGACATGACAGTACCCCGCCTTCTACGAGGGACCCCAGGGCCCTCATGATTTATAGGACCCGGCTTGTCCGGATGGCGGCGGTGAAACATACTGACCAGCTGGTCCGCATGAATGTCCAAGGCTGGTACCCAAGATCTCTCCTCAGGCCCATAACCCCGCCAGTGTACCAGGTATTGTAAGGTGTGGCGCACTACTCGAGACAACCTAGATAAAATCTAGCCAGCGCCACTGAGGGCATAGTGGACGAATGAAGAATTACAGCTGTCTGTTGGACACTCTAGTGTGAATAGCGTCCGACATGACACCACCATTAACACCCGAAAACACAGTAGCAGATAGAGCTCGGTGTCATTTGAGAGACCCTGTAAAAAGGCTCAAGTTACCTGTCATGCTGGTAATGTCCTACCTAAAGGGGGACAGAGAGAACGTGAAGTCCTTGTGTGAGGCCTAAGGCAGCAAGGGACTACAACACAGCGCAGAAGGGAAGGCTTCCAACCCCATCTGGTTAGGGTGATTCCAAATTCGATTCCAAGCCGGCCAGACCATACCAGTACCTGGGATCCGGTACCCTGGACTGCAGCTGCCTGAACTCTACGGTAAAAATGTAAATAGACTGCAACTTCGTGTCCTCTGTTTATTTCTGGCACCACACCATCTTTGCCAAATACACCAGGAGCCCTGTGGAACAAGCTTCACCTGTGGGAAGCCATACCATCCCAGCTGCCATTGCATTACCCCAGTGGACCCCTTTAAGCAGCATCGGTCATCCATGACTGAATACCACAGGTGGTGTCACAAACAAACTTTATAAACTTTGCTTTCCATTTATTACAACCCCTTTAATTTGGACGCCCAGGGCCACGGACCGGGTCACTGCCATGTGACACATCCCTTTAATGACGACCGGACCCGTACCGAGAACATGCATATTTGGTGGCTGACTAAATACTTTATTCCCCACTGTATGTGGATAAACGGAATCAAATGGCAATGCTGGTTGAAGGGTTGATAGTGACTTTTAGGATTGCTACTTCCTATAGGTAGCAGTAAAGTTCAAGTCATGTTCCTCTCTGAAGAGGCAATTTGCATATATATTTTACCAGAGGAGAATAGCAAGGCTTATAGGCCTTCTCACATTGACAAGTCAGTCTAGGCATATCCCTCTGCACAAACGGAATGTTACCCCTTAGATCTGTAATTTTTTGCATATTTATGTACAGTATAGCAATTGAGATAAGTTGAGCTCAGGATAATGATATTGATACTGAAAGCAAAGTCCAATCTTGGGGGCAGTAATAGGCTTGACTTGCTGAAATTCCCTAGATGCCTCTGACTTTTCTAGAATAGATATGATGGTATGTGACTGATTCAATAGTGATAAGTAGGGTTGAGCGAAACGGGTCGAACATTTTCAAAAGTCGCCGACTTTTGGCTAAGTCGGGGTTTCATGAAACCCGATCCGACCCCTGTGCGGGGTCGGCCATGCGGTACGCGACTTTCGCGCCAAAGTCGCGTTTCAATGACGCGAAAAGCGCCATTTCTCAGCCAATGAAGGTAAACGCAGAGTGTGGGCAGCGTGATGACATAGGTCCTGGTCCCCACCATCTTAGAGAAGGGCATTGCAGTGATTGGCTTGCTGTCTGCAACGTCACAGGGGCTATAAAGAGGCGTTCCCGCCGACCGCCATCTTACTGCTGCTGATCTGAGCTTAGGGAGAGGTTGCTGCCGCTTTGTCAGAAGCAGGGATAGCGTTAGGCAGGGTCCATTAACCACAAAACCGCTTGTGCTGCAGCGATTTGCACTGTCCAACACCACCCTCGGTGTGCAGGGACAGTGGAAGTTTTTTTTTTTTTTTTTTCCCCTCAGCGCTGTAGCTCATTGGGCTGCCCTAGAAGGCTCCCTGATAGCTGCATTGCTGTGTGTACGCCGCTGTGCAAACCAACTGCTTTTTTCAAAGCACAAATCCTCTTGTTCCTTCCTTTCTGCACAGCTATCTTTTTTGTTTGTCCACACTTTTTATTTCATTTGTGCATCAGTCCACTCCTTATTGCTGCCTGCCATACCTGGCTGAGATTACTGCAGGCAGGGAGATAGTAGCTGCCTGCCATACCTGGCTGAGATTACTGCAGGCAGGGAGATAGTAATTGTAGGACATTCCCTGTTTTTTTTTTTTTTTTTTTTTTGGTGGGAGATTAAGATTGGCAATTTGGCATTTCTGCTAGAGTGCCATCCCTGTGTGTGCCATCTCTCTCACATAGTGGGCCATAGAAAGCCTTTTCATTTTTCTGTATTTTTTTTTGTGGGGTGTATAAATTCTCCCTGATAAAAATACAGTGGGAGATTAATATTGGCCTTTGGGCTTGTGTGCCAGTCCTGAGTGTGCCATCTCTCTCACAAATAGTGGGCCATAGAAAGCCTATTTTATTTTTTTTTGGGTTTTATAAATTCTCCCTGAAAAAAAGGGAGATTAATATTGGCCTCTGGGCTTCTGTGCCAGTCCTGAGCGTGCCATCTGTGCCAGTCCTGAGCGTCCCATCTCTCTCACAAATAGTGGGCCATAGAAAGCCTATTTAATTTTTTTTTTGGTTTTATAAATTTTCCCTGAAAAAAGGGAGATTAATATTGGCCTCTGGGCTTGTGTGCCAGTTGTGAGCGTGCCATCTGTGCCAGTCCTGAGCGTGCCATCTCTCTCACAAATAGTGGGCCATAGAAAGCCTATTTAATTTTTTTTTTGGTTTTATAAATTTTCCCTGAAAAAAGGGAGATTAATATTGGCCTCTGGGCTTGTATGCCAGTTGTGAGCGTGCCATCTGTGCCAGTCCTGAGCGTGCCATCTCTCTCACAAATAGTGGGCCATAGAAAGCCTATTTAATTTTTTTTTTGGTTTTATAAATTTTCCCTGAAAAAAGGGAGATTAATATTGGCCTCTGGGCTTGTGTGCCAGTTGTGAGCGTGCCATCTGTGCCATTCCTGAGCGTGCCATCTCTCTCACAAATAGTGGGCCATAGAAAGCCTATTTAAATATTTTTTTGGTTTTATAAATTCTCCCAGAAAAAAAGGGAGATTAATATTGGCCTCTGGGCTTGTGTGCCAGTTGTGAGCGTGCCATCTGTGCCAGTCCTGAGCGTGCCATCTCTCTCACAAATAGTGGGCCATAGAAAGCCTATTTAATTTTTTTTTTGGTTTTATAAATTTTCCCTGAAAAAAGGGAGATTAATATTGGCCTCTGGGCTTGTGTGCCAGTTGTGAGCGTGCCATCTGTGCCAGTCCTGAGCGTGCCATCTCTCTCACAAATAGTGGGCCATAGAAAGCCTATTTAAATATTTTTTTGGTTTTATAAATTCTCCCAGAAAAAAAGGGAGATTAATATTGGCCTCTGGGCTTCTGTGCCAGTCCTGAGCGTGCCATCTGTGCCAGTCCTGAGCGTCCCATCTCTCTCACAAATAGTGGGCCATAGAAAGCCTATTTAATTTTTTTTTTGGTTTTATAAATTTTCCCTGAAAAAAGGGAGATTAATATTGGCCTCTGGGCTTGTGTGCCAGTTGTGAGCGTGCCATCTGTGCCAGTCCTGAGCGTGCCATCTCTCTCACAAATAGTGGGCCATAGAAAGCCTATTTAATTTTTTTTTTGGTTTTATAAATTTTCCCTGAAAAAAGGGAGATTAATATTGGCCTCTGGGCTTGTGTGCCAGTTGTGAGCGTGCCATCTGTGCCAGTCCTGAGCGTGCCATCTCTCTCACAAATAGTGGGCCATAGAAAGCCTATTTAAATATTTTTTTGGTTTTATAAATTCTCCCAGAAAAAAAGGGAGATTAATATTGGCCTCTGGGCTTCTGTGCCAGTCCTGAGCGTGCCATCTGTGCCAGTCCTGAGCGTCCCATCTCTCTCACAAATAGTGGGCCATAGAAAGCCTATTTAATTTTTTTTTTGGTTTTATAAATTTTCCCTGAAAAAAGGGAGATTAATATTGGCCTCTGGGCTTGTGTGCCAGTTGTGAGCGTGCCATCTGTGCCAGTCCTGAGCGTGCCATCTCTCTCACAAATAGTGGGCCATAGAAAGCCTATTTAATTTTTTTTTTGGTTTTATAAATTTTCCCTGAAAAAAGGGAGATTAATATTGGCCTCTGGGCTTGTGTGCCAGTTGTGAGCGTGCCATCTGTGCCAGTCCTGAGCGTGCCATCTCTCTCACAAATAGTGGGCCATAGAAAGCCTATTTAAATATTTTTTTGGTTTTATAAATTCTCCCAGAAAAAAAGGGAGATTAATATTGGCCTCTGGGCTTGTGTGCCAGTTGTGAGCGTGCCATCTGTGCCATTCCTGAGCGTGCCATCTCTCTCACAAATAGTGGGCCATAGAAAGCCTATTTAAATATTTTTTTGGTTTTATAAATTCTCCCAGAAAAAAAGGGAGATTAATATTGGCCTCTGGGCTTGTGTGCCAGTTGTGAGCGTGCCATCTGTGCCAGTCCTGAGCGTGCCATCTCTCTCACAAATAGTGGGCCATAGAAAGCCTATTTAATTTTTTTTTTGGTTTTATAAATTTTCCCTGAAAAAAGGGAGATTAATATTGGCCTCTGGGCTTGTGTGCCAGTTGTGAGCGTGCCATCTGTGCCAGTCCTGAGCGTGCCATCTCTCTCACAAATAGTGGGCCATAGAAAGCCTATTTAAATATTTTTTTGGTTTTATAAATTCTCCCAGAAAAAAAGGGAGATTAATATTGGCCTCTGGGCTTCTGTGCCAGTCCTGAGCGTGCCATCTGTGCCAGTCCTGAGCGTCCCATCTCTCTCACAAATAGTGGGCCATAGAAAGCCTATTTAATTTTTTTTTTGGTTTTATAAATTTTCCCTGAAAAAAGGGAGATTAATATTGGCCTCTGGGCTTGTGTGCCAGTTGTGAGCGTGCCATCTGTGCCAGTCCTGAGCGTGCCATCTCTCTCACAAATAGTGGGCCATAGAAAGCCTATTTAATTTTTTTTTTGGTTTTATAAATTTTCCCTGAAAAAAGGGAGATTAATATTGGCCTCTGGGCTTGTGTGCCAGTTGTGAGCGTGCCATCTGTGCCAGTCCTGAGCGTGCCATCTCTCTCACAAATAGTGGGCCATAGAAAGCCTATTTAAATATTTTTTTGGTTTTATAAATTCTCCCAGAAAAAAAGGGAGATTAATATTGGCCTCTGGGCTTCTGTGCCAGTCCTGAGCGTGCCATCTGTGCCAGTCCTGAGCGTCCCATCTCTCTCACAAATAGTGGGCCATAGAAAGCCTATTTTTTTTTTGGGGGGGGTTTTAGAAATTCTCCCTGGAAAAAAAAAGGGAGATTAATATTGCCCTTTGGGCTTGTGTGCCAGTACTAAGCGTTCCATCTCTCTCTCTCTCTCTTAGTCAGTGGGCCATAGAACGCCTATTTTTGGTTTTATTTGTTTTCTAAATTCTCCCTGAAAAAATCATTTTATTTTATTTGGTTTCTAAATTCTTCCTGATAAAATCATATTTTTTTTATTATTTTTTTTTCTAAAGTCTCCCTGAAAAAAAAAAAAAAAAAAAAAAAACAGTGGGAGATTAATATTGGCCTTTCTGCTTGTGTGCCAGTCTTGACTCCTGGGTGTGCCATCTCTCTCTCTCTCTCTCTCTCTCTCTCTCCAATTGTGGTCCATAGAAAGCCTATTTTTTTTTTCCTTGATTTGGGTTCCAAAATCTACCAGAGAAAATAACTCCATCAATCATTGGTAGAAAAATATTGGCCTCTGGGCTTGTGTGCCACTCCTGATTCCTGTGTGCGTCATCTCTCAGTCAGTGGGCCATAGAACGCCTATTTTTGGTTTTATTTGTTTTCTAAATTCTCCCTGAAAAAATCATTTTATTTTATTTGGTTTCTAAATTCTTCCTGATAAAATCATATTTTTTTTATTTTTTTTTTTTCTAAAGTCTCCCTGAAAAAAAAAAAAAAAAAAAAAAAAACAGTGGGAGATTAATATTGGCCTTTCTGCTTGTGTGCCAGTCTTGACTCCTGGGTGTGCCATCTCTCTCTCTCTCTCTCTCTCTCTCTCTCCAATTGTGGTCCATAGAAAGCCTATATTTTTTTTCCTTGATTTGGGTTCCAAAATCTACCAGAGAAAATAACTCCATCAATCATTGGTAGAAAAATATTGGCCTCTGGGCTTGTGTGCCACTCCTGATTCCTGTGTGCGTCATCTCTCACTCAGTGGCCCATAGAAAGCATATAGTTTGTTACATTTGTTTTCTAAATTCTCCCTGCAAAAATCAATTTTTTTTTTTTGGGGGGGTTTCTAAAGTGTTCCTGAAAAAAATAAAAATAAAAAACAAATAATAGTGTGACATTAATATTAACATTTGTGCTTCAGTGACAGTCCTGCGTGTGGGGCATCTCTCTAATTTGCAGCCACCAAAAAAAGAGTGTGTAACATTGTGCCTGATTTTCGCGGTGGTCTCACCAACCTGTAAAGGGGTAGCTAAATCATACTGAAGTTATAGCTCACCGTGTAAGTTGTGTGACTGCAACAAATAACGTTAGTTTGGTTACGTTTTTAAAACAATGAGGAAGTCTAGTGGAAGAGGTCGTGGCCGGGGGCGTTCATTGTCAGCTGGTAATGAGGGTAGTGGTAGTGGTGGAGCATCAGGTGGTCGTGGGGAAAAAAATATTGCACCTAAGTCTGGAGCTGTGGAGCCAGGTTCGTCGTCCGGCTACACAAGGCCTCGAACGCTCCCTTTTCTGGGATTAGGAAAACCGCTTTTAAAGCCGGAGCAGCAAGAGCAAGTTTTGGCTTATCTTGCTGACTCAGCCTCTAGCTCTTTTGCCTCCTCTCGTGAAACTGGTAAAAGTAAAAGCAGCGCGTCGTTAGTGGATGTTCACGGTCAGGGACAAGTCACTTCCTTGTCCTCTTCAGCAAAAACAACAACAGAGAAGAATGCAGCAGGCGACACAACGGGTTACTCCATGGAGCTCTTTACACATACCGTCCCTGGCTTAGAAAGTGAAGCAGTTAACAGTCCATGCCCATTACAAATTGAATCTGACATGGAGTGCACTGACGCACAGCCACAGCCAGACTACTATGCTGGTCCTTTGACTCAGACCACAACATTGCCCTCGCAGGGTGCTGATCAAGAATCAGACCCTGATGAGACTATGTTGCCCCATCACGAACGCTATACCACCGAACGACACGGTGACACAGACGAAGTTGCGCAGGAGGTACAAGAAGAGTTATTAGATGACC
Source organism: Ranitomeya imitator (assembly GCF_032444005.1). NCBI lineage: Eukaryota > Metazoa > Chordata > Amphibia > Anura > Dendrobatidae > Ranitomeya > Ranitomeya imitator. Next base: position 99,847,003 of record NC_091288.1, read on the forward strand.
CAGTTCTTGACCCCGATTGGCAGCCATTGGGGGAACAGGGTGCAGGCGGCAGCAGTTCTGAAGCAGAGGAGGAGGAGGGGCCGCAGCAGGCATCAACATCGCCACAGGTTCCATCTGCCGGGCCCGTATCTTGCCCAAAACGCGTGGCAAAGCCAAAACCTGGTGGAGGACAGCGTGGCCATCCGGTTAAAGCTCAGTCTGCAATGCCTGAAAAGGTATCCGATGCTAGAAAGAGTGCAGTCTGGCATTTTTTTAAACAACATCCAATTGATCAGCGCAAAGTCATCTGTCAAAAATGTTCTACTTCCTTAAGCAGAGGTCAGAATCTGAAAAGTCTCAATACTAGTTGCATGCATAGACATTTAACCACCATGCATTTGAAAGCTTGGACTAACTACCAAACGTCCCTTAAGGTTGTTGCACCCTCGGCCAATGAAGCTAGTCATCAACGCAACATCCCTTGCGGCAGTGTAGGACCACCATTTAGCGCACCACCTGCTGTATCTGTGCAGGTATCTTTGCCAGGCCAAAGCAGTCAGGGTCAGGGAATCACCAGTTTCGTAGTAGGAAACACTGCATCTAGGGCACCGGCGGCAACAATACCATCTCCCACCGTCTCTCAGTCTGCCATGTCCACCGGCACCCCCGCTAGTTCCACGATCTCCATCTCTCCAGTCCAGCTCACCCTACATGAGACTATGGTTAGAAAAAGGAAGTACTTAGCCTCGCATCCGCGTACACAGGGTTTGAACGCCCACATAGCTAGACTAATCTCGTTAGAGATGATGCCCTACCGGTTAGTTGAAAGCGAAGCTTTCAAAGACCTGATGGACTACGCTGTACCACGCTACGAGCTACCCAGTCGACACTTTTTTTCCAGAAAAGCCATCCCAGCCCTCCACCAGCATGTTAAAGAGCGCATCGTCCATGCACTCAGGCAATCTGTGAGCACAAAGGTGCACCTGACAACAGATGCATGGACCAGTAGGCATGGCCAGGGACGTTACGTGTCCATCACGGCACACTGGGTAAATGTGGTGGATTCAGGGTCCACAGGGGACAGCAAGTTTGGGACAGTTCTGCCTAGCCCACGGTCTAGTAAACAGTTGTCTGTAGCCGTTCGCACCCCCTCCTCCTCCTCCTCCTCCTCGTCCTCCTGCAGAAGCAAGAGCTCGTCCACAGACCGCAGTCGCACAAACACTCCATCCGCACCTGCCACTGTTGCACACCAGGTCTCCCATTATGGGGCAGCTACTGGCATACGTCAGCAGGCTGTATTGGCTATGAAGTGTTTGGGCGACAATAGACACACCGCGGAAGTTCTGTCCGAGTTCTTGCAGCAAGAAACGCAGTCGTGGCTGGGCACTGTAGATCTTGAGGCAGGCAAGGTAGTGAGTGATAACGGAAGGAATTTCATGGCTGCCATCTCCCTTTCCCAACTGAAACACATTCCTTGCCTGGCTCACACCTTAAACCTGGTGGTGCAGTGCTTCCTGAAAAGTTATCCGGGGTTATCCGACCTGCTCCTCAAAGTGCGTGGACTTTGCGCACATATCCGCCGTTCGCCTGTACACTCCAGCCGTATGCAGACCTATCAGCGTTCTTTGAACCTTCCCCAGCATCGCCTAATCATAGACGTTGCAACAAGGTGGAACTCAACACTGCACATGCTTCAGAGACTGTGCGAACAGAGGCGGGCTGTTATGTTTTTGTGGGAGGATACACATACACGGGCAGGCAGTAGGATGGCAGACATGGAGTTGTCAGGTGTGCAGTGGTCGAAGATTCAAGACATGTGTCAAGTCCTTCAGTGTTTTGAGGAATGCACACGGCTGGTTAGTGCAGACAACGCCATAATAAGCATGAGCATCCCCCTAATGCGTCTGCTGATGCAAAGTTTGACGCACATAAAGGATCAGGCGTCTGCACCAGAGGAAGAGGAAAGCCTTGATGACAGTCAGCGATTGTCTGGTCAGGGCAGTGTACATGACGAGGTACCGGGCGAAGAGGAGGTGGAGGATGAGGAGGATGATGGGGATGAGTATATTTTTAATGAGGAAGCTTTCCCGGGGGCACGGGAAATTGGTGGCGTGGCAAGGCCGGGTTCTGGTTTTTTGAGGGACACAAGTGACGTAGATTTGCCTGCAACTGCCCCTCAACCAAGCACAACCGCAGATTTGACAATGGGAACTTTGGCCCACATGGCGGATTATGCCTTGCGTATCCTCAAAAGGGACACACGCATTACAAAAATGATGAACGATGACGATTACTGGTTGGCCTGCCTCCTTGATCCTCGCTATAAAGGCAAATTGCAAAATATTATGCCACATGAGAACTTGGAACTAATATTAGCAACAAAACAATCAACTCTTGTTGACCGTTTGCTTCTGGCATTCCCTGCACACAGCGCCCGTGATCGTTCTCACACGAGCTCCAGGGGCCAGCAGACCAGAGGTGTTAGAGGGGCAGAAATCAGAAGTGGCGTTGGCCAGAGGGGTTTTCTGACCAGGTTGTGGAGTGATTTTTCTATGACCGCAGACAGGACAGGTACTGCAGCATCAATTCAAAGTGACAGGAGACAACATTTGTCCAGTATGGTTACAAACTATTTTTCATCCCTTATCGACGTTCTCCCTCAACCGTCATTCCCATTTGATTACTGGGCATCCAAATTAGACACCTGGCCAGAATTGGCAGAATATGCATTGCAGGAGCTTGCTTGCCCGGCAGCTAGTGTCCTATCAGAAAGAGTATTCAGTGCTGCAGGTTCAATACTAACAGAAAAAAGGACTCGTCTGGCTACCCAAAATGTAGATGATCTAACCTTCATTAAAATGAACCACAACTGGATTTCAAAATCTTTTGCCCCACCCTGCCCGGCTGACACCTAGCTTTCCTATGAAAAGGTCTTGCCTGTGGACTATTCTGAATGACTTTTCCAATCTCGTAATTTTCTTCACCTGATTGTCCAGCATACGACATGTTTCCACCTCACGAAATGGCCAAACTCCCCACACGGGGTCGTGCTATCGCCACTTTGCGCTTGGACCCTTGAGAGTGCTGTTTGTCTGAAGAGGTGGGTGTGGCCGCTTTTGGTCGACGGCACTGCCACTGGGTCCCTCATAGTACAATAAAGTGTCTCTGGCGGTGGTGGTGCGCACCCAACGTCAGACTCACCGTTGTAATATGAGGGGCCCTGTGCCTGTACTGCCGGCCACAAGCCAGTTCCCCCCCCCCCAGCTCAAACAGTGCTCTACCACTAGCAAAATTATCTCTCACAGCTTCACCAATGTGTAGTCTAGGCGCTGACATCCTTCAATGCCTGGCACTGACAATACCATTGTTTTGACATTTTTTTTATGTTAGGCCTTCGAAGCCTGTCTGCGGTCACTCCTTCCACTAGACTTCCACTGACCATACACTGCTGCCCATGTACCCCTGGAACCAATTTAAAGTGCCTACAGCCAGCCCAATTTTGTTATGTTAGGCCTTCGAAGACTGTCTGCCGTCACTCCTTCCACTAGACTTCCACTGACCATACACTGCTGCCCATGTACCCCTGGAACCAATTTAAAGTGCCTACAGCCAGCCCAATTTTGTTATGTTAGGCCTTGGAAGCCTGTCTGCGGTCACTCCTTCCACTAGACTTCCACTGACCAGACCACTGCTGCCCATGTACCCCTGGAACCAATTTAAAGTGCCTACAGCCAGCCCAATTTTGTTATGTTAGGCCTTGGAAGCCTGTCTGCGGTCACTCCTTCCACTAGACTTCCACTGACCAGACCACTGCTGCCCGTGTACCCCTGGAACCAATTTAAAATTGCCTACAGCCATGTGTTAATATTTTAGGCCTTCGATGCCTGTCTGTGGTCACTCCTTCCACTAGGCCTCCACTGACCACACCACTGCTGCCCGTGTACCCCTGGAACCAATTTAAAATTGCCTACAGCCATGTGTGATTATTTTAGGCCTTCGATGCCTGTCTGCGGTCACTCCTTCCACTAGGCCTCCACTGACCACACCACTGCTGCCCGTGTACCCCTGGAACCAATTTAAAATTGCCTACAGCCAGCCCAATTTTTTTATTTTAGGCCTTCGATGCCTGTCTGCGGTCCATTCTTTCAACTACTACTACACTGACCAGGGCACTGCTGCCCAAGTACCCCTGGAACCAATTTAAAATTGCCTACAGCCATGTGTTAATATTTTAGGCCTTCGATGCCTGTCTGTGGTCACTCCTTCCACTAGGCCTCCACTGACCACACCACTGCTGCCCGTGTACCCCTGGAACCAATTTAAAATTGCCTACAGCCATGTGTGATTATTTTAGGCCTTCGATGCCTGTCTGCGGTCACTCCTTCCACTAGGCCTCCACTGACCACACCACTGCTGCCCGTGTAACCCTGGAACCAATTTAAAATTGCCTACAGCCATGTGTTATTATTTTAGGCCTTCGATGCCTGTCTGCGGTCACTCCTTCCACTAGGCCTCCACTGACCACACCACTGCTGCCCGTGTACCCCTGGAACCAATTTAAAATTGCCTACAGCCAGCCCAATTTTTTTATTTTAGGCCTTCGATGCCTGTCTGCGGTCCACTCTTTCAACTACTACTACACTGACCAGGGCACTGCTGCCCAAGTACCCCTGGAACCAATTTAAAATTGCCTACAGCCATGTGTTAATATTTTAGGCCTTCGATGCCTGTCTGTGGTCACTCCTTCCACTAGGCCTCCACTGACCACACCACTGCTGCCCGTGTACCCCTGGAACCAATTTAAAATTGCCTACAGCCATGTGTGATTATTTTAGGCCTTCGATGCCTGTCTGCGGTCACTCCTTCCACTAGGCCTCCACTGACCACACCACTGCTGCCCGTGTAACCCTGGAACCAATTTAAAATTGCCTACAGCCATGTGTTATTATTTTAGGCCTTCGATGCCTGTCTGCGGTCACTCCTTCCACTAGGCCTCCACTGACCACACCACTGCTGCCCGTGTACCCCTGGAACCAATTTAAAATTGCCTACAGCCAGCCCAATTTTTTTATTTTAGGCCTTCGATGCCTGTCTGCGGTCCATTCTTTCAACTACTACTACACTGACCAGGGCACTGCTGCCCAAGTACCCCTGGAACCAATTTAAAATTGCCTACAGCCATGTGTTAATATTTTAGGCCTTCGATGCCTGTCTGTGGTCACTCCTTCCACTAGGCCTCCACTGACCACACCACTGCTGCCCGTGTACCCCTGGAACCAATTTAAAATTGCCTACAGCCATGTGTGATTATTTTAGGCCTTCGATGCCTGTCTGCGGTCACTCCTTCCACTAGGCCTCCACTGACCACACCACTGCTGCCCGTGTAACCCTGGAACCAATTTAAAATTGCCTACAGCCATGTGTTATTATTTTAGGCCTTCGATGCCTGTCTGCGGTCACTCCTTCCACTAGGCCTCCACTGACCACACCACTGCTGCCCGTGTACCCCTGGAACCAATTTAAAATTGCCTACAGCCAGCCCAATTTTTTTATTTTAGGCCTTCGATGCCTGTCTGCGGTCCATTCTTTCAACTACTACTACACTGACCAGGGCACTGCTGCCCAAGTACCCCTGGAACCAATTTAAAATTGCCTACAGCCATGTGTTAATATTTTAGGCCTTCGATGCCTGTCTGTGGTCACTCCTTCCACTAGGCCTCCACTGACCACACCACTGCTGCCCGTGTACCCCTGGAACCAATTTAAAATTGCCTACAGCCATGTGTGATTATTTTAGGCCTTCGATGCCTGTCTGCGGTCACTCCTTCCACTAGGCCTCCACTGACCTGTCTACTGCGGCCCGTGTACCCCTTGAACCAACCTAATAAAATATTTAAAAAATTAATTTGATTATAAAAAATAAGATCGTGTTGAGATCTCAAATGCAGACATTTTAACAATCAAAACAAACACACAACAAATATCTGGAACTGTACTACAAAGGTCCAACAGCTACAATTTCTTTCTCCTGCAAGAAGTTAACTGAAAGTTTTTTGGAGTTGTTAACACAGATATGGCATCCACCGAGTGTTGTCCTGTCGCGTCTCCTTTAAATTTTTTCCAATAAGATGTTAAACTATTAATTTAATAAAATCAATAATTAAAAAAATAATTGAGTAAGTCAAAAGCACATTGCAAATAAACATTAATTACAAATCAAGAAGCATGGCGCGTCCGAGGGTGAGTAGATACCGAATAAGAATATAATCACCCTTGGACGCGCAATGCTTATTTACAACAGCCTTCCTTCCTAAGAATCAGCCCTTCCGTGGTGTAGAGAGAGGTTGTTGTTACACTCCAAGGTGTTCCCCAGGTTGCCTTTCCTGAGCTTCGATCTTCCGGCTCTCGTTTAGTAGCTGTTGGAAACTACGCTGCATTAGGCCTACTAATTGTGTATGGGTGAAACAGTGGCGCATCTGCGGTCCCTCCTTCCACTAGGCCTCCACTGACCTGTCTACTGCGGCCCGTGTACCCCTTGAACCAACCTAATAAAATATTTAAAAAATTAATTTGATTATAAAAAATAAGATCGTGTTGAGATCTCAAATGCAGACATTTTAACAATCAAAACAAACACACAACAAATATCTGGAACTGTACTACAAAGGTCCAACAGCTACAATTTCTTTCTCCTGCAAGAAGTTAACTGAAAGTTTTTTGGAGTTGTTAACACAGATATGGCATCCACCGAGTGTTGTCCTGTCGCGTCTCCTTTAAATTATTTCCAATAAGATGTTAAACTATTAATTTAATAAAATCAATAATTAAAAAAATAATTGAGTAAGTCAAAAGCACATTGCAAATAAACATTAATTACAAATCAAGAAGCATGGCGCGTCCGAGGGTGAGTAGATACCGAATAAGAATATAATCACCCTCGGACGCGCAATGCTTATTTACAACAGCCTTCCTTCCTAAGAATCAGCCCTTCCGTGGTGTAGAGAGAGGTTGTTGTTACACTCCAAGGTGTTCCCCAGGTTGCCTTTCCTGAGCTTCGATCTTCCGGCTCTCGTTTAGTAGCTGTTGGAAACTACGCTGCATTAGGCCTACTAATTGTGTATGGGTGAAACAGTGGCGCATCTGCGGTCCCTCCTTCCACTAGGCCTCCACTGACCTGTCTACTGCGGCCCGTGTACCCCTTGAACCAACCTAATAAAATATTTAAAAAATTAATTTGATTATAAAAAATAAGATCGTGTTGAGATCTCAAATGCAGACATTTTAACAATCAAAACAAACACACAACAAATATCTGGAACTGTACTACAAAGGTCCAACAGCTACAATTTCTTTCTCCTGCAAGAAGTTAACTGAAAGTTTTTTGGAGTTGTTAACACAGATATGGCATCCACCGAGTGTTGTCCTGTCGCGTCTCCTTTAAATTATTTCCAATAAGATGTTAAACTATTAATTTAATAAAATCAATAATTAAAAAAATAATTGAGTAAGTCAAAAGCACATTGCAAATAAACATTAATTACAAATCAAGAAGCATGGCGCGTCCGAGGGTGAGTAGATACCGAATAAGAATATAATCACCCTCGGACGCGCAATGCTTATTTACAACAGCCTTCCTTCCTAAGAATCAGCCCTTCCGTGGTGTAGAGAGAGGTTGTTGTTACACTCCAAGGTGTTCCCCAGGTTGCCTTTCCTGAGCTTCGATCTTCCGGCTCTCGTTTAGTAGCTGTTGGAAACTACGCTGCATTAGGCCTACTAATTGTGTATGGGTGAAACAGTGGCGCATCTGCGGTCCCTCCTTCCACTAGGCCTCCACTGACCTGTCTACTGCGGCCCGTGTACCCCTTGAACCAACCTAATAAAATATTTAAAAAATTAATTTGATTATAAAAAATAAGATCGTGTTGAGATCTCAAATGCAGACATTTTAACAATCAAAACAAACACACAACAAATATCTGGAACTGTACTACAAAGGTCCAACAGCTACAATTTCTTTCTCCTGCAAGAAGTTAACTGAAAGTTTTTTGGAGTTGTTAACACAGATATGGCATCCACCGAGTGTTGTCCTGTCGCGTCTCCTTTAAATTATTTCCAATAAGATGTTAAACTATTAATTTAATAAAATCAATAATTAAAAAAATAATTGAGTAAGTCAAAAGCACATTGCAAATAAACATTAATTACAAATCAAGAAGCATGGCGCGTCCGAGGGTGAGTAGATACCGAATAAGAATATAATCACCCTCGGACGCGCAATGCTTATTTACAACAGCCTTCCTTCCTAAGAATCAGCCCTTCCGTGGTGTAGAGAGAGGTTGTTGTTACACTCCAAGGTGTTCCCCAGGTTGCCTTTCCTGAGCTTCGATCTTCATGCTCTCGTTTAGTAGGTGTCGGAAAGTAGGCTGCATTAGGCCTAAAAAATGGGGAATGGGGTGGAGAGAGATGGTGTGTTACACTCCAAGGTGTTCTCCAGGTTTCCTCGCCATTGCTTCGATCTTCCGACTCTCGTTTAGTAGTTGTAGAAAACTACACTGCATTAGGCCTACAAAATGGGTATCGGGTGGAGAGAGATGGTGTGTTACACTCCAAGGTGTTCCCCAGGTTTCCTTGCCATTGCTTCGGTCTTCCGACTCTCGTTTAGTAGTTGTAGAAAAGTACACAGCATTAGGCCTACAAAATGGGTATGGGGTGGAGAGAGATGGTGTGTTACACTCCAAGGTGTTCCCCAGGTTGCCTTTCCTGAGCTTCTATCTTCAGGCTCTCATTAAATTGTGGTTAAATGGAACAACTGCATTTGGCGTACTAGTTGGTTTAGGGCCTACTATCGGTGTCTGCCACTCCTTGCTGTTCTCCTGGTTTCCTGTCCTGAAATTCCATTTTCAGCCTCTCGTTAAGTAGTTGTTAATGTTAGACTGCATTTGGCCTACTAGTTGGGTTGGGGCCTACTATTGGTGTCTGCCACTCCTTGCTGTTCTTCTCCACTGAACAAAGCTGTGCCGCCTGTTTACTACGGTTGCCAATTTTGAACTGCATTTCGACTACTTACTGATTTGGCCCTACTCTCTGTGTCAGCCTCTCATTCCAGTTGTCCTCCACTGCAATGCCCCCTGGTTATTCCTGTGTTACCAATTTTGAACTGCATTTAGCCCACTTTATTCTTTGGGCCTATATCTGTGTTTCCACTTCATCGTGCCCATTGCCCAGCCAGTGATAGATGAGTCTGCTGGTACATTGACCCATAACGCAACATTCCCCGTGCACGCTACACAACAACATTGTGACCCTGCTGAAAGTCAGGTTGCTCTTCCCGCATACCATACCACCTTACACGGGGACAAAGAGGAAGGTGCAGATGAAAGTGCAGGTTCCTTCATCAGGTGGGGGGAGGAATACTAGTTGGCGACGTCACTGGCACAGGGCCTCTCATAGTACGCAAAAGTGTTGCTGCCGGTGGGAGGCGCCCCCGCCGTGCAAACACACCGCTGTACTTTGAGGGGCCCTGTGCCAGTGCCAATGCCAACGAGTGGGCCCCCCCTGCTTGCTCAGGATCACAGCACTTGCAAAGTTGAAATACTTACCTCTCCCTGCTCCACTGCCGTGACGTGGTCCAGATTTACTGGGCCCACTAATTACTTGAACCAGCCCTACCCCCCACAACTTTAGCCAAATGACCCCCAATTTCAAATGCCTTCCAATTATTTTAAGGTAAATTACGCTTGACAAGCTTCATTAAGAAGAATGGATGGTTTTGACATTAAAATGGGCACTCTAGGTGTTTTCCTGGCCCCCACTCACTGCCGACTATGCTGCCCCATTGACTTGCATTGGGTTTCGTGTTTCGGTCGATCCCGACTTTACGTCATAATCGGCCGATTTCACTCGACCCGACTTTGGACATAGTCGGGTTTCGCAAAACCCGGCTCGACTCTAAAAAGGTCAAGGTCGCTCAACTCTAGTGATAAGTAGAAGTGTAAAAAGCTGTCCATTGAGTCAGGATATGATCCTTGCATTTCTGAACAGCAACAAATGTGAGGCACCCACGTTTAGAGGAATGCTAATTACCGTAAATAGACAGGCCCATATTTTGTCCCCAGTTTGTTCGGTTATTGTGATGCAATTCCCTGACCATCCATAAAAGGTGACATATTTGCAAATATAGAAAAACTAGCTGTTTCCAGCCAGCTAACGCTCGGCACGCTCATTGCTATCTAATTAATGCTGCTGGTGATTAAACAAAAGTAAATAATGACAACATTCAATAGCGCTTATACAGGTGGTAAATTAACTTAAAATGAAGTTAATAACAATAATAATCATTAAAAATCTTAATAATACTAATAATACATTTTATTCACAGTGTAAAATCAAAAACAAACTGCATTCAGTAAGATGTGCGATTTTTATTAATTCCAGCATCTAAACAAATTTCATAACGAAACATAAATTAACCCCTTAGTGACAGAGCCAATTTGGTACTTAATGACCGGGCCAATTTTTACAATTCTGACCACTGTCACTTTATGAGGTTATAACTCTGGAACGCTTCAACGGATTCCGCTGATTCTGAGACTGTTTTTTCGTGACATATTGTACTTCATGTTAGTGGTAACATTTCTTCGATATTACTTGCGATTATTTATGAAAAAAACGGAAATATGGCGAAAATCTTTAAAATTTTGCAATTTTCAAACTTTGTATTTTTAGAGAGATATGTCACGAAAAATAGTTAATAAATAACATTTTCCACATGTCTACTTTACATCAGCACAATTTTGGAAACAAAAATTTTTTTTATTGTTAGGGAGTTATAAGGGTTAAAATTTGACCAGCAATTTCTCATTTTTACAACACCATTTTTTTTTAGGGACCACATCACATTTGAAGTCATTTTGAGGGGTCTATATGATAGAAAATATTGAAGTGTGACACCATTCTAAAAACTACACCCCTCAAGGTTCTCAAAACCATATTCAAGAAGTTTATTAACCCTTTATGTGCTTCACAGGAACTGAAACAATGTGGAAGGAAAAAATGAACATTTAACTTTTTTTTGCAAACATTTTAATTCAGAACCATTTTTGTTTATTTTCACATGTGTAAAAACAGAAATGTAACCATAAATTTTGTTATGCAATTTCTCCTGAATATGCCAATACCCCATATGTGGGGGTAAACCACTTTTTGGGCGCACCGCAGAACTTGGAAGTGAAGGAGCGCCGTTTGTCTTTTTCAATGCAGAATTGGCTGGAATTGAGATCGGACGCCATGTCACGTTTAGAGAGCCCCTGATGTGCCTAAACAGTGGAAACCCCCCACATGTGACACCATTTTGGAAACTAGACCCCTTAAGGAACTTATCTAGATGTGTGGTGAGCACTTTGAACCCCCAAGTGCTTCACGGAAGTTTATAACGTAGAGCCGTGAAAATAAAAAATCGCTCTTGTTTACGCAAAAATGATCTTTCGCCCACAAATTCTTATTTTCACAAGGATAACAGGAGAAATTAGACCACAAAAGTTGTTGTGCGATTTCTCCTGAATACGTCGATACCCCATATGTGAGGGTAAACCACTGTTTGGGCGCACCGCAGAGCTTGGAAGGGAAGGAGTGCCGTTTTACTTTTTCAATGTAGAATTGTCTGGAATTGAGATTGGACGCCATGTCGCGTTTGGAGAGCCCCTGATGTGCCTAAACAGTGGAAACCCCCCACATGTGACAACATTTTGGAAACTAGACCCCTTAAGGAACTTATCTAGATGTGTGGTGAGCACTTTGAACCCCCATGTGCTTCACAGACGTTTATAACGTAGAGCCGTGAAAAAAAAAATCGCATTTTTTCTACAAAAATGATCTTTTTGCCCCCACATTTTTATTTTCACAAGGGTAACAGGAGAAATTAGACCAAAAAAGTTGTTGTGCAATTTCTCCTGAGTACATCGATACCCAATATGTGGGGGTAAACCACTGTTTGGGCGCACCGCAGAGCTTGGAAGAGAAGGAGTGCCGTTTTACTTTTTCGGCCGGCGTCACACTAGCGTATTGCATCCGATGCGAGAGCATCGGATGCGATATGCTAATGACCCTCGGCTACTGCTCGCAGCAGAGCAGGAGCCGAGTGTCATGCGTCTGTGCTCCGATTCTCTCGCACAGGGTGGATCGGAGCACAGCTGCGGAGGAGGCAGAGAAATGAATCTCTCCATCTCCTCCATTGCTGCGGTCCGCTTATAGCGCACATCACTCGGATGTTATCCGAGTGGTGTGCGCTGTCTCACTCGCACCCATAGGCTTATATGGGTGCGAGTGAGCCGCGAGTTTTCCTCGGTCCGAGACAATCGCAGCATGCTGCGATTGTCTCGGACCGAGGAAAACGGCCGACAAAAAGTCAGCTGCTGGGAGCGGCCCCATAACTTAATATTGGTCCGAGTGCAATGCGATTTTTTATCGCATTGCACTCGGCCGTTTTAAACGCCAGTGTGACGCCGGCCTTCAATGTAAAATTGGCTGGAATTGAGATTGGACACCATGTCGCGTTTGGAGAGCCCCTGATGTGCCTAAACAGTGGAAACCCCCCACAAGTGACACCATTTTGGAAACTAGACCCCTTAAGGAACTTATCTAGATGTGTGGTGAGCACTTTGAACCCCCATGTGCTTCACAGACGTTTATAACGTAGAGCCGTGAAAAAAAAAATCGCATTTTTTCTACAAAAATGATCTTTTTGCCCCCGAATTTTGATTTTCACAAGGGTAACAGGAGAAATTAGACCACAAAAGTTGTTGTACAATTTCTCCTGAGTACGTCGATACCCAATATGTGGGGGTAAACCACTGTTTGGGCGCACCGCAGAGCTTGAAAGAGAAGGAGTGCCGTTTTACTTTTTCAATGTAGAATTGTCTGGAATTGAGATCGGACGCCATGTTGCGTTTGGAGAGCCCCTGATGTGCCTAAACAGTAGAAATCCCCCACAAGTGACCACATTTTGGAAACTAGACCCCCCATGGAACTTATCTAGATATGTGGTGAGAACTTTGAATGCCCAAGTGCTTCACAGAGGTTTAGAATGCAGAGTCGTGAAAATAAAACATTTTTTTTTTCCACAAAAAAGATATTGTAGCCCCCAAGTTTTTATTTTCACAAGGGTAACAAGAGACATTGGACTGCAATAGTTGTTGTCCAATTTATCCCGAGTACGCTGATGCACCATATGTGGGGGTAAACCACTGTTTGGGCGCACGGCAGAGCTCGGAAGGGAAGGAGCGCCGTTTTGGAATGCAGACTTTGATAGAATGGTCTGTGGGCATTATGTTGCGATTGCAGAGCCCCTGATGTACCTAAACAGTAGTAACCCCCCACAAGAGACCCCATTTTGGAAACTAGACCCCCCAAGGAACTTATCTAGATGTGTGGTGAGAACTTTGAATGCCCAAGTGCTTCACAGAAGTTTAGAATGCAGAGTCGTGAAAATAAAAAATATTTTTTTGTCCACAAAAAAGATTTTGTAGCCCCCAAGTTTTTATTTTCACAAGGGTAACAGGAGAAATTGGACCCCATAAGTTGTTGTCCAATTTATCCCGAGTACGCTGATGCCCCATATGTTGGGGTAACCCACTGTTTGGGCGCACGGCAGAGCTCAGAAGGGAGGGAGCACCATTTGACTTTTTGAGCGCAAAATTGGCTGTCGTGTTTGGAGACCCCCTGATGTACCTAAACAGTGGAAACCCCCCAATTCTAGCTCCAACCCTAACCCCAACACACCCCCTAACCCTAATCCCAACCTGATCCATAATCCTAATCAATAACCATAACGATAATCACAACCCTTACCCCAAAACAACACTAATGTCAACCCTAACCACAACCCTAATCAAAACCCTAAATCCAACACACCCCTAATCCTAATCTCAACCCTAACCTCAAACGTAACCCTAATCCCAATACACCCCTAATCACAACCCTAAGCTTAACCCTAATCCCAAACCTAACCCTAATCCCAAGCGTAACCATAATGCCAACACTAACCCTAATACCAACCCTAATCCAAACCCTAACCCTAATCCCAACTCTAACTCTAACCTTAGCCCCAACCCTAACCCTAGCCCTAAGGCTACTTTCACACTTGCGTCGTTTGGCATGCGTCGCAATCCGTCGTTTTGGACAAGAAACGGATCCTGCAAATGTGCCCGCAGGATGCGTTTTTAGCCCATAGACTTGTATTGCCGACGGATCGTGACGGATGGCCACACGTCGCGTCCGTCGTGCACTGGATCAATGTTTTGGCGGACCGTCAGCACAAAAAAACGTTCAATGTAACTTTTTTTGTACGTCGCATCTGCCATTTCTGACCGCGCATGCGTGGCCGTAACTCCGCCCCCTCCTCCCCAGGACATAGATTGGGCAGTGGATGCGTTGAAAAACTACATCCGCTGCCCACGTTATGCACAATTTTCACAACGTGCGTCGGTATGTCGGGCCGATGCATTGCGACGGTCCCGTACCGACGTAAGTGTGAAAGAAGCCTAACCCTAAATTTAGCACCATCCCTAACCCTAAATTTATCCCCAACCCTAACCCTAAATTTATCCCCAACCCTAACCCTAAATTTAGCCCTAACCCTAGCCCTAAATTTAGCCCCAACCCTAACCCTAGCCCTAACCCTAGACCTAACCCTAGCCCTAACCCTAACCCTAGCCCTAACCCTAACCCTAGCCCTAACCCTAGCCCTAACCCTAGCCCTAACCCTAACCCTAGCCCTAACCCTAGCCCTAACCCTAACCCTAACCCTAGCCCTAACCCTAGCCCTAACCCTAACCCTAGCCCTAACCCTAACCCTAATTTTAGCCCCAACTGCTCTTCTCCTGCCGGCCGGCAGATGGAGACAGATGGCGGGCGCACTGCGCATGCGCCCGCCATTTTCTTTTCCCTAGAAGATGCTGGCGGCCAGGAGGAGCAGCAGGAGGATCCAGGGACACCGGTGAGTATGATAGGGTCCCCGACTCCCCCTATTTCTCTGCCCTCTGATGTGCGATCACATCAGAGGACAGAGAATTACACTTTGCTTTTTTTTTTTGCGGTCGCCGGTAAACAGTTAATTACCGGCGATCGCAAAACAGCGGTCGGTAAAACCGACACCGATCATGCTCTTTGGGGTCTCGGCTACCCCCGGTAGCCGAGACCCCAAAGATTCTTCCGGGGCCGGCCGGCGGGCGCACTGCGCAAGCGCCCGCCATTTTGAAGATGGCGGCGCCCATCGGGAGCCACGAGGAGCACCGGGGGAGACAGGTGAGTATCGGGGGGCGATCGTGGACCCCTTTTCTCTGTCCTCTGATGTGCGATCACATCGGAGGACAGAGAAATTAAAAAGAAATCGCGTTTTTTTTTTTTGCGATCGCCGGTAAACGGTTAATTACCGGCGATCGCAAATGCGGGGTCGGTAAAAAAAAACCCCGAGTCATGTTCTCTGGGGTCCCGGCTACCCCCGGCAGCCGAGACCCCGGAGAAAATCCGACTCTGGGGGGCGCTATTTACTTTTTCCACAGCGCCGTTAATTAACGGCGCTGTGGTTTAAGTACCCTTAGCGGCCGCCGTTAAAAGGCGTATCGGCGGTCGCTAAGGGGTTAAGTTAAAATTTCTCTGTAAACACAATCACATTTGTGAGGACGGAGCCTCGTGTGGTAATGTGGGGGGACGGAGCATCGTGTGGTAATGTGTGGGGACGGAGCCTCGTGTGGTAATGTGTGAGCACGGAGCCTCGTGTGGTAATGTGCGGGGACGGAGCCTCGTGTGGTAATGTGTAGGGACGGAGCCTTGTGTGGTAATGTGTGGGGACGGAGCCTCGTATGGTAATGTGTGGGGACGGAACCTCGTGTGGTAATGTGGGGGGGCGGGATTATGTGTGGTAATGTGGTGGGGGCGGGATTATGTGTGGTAATATGGTGGGGGGTGGGATTATGTGTGGTGATGTGAGGGGGCGAGATTATGTATAGTGATGTAGTGGGGGGCGGGATTATGTGTGCTAATGTGGTGGGGGTGGGATTATCTGTGGTAATGTGGTGGGGGGCAGGATTATGTGTGGTGATGTGGTAGGGGGCGGGATTATGTGTGGTGATGTGGTGGGGGGCAGGATTATGTGTGATAATGTGGTGGGGGGGCGGAATTATGTGTGGTTATGTGGTGGGGGCAGGATTATCTGTGGTAATGTGGTGGGGCGCAGCATTATGTGTGGTGATGTGGTGGGGGGCGGGATTATGTGGGGTGATGTGTTGGGGGTGGGATTGTGTGTGGTGATGTGGTGGGCAGGAGGGATTATGTGTGGTGATGTGGTGGGGGGTGGGATTATGTGTGGTGATGTGGTGGTGGGCGGGATTATATGGGGTGATGTGTTGGGGGTCGGGATTGTGTGTGGTGATGTGGTGGGGGGCGGGATTGTGTGTGGTGATGTGGTGGGGGGCGGGATTATGTGTGGTGATGTGGTGGGCAGGTGGGATTATGTAGGGTGATGTGTTGGGGGGTGGGATTGTGTGTGGTGATGTGGTGGGCAGGCGGGATTATGAGTGGTGATGTGGTGGGGGGGCGGGATTATGTGTGGTAATGTGGTGGGGGGGGCGGGATTATGTGTGCTAATGTGGTGGGGGGTGGGATTGTGTGTGGTGATGTGGTGGGCAGGCGGGATTATGTGTGGTGATGTGGTGGGGGCGGGATTATCTGTGGTAATGTGGTGGGGGGCGGGATTGTGTGTAGTGATGTGGTGGGGGGCGGGAATATGTGTGGTAATGGTGTGAGGGGCGGGATTATGTGTGGTGATGTGGTGGGCAGGCGGGATTATGTGGGGTGATGTGTTGGGGGGTGGGATTGTGTGTGGTGATGTGGTGGGCAGGCGGGATTATGTGTGGTGATGTGGTGCGGATTGTGTGTGGTAATGTGGTGGGGGGCGGGAATGTGTGTGGTAATGTGGTGGGGGCGGGATTGTGTGTGGTAATGGAGTGGGGACGGGATTATGTGTGATGATGTGGTGGGGGCGGAGCTACTGTGCAGGGGGACGTATTAGCGAGTAATCACGATGCCTCATATATATAGATGCAAGAAACTGTTCTGCTGCATTCCTATCCCTAAAGACAACAACCATGCTATGTGTACAGTGTTATGTGGTTTATCTATGTAAGGTATGTCTAATATACTGTGTGATGGAAAATGTACAGCATACAAGAATGTATAATGTTAATGTACAATGTGAGAAGCTCCTAGTGCAGAGTAAGCACAGGATTAGACTATGGACAAGATAAGTATTGTTCATATAGTTAAGTGGTTTAGCAACAGCATAGATCATAAGATAAATACAATACATATAGCTTATAGGATAGGGTATAGTTAATGGATAGAGCTAGCCCAGTGGGTGGGGACTAGTGTTATTAAAAGGCAGGCACTTCCTGACAGAGTGAGGAGATAATGAAGTGTATTGACAAGTCCAAGTTCAAGTCCAGTGGGCAGCTGGCGTCAGCATGGGTCTACCACTTGAGGCAGTGGGACACCATACTGGAATCTCAAGCAGAGTCTCCTGTCGCATCCGGAGTCCAAAATCTGGCAGATGGTGTCCTATGGTGTGCAGGTTAAGATGGACAGGAATCTGCCAAAAAGGAAAGTTATGTAACCTGGGTGCACGGGAAGCGAGATCCCTGGGTCTAACAGAGCCAATGGGTGAAGTGATGCTCAAGGAGTAACGAATGGAAGGACTGAAGAACTGTTGCATTAAGAAAGTAAGTAATACGAAGTGATGTGCCCTATCCCACATGTTATCCATTGATGAACATGAACTGACTAGTAGACGTTTGCTTGTTGCAATGAACTTAGTGTCCCCTGAATTGTGTGCAGTGCCTCCCGAGGGTAAAGGCCTGGAGACAGCGGAGGCCTGCAGCCTACAAGTGAGTGTGACGCACCCCGCACCTGACAGCACACTGTGACTGGGACACTCTTTTCCTGTGAAGTGCCAGAGCGTAATCGGACAGCAGTTCGGTCATGACTAACGCTCGTGGCAACTTTCGGTTATTGTGGTGCAATTCCCTGACCAGCCACGATATCTGACATATTTGCAAATATAGAAGGATATAAGAAACATTAACTTTTGACATTGCATGTAGAAGAATGGAGATTGACCATACTACAATAGTGGAAACTGATATTCTGCACCTTTTTTCCCGTAATATATTCTGAGACATTCTTAGATAGTAAACCTCTGGTGTCTGGGACTGGTAGGAAGCTTTTTGCATCTATATCTTTATTAGTAGAGTTTATGCCTCTAATGCAAAGTCAAGAATGGAATTCAGGGACTGAGAGAGATGATATAGAGTGAACTCACACTATGAGGTTTGGGGTCGGATAATGAAACTTTTGATTATTTCAAGGTGTTTGAAATTAATTTCATAAAAGGGATCCATATTCTGAAGCCAGAGATTATTCCAAGTTTCCCGGAAGTAGTCACGGTGAACCCTTGGGGGACCCCAAGGACACATCATATATAGTAGCTATTTATATAGTGAGTGGTAGAATAGGCAGCATTGTGTTGAAGTATATATATATATATATATATATATATATATATATATATATATATATATATATATATACAATAGTGCTTAAGATGCAGGGATGAATTCTACATGCTCTCTAAATTTGAAGACGAACAGTCAGAACATGAGCAGAACAAAAGAATAGAAAGCGGTGTGATACAATACCCAACACTCACCTAATGCACCATCTCTATTACCAGACTCAACCTCTGCCTCATGACCCAGTTTCAGTTTGCCCAGGCTTTCAGGATTGGCATTCCAAACACGTATCTGGGGAAGGAAGGCACACTAGGAAAAAGTAATAGACAGAATATTTTGATCTACAATCATGAACAAACTTATGATCAAAAAAGTTCAACATTTCTCGACCTGCCAGGACAGAAGGGTAAAGTTACGGAAGAACAGAAACTCAAGAGAAAGAAGAGAAAGAAGAAGAAAAGTGCAAAGAGCTGGCAAATTAACACTTTTGGTTTTTACCTTCCTGTTCGAAGTGTGTTTGCTTTTTCTTTCCCTGTTCTTTAACCCTTTAATGACCGCCAATACGTCTTTTAACTGACCTGACATATAAGAGAATAGCCTCCCCATACAGTTAATAATCTATAATCTGTCGGTTGTGCACTATAGCTGGCAACTTGCTGTATCAGCCACGATCAATGTTTGCACCGTCCAAATCTGTTTAACCCCTTAGATGCTGCTGTAAATAGTGAATACATCATTATATGTGGTTAACAGAGTGTGGGGGCTTCCTCTTTACCCAAATTGGTGCCCTCAGATCATGATTGTATGGTACTGATGTTTGCGATGGTAATTCATGACCAAATAGAGGCCTTAGAGTCTGACGGCTGTAGTAACCTGTTCAGAAGTTAGAGGCATTTAGGTGTTAAAAATGCACATTTTCACTTCTGTCATACCACTTTGCATTAATACCTGTAAAGCACCTGAAGGGTTAATAAACTACCCGACAGCCGTTTTCGATATGTCAGAAGGTGCTGTTTTTAAAATGGTATCACGTTTGGGAGTTTCCCAATATATGAGACCCTTAAAATCACTTCAAACATGATAAGTCCCTAAAAAAAATAAATTTAGTAAATTTCCTTGAAAAAATGAAAAATTGCTGCTACATTTTTACTTCTCCTAAAATGCTAACAAAATAAAATAACATTTTACAAATGGTGCTGATTTAAAGCCGACATGTGGGAAAGGTATTTATTAATGGTTTGCTGTGGTATGGCCATCAGCATTAAAGAGATAATCATTCAAATTTTGAAAATTGCTAATTTTTTAACATTTTTCTCAAATTTTTGATATTTTTTTATAAATAAACACAAAACATATTGACCTAAATTTACCATTATCATAAAGTATAAAATGTCACGCAAAAACAGTCTCCAAATCACTGGGATTTGTTGAAGCATTGCAGAGTTATTACCACATAAAGTGACACTGGTCAGATTTCACAAATTGGCTCCATTACTATTTAGAGGTAATATAGATGAAGAGTTTATTTCAGAAGCGTGAACTCTGTCATAACATAGGTTCTAAAGATTTGATTCAGTATTTCAAAACGTCTCTTAATGGTTAAAGCATACTTGTCCCTAGGTTTTCCCAATATAAACTAAAGCTACCACTTTTAACATCTCTTTTACAGCAGTCCAGCAACATGTATGTAAGCTCTTAACTCCCACTAGATATCCAAAGAAATGCCTATTATAATTCCACCATACAGAGGGGGGAAAAAGTATGCAGTCAGCCACCAATTGTGCAAGTTCTCCCACTTAATCCCTTCACCCCAGGAGCTTTTTTCGGTTTTGCGTTTTCGCTCCCCTCCTTCCCAGAGCCATAACTTTTTGTATTTTTCCATCAATATGGCCATATGAGGGCTTATTTTTTGCGGGACGAGTTGTACTTTTGAAGGACACCATTGGTTTTACCATGTCATTCCAAGTGCGGTAAAATTGCAAAATAAAGTGCAATCCCAAACTTGTTTTTTGTTTGACTTTTTGCTAGGTTCACTATATGCTAAAACAAACCAGCCATTATGATTCTCCAGGTCATTACGAGTTCATAGACACTGAACATGTATAGGTTATTTTTTTATGTAAGTGGTAAAAATTTTTTCAAAATTTGCTACAAAAAAAAAATAAAAAAATTGCGCAATATTCCGAGACACGTAGCGTCTTCATTTTTCGGCATCTCATGTCGGGTGAGGGATTATTTTTTGCACGCCAGGCTGACGTTTTTAATGATACCATTTTGGTGCAGATACATTCTTTTGATCGCCCGTTACTGCAATTTAATGCAATGTAGTGGCGACCAAAAAACATAATTCTGGCGTTTTGAATTTTTTTCTCACTACGCCATTTAGCGGTGAGCTTAATTATTTTTTTTATTGATAGATCGGGCGATTCTGACAGGGCGATACCAAATATGTGTATGTTTGATTTTTTTTATTATTGTTTTATTTTGAATGAGGCGAAAGGGGGGTGATTTAAACTTTTATATTTTTTTATTTTTTGCATATTTATTAAAACATTTTTTTAAACTTTTGCCATGCTTCAATAGTCTCCATGGGAGGCTAGAAGCTGGCATAGCCTGATCGACTCTGCTACATAGGAGCGAAGCTCAGATCACTCCTATGTAGTAGAATTACTGCATTGCTATGAGCGCTTATCACAGGGTGGCGCTCGCAGCAATCTGGCCTCAACAACCATAGAGGTCTTCAGGAGACCTCTGGTTATTATGCCATTGCACCGATGACCCCTGATCACGTGACGGGGTCACCGGTGTGCGCATTTCTGGCCAGATGGCAGAAAGCGCTTGTTAAATGCTGCTGTCAGCGTTTGACAGCGGCATTTAACTAGTTAATAGCGGCGGATGGATCGCGATTCCACCCACCACTATTGCGGGCACATGTCAGCTGTACAAAACAACTGATATGTCCTGGCTTTGTTGCGGGCTCACCGCTGGAGCCCGCATCAAAGCAGAGGCTCTTCCATCGGACATACTATTCTGTCCGATGGCAGAAAGGGGTTAAAAAGATGAGATAGGCCTGTAATTGACACCATAGGTAGACCACAACTATGAGAGTCAAAATGAGAAAACAAACCGAGAAAATCACCTGATCTTATCTAATTTGGCAAGATTTACTTTGCAAATTGTGGCAATGACAGAGGTCATATCTTTTCTGTAAATCTTCACAAAGTTGGCACACACTGTTGGTGGTATGTTGGCCCATACCTCCATGCAGATCTCCTCTAGAGCAGTGATGTTTTGGGCCTGTCGCTGGGCAGCATGGCCTTTCAACTCCCTTGAAAGGTTTTCTATGGGGTTGAAATCTGGAGACTGGCTAGACCACTCCATGACCTTCATATGCTTCTTATGAAGCCACTCATTCATTGCCCTGGCGGTGTGCTTGGGATCATTATCATTCTAAAAGGCTCATCCATGTTTCATTTTCAATGCCCTTGCTGATGGAAGGAGGTTTGCACTCAATATCTCATGATACATGGCCTCATTCATTCTTTCTTGTACACGGATCAGTCAGTCCTGATCCCTTTGCAGAGAAACAGCCCCAAAGTATGATGTTGCCTCCCGCATGCTTCACAGTAGGTAAGGTGTTCTTTGGATGCAACTCAGCATTCTGTCTCCTAAAACATGAGGAGTTTTGTTTCTACCAAACAGTTCTTTGGTTTCATCAGACCATATGACATTCTCCCAATACTCTTCTTTAAAATCCAAATACTCTGTAGCAAACTTCAGAAGGGGCCGGACATGTACTGGCTTAAGCCGGGGAGCACATCTGGCACTGCACGATGTGAGTCCTTGGCAGCATAGTGAGTTACTGATGGTAGCCTTTGTTACGGTGGTCCCATCTCTCTGCAGGTCATTCATTAGGTCCCCTGTGTGGTTCTGGGATTTTTGCTCACCGTTCTTGTGATCATTTTGACCCCACGGGGTTAGATCTTGCGTGGAGCCCCGGATCGAGGGAGATTATCATTGGTCTGCTATGTCTTTAATTTTCTTATTATTGTTCCCACAATTGATTTCATCACACCAAGCTGCTTGCCTGTAGATTCAGTCTTTCCAGCCTGGTGCAGGGCTACAACTTTGTTTCTGGTGTCCTTTGACAGCTCTTTGGTCTTCATTATAGTGAAGTTTGGAGTATGACTGTTTGTGGTTGTGGACTGGTGTCTTTTATACTGATAACAAGTTCAAACAGGTGCCATTACTACAGGTAATGAGTTGAGGACAGAGGAGTCTCTTAAAGAAGAAGTTATAAGTCTGTGAGAGCCAGAAATCTTGCATGTTTTTAGGTGACCAAATACTTATTTTCCACCATATTTGCTAAATAAATTTTGCCAAATAAGACAAGATGATTTTCAGGATTTGTTTTCTCATTTTGACTCTCATAATTGTGGTCTACCTATGTTGTAAATTACAGGCCTCTCTCATCTTTTTAAGTGGGAGAACTTGCACATTGGTGGTTGACTAAATATTTTTTTCCTCACTGTATGTTAAGGTCCAGTAGAATGGGCATTGCTGATCTTGCTCAGCGCCTCCTCTATGCTTTGCAGTCCTCCTGTTTTAATTAATGTGTATGATGCGTCCAACATCATCCACACAGCGCCAATCGTGCTCCTGCGCAGTTGAAGCACAGACCTGCTCAGGTGTGCTGTTTTCTTCCATGTTGAGGGCATATCAAAATACTGTAATGCAGATGCACCGGAAGAGGAAAGACAGAGAAAATGACCTACAAGTAAAGCCAGAGCAGTACAGTTCTTTGCTCTTTCTTTTGCTCCAGGTCAGCATAGAACAGACTTTTTCCTGGTAGCGACAGATGGCCCTGTCCTTTAAACTTACTTTGTAAGATTAAGCAGAGCAGAGTGATAACAAACACTCCAACCTTTTGTCTCATGGCAATCAGTGTATCCCTTCACTCTACACTGACTGCTATGACATGAATTAATTCTCACAGCCGTATCAATGAGCAACACAATACAGACAAGTATGAAATTGTGTCCTTTTTGTATACGCATATACAGTTGTAAAACTATCATAATACTTTACTTTGATGTTACTGTCAGATATTATTAAAAAAAAACTCTCACGGTGGTAGTGGGGATCTCACCGAGGTTACTGTAGTTAAGCCTGGGTGGGAACGCAGCCTCAGTGACTGAAGGTAACCTTGATGATGTCATTACCGATCACTGAGTCTGCACTCACAGCATCTAATTCACCAGTGGTTCTCAGCCAGGTTGGTCGCATTTTTCCAGGTTGAAAACTGTTTTTCCCTCAGACATGGATTATGACATGGGACAGAACGACGGATAGGTAAGGGATATTGTTGTTTTTTATTTTTGATTTAGGAGAATGAGGGCTTCAGTGGAATTGTGTGTAAGGTGAGTATAACTGTGTTTGTTATTTTTAAATAAAAAGTAAAAGTGTATTTTGTTTTATTTCTAATAAAGGACTTTATTCTAGCTATGATTTTATTTACAATACAACTATAGGATTAGTAATGGATAGGTGTTTATAGACACCTCTCCAATACTAAGCCGTGGACTTGATGTCACCTGATAATTCGAGGGTGACATCAACCCCACAAATATGAACCTCACTTGCCACCGGTACAAAGTGCCTGAATTAGCGCATCTAATAGATGTGCCTTTTCTGGGCAGCTGTGGGCTGCTATTATTAGGCTGGGGGAGGGCAATATATATGGCCCCTTACCAGCCTGAGAATACCAGCCCCCAGCTGTGAGCTTTAGCAAAGCTGGTTGTCAAAAATGGGGGGATCCATGCTGATTTTTTATAATTAGTTATTTTTATAATTAAAAAACATGGCATGGGGACCCCTCTATTCTTGATAACCAGCCTTGTTGAAGCTGACAGCTGTGGATTGCAGCCCCCAGCTGTGAGTTTTGTCTGGCTTGTTTTCAAAATTACAGAGGAACCCACACTGTTTTTTTTTAAATTATTTATTTACAGTGCAGAAGCCGACTAATGAATACACCCATCCACCACTCCTGCTCTCACTGTTATTAGCGGCAGCAGGTGTCAGATGATGGGAACAGTAATCCCATCCCCTGACACCAGTGACTGGAGGTAAACTTTTGACAGCATGGGAACAGCGGCTCTCTAACCGGCAGGGATGATTTCACCGGCAATCAGAAGTGGTGTTTGCTGCACTGTCATGCACATGACAGCGTGACAAACACCTGGTATTCGGGCAGACGAAACCAAACAGTAACACGGACTTCCTGATGAAGTTCATGTTCGGTGTCCATGCCTGAACAGTAGGTGCTCGGTATGGATGCCGAAGTTTAATGTTCAGGTTCGCCCATCTCTAGAAAAAACACATTTAAATAAAGTGATGTTGACCCTGATTGAATGCAGAACTCATCTTGATATTAGTCCACTGGCCATTCACCATGATTAGCATGTCAAACGGACACTCCAATTGGCAAGAAGCGATGCCTCTATTCTTGACTGAGCAGCCAGGTGTATTGCGCATACGCTGCTCAGCGAGTCTACTAATGCTGTTTCTGATCCTGAAGTTGTGGCACCTGATAAAGACAGTAAGTTGGGAACTTTATTGTGTATATTTATGACAGAATTTTGTTGTTTTATCTAACTAAAAATCTCCTGAAAGCTCCTCTTTTAATATATAATTGCCAATCGGCTCTGTCACAGCTTTCTGCGATTGTGTTGCTATCCCACAATCCACCGTGGCCGGAAGGTCACGAACTGTGCCTCCACAAGTGACAAAAATGGCACCACTATTCTGTCGGGAGATCAGCTGTGCTAGCCACGGCTCATCTCCCACCGCAGGGAGGTCAGCAGCGACACAGCTGGGACTTGAGCGGCGCCAGACGCTCATCTCCTGGCTGCTTGCATCAGAACTACGCCGACCACCATATTGGAACATCCAAGTTATGGCTATTCCAATATGGCGGCCGGGATTCATATCCCCCACCAAGCCGCGTGGCACCGCTCATTGGCTGAGCGTTGCGGGATTAAAATCCACTTCCCCACCGGCTGAGCGAATGAGCATTGCCATGCGGGATTTGAATCCCCTGCCAAGCCGCGTGGCACCGCTCATTGGCTGAGCGGCCCTGTCCTCAGCCAATGAGTGGCGTGGGATTCAAATCCTCCGCCCCACTGGCTGACCCAATGAGCGGTGCCATGCTGGATTCAAATCCCTCACCAAGGCGTGCGTTCATTTCACCGCACTCCTGATGCAGTAGCATCGGGCCTATTTCTAGTTTAAATATAAGATCCCTTCATTAACATAAATTTTTGTTGGTTATTTCAACAGCTCAATTTCAGAATATTTGGAAGTCAGTGGAATAGCTTGTAGCTCTTGGACTTTAATGCAAAATCTCCAAAAGGTCCCTCAGCTATCATAGTGCAACTGTAACCCCTGCACCCACAATAATTACGCCTCTGCTGGCAGCAGAATGATTAATTCAGGTAATCAATGAGATCAGTGTGGGTCTAAAAGTGGCACGATCAACCAATCTGCTGAAATGTGCTTTGACTTGGCCAGATTTAAGTTATATACAGAGCAGGAAAAAAAGGCCTGTAAATTCCTTGGTGACTGTGGCAAAGTACTGCACTTTATCTCCCATTCAAGTGAAAAGGATATACCGGTAAGTGATTAAGATATAAAGAGCAGTACTTGGCAGTTGTTACCAAGTAGTGTACAGTGCTGCTGTGTCCTGACTAGTGTTGATTGAGCACTAAAATGCTCGAATGATTGATACTTCAATCAAGCAGGTTGGATGCTCAAATGGGCTTGACTCGAGTAACAACTGTAATGGAAGTCAATGTGAAATTGGAGTATTTTTCCAGCTGGGAACAATGTTGTCAGAGCATTACGCAACTTTTATGGAATGACAACAAAACTGAAGATAAAATGAATTTTACAGGAAAAAATGTTAGAAAACATTTTTTTCCTGTATAATGACTTGTATAGAAGGAAAAATTAAAAAGAGAAGAAAAAACAAATAGCCTCCTCTACCCCTTAATAGCCGGGCCATCGCTCACCATATTTCCCAGTCGCATATGACTACAGTAGATGACATATAAAATAAGGGGAAATAAAACTACACAAACCGGTAATCACCTGTAAATGTAATTTTAACATTTTACTACCTTAACTGAGCATGTGGTGTGTGGGACATGGTCAGACACATGCTGTTTAATTCATGAAGGAGGGACCCTAAACAAAGCCTTCGCAAACAATGCAAGAACTGCCAAAAATTAGAAGGATGAGGAACTCCGAAACACCCTGTATTAGACATAAATGAGGGCTTCATACACATTCTGATACAATTTTAGGTAGTGGGACTCCTAGACTCATAAAGCCTATGCTTTGCACTAAAGCTATGCACTATGCACTAAGGCTGCCAAACATTAGAAAGAGGGACTGCTATACACCCTGGAAGCCAAAAATTTTGAACGAGTGCTGCATGATGACCCTGTAATAATTTAGAGTGAATGCTGCATGATGACTCTTTAAATTTGCAGAGTGTGACTCTCTATTGAGGAAAAATAGAAATTTGCAAAAAACAGCTATAGTTCAGCTGCTCATTTACTCAAAAGGGATGGCAAGAATTAAATTTAAATATCCATCTAGATTCCCTCTGTAACAGCATTTTGGCTAGGTTACCCCCTCTAGTGGAAAGCCTAATTATATTGATCCCCATGAACCGAATCATTTTGATATCACCAATATTTGACAGTTTTAACCCCTTTCCGACATCGGGCATAATAGTACGCCGATATCGGGCTCCCCCTGATTGGTGCGAGCTCCGACGCTGAGTCGGAACCTTTCTGGGCACATGAAAATTGATCTGTACAGCTGACATGTGTCTGCAACAGCTGTGGGTGGAATCGCAATCCACCCGTGACTGTTAACCTGTTAAATGCCGCTCTTGATCTCTGATAGTGGCATTTAACTCACTGTTCTGGCAAGTGGACCTGAAAACCTACCCATTAGTGACCCTGTGATGTGATCGCAGGTCACCGATGGGTTGGCATGACAATCAGAGGTCTCCAGAAGACTTCTATGGTTGTCATAGCCTGATTGCTATGAGCGCCTCTCGGTGGTCGGCACTCATAGCAAGTGAGCATTACTGCTACATAAAGGCGATCTAATCATCGCGTGTATGAAGCAGAGCCAATCAGACAACTGCAGCTTCTAGTCTCCCATGGAGATTATTGAAGCATGCAAAAAGTAAAATAAAGTTTTCAAAAATATTAAAAAATAAAAAAATTTACTTTCAAATCACACCCCTTTCATGACATTTAAAATAAAACAATAAAAAAATCAAATATACACATAGTTTTATATTGCTGCGTTCAGAATAGCCCGATCTATCAATATAAAACAATAATTAACCCAATCATTAAATAGCGTAAAGAGAAAAAAGTAAAAACGCCAGAATTACATTTTTTTGGTATCCGCAACATTGCATTAGCATGCAATAACGGGTGATCAAAAGATTGTATCTGAAACAAAATTGTATCATTAAAAATATCAGCTTGGCATGCAAAAAATAAGCCCCCACCCAACCTGAGACATCAAAAAATGGAGACGCTATGGGTATCGGAAAATAGCCCTTTTTTTTTTTTTCTTTAACGAACTTTGGAATTTTTTTCCACTACTTAAATATAAAAAAAACCTATACATGTTTGGTGTTTATGAACTTGTAATGACCTGGATAATCAAAATGTCAGGAAAGGTTTTGCATTTAGTGAACATGGTAAAAAAAAACCCCAAACATCTGTCGGATTGCTCTTTTTTTGCAATTTTACCGCACTTGGAATTTTTTTCCTGTTTTCCAGTACACGATATGTTAAAACTAATGGTGTCATTCAAATGTACAACTCCTCCTGCAAAAAACTAGCCCTCACATGGCCATTTTAACCAAAAAGTAAAAATGTTATGGCTCTGGGAAGAAGGGGAGCAAAAAGTGAAAATGCAAAAAGAAAAATACCTCTGGTCGTTAAGGGATTAAGGACATCAACCTCTTAATCAGAAAGTTGAGATAGCACAAGTTTTAGGTGCAAAAAGACAAAATGACGTGCCAATCTCAACATTCCAGTTGAACTCCTGATGTTCAACTATATAGATCAACCAAAGGTATCATTCACAGGTTTGAGTCCATTCACGTGACTAAAAAACTCCAGTTCAAAAATGCCTCCACCAACAAGGTATTTATGCGCTATAGACGTAGGCTCTCTGTACCCTAGAAAAAGATTCAGCAAACCCTCCGATAAGGGGGATGTCATTATTTTGGATACCGACCAATATACAAAGATGTGTCTCTTTTTACTAGATGCTTGTTCAATTTATGCCCATTTTACTGAAAACCCTACAGATAACGCCCTTTCAAAACTTAAGGGGATCCTAACATTGGCTAAAAATGACGGACTTATCAATCAGGAAGAATTGCACAAGGGTCTAACACCTCTAAAAGGTAGACCTATAGTGTCTAGGATAGATAGAGTGGGCATATCTAGACCTGTCATAAGCCATGAGTATGAATAGCTAATCAGAGCACCACATGAAGGCCGCCTCAGCCTCCCCACAGGCTGCCCTGGAGCACGAGCACATCATTAACTCAAAACTTAAAATAAAGATTAAACATCAACCACAAGACGGATTTCATCAATCAAGGTATCATTTTAATCAGTATAATGGTGCCAACCTGACACTGTCTGTTGGTTACTCAGCACAATTTTGCTGACAGATTCCCTTTAAGATAAAGGATTTTATCAATTGTAAAACTAAAGGCACTGTTTATACGGCACTTTAATCCAAAAGGTAAGGAGAAAATAAATACCCTAAATAAATATAAATTATTCTGTATCACAAATTTCAAGAAGACACCTCAGCACTAAAAAACAAAAAACTTCTTGAAAATGAATTACCAATAATCACTTAATATATTCATTTTATTTTATTAAATATAGATACCAATGACAATGACAAACTATTAAAAAAGGAATGACAAGACATGATAAAAAAACAGAAAACATATAATTAAACGATAGGAGAAAAGGTCAGCACACACAGCACTGTTATTGATCAATAAATACAAAAGATTTTAATTCCACAGTATAGGATACTGGGAGCCCAAGGAAGCAAATTCAATATAATATCAATTGGCATAAAATGCAGTGCAAGTATATATTCTATTAACAATCGTCACAATTAAGCTTCCCTATTCTTCCAGGAATCTCCACTGGAGGCATAATTATTAACAACAAGATCACAACAAAATATCAGTAACATGATCACAAAAAGGTATTGCCAATGACAGAAGGTACATAATATCAGTTAAATATTGCAAGTAAATTCATCAGCAACATGATCACAAAAAGATATCATAAACATGATCACATAAAAGTATTGCCAGTACCAAAAAGTGTATAGTACCTTTCAGATATTGCAGATAAATTCATGCTTAGATTATAAAGAGTTAACAATGCTAACCGGTACTCATGCTGGATGAGCTGATGCCTCCACCCCACACTCCAACGTGCGTTTCACACTTTGCTTCATCACTGATTATAAGGCAACCTGCACCTGTGGTAAGGCATATAAGACCATCAGAGAATTCAGAAGACGAGTGGGAGAACATTTCGGGGTCATCAGGAGCCAACGAGGGACACCTCTGGCGAGGCATGTGAATAGTGAGTTCCAGGGTGATATCAAAATAATTACCGTAGATTCATTGGGATGGATAAACTTAGGCTTTCCACTAGAGGGGGTAACCTGGACAAAATGCTGTTACAGAGGGAATATAGATAGATATTTAAATTGGATACTTGCCATCCCTTTTGATTAAATGAGCAGCTGAACTATAGCTGTTTTTTTGTACATTTCTATTTTTCCCCAGTGTCTATTGATAATTATCTCTTCTCCCCTCTCATTTCCTTCCCCCTCTTCCCTACCTTTATACATAGATTAGTCAATATATTTCTATATTGATTGTCACAATAAAAATATATATTACTAGATGGTGGCCCGATTCTAACGCATCAGGTATTCTAGAATATGCATGTCCACGTAGTATATTGCCCAGCCACATAGTATATTGCCCAGCCACATAGTATATTGCCCAGTCACGTAGTATATTGCCCAGCCACGTAGTATATTGCCCAGCCACGTAGTATATTGCCCAGCCACGTAGTATATTTCCCAGCCACGTAGTATATTGCCCAGTCATGTAGTATATTGCCCAGCCACGTAGTATATTGCCCAGCCACATAGTATATTGCCAAGTCACATAGTATATTGCCCAGCCACGTAGTATATTGCCCAGTCACGTAGTATATTGCCCAGCCACGTAGTATATTGCCCAGCCACGTAGTATATTGGCCAGCCACGTAGTATATTGCCCAGTGACGTAGTATATTGCCCAGTCACATAGTATATTGCCCAGCCACGTAGTATATTGCCCAGTGACGTAGTATATTGCCCAGATATGTAGTATATTGCCCAGTCACGTAGTATATTGCCCAGCCACGTAGTATATTGCCCAGCCACGTAGTATATTGCCCAGCCACATAGTATATTGCCCAGCCACGTAGTATATTGCCCAGTGACGTAGTATATTGCCCAGCCATGTAGTATATTGCCCAGCCACGTAGTATATTTTCCAGCCACGTAGTATATTGCCCAGTCATGTAGTATATTGCCCAGCCACGTAGTATATTGCCCAGCCACGTAGTATATTGCCCAGCCACGTAGTATATTTCCCAGCCACGTAGTATATTGCCCAGTCATGTAGTATATTGCCCAGCCACGTAGTATATTGCCCAGCCACATAGTATATTGCCAAGTCACATAGTATATTGCCCAGCCACGTAGTATATTGCCCAGTCACGTAGTATATTGCCCAGCCACGTAGTATATTGCCCAGCCACGTAGTATATTGGCCAGCCACGTAGTATATTGCCCAGTGACGTAGTATATTGCCCAGTCACATAGTATATTGCCCAGCCACGTAGTATATTGCCCAGTGACGTAGTATATTGCCCAGATATGTAGTATATTGCCCAGTCACGTAGTATATTGCCCAGCCACGTAGTATATTGCCCAGCCACGTAGTATATTGCCCAGCCACATAGTATATTGCCCAGCCACGTAGTATATTGCCCAGTGACGTAGTATATTGCCCAGCCATGTAGTATATTGCCCAGCCACGTAGTATATTTTCCAGCCACGTAGTATATTGCCCAGTCATGTAGTATATTGCCCAGCCACGTGGTATATTGCCCAGCTATGTAGTATATTGCCCAGTCACGTAGTATATTGCCCAGTCACGTAGTATATTGCCCAGGCACGTAGTATATTGCCTAGCCACATAGTTTATTGCACAACGACTGAGTATACAGCACAAAGCCACGTAGTATAGAGACTTAAAAAAAATAAACATATACTCACCTTCTGAAGGCCCGTTGAAGTCCTGCTATACTCACCATCTACCGCCTTTCCTGTTATGAAAGGTAATTCAGTACCACAATGGACATAGAGGTCAGCGCACATACAGTGACCTGGCAATAACCCAAAAAACAAGAACGAGCTCTGAGATGTGGGAACTCTGTTGACCGCAATTCCTAATCCTCTCCAACCACACTAAAGGCAGCCGTGGATTGCGCCTGACGCTCCCTATGCAATTCGGCACGGCCTGAGAAACTAGCTAGCCTGAAGATAGAAAATAAGCCTACCTTGCCTCAGAGAAATACCCCAAAGGAAAAGGCAGCCCCCACATATAATGACTGTGAGTTAAGATGAAAAGACAAACGTAGAGATGAAATAGATTTAGCAAAGTGAGGCCCAACTTTCTGAACAGAGCGAGGATAGGAAAGGTAACTTTGCGGTCAACACAAAACCCTACAAAGACCACGCAAAGGGGGCAAAAAGACCCTCCGTACCGAACTAACGGCACGAAGGTACACCCTCTGCGTCCCAGAGCTTCCAGCAAGCAGAAAAAAACAAATTGACAAGCTGGACAGAAAAAAACAGCAAACAAATAGCAAAGAGGAACTTAGCTATGCAGAGCAGCAGGCCACAGGAACGATCCAGGAGGAAACAGGTCCAATACTAGAACATTGACTGGAGGCCAGGATCAAAGCACTAGGTGGAGTTAAATAGAGCAGCACCTAACGACTTCACCACATCACCTGAGGAAGGAAACTCAGAAGCCGCAGTACCACTTTCCTCCACCAACGGAAGCTCACAGAGAGAACCAGCCGAAGTACCACTTGTGACCACAGGAGGGAGCTCTGCCACAGAATTCACAACAGTACCCCCCCTTGAGGAGGGGTCACCGAACCCTCACCAGAGCTCCCAGGACGACCAGGATGAGCCATATGAAAGGCACGAACAAGATCGGGAGCATGGACATCAGAGGCAAAGACCCAGGAATTATCTTCCTGAGCATAACCCTTCCACTTAACCAGATACTGGAGTTTCTGCCTTGAAACACGAGAATCCAAAATCTTCTCCACAATATACTCCAACTCCCCCTCCACCAAAACCGGGGCAGGAGGATCAACAGATGGAACCATAGGTGCCACGTATCTCCGCAACAATGACCTATGGAATACGTTATGTATGGAAAAAGAATCTGGAAGGGTCAGACGAAAAGACACAGGATTAAGAACCTCAGAAATCCTATACGGACCAATAAAACGAGGTTTAAACTTAGGAGAGGAATATGACGAGAAGATAACCAAACCAAGTCCCCAACCCGAAGTCGGGGACCCACACAGCGTCTGCGATTAGCGAAACGTTGAGCCTTCTCCTGGGACAAAGTCAAATTGTCCACTACATGAGTCCAAATCTGCTGCAACCTGTCCACCACAGTATCCACACCAGGACAGTCCGAAGACTCAACTTGTCCTGAAGAGAAACGAGGATGGAACCCAGAGTTGCAGAAAAACGGTGAAACCAAGGTAGCCGAGCTGGCCCGATTATTAAGGGCGAACTCAGCCAAAGGCAAAAAGGACACCCAGTCATCCTGATCAGCAGAAACAAAGCATCTCAGATATGTTTCCAAGGTCTGATTGGTTCGTTCGGTCTGGCCATTAGTCTGAGGATGGAAAGCCGAGGAAAAAGACAAGTCAATGCCCATCCTAGCACAAAAGGCTCGCCAAAACCTCGAAACAAACTGGGAACCTCTGTCAGAAACGATATTCTCTGGAATGCCATGTAAACGAACCACATGCTGGAAAAACAATGGCACCAAATCAGAGGAGGAAGGCAATTTAGGCAAGGGTACCAAATGGACCATCTTAGAGAAGCGATCACAGACCACCCAAATGACTGACATCTTTTGAGAGACGGGAAGATCTGAAATAAAATCCATAGAGATATGTGTCCAAGGCCTCTTCGGGACCGGCAAGGGCAAAAGCAACCCACTGGCACGAGAACAGCAGGGCTTAGCCCGAGCACAAATACCACAGGACTGCACAAAAATACGCACATCCCGCGACAGAGATGGCCACCAAAAGGATCTAGCCACTAACTCTCTGGTACCAAAGATTCCAGGATGACCAGCCAACACCGAACAATGAACCTCAGAGACAACTTTATTCGTCCACCTATCAGGGACAAACAGTTTCTCCGCTGGGCAACGATCAGGTTTATTAGCCTGAAATTTTTGCAGCACCCGCCGCAAATCAGGGGAGATGGCAGACACAATTACTCCCTCTTTGAGGATACCCGCCGGCTCAGATACACCCGGAGAGTCGGGCACAAAACTCCTAGACAGAGCATCCGCTTTCACATTTTTAGAGCCCGGAAGGTATGAAATCACAAAGTCAAAACGGGCAAAAATCAACGACCAACGAGCTTGTCTAGGATTCAACCGCTTGGCGGACTCGAGATAAGTCAAGTTCTTATGATCAGTCAAGACCACCACGCGATGCTTAGCTCCTTCAAGCCAATGACGCCACTCCTCGAATGCCCACTTCATGGCCAGCAACTCTCGATTGCCCACATCATAATTTCGCTCAGCAGGCGAAAACTTCCTGGAAAAGAAGGCGCATGGTTTCATCACCGAGCAATCAGAACTTCTCTGCTACAAAACAGCCCCTGCTCCAATCTCAGAAGCATCAACCTCGACCTGGAACGGAAGCGAAACATCTGGTTGACACAACACAGGGGCAGAAGAAAAACGACGCTTCAACTCTTGAAAAGCTTCCACCGCAGCAGAAGACCAATTGACCAAATCAGCACCTTTCTTGGTCAAATCGGTCAATGGTTTAGCAATACTAGAAAAATTGCAGATGAAGCGACGATAAAAATTAGCAAAGCCCAGGAACTTTTGCAGACTTTTCAGAGATGTCGGCTGAGTCCAATTATGGATGGCTTGGACCTTAGCAGGGTCCATCTCGATAGTAGAAGGGGAAAAGATGAACCCCAAAAATGAAACCTTCTGAACACCAAAGAGACACTTTGATCCCTTCACAAACAAAGAATTAGCACGCAGGACCTGAAATACCGTTCTGACCTGCTTCACATGAGACTCCCAATCATCCGAGAAGATCAAAATGTCATCTAAGTACACAATCAGGAATTTATCCAGGTACTCTCGGAAGATGTCATGCATAAAGGACTGAAACACTGATGGAGCATTGGCAAGTCCGAATGGCATTACTAGATACTCAAAATGGCCCTCGGGCGTATTAAATGCAGTTTTCCACTCATCGCCTCGCTTAATACGCACAAGATTATACGCACCACGAAGATCTATCTTGGTGAACCAACTAGCCCCCTTAATCCGAGCAAACAAATCAGATAACAATGGCAATGGGTACTGAAAATTAACCGTGATCTTATTTAGAAGGCGGTAATCTATACAAGGTCTCAGTGAACCATCCTTCTTGGCTACAAAAAAGAACCCTGCTCCTAATGGCGACGATGACGGGCGAATATGCCCCTTCTCCAAAGACTCCTTCACATAACTCCGCATAGCGGCGTGCTCAGGCACAGATAAATTAAACAGTCGACCTTTTGGAAATTTACTACCAGGAATCAAATCGATAGCACAATCACAATCCCTATGCGGAGGTAGGGTATCGGACTTGGGCTCATCAAATAAATCCCGGTAATGAGACAAGAACTCAGGAACCTCAGAAGGGGTGGATGACGAAATAGTCAGAAATGGGACATCACCATGTACCCCCTGACAACCCCAGCTGGACACAGACATGGATTTCCAATCTAATACTGGATTATGGACTTGTAGCCATGGCAACCCCAACACGACCACATCATGCAGATTATGCAACACCAGAAAGCGAATAACCTCCTGATGTGCAGGAGCCATGCACATGGTCAGCTGGGTCCAGTACTAAGGCTTATTCTTGGCCAAAGGCGTAGCATCAATTCCTCTCAATGGAATAGGACACTGCAAGGGCTCCAAGAAAAACCCACAACGCCTAGCATACTCCAAGTCCATCAAATTCAGAGCAGCGCCTGAGTCCACAAATGCCATGACAGAATACGATGACAAAGAGCAGATCAAGGTAACAGACAGAAGAAATTTTGACTGTACCATACCAATGGTGGCAGACCTAGCGAACCGCTTAGTGCGCTTAGGACAATCATAGATAGCATGAGTGGAATCACCACAGTAGAAACACAGCCCATTCATACGTCTGTGTTCTTGCTGTTCAACTCTGGTCAAAGTCCTATCGCACTGCATAGGCTCAGGTTTAAGCTCAGGTAGTACCGCCAAATGGTGCACAGATTTACGCTCGCGCAAGCGTCGACCGATCTGAATGGCCAAAGACATAGACTCATTCAGACCAGCAGGCATAGGAAATCCCACCATGACATCCTTAAGGGCTTCTGTCATGATCCCAATGGCAGGGGATCACAAAAGGACAAGCACAATAAACAAAACAAGCTCTAGGGTGATGGAAACTGAGCTGACAACGATCCTGAACCTAACACACAACTAGCTGTAGCCGGGGAACGTGCCTACGATGATTCCTAGACGTCTCGCGCCAGCCGAAGGAATAACTTCCCCTATTAGAAGAAACACAGACCTCTCTTGCCTCCAGAGAAACACCCCACAGAAATAGCAGCCCCCTACATGTAATGACGGTGAAATGAGAGGAAAGCACATACGTAGTTATGAAAACAGATTCAGCAAAATGAGGCCCGCTAAAGCTAGATAGCAGAGGATACAAAAGTGAACTGCGCGGTCAGCGAAAAACCCTACAAAAAAACCATCCTGAAATTACTTGAACTCATGTGCCAACTCATGGAACATGAGGAGTAATATCAGCCCACTAGAGCAACCAGCAAAAAGGAATCACATATCTGCAAGCTGGACTAAGACAAAAATTAAGCAAAACGTGGAACAGGAAAATCAAAAACTTAGCTTGTCCTGAAGATTACAGAAGCGGGAAGCAGAGGTAACAAGACACACTGATTACATTGATAGCCGGCGAGGAAATGACAAGAAAGCCAGGTTAAATAGGAAACTCCCATATCCTGATAGAACAGGTGGACACCAGAGACCGCAGAAAACACAAGTCACCCAGTACCATCTGTAACCACCAGAGGGAGCCCAAAAACAGAATCCACAACAGTACCCCCCCCTTGAGGAGGGGTCACCGAACCCTCACGAGAACCACCAGGGCGACCAGGATGAGCCCTATGAAATGCACGGACCAAATCAGCAGCATGAACATCAGAGGCAACCACCCAAGAATTATCCTCCTGACCATAACCCTTCCACTTGACCAAATATTGGAGTTTCCGTCTGGAAACACGAGAATCCAAGATCTTCTCCACAACATACTCCAATTCTCCCTCCACCAGCACCGGAGCAGGAGGTTCAAGCGAAGGAACAACAGGTACCTCATACCTCCGCAACAACGACCGATGGAACACATTATGAATAGCAAACGATGCCGGGAGATCCAAACGAAACGACACAGGGTTAAGAATTTCCAAGATCCTATAGGGACCGATGAACCGAGGCTTGAACTTAGGAGAAGAGACCTTCATAGGAACAAGACGAGAAGACAACCACACCAAGTCCCCAACATGAAGTCGAGGACCCACGCGGCGACGGCGATTAGCAAACTGCTGAGCCCTCTCCTGGGACAACTTCAAATTGTCCACCACATGACTCCAAATCTGATGCAACCTATCCACCACCATGTCCACTCCAGGACAATCAGAAGGCTCCACCTGACCAGAGGAAAAACGAGGATGAAACCCCGAATTACAAAAGAAAGGAGAAACCAAGGTAGCAGAACTAGCCCGATTATTAAGGGCAAATTCGGCAAGCGGCAAAAAGGTAATCCAGTCATCTTGATCAGCAGAAACAAAACACCTTAAATAAGTTTCCAAGGTCTGATTAGTTCGTTCCGTCTGGCCATTCGTCTGAGGATGGAATGCAGACGAAAAGGACAAATCAATGCCCATCTTAGCACAGAACGTCCGCCAAAATCTAGACACAAACTGGGATCCCCTGTCAGAAACGATGTTCTCCGGAATCCCATGCAAACGAACCACGTTCTGAAAAAACAGAGGGACCAACTCAGAGGAGGAAGGTAACTTAGGCAAGGGTACCAGATGAACCATCTTAGAAAAGCGGTCACACACAACCCAGATGACGGACATTTTTTGAGAGACAGGGAGATCCGAAATAAAGTCCATGGAAATGTGCGTCCAAGGCCTCTTCGGGATAGGCAAAGGTGACAACAATCCACTGGCCCGAGAACAGCAAGGCTTAGCCCGAGCGCAAACTTCACAAGACTGCACAAAAGAACGCACATCCCTCGACAAGGAAGGCCACCAAAAAGACCTGGCCACCAAGTCTCTAGTACCAAATATTCCAGGATGACCTGCCAACACAGAAAAATGGACCTCGGAGATGACTCTACTGGTCCAATTATCCGGAACAAACAGTCTTTCAGGCGGACAACAATCAGGTTTATCCGCCTGAAACTCCTGCAAAGCACGTCGCAAGTCTGGGGAGACAGCCGACAAAATCACCCCATCCCTAAGGATACCAGTGGGCTCAGAATTTCCAGGGGAGTCAGGCACAAAACTCCTAGAAAGAGCATCCGCCTTCACATTCTTT
Source organism: Ranitomeya imitator (assembly GCF_032444005.1). Taxonomy (NCBI): domain Eukaryota; kingdom Metazoa; phylum Chordata; class Amphibia; order Anura; family Dendrobatidae; genus Ranitomeya; species Ranitomeya imitator. The sequence continues at coordinate 99,885,694 of NC_091288.1, forward strand.
GAACCTGGCAGGTATGAAACCACAAAATCGAAACGGGAGAAAAACAGTGACCAACGAGCCTGTCTAGGATTCAGACGCTTGGCAGACTCAAGGTAAATCAGATTTTTGTGATCAGTCAAGACCACCACACGATGTCTAGCACCCTCAAGCCAATGACGCCACTCCTCAAATGCCCACTTCATGGCCAAAAGCTCCCGATTACCAACATCATAATTCCGCTCAGTGGGCGAAAACTTTCTAGAAAAGAACGCACATGGCTTCATCACTGAGCAATCGGAGCTTCTCTGCGACAAAACCGCCCCCGCTCCAAATCTCGGAAGCATCAACCTCAACCTGAAAAGGAAGCGAAACATCTGGCTGACGCAACACAGGAGCAGAAGAAAACCGGCGCTTAAGTTCCTGAAAGGCCTCCACAGCCGCAGGAGACCAATCAGCAACATCAGCACCCTTCTTAGTCAAATCCGTCAAAGGCTTAACAACACTAGAAAAATTAGTTATGAAACGACGATAAAAATTAGCAAAGCCCAAGAACTTCTGTAGACTCTTAAGAGATGTAGGCTGCGTCCAGTCACAAATAGCCTGAACCTTGACGGGATCCATCTCAATAGTAGAAGGGGAAAAAATATACCCCAAAAAAGAAATCTTCTGGACTCCAAAGAGACACTTTAAACCTTTAACAAACAAAGAATTGGCCCGCAGGACCTGAAACACCTTCCTGACCTGCTGAACATGGGACTCCCAGTCATCAGAAAAAACCAAAACATCATCCAAATACACAATCATAAATTTATCCAGATATTCACGGAAAATATTGTGCATAAAGGACTGGAAGACAGAAGGAGCATTAGAAAGTCCAAAAGGCATCACCAAATACTCAAAATGGCCCTCAGGCGTATTAAATGCGGTTTTCCACTCATCACCCTGCTTTATCCGCACAAGATTATACGCACCCCGAAGATCAATCTTAGTGAACCATTTAGCCCCCTTAATGCGAGCGAACAAATCAGTCAACAATGGCAAAGGATACTGATATTTGACTGTAATCTTATTCAAAAGACGGTAATCTATACAAGGCCTCAAGGAACCATCTTTTTTGGCCACGAAAAAAAAACCTGCTCCCAAAGGGGACGAAGATGGATGGATATGTCCCTTTTCCAAGGACTCCTTAACATAATCCCGCATAGCAGTATGCTCTGGCACTGACAGATTGAACAAACGTCCTTTAGGAAATTTACTGCCAGGAATCAAATCTATAGCACAATCGCAATCCCTGTGAGGAGGAAGCGAATTGAGCTTAGGCTCCTCAAAAACATCCCGATAATCAGACAAAAATACAGGAACCTCGGAAGGAGTAGATGAAGCGATAGAAATCGGAGGTGCATCATCATGAACCCCCTGACATCCCCAGCTTAACACAGACATCGTTTTCCAGTCCAAGACTGGGTTATGAGTTTGTAACCATGGCAGACCAAGCACTAAGACATCATGTAAATTATACAGTACCAGGAAGCGAATCACCTCCTGATGAACGGGAGTCATACGCATGGTCACTTGTGTCCAGTACTGAGGTTTGTTCATAGCCAAAGGTGTAGAGTCAATTCCTTTCAAAGGAATAGGGACTTCCAGAGGCTCCAGACTAAACCCACAGCGGTTGGCAAATGACCAATCCATAAGACTCAGGGCAGCGCCTGAATCCACATAGGCATCGACGGAAATGGCTGATAATGAACAAATCAGAGTCACAGACAGAATGAACTTAGACTGTAAAGTACTAATGGCAACAGACTTATCAACCTTTTTTGTGCGTTTAGAGCATGCTGATATAACATGAGCTGAATCACCACAATAAAAACACAACCCATTTTTCCGCCTATAGTTTTGCCGTTCACTTCTGGACTGAATTCTATCACATTGCATTGTCTCAGGTGCCTGTTCCGAAGACACCGCCAAATGGTGCACAGGTTTGCACTCCCGTAAACGCCGATCAATCTGAATAGCCATAGTCATAGACTCATTCAGACCTGTAGGCGCAGGGAACCCCACCATAACATCTTTAATGGCCTCAGAAAGGCCATCTCGGAATCTTGCAGCCAGGGCGCACTCATTCCACTGAGTAAGCACCGACCATTTCCGAAATTTCTGACAATATATTTCTGCTTCATCTTGCCCCTGAGAGAGAGCCAATAAAGCTTTTTCAGCCTGAATCTCTAGGTTAGGTTCCTCATAGAGCAAACCCAATGCCAGAAAAAACGCATCCACATTGAGCAACGCAGGATCCCCTGGTGCCAATGCAAATGCCCAATTCTGAGGGTCACCCCGCAGGAAAGATATAACAATTTTGACTTGCTGAGCAGGGTCTCCAGAGGAGCGAGATTTTAAAGAAAGAAACAACTTGCAATTGTTCCTAAAATTCAGAAAACTAGATCTATCTCCAGAAAAAAACTCTGGGATAGGAATTCTAGGTTCAGACATAGGAGCATGTACAACAAAATCTTGTATATTTTGAACCTTAGCAGCAAGATTATTCAGGCTGGAAGCCAAACTCTGGACGTCCATGATAAACAGCTGAGGTCAGAGCCATTCAGGGATTAAGAGGAGGTAAGACGCAACCAGGCTGCAATTAAGGCTAGGCAGCAAACTCTGAGGGGGAAAAAAAAAAAAAAAACTTCCTCAGACTACTTTTCCTCCTACTTCAGCCAATACGATTACCACTTTTTGGGCCGGCTATACTGTCATGATCCCAATGGCAGGGGATCACAAAAGGACAAGCACAAAAAACAAAACAAGCTCTAGGGTGATGGAAACTGAGCTGACCGCGATCCTGAACCTAACACACAACTAGCTGTAGCCGGGGAACGTGCCTACGATGATTCCTAGATGTCTCGCGCCAGCCGAAGGACTAACTTCCCCTATTAGAAGAAACACAGACCTCTCTTGCCTCCAGAGAAACACCCCACAGAAATAGCAGCCCCCCACATGTAATGACGGTGAAATGAGAGGAAAGCACATACGTAGTTATGAAAACAGATTTAGCAAAATGAGGCCCGCTAAAGCTAGATAGCAGAGGATACAAAAGTGAACTGCGCGGTCAGCGAAAAACCCTACAAAAAAACCATCCTGAAATTACTTGAACTCATGTGCCAACTCATGGAACATGAGGAGTAATATCAGCCCACTAGAGCAACCAGCAAAAAGGAATCACATATCTGCAAGCTGGACTAAGACAAAAATTAAGCAAAACGTGGAACAGGAAAATCAAAAACTTAGCTTGTCCTGAAGATTACAGAAGCGGGAAGCAGAGGTAACAAGACACACTGATTACATTGATAGCCGGCGAGGAAATGACAAGAAAGCCAGGTTAAATAGGAAACTCCCATATCCTGATAGAACAGGTGGACACCAGAGACCGCAGAAAACACAAGTCACCCAGTACCATCTGTAACCACCAGAGGGAGCCCAAAAACAGAATCCACAACAGGCTTCAGAGAGACCTTTTCTGAAAATAGCTGTGAGCGCACCTTCACTCCACTGAGTGAGTACGGACCACTTTCTAAATTTCTGACAATATACCTCTATTTCATCCTGACCCTGACACAGAGCCAGCAAATTCTTCTCTGCCTGATCCACAGAATTAGGCTCATCGTACAGCAATCCGAGCGCCAGGAAAAATGCATCGATATTACTTAATGCAGGATCTCCTGATGCAAGAGAAAATGCCCAGTCCTGATGGTCGCCACGCAAAAAAGAAATAACGATCCTAACTTGTTGAACTGGGTCACCAGAGGAGCGAGGTTTCAAAGCCAGAAATAGTATACAATTATTTTTGAAACTCAGAAATTTAGTTCTATCTCCAAAAAACAAATCAGGAATAGGAATTCTCGGTTCTAACATAGAATTCTGAACCACAAAGTCTTGAATACTTTGTACTCTTGCCGTGAGCTGATCCACACATGAAGACAGACCTTTAATGTCCATTGCTACACCTGTGTACTGAACCACCCAAATGTCTAGGGGAAAAAAAAGGCAAAACACAGTGCAAAGAAAAAAAAATGGTCTCAGAACTTCTTTTTTCCCTCTATTGAGAATCATTAGTACTTTTGGCCTCCAGTACTGTTATGAAAGGTACTTCAGTACCACAATGGACATAGAGGTCAGCGCACATACAGTGACCTGGCAATAACCCAAAAAACAAGAACGAGCTCTGAGACGTGGGAACTCTGTTGACCGCAATTCCTAATCCTCTCCAACCACACTAAAGGCAGCCGTGGATTGCGCCTGATGCTCCCTATGCAACTCGGCACGGCCTGAGAAACTAGCTAGTCTGAAGATAGAAAATAAGCCTACCTTGCCTCAGAGAAATACCCCAAAGGAAAAGGCAGCCCCCACATATAATGACTGTGAGTTAAGATGAAAAGACAAACGTAGAGATGAAATAGATTTAGCAAAGTGAGGCCCAACTTTCTGAACAGAGCGAGGATAGGAAAGGTAACTTTGCGGTCAACACAAAACCCTACAAAGACCACGCAAAGGGGGCAAAAAGACCCTCCGTACCGAACTAACGGCATGAAGGTACACCCTCTGCGTCCCAGAGCTTCCAGCAAGCAGAAAAAAACAAATTGACAAGCTGGACAGAAAAAAACAGCAAACAAATAGCAAAGAGGAACTTAGCTATGCAGAGCAGCAGGCCACAGGAACGATCCAGGAGGAAACAGGTCCAATACTAGAACATTGACTGGAGGCCAGGATCAAAGCACTAGGTGGAGTTAAATAGAGCAGCACCTAACGACTTCACCACATCACCTGAGGAAGGAAACTCAGAAGCCGCAGTACCACTTTCCTCCACCAACGGAAGCTCACAGAGAGAACCAGCCGAAGTACCACTTGTGACCACAGGAGGGAGCTCTGCCACAGAATTCACAACACTTTCCCGCTCCTCGCCACGCTCTCGGGACCGCTCCATTGCAAGCGGCAGCTTCCGGTCCCAGGGTTGGTGTGAGCAGGACCTATGATGACGTCGCGGTCACATGACCGTGATGTCACGGCAGGTCCTTGTTGCACACCAGCCCTGGGACCGGAAGCTGCCGCTTGCAATGGAGCGGTCCCGGGAGCGTGGCGAGGAGCGGGAAAGGCAGCGGAGGGTGAGTATAGCAGGTTTTTTGTTTTTTTTAAATTATTTTTAACATGACATATTTTTACTATTGATGCTGCATAGGCAGCATCAATAGTAAAAAGTTGGGGACACACAGGGTTAATAGCAGCGGTAACGGAGTGCGTTACACCGCGGGCCGTTACCACTGCCATTAACCCTGTGTGACCGGTGAGTGGAGGGGATTATGGAGCGGGCGCCGGGCAGTGAGTGCAGGGGAGTAGGGGAGGGACAAATCGGACTGTGGCCATCGCTGATTGGTCGCGGCAGCCATGACAGGCAGCTGCTGAGACCAATCAGCGAATGAATAACCGTAACAGAAGGACAGACAGACGGAAGTGACCCTTAGACAATTATGTATATAGATTCTGTCTGGTATCTGGGAATCTTTTTAATATGAGCATAGCCATTATGAACAAGTATATTAAAGGCCAAAAAGACCCTATGAGTTACTAAGAGATTTATGAAAATGCTATTTCTCATTTCATGACCCCTCTTTAAAAAGAGTGGGCCTCAGATTATCCAAGGAGAGGTTGACATATTTTTGTATACATATGATAGCGCTACTTGAGATGACACTACCTCAATAAAGCGGTGAAGTTATACCTATTTACCATAGTAGCGATGCATGTTTGTTTTCCAAGCACCTGGAAGTGACGTGGCCACAGGTCACGCATGCTCTCCGAGCGGTACACGTCACTTCCGCCCTGCAAGCAGTCGCATGAGCGTTTCACCACCAGGAAGCTGATACATCAATGCAGTGCAAGACGTTAGACGCTAGACAATTAGAGGTATGAATGCATGATTATAAATGGATTTAAACCTACATAGAAAAGAAATACCAATAGTATCTTTAAGTAAGAAAATAGGATACTAAAATCTAACATATAAACCCAAAAGAAAGTATCCAAAAGGCAATATAACAACATATAAATTTTATTAAATAAAACATAACATTACATAATTGTACAACAATATATTAACCCCTTAATCCCATATGATGTACTATCCCGTCGAGGTGGGGTGGGCCTTAATTCCCACCGACGGGATAGTACCTCATAGGCGATCGGCCGCTCTCACGGGGGGAGCGCGGCCGATCGCGGCCGGGTGTCAGCTGACTATCGCAGCTGACATCCGGCACTATGTGCCAGGAGCGGTCACGGACTGCTCCCGGCACATTAACCCCGGGCACACCGCGATCAAACATGATCACGATGTGCCGGCGGTACAGGAAAGCATCGCGCAGGGAGGGGGCTCCCTGCATGCTTCCCTGAGACGATCGGTACAAGGTGATGTGCTCACCTTGTTCCGAGGTCTTCTCCCTGCAGTCCCCGGATCCAAAATGGCCGCAGGGCTGCATCCAGGTCCTGCAGGGAGTACTTTCGGGTCAGGAGCAGGCTGCAGCTGCAGCTCTGTAAGCCTGCAGCGATGAGTGAGATCGCCGATGTTACAGAGTGCTGTGCAAACTGTGAGATCGGCGATCTGTGATGTCCCCCCCTGGGACAAAGTAAAAAAGTAAAAAAAAAAAATTTCCACATGTGTAAAAAAAAAAATAAAATAAAAAATTACTAAATAAATAAATAAAAAAAATATATATATTATTCCCATAAATACATTTCTTTATCTAAAAAAAAACAAAAACAATAAAAGTACGCATATTTAGTATCGCCGCATCCGTAACGATCCATCCTATAAAACTCTCACACTAGTTAACCCCTTCAGTAAACACCGTAAGAAAAAAAAACAAAAAACAGCCAAAAAACAACGCTTTATTATCATACCACCGAACAAAATGTGGAATAACACGCGATCAAAAAGACGGATGTAAATAACCATGGTACCGCTAAAAACGTCATCTTGTCCCGCAAAAAACGAGCCATGACAAAGCATAATGAGCAAAAAAATAAAAAAGTTATAGTCCTGAGAATAAAGCGATGCCAAAATAATTATTTTTTCTATAAAATAGCTTTTATCGTATAAAAGCGCCAAAACATAAAAAAATAATATAAATGAGATATCGCTGTAATTGTACTGACCCGTCGAATAAAACTGCTTTATCAATTTTACCAAACGCGGAACGGTATAAACGCCTCCCCCAAAAGAAATTCATGAATAGCTGGTTTTTGGTCATTCTGCCTCACAAAAATCGGAACAAAAAGTGATCAAAAACTGTCACGTGTCCAAAAATGTTACCAATAAAAACGTCAACTCGCCCCGCAAAAAACAAGACCTCAGATGACTCTGTGGACTCAAATATGGAAAAATTATAGGTCTCAAAATGTGGAGACGCAAAAACTTTTTTGCTATAAAAAAGCGTCTTTTAGTGTGTGACAGCTGCCAATCATAAAAATCCGATATAAAAAACGCTATAAAAGTAAATCAAACCCCCCTTCATCACCCCCTTAGTTAGGGAAAAATAATAAAATTAAAAAAATGTATTTATTTCCATTTTCCCATCAGGGCTAGGGTTAGGGTTAGGGCTAGGGTTAGGGTTAGGGCTAGGGTTGGGGTTAGGGTTAGGGCTAGGGTTGGGGCTAGGGTTAGGGCTACGGTTGGGGCTAGGGTTGGGGCTGGAGTTAGGGCTAGGTTTAGGGTTGGGGTTAGGGTTGGGGCTAGAGTTAGGGCTAGGGTTAGGGCTAGGGTTAGGGTTGGGGTTAGGGTTCAGAGCTAAAGTTAGGGTTAGGGTTGGGGCTAAAGTTAGGGTTAGGGTTGGGGCTAAAGTTAGGGTTAGGGTTGGGGCTAAATTTAGGGTTAGGGTTGGGGCTAAAGTTAGGGTTAGGGTTGGGGCTAAAGTTAGGGTTAGGGTTTGGATTATATTTACGGTTGGGATTAGAGTTGGGATTAGAGTTAGGGGTGTGTCAGGGTTAGGGGTGTGGTTAGGGTTACCGTTGGGATTATGGTTAGGGGTGTTGTTGGATTAGGGTTTCAGGTAGAATTGGGGAGTTTCCACTGTTCAGGCACATCAGGGGCTCTCCAAACGCGACATGGCGTCCGATCTCAATTCCAGCCAATTCTGCGTTGAAAAAGTAAAACAGTGCTCCTTCCCTTCCGAGCTCTCTGGTGTGCCCAAACAGGGGTTTACCCCAACATATGGGGTATCAGCGTACTCAGGACAAATTGGACAACAACTTTTGGGGTCCAAGTTCTCTTGTTATCCTTGGGAAAATAAAAATGTGGGGGGCTAAAAATCATTTTTGTGGGAAAAATAAGATTTTTTTATTTTCGCTGCTCTGCGTTGTAAACTGCAGTGAAATACTTGGGGGTTCAAAGTTCTCACAACACATCTAGATAAGTTCCTTGGGGGGTCTAGTTTCCAATATGGGGTCACTTGTGGGGGGTTTCTACTGTTTGGGTACATCAGGGGCTCTGCAAATGTAACGTGATGCCTGCAGACCAATCCATCTAAGTCTGTATTCCAAATGGCGCTCCTTCCCTTCCGAGCTCTGCCATGCGCCCAAACAGTGCTTCCCCCCCCATATGGGGTATCAGCGTACTCAGGACAAATTGGACAACAACTTTTGGCATCCAATTTATCCTGTTACCCTTGTGAAAATACAAAACTGGGGACTAAAAAATCAGTTTTGTGAAAAAAAAAAGAATTTTTATTTTCATGGCTCTGCGTTATAAACTGTAGTGAAACACTTGGGGGCTCAAAGCTCTCAAAACACATCTAGATACGTTCTGTCGAGGGTCTACTTTCCAAAATGGTGTCACTTGTGGGTGGTTTCAATGTTTAGGCACATCAGGGACTCTCCAAACGCAACATGGCGTCCCATCTCAATTCCAGTCAATTTTGTATTGAAAAGTCAAATAGCGCTCCTTCCCTTCCGAGCTCTGCCATGTGCCCAAACAATGGTTTACACCCACATATGGGGCATCAGCGTACTCAGGACAAATTGCACAACAAGTTTTGTGGTCTAATTTCTTCTCTTACCCTTGGGAAAATAAAAAAATTGGGGGCAAAAAGATAATTTTTGTGAAAAAATATGATTTTTTATTTTTACGGCTCTGCATTATAAACTTCTGTGAAGCACTTGGTGGGTCAAAGTGCTCACCACACCTCTAGATAAGTTCCTTATGGGGTCTACTTTCCAAAATGGTGTCACTTGTGGGGGGTTTCAATATTTAGGCACATCAGTGGCCCTCCAAACGCAACATGGCGTCCCATCTCAATTCCTGTCAATTTTGCATTGAAAAGTAAAATGGCGCTCCTTTCCCTCCGAGCTCTGCCATGCGCCCAAACAGTGGTTTATCCCAACATATGGGGTATCAACGTACTCAGGACAAATTGTACAACAACTTTCGCGGTCCATTTTCTCCTGTTACCCTTGGTAAAATAAAACAAATTGGAGCTGAAATAAATTTTGTGTGAAAAAAAGTTAAATGTTCATTTTTATTTAAACAGTCCAAAAATTCCTGTAAACACCTGAAGGGTTAATAAACTTCTTGAATGTGGTTTTGAGCACCTTGAGGGGTGCAGTTTTTAGAATGGTGTCACACTTGGGTATTTTCTATCATATAGACCCCTCAAAATGACTTCAAATGAGATGTGGTCCCTAAAAAAAAATGGTGTTGTAAAAATGAGAAATTGCTGGTCAACTTTTAACCCTTAAAACTCCCTAACAAAAAAATTTTGGTTCCAAAATTGTGCTGATGTAAAGTAGACATGTGGGAAATGTTACTTATTAAGTATTTTGCATGACATATCTCTGTGATTTAAGGGTATAAAAATTCAAAGTTGGAAAATTGCAAAATTTTCAAAATTTTCGCCAAATTTCCATTTTTTTCTCAAATAAATGCAAGTTATATCGAATAAATTTTACGACTAACATGAAGTACAATACGTCACAAGAAAACAATATCAGAATCGCCAAGATCCGTTGAAGCGTTCCAGAGTTATAATCTCATAAAGGGACAGTGGTCAGAATTGTAAAAATTGGCCCGGTCATTAACGTGCAAACCACCCTCGGGGCTTAAGGGGTTAAAAAGCATGTACAACATGCTATAACGAAACATAAAAACAAGAAATTCATGAAGAGGTATATACAATATATATGTAAAGTAGTTTTGAGGGAGTGGGTGTGAGCACTGGTCAATTACCGTACATAAAAGGGGCTATAGATAAATAAGCTAATCCCAAAGATCAATTCATATTAATAAATATTAGCATGTATGGTACATCGAATTCATATTTGTAAAGTGCATGATATAAATAATAATAAAATAGCTGATCAAAGATATCCAAAGCACATATAACCATATATTGCACTATATAATAATCAAATGACTGCAAAGTGCGTAGTGCAAACAATAATCAAGAAGTTTAATGAACTATGCAAAAGGAAGATGATGGTTACTGTGCACTACATGGCAGTAGTAAAACTAGCATTAGATGATCAAACTAGCATTAGATGATCAAAGCCATGTTAGATTAAGTATAGGTAGGGCACTTAATAACCCTGAATGTCATGCAAAAATACCAGGATATCCATAAGAGAAAGCCAAGATTATGAAATAATCACATATGGTAATACTGACCAGTAAGCGCAACCCACTCCAACGCGCGTTTCGCTTCCGCTTCGTCAGGGAGTGAAACTTCTTGATTATTGATTATTGATTATGAATTCGATGTACCATACATGCTAATATTTGTTAATATTAAGTATACCTTTATAATTGATCTTTGGGATTAGCTTATTTATCTATAGCCCCTTTTATGTAATTGACCAGTGCTCACACCCACTCCCTCAAAACGACTTTACATATATATTGTACATATGGGACCTGGATCTGGATTTTACACACTATTATTCATATCTTCTCTACAGCAAACGCTGCTGCAGGGAAGATATGAATGGCGGCTTCAGCACCAGTGGGGGGACAGCGCTTAATGTAGCGCTGTCTCCTGCACGGCACACGGACTGCACACGGTCAACATCCGTGTGCGGTACGTGTTTTACACGGACCCATTGACTTTAATGGGTCCGTGTAATCCGTGCGCTCCCACGAACACTGACTTGTCTCCGTGTTTGGCACACAGAGACACGGTCCGCAAAAAAATCAATGACATCTGCACAGATGCATTGATTTTAATGTGTGTACATGTGTCAGGTGCTCCGGTACGTGAGGAAATTGTCACCTCACGTACCGGAGCCACTGACGTGTGAAACCGGCCTTAGACAAATTTGAGAGGGAAAAGCTGTGTACATAGAAAAAGCCTTAGATCTTTGAGTTCAGCTCATAAAAAATAGGAGCAAAGAAAAAAAAGTGTTGGATATATTTATTTGTTCATTGTATATCCAGCTGATGCCAGAGTGAATTTGAGCTGATTGTTGGGGGTGCCCAGTATAAAACCCACACTGATCTCATATTGATGAAGAGGACAATCCCTTGTGGCTATCAAATAAAATATTGTGCCAAGATATAAACTTTTGATAAACTTTAAACAAATGAGGCACAAATTAAGATATTAAAGCGCCACATAAAACACATCTGTACTAGTTGTACTGTCTATGGCCATGAAAATGAATATATAACATTGTTAATTGTGGGACATCTGAGTGCCGATGTTACAAAAATCTAAGGTCACACAGAAACACAATGTTCTTACTCATACAGAATCCATTCTGAATGTTCCCTTATGGAATATGATCTATTTCACAGAACATTATTATTAACTCTCCTTTTAAAGGAATTTCAATTATTGTATCGCTTTTACATATTTTTCAATTATTAAACCCATACAGTGGAGCATATTATTTTTCTAATCCAGATCTTATTTTCAGATCTATAGATTTTTTATTTCTTGTACATGAATATCGGCAGCTATCTTGAGTTTCTGTTAAAAGCATTTCAAAGTCAATGAATTTGGCTTTACAAGAGCCACCTTGAGAGTTGGTGAGTATGATCTGTAACAAGTGCAGAGGACACTGTGCAGGGAGGAGGAGGACATGAACTTTGACCATCATCTATAATAAACAGTGTTATTCTGTGTATATAGGCAAAATCCTCCATTGTAATCCTGCCTGTGATAATGAGATGCCTGCTGAAAAGTGATCTCTAAAGAATAGGAAGTATTATCTTATAATGAGGATCAGTAGCCAGAGTGAAAGTTTCAAGACTGCAATATACCATATATTTTTCTTGTAGATAGAAACATGAGAAAGTAACATCAACATATGTTGAATGCCTGACTTTGATGTGTGTTCGCACGCCAAGCCTGCATCTTTCCTGGCAGATGATGGTTGATTAAATCAGCCATCATGTGCCTTTAACAGCCGATCTAATTTCAGGGTTCCCTAAGGAGACTAGTTAAAAAAATAGTTCTTAAAAATATGAAAAAAAACAACCAAAAACACAAAGGTTCATCTTTCCCCCTTTGCTCGTATAAACATAAAACATCTAAAAAAAAAGCAAAACACATAATTTGTATCACTGCGTTCATAAAAGTCCAATCTATCAAATATAAAGTAAATGGTTTAATGAGAAAAAGAATCAAAACTGCAGTGCTAATGTGGCATAACAAAGTCATGAGAGACCTGAGATACTGTACATGGCACCGACATTGCTGGAATGTTGCTGGAGCAGGATGGGAGTATCTGTTATTTTTATTTCAAGCTGGAAAAATTAGTGTTTAAGAAGGGATTGTCCAAGTAGTGGACAACTTCTGGAAGACATAATTGTGGAAAAAGAACCATAAGCACTACACTGTGAAGGTGCCCGGGTAGGATCCCACACCATATAACAATATAAAATAAACCCGGCACTCAACTTATGGTGAATCTCTTGGGATTTATTAACAAGAGAGAAGATAAACATTTCGGCCAATATTGGCCTTCCTCAGTAACGTACTGCCAATAGGAGCGGTGAAAGGTGAGGCAGTGAAATTCTGCCAGTGCTGTGAGTTCAGGAAGTAGATAGAAGCAGGCTCACAGGGTCCGACCAAAACAGGGTCTGGAATAGCGTGGGTGGCCTGAGAGGAGCTGTAGAACAGATTAGTCCATGCGACGCGGTGTCCACCGCTTGTCTGCCAATCCCAAGAGATTCACCATAAGTTGAGTGCCGGGTTTATTTTATATAATTGTGGAAAGTCACTCAGGATCTTTCTCTATTACCGAAAGCAAATAACTGCTTGATTTAGAAGATTTTGTGTCCTCGTGTTTTACATGCTTAATCATTTATTTTAATTGGAGTCATAAAATCTATGCCTGGGAAATTCCTTACTGATGCAGTGTAACTACCTAGCCAAATCAGATCTCACATTTCGCACTGATGAGGGGCAAGATCCCAAAACACTGTGTCTGCAATTTGAGATTCTGGTTTGAATTTTATCCTAAGGCCTCTTTTCCACTTGAGAGAAAAAAAAATGGTCCGTAATCTGGACCGAAAAAAAGGGATGAAAAGTATGCGGTTGTCATGCGAGTTCAATGAGATTTTTTAATTACACCATCCGCTTTACATCCGTATGCAATCCGTTTTTTTTTCTCTGCAACTATTTTTATACAGTCATTTGCAGGACTATTTACAGTGTTCTATGCCACAGAATGGTAAGGTATCCGTTAAAAACGGGTGGAATACGGATGGTCCGTATTCCATGCTTTCTTTTTCTCGCACCCATTGACTTGCATTGGCGAGTCTCGTCCGAGACTCGAGTCGCAGCAAATCGCAGCATGCTGTGATTTTTTTCTCAGTCCGATTTCAGCTGAGAAAAAAATCGCAAATGGAATGTCACCTATTGAATAACATTGGTCCCAGTGCAATCCGATTTTTTATCGGATTGCACTTGTCCGTTTTTCTCGCAAGTGGAAAAGAGGCCTAAGTCTTGTGGCAAGGTTCGTTAAAGGGTCGATATTGACTTTTAGGATTGCTACTTCATATAGGTGGCACCAGAGTTCATGTCCTCTTCCTCTCTGAAGAGGCAGTTTGCATAACCTACATATGAAAATGATGATCATTATCACCTGTTTGGAATAGTATAATTGGTTACTCATACACATGACTATAATGCCCAAAATTCCTGTCTTTGTGCAAGTGTGCATAGAAGAATCGATGCCCTTTTGAAGGCCTAGGGCGTTCACACCAAATATTCATTTAATTTACATTTCTCTTTTGTTTATTCACTTTGCATTTTATTAATTGATAAAAAATAAACTCTAACGCTTCTCATTTTTAAAGCATTATAACTTTTCAGCATTTTTTCCACTCTCACCTAAAAATTTAGCACAGTATGCATACATATAGGGAGAGCGAACACTATACAACTTTTATCTCTCATTGTAAATAACAGAAACAAAACGAGGAAAACCCAAGTCATAATTGTTGTCTTTGTACAATATGCCTCGGAAAACAAGCCAGAATTAAAAAAAAAAAAAAAAACAATAAAAAGTCTTACATTCACCAAATATGTACCAATGGAAAATATTTCTCTTTCTGAAAAAAACAGCCATTTAAAAAATGGCATAAAATAGTTATGGTTATCAGATGATAAAAAATTCTTTGTAAAATTGCTTTTATTGTGTAAAATGAGTAAAACGTTAACATTTGATATAAATTGGGTTTCACTATAACTTGTACTGACCCACATGTTAACATGTTACCTATACATAAAGTAAAAAACAAAACACTCTGAGAATTGTGACCATTTTTCATGCTGTCTTAACTAATATAGAAAATTATGAAATTGTCATGTGCCCAAAATGGTGCTTCTGAAAATGTTATCAGATGGATGTCCCATGTCAGCATTGACACCTATGAAGTGTTTAAAGGGACTGTGGAGGTCACGTGCTGCAGACCATCAAAATAGCTGATCGATGAGGACGATGGGAGTTGGACCCTGCTGATTAGATATTGAGAGCCTTTATTAACCACTTAGTGACTGGGCGAAATTTTTCAAATCTGATCAGTGTCACTTTATGTAATAGTAACTCTGGAATGCTTCAACGAATCTCAGTGATTCTGAGACTATTTTTTCATGACACATTGTACTTTATGTTAATGGTGAATTTATGTTGATAGTTTCTGTGTTCATTTAAAAAAACATTACAATTTTGAGAAAAAATTATAAAAAGTAGCATTTTTCAAACTTGAATGATTATCCTTTTAATCCAGAAAGTCATATACCACATAAAATAATTATCAAATAACAATTCCCTCATGTCTGCTTTACATCAGCACCATTTTTAAAATATCATTTTATTTTGTTAGGATGTTAGAAGGTTTAAAATTGGAGTAGCAATTTTATTTTTTTCAAGGAAATTGACAAAACTTATTTTTTAGGGACCTATTAAGTTTTGAAGTGACTTTGGGGGACCTATATGTTCCAAAATCGCCAAAAGTGATACCATTTTAAAAACAACACCCCTCAACGTTTTCAAAACTGCTGTCAGATAGTTTAGTAATTCTTTGAGTGCTTTTCAAGAATTAAGGCAAAGTGGCATGACAGGAAAGAAAAATGTTATTTTTACCACCTAAATGTCGCTAACTTTTCAACAGGTCTCTATAGCTCTCAGACTCTAAGGGTGGGTTCACACATGCGTTTGTGTCTGCAGCGTTTTTTGCAAAAAAAAGCCTGCGTTTTTTTCCCCTATATTTAACATTGAAAACGCATGCGTTTTTTGGTGTACGCGTTTGCATGCGTTTTTGAACGCATGCGTTTTTGAACGCATGCGTTTTTTTACTGCATGCGTTCATTTTCAGAAATGCAACTTGTAGTATTTTTGAGAGGCATTTTTTGGACCAAAAAAAACGCATGCGTTTTCATGCATTTTTTGGGTCAAAAAATACTTTGGAGTCAATGGGGACGCATGCGTTTTTTGTGCGTGCGTTTTTTTGCGTTAAAAACGCATGTGTTTTTCTATTAAAAAACCAGAAAACACACTGATATGCCACCCCCCAACATAAAGGTGATAAAGGGATCCTAACCCTAACCCTACCCCTAACCCTAACCCTACCCCTAACCCTAACCTTACCCCTAACCCTAAGCCCTAAGGGATCCTAACCCTAACCCTACCCCTAACCCTAACCCTACCCCTAACCCTAACCCTAAGGGATCCTAACCCTAACCCTACCCCTAACCCTACACCTAACCCTACCCCTAACCCTAACCTTACCCCTAACCCTAACCCTACCCCTAACCCTAACCCTAATCCCTTTAGGGTTAGGGTTAGGGTTAGGGGTAGGGTTAGGGGTAGGGTTAGGGTTAGGATCCCTTAGGGTTAGAGGTAGGGTTAGGATCCCTTAGGGTTAGGGTTAGGGGTAGGGTTAGGGGTAGGGTTAGGATCCCTTAGGGTTAGAGGTAGGGTTAGGGGTAGGGTTAGGATCCCTTAGGGTTAGGGTTAGGGGTAGGGTTAGGGGTAGGGTTAGGGTTAGGATCCCTTAGGGTTAGAGGTAGGGTTAGGGGTAGGGTTAGGATCCCTTAGGGTTAGGGTTAGGGTTATGATCCCTAACCCTACCCCTAACCCTAACCCTAACTATTTCTGTTTATAGTGGGTTTTTTACTTTATTTTGATGATTGGCAGCTGTCACACATTTCTCAGCATGCGTTTAAAAAACGCAAACGCATGAAAAACGCATGTAAATGCGTCAAAACGCCACGTTTTTTTCACCACATGCAAAAACGCATGCGTAAAAAAATGCAGCGTTTGCACGCGTTTACATGCGTTTTTTCACCATGCGTTTTTTTTGCGTTTTTTACCGCAAAAACGCACCCAAAAAAACGCAAATGTGAAACCAGCCTAAGGCTGTAATGTGGCCATTAATTGCCATGGGACACATCAGGACCACACGATCATCATCTCAGGATGCCGATGAGGTTAAAGAGGGATCACTACACTCTGTTAACCTTCCAGATGCTGTAGTCGCTATTGACAGCAGCATCTAAGGAGTTAAAAAATCATGGTTGGTGCCAACACCAATCAAGGCTGATGCAGCAAGATGTCAGGTATAGTCTACAGCTGACAGTAGCAGGATTGTCATCTGTTTGGGGGATGCTGATGCTAATGTCTGATTTGTGAAGTCAGTGAAAAGACATACTGGTGGTCACTAAAAGGTTTAAGGCATTAATATGGGTTCTTGAGCATGGATGCCTTTAGACTCTGGAACTAAGGGACTTGACAATGATCTGCCTTATAGCATATTTCATTCTGTCAAGTGATTTCTGCAAAAGAATATTTTATTTTAACAGCTCCATACTGAAGAAGTAAGTGAGGAGACAGTATAAATTTCAACAATGATATTTTTTGCAATCTCTAAGCCATGTGTCCGCCATTCCCAGGTCTGACAGCGCCTCTAATTTATATCACTCAAGCATGTTATGTCACGTTACACCCTGACACTGTGGGACTCGTCTACCTGCGCAATTTCATCATTATTCCTAGAAAGTTCACAAGAAGGTTAAGCATTGCTATTAGTTTTATACATAACTAGATGGCAGCCCGATTCTAAAGAATCGGGAGTCTAGAATCCATATATACTTTATTTATTCAAATGTAAGAATAATACAATTAATAAATAATAGTAAGAAAGAACAAAAAATGGCTGCACTCACCAGCTCTTGACAATTCTTGTTATTTAAGGTACAGTTACACAGGATCCATGAACATGCTTATGAGGGGAGGGATGAAAGACATCAGACGACAACTTTGCGTGTTGTGGCAAATGCCACAACAACGGTTCTTTGCTTAAGAACAATAATGTAAATAATAAATAATATGTATCAATAACTATGTATATTGGTATGTTCTATGACATTTTAAAATATTTCATTATTATGTGGAAAGGCTCGTAGTACCCATACTGGCGCATACTTGTGTGCCCATCAGGTATTTTCACAGTAATTTTACATCTGATGGGTTGGTATGAAACGTTTTCAATCATCTCTTGGGCTTAGCTAAGCCTTCATTTTAAATAATTCTAATAGGTACAACAGAAATAAAAGCCTTTTTGTGTACCCAAATTTTTTGTGTTTATTTTTACAGAAGTGTAAAATTTAAGAAATCAACGTTCATAGTACACCGATGGGCTAATATAAGCATGCCCATCAACCACATCACGGTAGCCTTTGAACTGATGGGTCCTAACTAACTGATTCCTATTTCTTAATACTCAGACCTCTTTCACATCTGCATGTTTCTGATATTTGCAGAAGTAATGTTAAAAACAATACAACTTCCACACTTGGCACCAAAGAACTGACCTACAACACACTTTCAGCAAGTGCCATGCAATGTAGATGAAGCTTGGAGTTAACTTGCAGTAAATGCAGCAAACGCGGCTTCGGCAATTGCATTAAATGCAGCCACAACAAAAACACTGGTAAGTGGAGATTTTGTGGCGAAAACAGCAGAAACCACATGTGCCGCACCTGCCGCAAGTGAAGTACAAATTCCGTATACATTGCATGCAACTTACAGCAAGAGTGGCGTGGGTCAGCCCTTAGGCAGGAAGTGCAGAAATAGCCTTTTTTCCACCATAAATTCTGCAAATAGCAGAAAAATGTTGATGTGAAAGCAAAATCTCTATTCTTTCCCTATCTATCTAAAAATGTACCTATCTATATATCTATTTCTATGCACAGAACACACCTGAAGATAGAGATGTGTGTGAACAGCCATCCCACCCGTCTCTTACCTGTTCACAAAAACCTCACCCTTTTTAAAAACAAAATGAAATCTCTCAGCAGCTATACTGCTGGAGCTTCAAATACAGGTTCCTATCACCAAATACAGGCATTTGAATGATACACATCTTACATCTTGTACTTAATGTGTGTTCTACTTACCTATAAAAATATGTATTGATATATCATATTTCTAAATTTATGTAGATATGATATAGAGTTATTAACCCTATATGCTAATGAGTACGTATGTTATATACGTATTTCCTACATAAGTACTTAAAATCTATATGGCTACACTAATTTTTTTTTATTTTTATTTTTTTTCCTTATCTCTACACATAGAATTTGCCTATTGCTGTCTATGTTATTAGAAAAACTGAATAATGAAAAAAAAGAAAATTAAGTTTAAACTAAAATATTTTTGTACACAATATTACGTGTGAAGACTTTAGTACTATCAGCCAATAATTGTCCTTGAAGTGGTGTATTAACCACTTTAACCCTCACATTGCAACATTGCTTCACCCTGGAAAAAGCAACATACAATTGACCATAGGCAAAAGCAGGTTCTGGTAGATAAATGCCAACTCGATGGAGGGTCTGGCCTTGAGATTTATTTATGGTCATTGCAAATGCGGGCTTGATGGGAAATTGTCTCCGTCTTAATTTAAAAGGTAATCCAGTCTCTGATGGACACAAATCAATTCGTGGAATGAATACCACATTTCCTGCTGCTGACCCACTAATTACTTTAGCCAGTATGATATTGGCATGTAAGGCAGTGACAATGAGCCGCGTACCATTGCAGAGACCTTTGTTCGTGTTCACATTACGTAATAACATGACAATGGTGCCAATTTTAAGTTTCAGCCGATGTGAAGGCATACCAGTTGGTGTTAGTGAATTCAAAAACTCAAGTGGGTATTGATCGAGGTCATCAGCTTCATCAGGATCGATGGAATCATCACTGATATATTCAGTATAGTCACCTATCAATAAATCCATGACTTGGGAATTGACTTTCTCAACGTCCTCATTTTTTGGACATAAAATTGCATGAGATGCAGCTGTATTTATACTTTCGGTGTCATTCACATCAATACAAAGATTATCTCCAAAAATTTCAATTATTAAAGAGCCAGTACATACCATGTCTGGAGGAATTTCAATTACATCATCTCCAAGGTTATGTTCATTAGATAGTTCACCATTTCCCAGTTGAAGCAACCAACTGCTGTAGTGAGGATCAATGGAGCGCATGTTGTTAATAAGTGGCAGGCGAGTAAAATGTTGCCAGTGTTGTGAATATTTTATACAGCTCTCTACAACATCAGTTCTTGTCACATGAGGGATGACAGGAAGACATTGTCTAAAGTCGCCTCCAAAAACAATCACTTTACCTCCAAACGGTGTTTTTTCTTTGTGAGCTACATTTGTTGTCATGACATCACGTAAAACTCTATCAATGACATGCAATGCATATTTGGATAGCATTGTGCACTCATCAATAATAAAAAGTTTAGTGCTGTGCAAATCTTTTGCTGCATCGGTATCATTCTTAATCCTGGAAACAGATGTTTCATTCACAGGAATTAGAGTCCCATAAAGAGAATGAATGGTTCGTCCACCTTGTAGCAAGTTGGCGGCAATTCCAGTAGTGGCAGCAGGTGACACAATGTCTCCTTGTCCTCTTAGCTGATGTAGGAGTAGATGATATAGGTACGTTTTTCCGCTGCCACCAGGACCATCAAGGAAAAAACACTTTGCTGTAGAATTAGTGTCTTCTAAAGCTTGAGTGATAGCATCAAAAGCAAAAAGTTGGTCCTCATTTAGAGTAGCTTTCATTTCAGCAGCTGCTGATAACTCATAATCTTTATCATACTGTGGGAGGAGGTGTTGTTTCTTGACTGGACGTGGCAAATTAAAATCAATATAAGTTTTGCCATGAGCTTTAAGAACATGTTGGACATCTGTCATAGCATAGCCTTCACAATTGACACACTCCAGAGTGTCGGAGTGGTATGCATGGCAGTAGTCTTCTACAAAGTGTTCCTTAAATTCATCCCATAAGTCCCGAGGATTAGCTGGAGGACCAAAAATACAAATGTAGGCAAACATGTCACATAGCTCTGCTGGCATGTTGAGAATACTGGCATCAAGTAATGTATTTCTCCACAGACTATCATCAAATAGTAAGCCAAGAGCTAATGCCGCATCTTTGAAGGTTTCATGTGTGACTCCGTGTACAGTTTTTATGCTGTCAAAACTGGTTGCACCTTTGACATGTAACAATAACAATCTTAAATAGTAGCGTTCTTGGTCTTTCACACTAACAGTATACATTCGTCCAATCACAGAACCACCTGCTCGCTTTCTAACTTCCCAAGAACCTTCTTTCCAAACATAGTTTTCGGGAATTTCACGGTATAAATAAATATGAGCATGATGGTCGTTCTGATTAAGCTTGAAGTAGGCCATAAGTGTAGAATTTTGATGGAGCTTTTGTTTGATGTTTCCAATAGAGTCATCCTCATGAAAATAGAGTGGCTGAGAATGCGGTAGATGTACAGCAAGGCGAATGATGCTATGAGATTGTTTATGCATTGGATATGAGAATATTCGCCAAGCTGCCTCTGGTGCACTGACATATCTTGAATCCATGAATTGGTGTGTTTCATCATGTTGGATGTTAGTCTGGCAGATTTCAAGATTGGCTTTATCATGTCCTTTGTAGACGTATTTAAATAAATATTTCACAGCCTGAATGGAACCACAAACTTCGACATTTATATGGCACTTGTATTTTAATAGCAGGAACGGATTATATGGAACCACCCACGAATTATCAATCATGTTAGAATGGTGTTGAAAAGATGGGCCAAAGTGTCTGCTGTAAGTAGGATAGGCGTCCTTAGCTATGATGGTTCTTGGTTGCAAATCTTTAGGGAAACCTTTTGTACACTTCCCCAGATCCATACAGGGAGAATTTGGGTTGTGTTCTCCACACGGACCATGAATCATATGTTGGAGAACAATTTTATGGAGCTGAGGGTAGTGGGTAGGATTGGGAATTTCAGCCCACACTTTATTGTCTATGTCCTCCTCAGTCCTTAATTTGGAGTTGCTGTCCAGAATAATCAAAATGTGAGCGTGTGGAAGGCCACGTTTTTGAAATTCAATTACATGAACCATAGCGCAAACTTTCCCAAATAATCCATTGTTAATGTCTTTTAAGAGTGCTTCCAGTTTTATTTTGAAAACACGTGCCACCAAATCAGGTCTATGTTCCACACGCTGCCAAGATTCCAAATTCTCAGTAATCTTATTCCATTTCGGATTACAGGTCATGGTGATGAATAGATCAGGACGACCATATTTAGTCACAATAGCCATGGCATCCTGGTACCGCTGCTGCATATTCCTGGGACTGCCTTCAAACGAAGATGGTAAAATGACCGTTTTTCCAATGGGGATGCCCTTCTCAATGGATTTTTTCTGGAGATGTTCCTGGAGTACACAATAATCCTCTACTTTCAAATCCTTTTGGTGTTGACAGATATAATTTAGGCGATTTGCCTCGATTTTCACATAAGCATCCACTAAGTACTGCTGAGTGAGTTTGCCACCATTCAGGAGTGGATTCAACTGATTACGGACAGAAAGCACATAGCAGTAATATTGCAGTTGTGTAACTCTGCGTGGACTTTGCCCTTGTTGCTTGAGGCCATCATGCCAGCCCTGGTCTCCGTAAGGGAAAAATAAAGGATAGAGTAAAGCATCTAAATTACTGTGTAGAATGCTGACCTGTTGTGTTCTTGGCGCCAAAGGATTTTTGGGGTCTGGTTGTAAATGTATTAAAATATCACGATTAAATGGTGGCTCTCCATTGTCATTTTCAAATACGACAGCAACTTCATTGACAGTTGGATTATTATATCGGCGAGGGTCTTGATTCCGATCTTGTTTAAGGGCCATGATGATATTTGGCATGAGAGTGCCATTAGCTTCAGCTTTAAGATGTTCTTCATGTTCCACATCTCGTAACATTTTGTAGGCAGCAACAAAGGGATTCACATTGTCTAACTGAAGAGCAATTATACTCATCAAAGTGGGATGACATTTTTGATTTTGTTCACAGTTTAAACGTTGTTCATTCGCGGTAGCGGTATCCAAAATATACAGTTGGGCATAAGCTGGAACTTGATCATCACTGGGATGTAGAGTTCCAGTACGATGATATATTTGTCCATGTATACGGAAACAGTAAGGGCCATGTCCAGGTGGAGGGGATATATTGGCACCCATGGAGGCGAAAGCAAATGAGCTGTTAATACTACGAATATTTTCCATGAGATTCTTACTGAACTCACTCTCCCCTGTCAGCAATCGTTTAAAGACCTCGGGATATTGGGGTATAGGTATATGCACTTTACTCTTGTGACAACACAGAGTAAAATTTTTATCTGCTGGTATCTCAGCATTAAAATGTAATGCTTCACAATGTTCGCATAAATAGTTCATAGGATCACAGGAGTGTTCTACTATGGTACTGTCATCATTAGTAAAACCTGTAGGATGTTGAGGTACAGGTTGTGATAACGGAGCATTGGAATGTTTCTGTAAGCCAACATATATAAAGCGTGGACCTGGTAGAGGATCTTCACTGTCCACAGATTCAATCACTGAGGAGTTGGAAGGTGTATCGTGATCAGAGTTTATTAATATGGAGGTGCAAGCGGTTTTTTTGCGCCATTCACGGCGTGCACCAGCTGCATTTGGTAATGGTTTGTTTGTTGCCTTAGAAGAGTCAGGTGTGAAGCATGTCTTATAAGCAGACTTAACAGTGTGCAGGCGACGGCGTTTATCATTTGGAGTGTAAGTAGGACAGTGTTTGCGCTTACGTGCAGATTTACCAACGGTTAAAGGAGCTTCAAGCTGCACACATTCTATGAATGGAGACAAAGAAACTGTATTGTGGGCAGAATCTATGACTGAGGACGTGGAAATATTATGTTTGCAACGTTGAGAGCGTGCAGCAACAGCTTTATTACTTAATCGATTAGTTTTGTCCTCAAAAGACTCATTAGTAATGCGTTTATTGCAAGCAGCATTAACAGTGTCCAGGCGCTTATGTCTGTCCTCTGTAGTCTCGTTAGCACGCTGTTTGTGCTTACGTGTGGCATCGGCGGCTTTTCGCTCAGCGTCATTGGTATACTTATTATCAGACCTGATGTTACGTGCGCCATCAGCAGCTTTGGGCTCTGTGTCATTAGTATACTTAACAGTGTCCAGGCGCTTGCATCTCTCCTCTGTACTCTTGTTAGCACGCTGTTTGCGCTTACGTGCGGCATCGGCGGCTTTTCGCTCTGCATCATTACCATACTTTATATCAGACCTGATCTTACGTGCGCCATCAGCAGCTTTGGACTCTGTGTCATTAGTATACTTAACAGTATCCAGGCGCTTGCATCTATCCTCTGTACTCTTGTTAACACGCTGTTTGCGCTTACGTGCAGCATCGACGGCTTTTCGCTCTGCATCATTACCATACTTTATATCAGACCTGACCTTACGTGCGCCATCAGCAGCTTTGGGCTCTGTGTCATTAGTATACTTAACAGTATCCAGGCACTTGCATCTATCCTCTGTACTCTTGTTAACACGCTGTTTGCGCTTACGTCCGGCATCGGCGGCTTTTCGCTCTGCATCATTACCATACTTTATATCAGACCTGATCTTACGTGCGCCATCATAAGCTTTGGACTCTGTGTCATTAGTATACTTAACAGTGTCCATGCGCTTGCATCTATCCTCTGTACTCTTGTTAGCACGCTGTTTGCGCTTACGTGCGGCATCGGCGTCTTTTTGCTCTGCATTATTAGTATACTTTCTATCAGACCTAATCTTACGTGCGCCATCAGCAGCTTTGGGCTCTGTGTCATTAGTATCCTTACTATTAGAGCTCATGTTGGCTAAGCTAAACAGCTTTAAGCGTGGTGATGGCAAACAACAGGTTAATAAGAGGCAGTGTCAGGTAGTAGGAAAATAGCCAGTTAATAATAGGCAATAGTTCTTTGCAGGAATGCAGATATTAATAAATAGGCAGTTTACATTGCAGAGAAATTGCTGGGCAATAATGGACAATGTCCTTATGTGGCAAATAATAGAGCAATATACCCAATGTGGCAAAGAAGAGGTTAATAAACGGCAGTCTCTCAGTATAACAGTCAGTGAATAATAGGCAGTATATGGAGAAAACACCAAACAAAAGTTCAAAATTGGTGTGAAAATGTCACTGAACCACTTCACAACTAAATATATATAGTTTTGGTAAATGGTATTATCATTTTTTTGACGAAATTCGGCAGGAGCTTGAAGAGCGTCACTGGGCCCGCCTCCACGCAGTAGAAACTTGCTGTGAGGTAAAAATTCAAAAATCACACCAAAATGGCGGGCGGAGTGTGTCACAGTACGGCACGTTTCTGATTGGTCGCTCGCAGCAGGCAGCAACCGATCAGACACTGGACACTGTTGACGTCACTTATCTCCGGACATTAGCTCCGGACATTAGCTCCGGACATTAGCTCCGGACATTATCTCCGCACATTAGCTCCGGACATTAGCTCCGGACATTAGCTCCGGACAAAGCCACGGAAGTTGGCACAAATTGCAGGAAGTAGTATTCTAGGCAATTAATCTCCGGACATTAGCTCCGGACATTAGCTCCGGACATTAGCTCCGGACAAAGCCACAGAAGTTGGCACAAATTGCAGGAAGTAGTATTCTAGGCAATTATATATTAGATTCACTGTTTAGGTTTTCTAGGAATGAAAAGATGTTTTCAGTTCATTGAAGTAATACATTTCATTGATAATTCACTAAGGTACTATTAAGCTTCACTGGCAGCAGAAATCCTATCTCCATAGGCTCTCTGTGTAATACGTTTTACCTTCTAACTGAAGCATGCATTATAATGGTCATATGAAATTAAAATGTGATTTTTATCTCTGTTTAGATAATAAGGAAGATCTAATCCAGAAACGAATAGACTTGGATGCTAGATTGAACTGAGATAAATAATTTATTAATGAAAATGCTTTCCAGGCATAACTTATATTAACCCATTTGAAAAGCAGCTAGGTTGAAGCCAACATTTATTTTCACTCTAAATCTATTTTCACTTTGGAGCAGTGTCCTAAACATGGCCAGGCAAGGTGAGAACATAGGAGATGGTCTGAATTCTCATAGTCCAACATCTCCCCAACCAAGTGTTTATTGTCTCTAAACAACTGAGGGTAGAAGTCCAAAATGACACTACGAGAATGCTGATAGACCATGCAGTCCAGCATACAGAGCAAGATGGGAGACAGTAAAGCAAGGCGTCACGTAGTCCACACTATACTGTCAGAGAAGAAGTGGTCCAGACTGTGCAACCAGACATCTGATTCCTTTTCCAGTCTATAGCCGACCTTTATTAATTAGTGTATTTGCTCCTTTTTTGGTTTATATTACTTCATACTAGTGCCTTATTTGCTCTGTGACAGAATTTAGTGACATTTGGACAGAGGGCCCATGCGCAAAAACAGGTGTCGTACCTTTCAACAGCATACCTAAAGCCAGAGCTGCTCTTTACAGTTACCCTTTCCATACTGGCTATAAATTGAGGTCCTATGGTTTTTATTTAATCTAAGCTTGATTTAGAAAAGCAATTGGGTTAATAAGAACACCATAGTAGTCAAGGCAATAAAGCGATTGCAATAAACATTCCTGGTGTTTCAAGGCAGTAAAAGGACTAATAAGAACATCTAAGGTGGTCAATGGAAGTGGAGGGGTAAATTGTAGCACCTCAGGTGGCTTTTGTGTAAACAAGGGATGCGGGCCACATGCAGACAGCAATGCCCTCCTGTGTGGCCATCAAAAATTCTCTCACAGACATGAAGGTGTCTTATCCCATGTATATTCCATGTCAAGAAGAAGAACCTTGGTGTTTTACACACAAAGGAGTAATTAGGTGAAGAAAAAGCCACTGCTTTATTCATTGTAGTTCATGAGAGAAGGGAAACACTCAAGTGTTTTATTGTCTGGCATAAACTGCGATGGGGTTAACTGAATGCATGGTCTCTTCCTTTCTAGATGAGAAGGGTACCTCTCGCTACACATGAAATGGGTGCCTTCCGGAAAGGTAGGAACCCTAAAAATGGAACCAGCATTTACTAGAGCCTTTACAAGAGCCATAAAAATGGAACCAACATTTACCATATTTTTCGGACTATAAGACACACTTTTTTCCTCCCAAAATGTGGATGTGTCTTATAGTCCGGATGTATGAGCTCTGGCTTTGGTGGGGAGGTGCGGGAGCGGTTTCAGTGGAGCATTGGGTCACAGGAGGCTCGAGCCGGCGGCTCCGGCTAGCTCCTGTGCCCGCTGCTAAAGAGAAATGAATATGCACTGCATTCCATGCCCATGGGCGTGGAGGGCAATGAATATTAATTTCTTTCTGGCATCCTGGTATAATTCGCCTCATCTTGTTGCTGGTATGATTGGCCCCATCAGAAAAGATTAAAAAAAAAAAACATTATATTTACCTTCCTCCACTCCCTCACAGTGTCCTGATCCGGTGCCAGCAGCTGCCGGAATATTCACCGGGACCATACATCGCAGAGAGCGGTGAGTATCCATTCCTCTTCAGAAGCAGCCAGAGCCTTAAGAGAAATTAATATTCTGATACTGCGCGCTACTGAAGAGGAATGGATACTCACTGCTCTCTTCGATGAATGGTCCCGGTGACTTTTCTGGCAGCTGTGCTCTGCTTCTGAGCAGCGCATGACGTCCCTTCAATACGCTGCTTACAAGCATTAAGCAGCTCCTGGCACCGGAGCAGGATGCTGTTGTGACTGCGAGGGAGCGGAGGAAGGTGTGATTTTTTTTTAATCTTTCCTGATGGGGCCATGCATACCAGGAAAGAGATGGAGACAATTATAAAAGAAAAAGGATGGGACCAATCATACCAGGAACAGGATGGGGCCATTTATATCAGAAAAAGGATGGGATCAATCATACCAGGAACAGGATGGGGCCATCTATACCAGAAAAAGGATGGGACCAATCTTACCAGGAACAGGATGGGGCCATTTACACCAGAAAAAGGATGGGACTAATCATACCAGGAACAGAATGGGGCCAATTACCGTATACCAGAATAAGGATGGAACCAATCACACTAGGACCTTGATGAGGACAATCATACCAGAATAAGGATGGGACCAATCATGCCAGGACCTTGATGGGGACAATCATACCAGAATAAGGATGGGACCAATCATACTATGACCGGGATGGGACCGTGCATACCAGGACCAGGATGGTGCCAATAATACCAGGATAAGGATGGGGCCATGAATACTAGGATAGGGATGAGGGGGCAATGCATACCAGGATAGGGATGAGGGAGCCATGCATACCAGGATAGGGATAAGGGGCCATGTATATCAGAATGGGGATGAGGGGACCATATATGCCAGGAGAGGGGATAGTAAGTACTGAATTGACCATTTTTTTGCTTCAATTTCTTTCCTAATTTCCTCCTCTAAAACCTAGGTGCGTCTTATAGTCCGGTGCGTCTTATAGCCCGAAAAATACGGTACTTTATATTTATAGCACATACTTTTAATATGTAATAAATGTTTCAGAATATATATTGCATAATGCTTTGTCCCCTGGAATTTTTTCAAACCCAAAACGGCTGTGTACCCCGCTGCAAGTCATTCAAGCATACAGAAACTGTATGGATCATGGGCACATTCTGTTTTAACCCTTTGGGAACACGGCCATTTTTCATATTTTCTCTTTAATTTTTTCCTTCTTGTTCCAAGAGGCATAAATATTTTAATATTTTATTAGTTCTGACAATTATGCAACCAGTGAAAACCAAATATGTCTTCTTTTGTAGATTTAGATTTTTGGAGCCTTCGGTGTGACAACCCATTGTGGTGTATGTTGTTTTTTTAAGCTTTCCCATCCCCAAAGGAAAGTCACCTCCTAACTAGTGTTGAGCATTCCAATACTGCTAATATCGGGTATCGGCCGATATTCGCTGTATTGGAATTCCGATACTGAGTTCCGATATTTTTGCGATATCGGATACCGGAATCGGAAGTTCCCATAGTGCAATGATGCACTATAATGGAGTGTGGGTGGTGCATGGGCGGAGACTTCGTGTGTGTGTGCGGGCAGGGTCTGTGCGTGACCGTGGGGGGTCTGTGCGTGCCTGACGGGGCTCTGTGCGGCTTGCCGGGGCTCTGTGCCGGCTTGCTGGGGCTCTGTGCGGCTTGCCGGGGCTCTGTGCGTGCTTGCCGGGGCTCTGTGTGGGCTTGCCGGGGCTCTGTGCGGCTTGCTGGGGCTCTGTGGGGGCTTGCCAGGGCTCTGTGTGGGCCTGCTAGGGCTCTGTGTGGCTTGCCGGGGCTCTGTGTGGGCTTGCCGGGGCTCTGTGCAGCTTGCTGGGGCTCTCTGCGGGCTTGCCGGGGCTCTGTGCAGCTTGCTGGGGCTCTGTGCAGCTTGCCGGGGCTCTGTGCGGGCTTGCCAGGGCTCTATGCGGGCTTGCTGGGGCTCTGTGCGGCCTGCCGGGGGTCTGTGTGGGCTTGCCGGGGCTCTGTGCGGCTTGCCGGGGCTCTGTGCGGGCAGCCGGGGGTCTGTGCAGGCATCGTCCGATGGGACCAAAAGTCCCATCGGACGATGCCTGTAACAGTGACAGTGATTGACACATTAACCAATGTAAAAAGTATTTTAATATTCTTCATTTAACCATACTTACCATACTTCAGCGCCTGCAAAAAACATAAAATAGTAAACCGTATACTACCTGTACAACCTGTCTGCCGTAGTCCAATTACTCTCCCATCAATGGGTAATGTGTCAATCACTGTCACTGTTGCAGGCATCGTTCGATGGGACTTATAGACCCCCGGCAGCCTGCACAGAGCCCCGGCAAGCCGCACAGAGCCCCGGCAAGCTGCACAGAGCCTCGGCAAGCCCGCACAGAGCCCCGGCAAGCCGCAAGCCCGCACAGAGCCCCGGCAAGCCGCACAGAGCCCTGGCAAGCCCGCACAGAGCCCCAGCAGCCCGCACAGAGACCCGGCAAGCCCGCACAGAGCCCCGTCAGGCCGCACAGAGCCCTGACAGGCACGCACAGACCCCCGGCAGCCCGCACAGACCCCCGAGAAGCCCGTACAGCTCCCCAGCAGGCCCCCACAGACCCCTCCCGCACATACAGACACGCACAGTGTCCGCTGTTGTGAATTCTGTTATCGAACTCCCTCCTGTGGTCATGAATGGTACTTCGGTGAGTTCTGTCCATGGACTCCCTCTGGTGGCTGTGAGTGGTGCTGCTGCTTCTGAGGTGCCTTCCACCGGTGACGGAGTTTATTCGTTGGCTGGCTGCTCTATTTAACTCCACTCAGATCGTTACTCCATGCCAGCTGTCAATGTTCTTGTACTGGTTCAGTTCGCTCTTGGATGTTTCTGGTTACCTGTCTACTCCAGCAGAAGCTAAGTCCCTGCTAGTTATTATTTGTTCATTGTTTTCTGGTCCAGCTTGCTATCATGATTTTGTTTTGCTAGCTGGAAGCTCTGGGATGCAGAGTGGCACCTCCGCACCATGAGTCGGTGCGGAGGTCTTTTTGCACACTCTGCGTGGTCTTTTTGTAGTTTTTGTGCTGACCGCAAAGATACCTTTCCTATCCTCAGTCTGTTTAGTAAGTCTGGCCTCCCTTTGCTGAAACCTGTTTCTTTTCTGTGTTTGTGACTTCATCTTTACTCACAGTCAATATATGTGGGGGGCTGCCTTTTCCTTTGGGGAATTTCTCTGAGGCAAAGTAGGCTTTATTTTCTATTTCTAGGGCTAATTAGCTCTTAGGCTGTGAAGAGGCGTCTAGGCCGTGTTAGGTACGCTCCACGGCTATTTCTAGTTGTGTGATAGGATTAGGGGTTGCGGTCAGCAGAGTTCCCACTTCCCAGAGCTTGTCTTGTGTGAGTTTAACCATCAGGTCGTTCCTGGTGCTCCTAACCACCAGGTCCATAACAGTACAGCTGGCCCAAAGTATTAATGCATCTCAATAGAGGGATAAGAGAAGTTCTGAGACCATTTTTTTTTCTTTGCAGTGTGTTTTGTCTTTCTTTTCCCCTTAACCTTTGGGTGGTTCAGGACACAGGTGTAGATATGGACATTCAAGGTCTGTCCTCTTGTGTAGATCATCTCACTGCAAGGGTACAAAACATTCAAGATTTTGTGGTTCAGAATCCGATGTTAGAGCCTAGAATTCCAATTCCTGATTTGTTTTCTGGGGATAGATCTAAGTTCCTGAATTTCAAAAATAATTGTAAATTGTTTCTAGCTTTGAAACCCCGTTCCTCTGGTGACCCCATTCAACAAGTAAAAATCATTATTTCTTTGGATTGCTTTATGATGAACCTAATTCAGTGGATAAGACAGAGAAAATCTTGCTGGCTTTGTGTCAGGGTCAGGATGAAGCGGAGGTGTACTGTCAGAAGTTTAGAAAGTGGTCTGTGCTTACTCAGTGGAATGAGTGTGCCCTGGCGGCAATTTTCAGAAAGGATCTTTCTGAAGCCCTTAAGGATGTCATGGTGGGATTTCCCACGCCTGCTGGTCTGAATGAGTCTATGTCCTTGGCCATTCAGATCGATCGGCGCTTGCGTGAGCGCAAAGCTGTGCACCATTTGGCGGTATTCTCTGAGCATAGGCCTGAGCCTATGCAGTGTGATAGGACTTTGACCAGAGTTGAACGGCAAGAACACAGACGTCAGAATGGGCTGTGTTTTTACTGTGGTAATTCCACTCATGCTATCTCCGATTGTCCTAAGCGCACTAAGCGGTTCGCTAGGTCTGCCACCATTGGTACGGTACAGTCTAAATTTCTTTTGTCCGTTACTCTGATTTG
Organism: Ranitomeya imitator; assembly: GCF_032444005.1. Lineage (NCBI taxonomy): Eukaryota > Metazoa > Chordata > Amphibia > Anura > Dendrobatidae > Ranitomeya > Ranitomeya imitator. The sequence continues at coordinate 99,917,411 of NC_091288.1, forward strand.
CTCTCTGTCGTCCTATTCTGTTATGGCATTTGTGGATTCAGGCGCTGCCCTGAATTTGATGGACTTGGAGTTTGCCAGGCGCTGTGGTTTTTTCTTGGAGCCCTTGCAGCATCCTATTCCATTGAGAGGAATTGATGCTACGCCTTTGGCCAAGAATAAGCCTCAGTACTGGACTCAATTGACCATGTGCATGGCTCCTGCACATCAGGAGGATATTCGCTTTTTGGTGTTGCATAATCTGCATGATGTGGTCGTTTTGGGGTTGCCATGGCTACAGGTCCATAATCCAGTTTTGGATTGGAAATCTATGTCTGTGTCCGGCTGGGGTTGTCAGGGGGTACATGGTGATGTTCCATTGCTGTCAATTTCGTCTTCCACTCCTTCTGAAGTCCCTGAGTTTTTGTCAGATTACTGGGATGTATTTGAAGAGCCCAAATCCGGTGCCCTACCTCCTCAATAGGGATTGCGATTGTGCTATTAATTTGATTCCTGGTAGTAAGGTAGTAAGACTGTCTAATTTATCTGTGCCAGAGCACGCCGCTATGCGGAGTTATATAAAGGAATCCTTGGAGAAAGGTCATATTCGCCCGTCGTCATCACCGTTGGGAGCAGGGTTCTTTTTTGTGGCCAAGAAGGATGGCTCTTTGAGACCTTGTATTGATTACCGCCTTCTTAATAAGATCACAGTCAAATTTCAGTACCCTTTGCCGCTGCTGTCTGATTTGTTTGCTCGGATTAAGGGGACTAGTTGGTTCACCAAGATAGATCTTCGAGGGGCGTATAATCTTGGGCGAATTAAACAGGGCGATGAATGGAAAACAGCATTTAATACGCCCGAGGGCCATTTTGAGTACCTGGTTATGCCATTCGGGCTTTCTAATGCTCCATCTGTGTTTCAGTCCTTTATGCATGACATCTTCCGAGAGTACCTGGATAGATTCATGATTGTATATTTGGATGATATTTTGGTCTTTTCGGATGATTGGGAGTCTCTTGTGAAGCAGGTCAGAATGGTGTTCCAGGTCCTTCGTGCGAATTCCTTGTTTGTGAAGGGGTCGAAATGTCTCTTTGGAGTTCAGAAGTAGGGTTGAGCGAAACGGGTCGGCAATTTTCAGAAGTTGCCGACTTTTGGCAAAGTCGGGTTTCATGAAACCCGACCCGACCCCTGTGTGTGGTCGGCCATGAAGTCGGCGATCTTCTGAATCTGGAATCGGAATTCCGATACCGATTTCCCGATATGTTTAAGATATCGGGAATTGGTATCGGAATTCAGATTTAAGTGTAAAATAAAGAATTAAAATAAAAAATATCGCTATACTTTCCATGCATACCAGGATAGGGATAAGGGGCCATGTATATCAGAATGGGGATGAGGGGACCATATATGCCAGGAGAGGGGATAGTTAGTACTGAATTGACCATTTTTTTGCTTCAATTTCTTTCCTAATTTCCTCCTCTAAAACCTAGGTGCGTCTTATAGTCCGGTGCGTCTTATAGCCCGAAAAATACAGTACTTTATATTTATAGCACATACTTTTAATATGTAATAAATGTTTCAGAATATATATTGCATAATGCTTTGTCCCCTGGAATTTTTTCAAACCCAAAACGGCTGTGTACCCCGCTGCAAGTCATTCAAGCATACAGAAACTGTATGGATCATGGGCACATTCTGTTTTAACCCTTTGGGAACACGGCCATTTTTCATATTTTCTCTTTAATTTTTTCCTTCTTGTTCCAAGAGGCATAAATATTTTAATATTTTATTAGTTCTGACAATTATGCAACCAGTGAAAACCAAATATGTCTTCTTTTGTAGATTTAGATTTTTGGAGCCTTCGGTGTGACAACCCATTGTGGTGTATGTTGTTTTTTTAAGCTTTCCCATCCCCAAAGGAAAGTCACCTCCTAACTAGTGTTGAGCATTCCAATACTGCTAATATCGGGTATTGGCCGATATTCACTGTATTGGAATTCCGATACTGAGTTCCGATATTTTTGCGATATCGGATACCGGAATCGGAAGTTCCCATAGTGCAATGATGCACTATAATGGAGTGTGGGTGGTGCATGGGCGGAGACTTCGTGTGTGTGTGCGGGCAGGGTCTGTGCGTGACCGTGGGGGGTCTGTGCGTGCCTGACGGGGCTCTGTGCGGCTTGCCGGGGCTCTGTGCCGGCTTGCTGGGGCTCTGTGCGGCTTGCCGGGGCTCTGTGCGTGCTTGCCGGGGCTCTGTGTGGGCTTGCCGGGGCTCTGTGCGGCTTGCTGGGGCTCTGTGGGGGCTTGCCAGGGCTCTGTGTGGGCCTGCTAGGGCTCTGTGTGGCTTGCCGGGGCTCTGTGTGGGCTTGCCGGGGCTCTGTGCAGCTTGCTGGGGCTCTCTGCGGGCTTGCCGGGGCTCTGTGCAGCTTGCTGGGGCTCTGTGCAGCTTGCCGGGGCTCTGTGCGGGCTTGCCAGCGCTCTGTGCGGGCTTGCTGGGGCTCTGTGCGGCCTGCCGGGGGTCTGTGTGGGCTTGCCGGGGCTCTGTGCGGCTTGCCGGGGCTATGTGCGGGCAGCCGGGGGTCTGTGCAGGCATCGTCCGATGGGACCAAAAGTCCCATCGGACGATGCCTGTAACAGTGACAGTGATTGACACATTAGCCAATGTAAAAAGTATTTTAATATTCTTCATTTAACCATACTTACCATACTTCAGCGCCTGCAAAAAACATAAAATAGTAAACCGTATACTACCTGTACAACCTGTCTGCCGTAGTCCAATTACTCTCCCATCAATGGGTAATGTGTCAATCACTGTCACTGTTGCAGGCATCGTTCGATGGGACTTATAGACCCCCGGCAGCCTGCACAGAGCCCCGGCAAGCCGCACAGAGCCCCGGCAAGCTGCACAGAGCCTCGGCAAGCCCGCACAGAGCCCCGGCAAGCCGCACAGAGCCCTGGCAAGCCCGCACAGAGCCCCAGCAGCCCGCACAGAGACCCGGCAAGCCCGCACAGAGCCCCGTCAGGCCGCACAGAGTCCTGGCAGGCACGCACAGACCCCCGGCAGCCCGCACAGACCCCCGAGAAGCCCGTACAGCTCCCCAGCAGGCCCCCACAGACCCCTCCCGCACATACAGACACGCACAGTGTCCGCTGTTGTGAATTCTGTTATCGAACTCCCTCCTGTGGTCATGAATGGTACTTCGGTGAGTTCTGTCCATGGACTCCCTCTGGTGGCTGTGAGTGGTGCTGCTGCTTCTGAGGTGCCTTCCACCGGTGACGGAGTTTATTCGTTGGCTGGCTGCTCTATTTAACTCCACTCAGATCGTTACTCCATGCCAGCTGTCAATGTTCTTGTACTGGTTCAGTTCGCTCTTGGATGTTTCTGGTTACCTGTCTACTCCAGCAGAAGCTAAGTCCCTGCTAGTTATTATTTGTTCATTGTTTTCTGGTCCAGCTTGCTATCATGATTTTGTTTTGCTAGCTGGAAGCTCTGGGATGCAGAGTGGCACCTCCGCACCATGAGTCGGTGCGGAGGTCTTTTTGCACACTCTGCGTGGTCTTTTTGTAGTTTTTGTGCTGACCGCAAAGATACCTTTCCTATCCTCAGTCTGTTTAGTAAGTCTGGCCTCCCTTTGCTGAAACCTGTTTCTTTTCTGTGTTTGTGACTTCATCTTTACTCACAATCAATATATGTGGGGGGCTGCCTTTTCCTTTGGGGAATTTCTCTGAGGCAAGGTAGGCTTTATTTTCTATTTCTAGGGCTAATTAGCTCTTAGGCTGTGAAGAGGCATCTAGGCCGTGTTAGGTACGCTCCACGGCTATTTCTAGTTGTGTGATAGGATTAGGGGTTGCGGTCAGCAGAGTTCCCACTTCCCAGAGCTTGTCTTGTGTGAGTTTAACCATCAGGTCGTTCCTGGTGCTCCTAACCACCAGGTCCATAACAGTACAGCTGGCCCAAAGTATTAATGCATCTCAATAGAGGGATAAGAGAAGTTCTGAGACCATTTTTTTTTCTTTGCAGTGTGTTTTGTCTTTCTTTTCCCCTTAACCTTTGGGTGGTTCAGGACACAGGTGTAGATATGGACATTCAAGGTCTGTCCTCTTGTGTAGATCATCTCACTGCAAGGGTACAAAACATTCAAGATTTTGTGGTTCAGAATCCGATGTTAGAGCCTAGAATTCCAATTCCTGATTTGTTTTCTGGGGATAGATCTAAGTTCCTGAATTTCAAAAATAATTGTAAATTGTTTCTAGCTTTGAAACCCCGTTCCTCTGGTGACCCCATTCAACAAGTAAAAATCATTATTTCTTTGGATTGCTTTATGATGAACCTAATTCAGTGGATAAGACAGAGAAAATCTTGCTGGCTTTGTGTCAGGGTCAGGATGAAGCGGAGGTGTACTGTCAGAAGTTTAGAAAGTGGTCTGTGCTTACTCAGTGGAATGAGTGTGCCCTGGTGGCAATTTTCAGAAAGGATCTTTCTGAAGCCCTTAAGGATGTCATGGTGGGATTTCCCACGCCTGCTGGTCTGAATGAGTCTATGTCCTTGGCCATTCAGATCGATCGGCGCTTGCGTGAGCGCAAAGCTGTGCACCATTTGGCGGTATTCTCTGAGCATAGGCCTGAGCCTATGCAGTGTGATAGGACTTTGACCAGAGTTGAACGGCAAGAACACAGATGTCAGAATGGGCTGTGTTTTTACTGTGGTAATTCCACTCATGCTATCTCCGATTGTCCTAAGCGCACTAAGCGGTTCGCTAGGTCTGCCACCATTGGTACGGTACAGTCTAAATTTCTTTTGTCCGTTACTCTGATTTGCTCTCTGTCGTCCTATTCTGTTATGGCATTTGTGGATTCAGGCGCTGCCCTGAATTTGATGGACTTGGAGTTTGCCAGGCGCTGTGGTTTTTTCTTGGAGCCCTTGCAGCATCCTATTCCATTGAGAGGAATTGATGCTACGCCTTTGGCCAAGAATAAGCCTCAGTACTGGACTCAATTGACCATGTGCATGGCTCCTGCACATCAGGAGGATATTCGCTTTTTGGTGTTGCATAATCTGCATGATGTGGTCGTTTTGGGGTTGCCATGGCTACAGGTCCATAATCCAGTTTTGGATTGGAAATCTATGTCTGTGTCCGGCTGGGGTTGTCAGGGGGTACATGGTGATGTTCCATTGCTGTCAATTTCGTCTTCCACTCCTTCTGAAGTCCCTGAGTTTTTGTCAGATTACTGGGATGTATTTGAAGAGCCCAAATCCGGTGCCCTACCTCCTCAATAGGGATTGCGATTGTGCTATTAATTTGATTCCTGGTAGTAAGGTAGTAAGACTGTCTAATTTATCTGTGCCAGAGCACGCCGCTATGCGGAGTTATATAAAGGAATCCTTGGAGAAAGGTCATATTCGCCCGTCGTCATCACCGTTGGGAGCAGGGTTCTTTTTTGTGGCCAAGAAGGATGGCTCTTTGAGACCTTGTATTGATTACCGCCTTCTTAATAAGATCACAGTCAAATTTCAGTACCCTTTGCCGCTGCTGTCTGATTTGTTTGCTCGGATTAAGGGGACTAGTTGGTTCACCAAGATAGATCTTCGAGGGGCGTATAATCTTGTGCGAATTAAACAGGGCGATGAATGGAAAACAGCATTTAATACGCCCGAGGGCCATTTTGAGTACCTGGTTATGCCATTCGGGCTTTCTAATGCTCCACATCTGTGTTTCAGTCCTTTATGCATGACATCTTCCGAGAGTACCTGGATAGATTCATGATTGTATATTTGGATGATATTTTGGTCTTTTCGGATGATTGGGAGTCTCTTGTGAAGCAGGTCAGAATGGTGTTCCAGGTCCTTCGTGCGAATTCCTTGTTTGTGAAGGGGTCGAAATGTCTCTTTGGAGTTCAGAAGTAGGGTTGAGCGAAACGGGTCGGCAATTTTCTGAAGTTGTCGACTTTTGGCAAAGTCGGGTTTGATGAAACCCGACCCGACCCCTGTGTGTGGTCGGCCATGAAGTCGGCGATCTTCTGAATCTGGAATCGGAATTCCGATACCGATTTCCCGATATGTTTAAGATATCGGGAATTGGTATCGGAATTCAGATTTAAGTGTAAAATAAAGAATTAAAATAAAAAATATCGCTATACTTACCCTCTGACGCGCCCTGGTACTAACCGGGAACCTTCCTTCCTTCGAATCAGCCCTTCCAGGACCTTGCGGTGACGTTGCGGTGACGTCGCGGTTTGTGATTGGTCGCGCGACCGCCCATGTGACCGCTCGCGCGACCAATCCAATATACTCCGAGGGTGAGTATATTCCTATTAGGTATATACTCACCCTCGGACGCGCCCTGCTTCTTTCCGGCAGCCTTCCTTCCTAAGAATCAGCGCTTCCAGGACCTTCGGTGACGTTGCGGTGACGTCACGGCTTCTGATTGGTCGCGCGAGCAGTCACATGGGCGGTCGCGCGACCAATCACAAGCCGCGACGTCACCGCGACGTCACCGCAAGGTCCTGGAAGGGCTGATTCGAAGGAAGGAAGGTTCCCGGTTAGTACCAGGGCACGTCAGAGGGTAAGTATAGCGATATTTTTTATTTTTTTCTTTATTTTACACTTAAATATGGATCGCAGGGCCTGAAGGAGAGTTTCCGCTCCTTCAGACCCTGGGAACCATTGGAAACCCAATGCACTGCATTGGGTTTCGAGTTTCGGCCGACCCCGACGCCGACTTTTTTATAGGATCGGCCAATTTCACTCGACCCGACTTTTGAAAAAGTCGGGTTTCGTGAAACCCGACCCGATCCTATAAAAGTAAAAGTCGCTCAACACTATTCAGAAGGTTTCATTTTTGGGTTTCATTTTTTCACCTTCTACTATCGAGATGGACCCTGTTAAAGTTCAGGCCATTTATGATTGGACTCAGCCGACATCTGTGAAGAGCCTGCAGAAGTTCCTGGGCTTTGCTAATTTTTACCGTCGCTTCATCGCTAATTTTTCTAGTGTTGCTAAATCGTTGACTGATTTGACGAAGAAAGGTGCTGATGTGGTCAATTGGTCCTCTGCGTCTTTAGAGGCTTTTCAGGAGTTGAAGCGTCGTTTTTCTTCTGCCCCTGTGTTGTGCCAGCCAGATGTTTCACTTCCGTTTCAGGTCGAGGTTGATGCTTCTGAGATTGGAGCAGGGGCTGTTTTGTCGCAAAGAAGTTCTGATTGCTCGGTGATGAAACCATGTGCCTTCTTTTCTAGAAAATTTTCGCCTGCTGAGCGCAATTATGTTGTTGGCAATCGAGAGTTATTGGCCATGAAGTGGGCATTCGAGGAGTGGCGACATTGGCTTGAAGGAGCCAAGCATCGCGTGGTGGTCTTGACGGATCACAAGAATTTGACTTATCTCGAGTCTGCCAAACGGTTGAATCCTAGACAGTTTCGATGGTCGCTGTTTTTCTCCCGTTTCGATTTTGTGGTTTCGTACCTTCCGGGCTCTAAGAATGTGAAGGCTGATGCCTTGTCAAGGAGTTTTGTGCCTGACTCTCCAGATGTTCCTGAGCCGGCGGGTATTCTCAAAGAGGGGGTAATTTTGTCTGCCATCTCCCCTGATTTGCGGCGTGTGCTGCAGAAATTTCAGGCTGATAGACCTGACCGTTGTCCAGCGGAGAAACTGTTTGTCCCTGATAGATGGACTAGTAGAGTTATCTCTGAGGTTCATTGTTCGGTGTTAGCGGGTCATCCGGGAATCTTTGGTACCAGAGATTTGGTGGCTAGATCCTTTTGGTGGCCTTCTTTGTCACGGGATGTGCGTTCTTTTGTGCAGTCCTGTGGGACTTGTGCTCGGGCTAATCCCTGCTGTTCTCGTGCCAGTGGGTTTCTTTTGCCCTTGCCGGTCCCGAAGAGGCCCTGGACACATATTTCCATGGATTTTATTTCAGATCTCCCTGTCTCTCAAAGGATGTCGGTCATTTGGGTGGTTTGTGATCGCTTCTCTAAGATGGTCCATTTGGTACCCTTGTCTAAATTGCCTTCCTCCTCTGATTTGGTGCCATTGTTTTTCCAGCATGTGGTTCGTTTGCATGGCATTCCGGAGAACATCGTCTCGGACAGAGGTTCCCAATTCGTTTCGAGGTTTTGGCGGTCCTTTTGTGCTAAGATGGGCATTGATTTGTGTTTTTCTTCGGCTTTCCATCCTCAGACAAATGGCCAAACCGAACGAACTAATCAGACTTTGGAAACATATCTGAGATGCTTTGTTTCTGCTGACCAGGATGATTGGGTGTCCTTCTTGCCTTTGGCTGAGTTCGCCCTTAATAATCGGGCCAGCTCGGCTACTTTGGTTTCGCCCTTTTTCTGTAATTCTGGTTTCCATCCTCGTTTCTCTTCAGGGCAGGTTGAGTCTTCGGACTGTCCTGGTGTGGATACTGTGGTGGACAGGTTGCAGCAGATTTGGACTCATGTGGTGGACAATTTGACATTGTCCCAGGAGAAGGCTCAACGTTTCGCTAACCGCCGGCGCTGTGTTGGTCCCCGACTTCGTGTTGGGGATTTGGTTTGGTTGTCGTCTCGTCATGTTCCTATGAAGGTTTCCTCTCCTAAGTTTAAGCCTCGTTTCATTGGTCCGTATAAGATTTCTGAAGTTCTCAATCCGGTGTCGTTTTGTTTGGCCCTTCCAGCTTCTTTTGCCATCCATAATGTGTTCCATAGGTCGTTATTGCGGAGATACGTGGCGCCTATGGTTCCCTCCGTTGATCCTCCTGCCCCGGTGTTGGTCGAGGGGGAGTTTGAGTATGTGGTGGAGAAGATTTTGGATTCTCGTGTTTCGAGACGGAAGCTCCAGTACCTGGTCAAGTGGAAGGGTTATGGTCAGGAAGATAGTTCCTGGGTTTTTGCCTCTGATGTTCATGCTGCCGATCTAGTTCGTGCCTTTCATTTGGCTCGTCCTGATCGGCCTGGGGGCTCTGGTGAGGGTTCGGTGATCCCTCCTCAAGGGGGGGGTACTGTTGTGAATTCTGTTATCGAACTCCCTCCTGTGGTCATGAATGGTACTTCGGCGAGTTCTGTCCATGGACTCCCTCTGGTGGCTGTGAGTGGTGCTGCTGCTTCTGAGGTGCCTTCCACAGGTGACGGAGTTTATTCGTTGGCTGGCTGCTCTATTTAACTCCACTCAGATCGTTACTCCATACCAGCTGTCAATGTTCTTGTACTGGTTCAGTTCGCTCTTGGATCTTTCTGGTTACCTGTCTACTCCAGCAGAAGCTAAGTCCCTGCTAGTTATTATTTGTTCATTGTTTTCTGGTCCAGCTTGCTATCATGATTTTGTTTTGCTAGCTGGAAGCTCTGGGATGCAGAGTGGCACCTCCGCACCATGAGTCGGTGCGGAGGTCTTTTTGCACACTCTGCGTGGTCTTTTTGTAGTTTTTGTGCTGACCGCAAAGATACCTTTCCTATCCTCAGTCTGTTTAGTAAGTCTGGCCTCCCTTTGCTGAAACCTGTTTCTTTTCTGTGTTTGTGACTTCATCTTTACTCACAGTCAATATATGTGGGGGGCTGCCTTTTCCTTTGGGGAATTTCTCTGAGGCAAGGTAGGCTTTATTTTCTATTTCTAGGGCTAGTTAGCTCTTAGGCTGTGAAGAGGCGTCTAGGCCGTGTTAGGTACGCTCCACGGCTATTTCTAGTTGTGTGATAGGATTAGGGGTTGCGGTCAGCAGAGTTCCCACTTCCCAGAGCTTGTCTTGTGTGAGTTTAACCATCAGGTCGTTCCTGGTGCTCCTAACCACCAGGTCTATAACAGTCCGCCCATGCACCGCCCACACTCTTCCCCCCTCCAGAACAGGATGTAGAAGGAAACAAAGGGCTTATTTATTTGTGTCCCATTGACTTGCATTGGTATCGGGTATCGGTCTCTGTGATATCCGATATTTTTTGGATATCGGCTGATCCAATCTGATACCGATACTTCTTGGTATCGGAAGGTATCGCTCAACACTACTCCTAACTTATTTCTGTTGGCATTTAAAAGGTGAAATTGTTGCTATTGAAGCTAGCTCCAATTGTAGCAGTTACTCTTAGGTTGCAGCTGTAATATGTAGCTGGCACCCACACCCTATGCAACTACTTAGTCAGCTCCATACAGTTAGTGCGCACAACAACCATACATGTACAACGAATGCTGGCAAGGGGTTAGAATGTCTAGGGATAGAGTATGCGTCTCACTTCTTTGGGCTCTTGTGCAATAGAACATGCTGTCCAGGCTGTAGTTCCTCCCTTTTAAAGTCCTAAAGCAGGCACAACAGTTGCTTATGTCACTAGTCATGGCCATGGATAAATGGGCCTTATTCATCAAGACCGATGTTGTTCACACTGGGCTTATTGAGGAGGCATGTTGGAGTCAGATGCTTCTGATTCATAAAGAGTGCCTTGCCACAAATCCTACTAATCCTACTCTAGTCTCTACTGGAGTAAAACTTGTGGCGTAGTGAATGCCGCTGTTCATCATGATTTTGATGAGCGGTGGTTGCCATGCCCCATCCTACCCCAGCTCCATGCATTTTACCAGAGCTGGGAGAAACTAGCATAAAAACACCAGAACTCTGCCAAAGGACCTTGATACATTAGGCCCATAAAGTATATGAATGCTTTGATGTGCTGTGAACAAAAATTCTTAAGATTCGAGCCTACTGAGATTTAGATGAGGATTGTATCTGAACTTGAAGTTTAATTAGAGAAACAAAGACACATATCAGAGGATCATAACTCTGAAAATGAATTTGGAAAGCTCAGTGGTTAGTCCAAGTGATTCATGTGTTTTGGAATAACTATTTGTTCTGATATTGAAAAGGTATTTTTTATTTCTGCATAGCTGAGCAAAATCCACATATTTTGTAAAGCGGAATAGCTTTATGGATCGCCCCCAGACACAGTGCCACGGGTTCTCGGTATCGGGCCTCTCTGGTTCGGTTCTGAAGCTGTCACGGTGGCTAGACCCGGTCCGCGACCCTGCTAAGGGGCGTCCAATAAAGGTGGTACAGTTTGTCAGGGGTTCGTGACGCCACCTGTGGTGTTCGGTCAGGGTGACCGACGCCGCTGTGGGGTCCGCTGGGGTGATGGAATTGCAGCTGGATGGTATACCTTCCCACAGGTGAAGTATGTCCCCAGGGCTTCCCAGTTGTATAGGTGGTGATGGTGTGAGGTGCAGGCAATAACGAGGACACAAGGTTGCAGTCTCTTTACCTCTTTACTGAAGACTTCAGGATCCTCAATCCAGAGCACGTTTAACAGGGCTATCAGAGACCGGCCGGTCCGATGGGCACTTCCAGAATTTCCCTCGCAGATGGAAATCGTTGCCTACCAATAGCGCCTGTGTGTTGTAGTCCTACCCTGCTGAGCATTCGGAATAGTCCTCACAACTGCTGTTCTCGTTCATTCGTTCTCTACAGCTCTCTCTCTTGTTAGTTCCAGATGTTGCTAGTTTCTCGTCCCCCAGGTATATTTTGGCTAGGACGCACCCGTATGACGGGAAGGCTTGGAGGTCTTCCAGGACCCTAGAGACGCCCCTCTCCCAATGTTGCCCCCTATGTCTTCTTAGGAAATTTAAGGTAGACAGCCAACCTATAGTTAACTGTCCTGCGGAGTTTGAAGTAAGGCCTGAAATCAGTTACTCCTGCGGTGTTCCGGCCACCGGCTACGCGCCTCAGTAGGATGTTGCCTCGGTCTCACGGCACGACTCCTACTGGTACTCCTTTTTGCTAGATCTCGTTTACACTGTTCCACAATATCCTTCCTTTCTTGTCTTTTTCTTAGGATACCGCCGCAAGGAGGTGCAGGCGCGGTTCCGTAACATTCTGTTCTGTTCACTAGGCACCTGCCAGGTTCCCACGCCTGACAGGAACCCCCCTGTGTCTTCTCCCTGCCACACCCTCTGCCACGGGATGTTGCCTGAATCCAACCCAGTCAGCTTCTGACTCACTTTCTATCCAACCCCTAGTTTTACCAGTGTGAGGAGGGGCCCAATAAATAAAGCCTTTTGCTCCCCCTAGTGGCCGGAGTGTGATACTGCAACGACCAGATCTCTGGGGCGCTGCACTTTCCCCGGTTAAATCCAGTACTCCTGGACTGGGAAGAAGAACAACAATACATAGCAGCAAAAGACGTACAACATTTTTGAAATGCTAAAACAAATAAATAGAACAATGCTTCCCTTTATGGGAGGTGAGAACACTTGAACGTTACAAACAAAATTAAATATTTTTAAATAACATATTGACTAGAAATAACTCTCAGTACCCAGCCGGGTATTCTACGAAGTGCAAACTTTGAACAATAAGTTAACTTTTCCTTTAAGGGCGTATACGCTGAACCCACGAAAGGCCTACCATAAAATGCTATATAACTCAACTTTTCTTTCCGTTCTAACTTCCCCAATGCAGGACCGCCTAGCTCCTTGGCTGGGCCTACTGTCATTGTACCGACCATCTTTCTACAGTTCTCAGGAGGACTCTCTTTCTAACCCCTACGGGTTCACTTCAAGCTTTCCTGTCCTCAATCTTTATTAACATTATCAAACTTTATTAACTTCCAACATTATCAACGTTGCAATCTTATCTAAGGCAATATGTCAACATTCCCTTTAAGAGGGAACCAAGTCTCTAGAAAATAGTGCAGATTCTCTCTCTGTCTGCAAGTCCACTGAAAGCAAGACCTTCTGCGTCATGTCCAGAAGCATAATCTTCGCAAAGTCTTCTTTCACTTGAAAAACCATTAAGGAGCACCTTTAAGAAGGTGCAAACTATGTACAAAAACAGTTTTGAATCATTCACCGTCCATGATCTGGCAGTCTCTTGGAAACAATGATGAACTTTGTGCAAAAGTAGGAAAAGAGATAGAAAACAATAGGGATCCCGGATAAACAAAGGGACCCCTTTTAGAAATAAAGTAGCAGCAACAGCAGGAAACAGTTAAGTATATACATATTCGGATCTTAGAGGTTTATTTCTGTGAAGGTTGTGGTCTTACCTTGCAGACCACTCCTCTCCGTTGAGCACGGGTGGTATCCACAGTCGCATGCGGGGCCTGGTCAGCCCGGCGATCCGCAGCGGGGACCTCATCATCCGGGATCCCAGCTGCGACCTGGAGGACTACGCACTGCTGAACGCCCCTGGCCATCCAGCCGGTCCTCCTTGACCATCGGGTATAAGTTACCGCATCTCCAGGTCTTAGGTCGCGGTCTTCGACTGTCCCACAACACAGCTCCACCTCGCTCCGATCAACACGGACCTGCAGGGACTCTCCAATCTCCTGGATGACCCCCTCTCCTCCTTGGGGTTGTAGAAGACCACCACTCCCCAGTGCGACGGCAAGACCTCCACTTCCTCCGTGAGGTCGACTATGATCGCGGGTGGAGGCTGCTTCCTCCGGGCCGCCACCAGGCGTCGCTGATGCTCCGTCACCGTCAAGATCTTCAGATCCGACCCCTGTGGTACACGATCCCCTAGCCGGGTTCGGGGGTCTGCTGCGGCCGGGACGGGTAAAGGAGGAGACATGGGCGACAGGCAAACCTCTGTCGGGTTGCCCAATCGGGAACTCACACGAGCTTGGGCCCTCAGGCAGCTTGGGCCACACGAGCTTGGGCCCTTAGGCCGCCGCCATCCCACCGATGGGCATCCATCTGCCGGGTTTTCCCTCCGGCTGCTCCGCGATGGGAAGTCTCTGCAGCGATGATGACTCCGAGGTCGCTGCAGGGGGTGCAGGTCTCTGCCTGGCCGGGTTGTCACCATGCAGTGGCCTGGACATCGCCATCTTTGTCTCCTCCTCTGGGTCTTCTTCCCGGGCTCTTTTCTGAGGGCGGTCTCGTCTCCATTGTCTCCACCCTCCATGGAGAATGAGGAGGCGGATCTCAGCCGCTGACGGACATGCCCTCAGTATACAGCAATGCTAAGACTGGGCGGCCATTATTTTTCGCGCTCTCCAACTCACTCACGCCCACTTCCACACCCTTCTTCTTCTCTTGCGCTCCTCGTGGTGCGGCAATGGCCGCAGTTTTGGCGGGAATCTCGCGGCAGATAGCAATACACAGTCCTTGCAATAACTCACAGTCCAACACGTTTCAATCACAGTTCCAAGGCACACATGACCCAATTCTTCAGGCTTAAGTGCGATCCTGTTCGTGATGCCAAGTTGCATCGCCCCCAGACACAGGGCCATGGGTTCTCGGTACCGGGCCTCTCTGGTTCGGTTCTGAAGCTGTCACGGTGGCTAAACCCAGTCCGTGACCCTGCTAAGGGGCATCCAATAAAGGTGGTACAGTTTGTCAGGGGTTTGTGACGCCACCTGTGGTGTTCGGTCAGGGTGACCGACGCCGCTGTGGGGTCCGCTGGGGTGATGGAATTGCAGCTGGATGGTATACCTTCCCACAGGTGAAGTATGTCCCCAGGGCTTCCCAGTCCAATAGGTTGTGATGGTGTGAGGTGCAGGCAATAACGAGGACACAAGGTTGCAGTCTCTTTAACTCTTTACTGAAGACTTCAGGATCCTCAATCCAGAGCACGTTTAACAGGGCTATCAGAGACCGGCCGGTCCGATGGGCACTTCCAGAATTTCCCTCACAGATGGAAATCGTTGCCTACCAATATCGCCTGTGTGTTGTAGTCCTACCCTGCTGAGCATTCGGAATAGTCCTCACAACTGCTGTTCTCGTTCGTTCGTTCTCTACAGCTCTCTCTCTCTCGTTAGTTCCAGATGTTGCTAGTTTCTCGTCCCCCAGGTATATTTTGGCTAGGACGCACCCGTATGATGGGAAGGCTTGGAGGTCTTCCGGGACCCTAGAGACGCCCCTCTCCCAATGTTGCCCCCTATGTCTTCTTAGGAAATTTAAGGTAGACAGCCAACCTATAATTAACTGTCCTGCGGAGTTTGAAGTAAGGCCTGAAGTCAGTTAGTCCCGTGGTGTTCTGGCCACCGGCTACGCGCCTCAGTAGGATGTTGACTCGGTCTCACGGCACGACTCCTACTGGTACTCCTTTTTGCTAGATCTCGTTTACACTGTTCCACAATATCCTTCCTTTCTTGTCTCTTTCTTAGGATACCGCCGCAAGGAGGTGCAGGCGTGGTTCCGTAACGTTCTGTTCTGTTCGCTAGGCACCTGCCATGTTCCCACGCCTGACAGGGACCCCCCTGTGTCTTCTCCCTGCAACACCCTCTGCCACGGGATGTTGCCTGAATCCAACCCAGTCAGCTTCTGACTCACTTTCTATCCAACCCCTAGTTTTACCAGTGTGAGGAGGGGCCCAATAAATAAAGCCTTTTGCTCCCCTTAGTGGCCGGAGTGTGATACTGCAACGACCAGATCTCTGGGGCGCTGCATTTACATTTCCTGCATATTCACAAATTGGATGTTCGATTTGAGAGTGACTATAGATATTAGATTTTCTGAACATAATTTTGAAGTTTAATATATAGTAATTGAATTAACTTCCAATTTTGGCTTGTTTGATCAAGCCTCATTTTTCATATCTGACAGGTCCCTTTACGTCAGGGATGGGGAACCTTTTTTCTGCCAAGGGCCATTTGGAATTTTATAATAGTGTTTCGAGGGCTGTATAAAATGATTAACTTAAACATTAGCCAACTATATTTATTCAAACATTTAAATAACTCCCACCTAATGTGATGGCTGGAATGATCACCACATAGTGACCGAATAATACTACATACAAGGAACAAATACTGTCGCACCATGACCAGACCACATATTATCACCATATAATGACCAAATAATAGCACATACATAGAACAAAAACCACCACACCATGACCAGATCACATTTTACCACCACATAGTGACAAAATAGTAGCACATACAAGGAACAAATATTACCACACCATGGCCGGACCACATATCACCATCACAGTGACCAAATACTATAAAACTGATCATTAATAAAATAATAATGCAGCCCCATACGAGTATAATGCAGCCCCACAGGAGTATAATGCAGCCCCATTGTATAATGCAGCCCCATACCAGTATAATGCACCCCCATACTGATATAATATGCCCCATACTGCGGCTTTGCAAAAAAAAGAAGTTTTTTCTTACCTGGCCGAGCTTCAGTGGTGGCCTCCTCAGATGAGGCGCGCAGCGTCGTTCCAGCGTATAACAGTGACATCATACATCGGCGACGTTATTGCTCATGTCAGCTGCCGGTATGTGATTGGCTGGCGGCTGTTAACTGTTGCCATGCGGGAGGAATCTCCTGCACTGCAACAGATTTTAACTGATCGTGCGTCGGAGCCCAGTGAGTAGAACAGAGGGAGCCCTCTGCCCATCGGGCCCCATACGTCAGTAAGGGCAGTAATGCCCTGATGGCGGCCCTGCCGCATGCATCTCTGAAGAATTAAAGGAGAAAAGTGGCTGCGGGCCGCACCAGATGATATCGTGGGCCATATACGGCCTGCAAGCTGGACATTCCCCATACCTGGTTCATGTGGTAACTTTGGAATGCTCATACATTTCCTAGTGATTCAGGGACTGTTTCCTCATGACACATAGCGCTTTATTATAATGGTAAATTTAAGTTGAATTTAGAGATGACTGAAACTTTTGAAATTCAAATAGCCAGGTTCTGTATATTAAAAATAAAAACTGTGGTGAATACATTTGTTATGAATTGCAGGTACTTCATTTGTCTTGAAAAGATGTGTTTGATAATGTGAGGTCTTTGATCCAACCACTTTTAACCCCTTAGTGACAGAGCCAATTTGGTACTTAATGACCGAGCCAATTTTTACAATTCTGACCACTGTCACTTTATGAGGTTATAACTCTGGAACGCTTCAACGGATCCCGCTGATTCTGAGATTTTTTTTCGTGACATATTGTACTTCATGTTAGTGGTAACATTTCTTCTATATTACTTGCGATTATTTATTAAAAAAACGGAAATATGGCGAAAATTCTTAATATTTTGCAATTTTCAAACTTTGTATTTTTGTATTTTAGAAAATAACGAAGTGTGACACCATTCTAAAAACTACACCCCTCAAGGTTCTCAAAACCACATTCAAGAAGTTTATTAACCCTTTACGTGCTTCACAGGAGCTGAAACAATGTGGAAGGAAAAAATGAACATTTAACTTTTTTTTGCAAACATCTTAATTCAGAACCATTTTTTTTATTTCCACAAGTGTAAAAACAGAAATGTAACCATAAATTTTGTTATGCAATTTCTCCTGAATACGCCAATACCCCATATGTGGGGGTAAACCACTGTTAGGGCGCACCGCAGAACTTAGATATGAAGGAGCGCCGTTTGACTTTTTCAATGCAGAATTGGCTGGAATTGAGATCGGACGCCATGTCACGTTTAGAGAGCCCCTGATGTGCCTAAACAGTGGAAACTCCCCACAAGTGACACCATTTTGGAAACTAGACCCCTTAAGGAACTTATCTACATGTGTGGTGAGCACTTTGAATCCCCAAGTGCTTCACAGAAGTTTATAACGTAGAGCCGTGAAAATAAAAAATCGCTTTTGTTTACACAAAAATGATCTTTTCGCCCACAAATTCTTATTTTCACAAGGGTAACAGGAGAAATTAGACCACAAAAGTTGTTGTGCGATTTCTCCTGAATACGTCGATACCCCATATGTGAGGGTAAACCACTGTTTGGGTGCACCGCAGAGCTTGGAAGGGAAGGAGTGCCGTTTTACTTTTTCAATGTAGAATTGGCTGGAATTGAGATGGGACGCCATGTCGCGTTTGGAGAGCCCCTGATGTGCCTAAACAGTGGAAACCCCCCACAAGTGACACCATTTTGGAAACTAGACCCCTTATGGAACTTATCTAGATGTGTGGTGAGCACTTTGAACCCCCATGTGCTTCACAGAAGTTTATAACGTAGAGCCCTGAAAAAAAAAAATCGCATTTTTTCTACAAAAATGATATTTTGCCCACAAATTTTTATTTTCACAAGGGTAACAGGAGAAATTAGACCACAAAAGTTGTTATGCAATTTCTCCTGAGTACGTCGATACCCAATATGTGGGGGTAAACCACTGTTTGGGCGCACCGCAGAGCTTGGAAGAGAAGGAGTGCCGTTTTACTTTTTCAATGTAGAATTGGCTGGAATTGAGATTGGATGCCATGTCGCGTTTGGAGAGCCCCTGATGTGCCTCAACAGTGGAAACCCCCCACAAGTGACACCATTTTGGAAACTAGACCCCTTAAGGAACTTATCTAGATGTGTGGTGAGCACTTTGAACCCCCATGTGCTTCACAGAAGTTTATAACGTGGAGCTGTGAAAAAAAAAATCGCATTTTTTCTACAAATAGTAACATAGTAACATAGTAACATAGTTAGTAAGGCCGAAAAAAGACATTTGTCCATCCAGTTCAGCCTATATTCCATCATAATAAATACCCAGATCTACGTCCTTCTACAGAACCTAATAATTGTATGATACAATATTGTTCTGCTCCAGGAAGACATCCAGGCCTCTCTTGAACCCCTCGACTGAGTTCGCCATCACCACCTCCTCAGGCAAGCAATTCCAGATTCTCACTGCCCTAACAGTAAAGAATCCTCTTCTATGTTGGTGGAAAAACCTTCTCTCCTCCAGACGCAAAGAATGCCCCCTTGTGCCCGTCACCTTCCTTGGTATAAACAGATCCTCAGCGAGATATTTGTATTGTCCCCTTATATACTTATACATGGTTATTAGATCGCCCCTCAGTCGTCTTTTTTCTAGACTAAATAATCCTAATTTCGCTAATCTATCTGGGTATTGTAGTTCTCCCATCCCCTTTATTAATTTTGTTGCCCTCCTTTGTACTCTCTCTAGTTCCATTATATCCTTCCTGAGCACCGGTGCCCAAAACTGGACACAGTACTCCATGTGCGGTCTAACTAGGGATTTGTACAGAGGCAGTATAATGCTCTCATCATGTGTATCCAGACCTCTTTTAATGCACCCCATGATCCTGTTTGCCTTGGCAGCTGCTGCCTGGCACTGGCTGCTCCAGGTAAGTTTATCATTAACTAGGATCCCCAAGTCCTTCTCCCTGTCAGATTTACCCAGTGGTTTCCCGTTCAGTGTGTAATGGTGATATTGATTCCCTCTTCCCATGTGTATAACCTTACATTTATCATTGTTAAACCTCATCTGCCACCTTTCAGCCCAAGTTTCCAACTTATCCAGATCCATCTGTAGCAGAATACTATCTTCTCTTGTATTAACTGCTTTACATAGTTTTGTATCATCTGCAAATATCGATATTTTACTGTGTAAACCTTCTACCAGATCATTAATGAATATGTTGAAGAGAACAGGTCCCAATACTGACCCCTGCGGTACCCCACTGGTCACAGCGACCCAGTTAGAGACTATACCATTTATAACCACCCTCTGCTTTCTATCACTAAGCCAGTTACTAACCCATTTACACACATTTTCCCCCAGACCAAAAATATGATTTTTTTTGCCCACAAATTTTTATTTTCACAAGGGTACCAGGAGAAATTAGACCACTAAAGTTGTTGTGCAATTTCTCCTGAGTACGTCGATACCCAATATGTGGGGGTAAACCACTGTTTGGGCGCACCGCAGAGCTTGGAAGAGAAAGAGTGCCGTTTTACTTTTTCAATGTAGAATTGGCTGGAATTAAGATCGGACGCCATGTCGCGTTTGGAGAGCCCCTGATGTGCCTAAACAGTAGAAATCCCCCACAAGTGACCCCATTTTGGACGCACGGCAGAGCTCGGAAGGGAAGGAGCGCCGTTTTGGAATGCAGACTTTGATAGAATGGTCTGTGGGCGTTATGTTGCGTTTGCAGAGCCCCTGATGTACCTAAACAGTAGTAACCCCCCACAAGTGACCCCGTTTTGGAAACTAGACCCCCCATGGAACTTATCTAGATGTGTGGTGAGAACTTTGAATGCCCAAATGCTTCACAGAAGTTTATAATGCAGAGTCGTGAAAATAAAAAATATTTTTTTTTTCCACAAAAAAGATTTTTTAGCCCCCAAGTTTTTATTTTCACAAGGGTAACAAGAAAAATTGGACGCCAAAAGTTGTTGTCCAATTTGTCCTGAGTATGCTGGTACCCCATATGTGGGGGTAAACCACTGTTTAGGCGCACGGCAGAGCTCGGAAGGAAAGAGCGCTGTTTTGGAATGCAGACTTTGATAGAATGGTCTGCGAGCATTATGTTGCATTTGCAGAGCCCCTGATGAACCTAACCAGTAGAAACCCTCCACAAGTGACCCCATTTTGGAAACTAGACCCCCCAAGGAACTTATCTAGATGTGTGGTGAGAACTTTGAATGCCCAAGTGCTTCACAGAAGTTTGGAATGCAGAGTCGTGAAAATAAAAAATATTTTTTTTTCCACAAAAAAGATATTGTGGCCCCCAAGTTTTTATTTTCACAAGGGTAACAGGAGAAATTGGACTGCAATAGTTGTTGTCCAATTTATCCCGAGTACGCTGATGTGCCATATGTGGGGGTAAACCACTGTTTGGGTGCATGGCAGAGCTCGGAAGGGAAGGAGCGCCGTTTTGGAATGCAGACTTTGATAGAATGTTCTGTGGGCATTATGTTGCGATTGCAGAGCCCCTGATGTACCTAAACAGTAGTAACCCCCCACAAGTGACCCCATTTTGGAAACTAGACCCCCCAAGGAACTTATCTAGATGTGTGGTGAGAACTTTGAACGCCCAAGTGCTTCACAGAAGTTTAGAATGCAGAGTCGTGAAAATAAAAAATATTTTTTTTTTCACAAAAAAGATATTGTAGCCCCAAAGTTTTTATTTTCACAAAGGTAACAGGAGAAATTGGACTGCAATAGTTGTTGTCCAATTTATCCCGAGTACGCTGATGCACCATATGTGGGGGTAAACCACTGTTTGGGCGCACGGCAGAGCTCGGAAGGGAAGGAGCGCCGTTTTGGAATGCAGACTTTGATAGAATGGTCTGAGGGCGTTATGTTGCATTTGCAGAGCCCCTGATGTACCTAAACAGTAGTAACCCCCCACAAGTGACCCCGTTTTGGAAACTAGACCCCACAAGGAACTTATATAGATGTGTGGTGAGAAATTTGAATGCCCAAGTGCTTCAGAGAAGTTTATAATGCAGAGTCATAGAAAAAAAAAAAAATTTCCACAAAAAAGATTTTGTAGCCCCCAAGTTTTTATTTTCACAAGGGTAACAAGAAAAATTGGACCCCAAAAGTTGTCCAATTTGTCCTGAGTATGCTGGTACCCCATATGTGGGGGTAAACCACTGTTTAGGCGCACGGCAGAGCTCGGAAGGAAAGAGCGCTGTTTTGGAATGCAGACTTTGATAGAATGGTCTGCGAGCATTATGTTGCATTTGCAGAGCCCCTGATGAACCTAACCAGTAGAAACCCTCCACAAGTGACCCCATTTTGGAAACTAGACCCCCCAAGGAACTTATCTAGATGTGTGGTGAGAATTTTGAATGCCCAAGTGCTTCACAGAAGTTTGGAATGCAGAGTCGTGAAAATAAAAAATATTTTTTTCTTCCACAAAAAAGATATTGTAGCCCCCAAGTTTTTATTTTCACAAGGGTAACAGGAGAAATTGGACCACAGTAGTTGTTGTCCAATTTATCCCGAGTACGCTGATGCCCCATATGTGGGGGTAACCCACTGTTTGGGCGCACGGCAGAGCTCAGAAGGGAGGGAGCACCATTTGACTTTTTGAGCGCAAAATTGGCTGTCGTGTTTGGAGACCCCCTGATGTACCTAAACAGTGGAAACCCCCCAATTCTAGCTCCAACCCAACTCCAACACACCCCTAACCCTAATCCCAACCTGATCCATAATCCTAATCACTAACCCTAACCATAATCACAACCCTTACCCCAAAACAACCCTAATGTCAACCCTAACCATAACCCTAATCAAAACCCTAAATCCAACACACCCCTAATCCTAATCTCAACCCTAACCTCAAACCTAACCCTAATCCCAATACACCCTTAATCACAACCCTAACCTTAACCCTAATCCCAAACCTAACACTGTTGTGAATTCTGTTGTCGGGCTCCCTCCTGTGGTCATGAATGGTACTTCGGCTGGTTCTGTCCATGGACTTCCTCTGGTGGGTGTTTCTGAGTTTCACAGGTGACGAGGTTAATTCGTTAGCTGCTGCTCTATTTAACTCCACTTAGATCTTTGCTCCATGCCACCTGTCAATGTTCCAGTATTGATCTGTTCACTCCTGGATCGTTCTTGTGACCTGTCTTCCCATCAGAAGCTAAGTTCCAGCTTGTATTTCTTTGGTTTGCTATTTTTCTGTCCAGCTTGCTATTTAATTTGTTGTCTTGCTTGCTGGAAGCTCTGGGATGCAGAGGGAGCGCCTCCGCACAGTGAGTCGGTGCGGAGGGTCTTTTTGCGCCCTCTGCGTGGTCTTTTTGTAGGTTTTTGTGCTGACCACAAAGTAACCTTTCCTATCCTCGGTCTGTTCAGTAAGTCGGGCCTCACTTTGCTAAATCTATTTAATCTCTGTGTTTGTATTTTCATCTTTACTCACAGTCATTATATGTGGGGGCTGCCTTTTCCTTTGGGGAATTTCTCTGAGGCAAGGTAGGCTTTATTTTTCTATCTTCAGGGCTAGCTAGTTTTTTAGGCTGTGCCGAGTTGCATAGGGAGCGTTAGGCGCAATCCACGGCTATTTCTAGTGTGTTTGATAGGTTTAGGGATTGCGGTCAGCAGAGTTCCCACGTCCCAGAGCTCGTCCTTATTATCAGTAACTATCAGGTCATTCCGCTGTCCTCTTAACCACCAGGTCCATTATTGTCCTGACCACCAGGTCATAACAGTACAGGTGGCCCAAAGTACTAATGCATCTCAATAGAGGGATAAGAGAAGTTCTGAGACCATTTTTTTTTCTTTGCAGTGTGTTTTGTCTCTATTTTCCCCATTACCTCTGGGTGGTTCAGGACACTGGTGTAAACATGGACATTCAAGGTCTGTCCTCTTGGATGGATAATCTCACTACAAGGATACAAAACATTCAAGATTTTGTGGTTCAGAATCCGATGTCAGAGCCTAGGATTCCAATTCCTGATTTGTTTTTTGGTGATAGATCTAAGTTCTTGAATTTCAAAAATAATTGTAAATTGTTTCTTGCCTTGAAACCTCGCTCCTCAGGTGACCCTGTTCAACAAGTAAAGATCATTATTTCTTTGTTACGTGGTGACCCTCAAGACTGGGCATTTTCCCTTGCGCCAGGAGATCCGGCATTGCGTGATGTTGATGCGTTTTTCCTGGCGCTTGGATTGCTTTATGACGAACCTAATTCAGTGGATCAGGCAGAGAAAATCTTGCTGGCTCTGTGTCAGGGTCAGGATGAAGCGGAGATAAATTGTCAGAAGTTTAGAAAGTGGTCTGTGCTCACTCAGTGGAATGAATGTGCCCTGGCAGCAATCTTCAGAAAGGGTCTCTCTGAAGCCCTTAAGGATGTCATGGTGCGGTTTCCCATGCCTGCTGGTCTGAATGAGTCTATGTCCTTGGCCATTCAGATCGATCGACGCTTGCGTGAGCGTAAAGCTGTGCACCATTTGGCGGTACTATCCGAGCATGGGCCTGAGCCTATGCAATGTGATAGGACTTTGACCAGAGCTGAAGGGCAAGAACACAGACGTCGGAATGGGCTGTGTTTTTACTGTGGTGATTCCACTCATGCTATCTCCGATTGTCCTAAGCGCACTAAGCGGTTCGCTAGGTTTGCCACCATTGGTACGGTACAGTCTAAATTTCTATTGTCTGTTACTCTGATTTGCTCTTTGCCATCCTATTCTGTTATGGCATTTGTGGATTCAGGCGCTGCCCTGAATTTGATGGACTTGGAGTATGCTAGGCGCTGTGGTTTTTTCTTGGAGCCCTTGCAGTATCCTATTCCATTGAGAGGAATTGATGCTACGCCTTTGGCCAAGAATAAGCCTCAGTATTGGACCCAATTGACCATGTGCATGGCTCCTGCACATCAGGAGGATATCCGCTTTCTGGTGTTGCATAATCTGCATGATGTGGTCGTTTTGGGGTTGCCATGGCTACAGGTTCATAATCCAGTATTGGACTGGAAATCTATGTCTGTGTCCAGCTGGGGTTGCCAGGGGGTACATGGTGATGTTCCATTTTTGTCTATTTCGTCTTCCACTCCTTCTGAAGTTCCAGAGTTTTTGTCGGATTATCGGGATGTATTTGATGAGCCCAAAGCCAGTGCCCTACCTCCTCATAGGGATTGCGATTGTGCAATTAATTTGATTCCTGGTAGTAAGTTTACTAAGGGCCGATTGTTCAATTTATCTGTGCCAGAACACGCCGCTATGCGGAGTTATATAAAGGAATCCTTGGAGAAAGGCCATATTCGCCCGTCGTCATCACCGTTAGGAGCAGGGTTCTTTTTTGTGGCCAAGAAGGAGGGTTCTCTGAGACCTTGTATTGATTACCGCCTTCTTAAAAAAATTACTGTCAAATTTCAGTATCCTTTGCCGTTGCTGTCTGATTTGTTTGCTCGTATTAAAGGGGCTAGTTGGTTCACCAAGATAGATCTTCGAGGGGCGTATAATCTTGTGCGTATTAAACAAGGCGATGAATGGAAAACAGCATTTAATACGCCCGAGGGCCATTTTGAGTACCTGGTTATGCCATTCGGGCTTTCCAATGCTCCATCAGTATTTCAGTCCTTTATGCATGACATCTTCCGAGAGTACCTGGATAAATTCCTGATTGTGTATTTGGATGATATTTTAGTATTTTCGGATGATTGGGAGTCTCATGTGAAGCAGGTCAGAATGGTGTTCCAGGTCCTTCGTGCGAATTCCTTGTTTGTGAAGGGGTCAAAGTGTCTCTTTGGAGTTCAAAAGGTTTCATTTTTGGGTTTATTTTTTCCACTTCTACTATGGACCCTGTTAAAGTCCAGGCCATTTACGATTGGACTCAGCCGACATCTGTGAAGAGCCTGCAAAAGTTCCTGGGCTTTGCTAATTTTTATCGGCGCTTCATCGCTAATTTTTCTACTGTTGCTAAACCGTTGACTGATTTGACCAAGAAGGGTGCTGATGTGGTCAATTGGTCTTCTGCGGCTGTAGAGGCTTTTCAGGAGTTGAAGCGTCGTTTTTCTTCTGCCCCTGTGTTGTGCCAGCCAGATGTTTCGCTTCCGTTTCAGGTTGAGGTTGATGCTTCTGAGATTGGAGCAGGGGCTGTTTTGTTGCAAAGAAGTTCTGAGGGCTCGGTGATGAAGCCATGTGCTTTCTTTTCTAGAAAGTTTTCACCTGCTGAGCGTAACTATGATGTTGGTAATCGTGAATTGTTGGCCATGAAGTTGGCATTCGAGGAGTGGCGTCATTGGCTGGAAGGAGCCAAGCATCGCGTGGTGGTCTTGACAGATCACAAGAATTTGACTTATCTTGAGTCTGCCAAACGGTTGAATCCGAGACAGGCTCGATGGTTGTTATTTTTCTCCCGTTTTGATTTTGTGGTTTCGTACCTTCCGGGCTCTAAAAATGTGAAGGCTGATGCCCTGTCAAGGAGTTTTGTGCCTGACTCTCCGGGTGTTCCTGAGCCGGCGGGTATTCTCAAAGAGGGGGTAATTTTGTCTGCCATCTCCCCTGATTTGCGGCGGGTGCTGCAAAAATTTCAGGCTGATAGACCTGACCGTTTCCCAGCGGAGAAACTGTTTGTCCCTGATAGATGGACTAGTAGAGTTATCTCTGAGATTCATTGTTCAGTGTTGGCTGAGCATCCTGGAATCTTTGGTACCAGAGATTTGGTGGCTAGATCCTTCTGGTGGCTGTCTTTGTCGCGGGATGTGCGTTCTTTTGTGCAGTCCTGTGGGACTTGTGCTCGGGCTAAGCCCTGCTGTTCTCGTGCCAGTGGGTTGCTTTTGCCCTTGCCGGTCCTGAAGAGGCCCTGGACGCATATTTCTATGGATTTTATTTTGGATCTCCCCGTCTCTCAAAAGATGTCGGTCATTTGGGTGGTTTGTGATCGCTTTTCTAAGATGGTCCATTTGGTACCTTTGTCTAAATTGCCTTCCTCCTCTGATTTGGTGCCATTATTTTTCCAGCATGTGGTTCGTTTACATGGGATCCCGGAGAACATCGTTTCTGACAGAGGTTCCCAGTTTGTTTCAAGGTTTTGACGATCCTTTTGTGCTAGGATGGGCATTGATTTGTCTTTTTCCTCGGCTTTCCATCCTCAGACAAATGACCAAACCGAACGAACTAATCAAACTTTGGAAACATATCTGAGATGCTTTGTTTCTGCTGATCAGGATGATTGGGTGTCCTTTTTGCCGTTGGCTGAGTTCGCCCTTAATAATCGGGCCAGCTCGGCTACTTTGGTTTCGCCGTTTTTCTGCAATTCTGGTTTCCATCCTCGTTTCTCTTCAGGGCAGGTTGAGTCTTCAGACTGTCCTGGTGTAGATACTGTGGTGGATAGGTTGCAGCAGATTTGGAGTCATGTGGTGGACAATTTGACATTGTCCCAGGAGAAGGCTCAACGTTTCGCTAACCGCCGGTGCTGTGTTGGTCCCCGACTTCGTGTTGGGGATTTGGTTTGGTTGTCGTCTCGTTATGTTCCTATGAAGGTTTCCTCTCCTAAGTTTAAGCCTCGTTTCATTGGTCCGTATAAGATTTCTGAGGTTATCAATCCTGTGTCATTTCGTTTGGCCCTTCCTGCTTCTTTTGCCATCCATAATGTGTTCCATAGATCGTTATTGCGGAGATACGTGGCGCCTGTGGTTCCATCCGTTGATCCTCCTGTTAGTTGAGGGGGAGTTGGAGTATGTGGTGGAGAAGATTTTGGATTCTCGTGTTTCGAGACGGGAACTACAGTACCTGGTCAAGTGGAAGGGTTATGGTCAGGAAGATAATTCCTGGGTTTTTGCCTCTGATGTTCATGCTGCCGATCTGGTTCGTGCCTTTCATTTGGCTCTTCCTGGTCAGCCTGGGGGCTCTGGTGAGGGTTCGGTGACCCCTCCTCAAGGGGGGGTACTGTTGTGAATTCTGTTGTCGGGCTCCCTCCTGTGGTCATGAATGGTACTTCGGCTGGTTCTGTCCATGGACTTCCTCTGGTGGGTGTTTCTGAGTTTCACAGGTGACGAGGTTAATTCGTTAGCTGCTGCTCTATTTAACTCCATTTAGATCTTTTCTCCATGCCACCTGTCAATGTTCCAGTATTGGTCTAGTTCACTCCTGGATCGTTCTTGTGACCTGTCTTCCCATCAGAAGCTAAGTTCCAGCTTGTATTTCTTTGGTTTGCTATTTTTCTGTCCAGCTTGCTATTTAATTTGTTGTCTTGCTTGCTGGAAGCTCTGGGACGCAGAGGGAGCGCCTCCGCACCGTGAGTCGGTGCGGAGGGTCTTTTTGCGCCCTCTGTGTGGTCTTTTTGTAGGTTTTTGTGCTGACCGCAAAGTAACCTTTCCTATCCTCGGTCTGTTCAGTAAGTCGGGCCTCACTTTGCTAAATCTATTTCATCTCTGTGTTTGTATTTTCATCTTTACTCACAGTCATTATATGTGGGGGCTGCCTTTTCCTTTGGGGAATTTCTCTGAGGCAAGGTAGGCTTTATTTTTCTATCTTCAGGGCTAGCTAGTTTCTTAGGCTGTGCCGAGTTGCATAGGGAGCGTTAGGCACAATCCACGGCTATTTCTAGTGTGTTTGATAGGTTTAGGGATTGCGGTCAGCAGAGTTCCCACGTCCCAGAGCTCGTCCTTATTATCAGTAACTATCAGGTCATTCCGTGTGCTCTTAACCACCAGGTCCATTATTGTCCTGACCACCAGGTCATAGCATAACCCTAATCCCAAGCGTAACCCTAATGCCAAGCCTAACACTAATACCAACTCTAATCCAAACCCTAACCCTAATCCCAAATCTAACCCTAACTTTAGCCCCAACCCTAGCCCTAACTTTAGCCCCAACCCTAACCCTAGCCCTAAGGCTACTTTCACACTTGCGTCGTTTGGCATCCGTCACAATTCATAGTTTTGGACAAGAAACGGATCCTGCAAATGTGCCCGCAGGATGCGTTTTTTGCCCATAGACTTGTATTGCCGACGGATCGTGACAGATGGCCACACATCGCATCCGTCGTGCACTGGATCAGTTGTGTTTTGGCGGACCGTCGGCACAAAAAAAGTCAAATGAAACGTTTTTTTGTACGTCGCATCCGCCATTTCTGACCGCGCATGTGTGGCCGTAACTCCGCCCCCTCCTCCCTAGGACATAGATTGGGCAGCGGATGCGTTGAAAAACTACATCCGCTGCCCACGTTGTGCACAATTTTCACAACGTGCGTCATTATGTCGGGCTGACGCATTGCGATGGCCCCGTACCGATGTAAGTGTGAAAGAAGCCTAACCCTAAATTTAGCCCCAACCCTAATCCTAAATTTAGCCCTAGCCCTAACCCTAGCCCTAACCCTAGCCCTAACCCTAGCCCTAACCCTAACCCTACCCCTAACCCTACCCCTAGCCCTAACCCTACCCCTAACCCTAGCCCTACCCCTAACCCTCGCCCTAACCCTAGCCCTAACCCTAGCCCTAACCCTAACCCTACCCCTAACTCTACCCCTAACCCTACCCCTAACCCTACCCCTAGCCCTAACCCTAACCCTAGCCCTACCCCTAACCCTACCCCTAACCATACCCCTACCCCTAACCCTAACCCTACCCCTAGCCCTAACCCTAGCCCTAACCCTACCCCTAACCCTAGCCCTAACCCTAGCCCTACCCCTACCCCTAACCCTACCCCTAACCCTACCCCTAACCCTAACCCTAATTTTAGCCCCAACTGCTGTTCTCTTGCCGGCCAGCAGATGGAGACAAATGGCGGGCACAATGCGCATGCGCCCGCCATTTTCTTTTCCCCGGCAGCCAGGAGGAGCAGCAGGAGGACCCAGGGACACAGGTGAGTATGGTAGGGTCCCCGAATCCCCCTATTTCTCTGTCCTCTGATGTGCGATCACATCAGAGGACAGAGAATTACACTTTACTTTTTTTTTTTGCGGTCGCCGGTAAACAGTTAATTACCGGCAATCGCAAAACAGGGGTCGGTAAAACCGACCCCGATCATGTTCTTTGGGGTCTCGGCTACCCCCGGCAGCCGAGACCCCAAAGATTCCCCCGGTGTCGGCCGGCGGGCGCACTGCGCATGCGCCCACCATTTTGAAGATGGCGGCGCCCACCGGGAGCCACGAGGAGCACCGGGGGAGATAGGTGAGTATCGGGGGGCTATCTGGGACCCCTTTTCTCTGTCCTCCGATGTGCGATCACATCGGAGGACAGAGAAATTAAAAAGAGATCGCGTTTTTTTTTTTTTGCGATCGCCGGTAAACGGTTAATTACCGGCGATCGCAAATGCGGGGTGGGTAAAAAAAAACCCCGAATCATGTTCTCTGGGGTCTCGGCTACCCCCGGCAGCCGAGACCCCGGAGAAAATCCGACTCTGGGGGGCGCTATTCACTTTTTCCACAGCGCCGTTAATTAACGGCGCTGTGGTTTAAGTACCCTTAGCAGCCGTCGTTAAAAGGCGTATCGGCGTTCGCTAAGGGGTTAAACTGTGTAATGCAAACACAGCCTTATTGATGTCAAAGTGACCATACCAAAGAAACGAATGGCAACGTGGTCGTAACCAACAGCTCTATCAAATACACAGCACACTAACAGATTTTTCATATTTTTTTTAACCTCTTTTAAGACCCTGGACATATTAATAAGTCCAGGTTCGCTGGAAGTTACCGACGTTGGACATATGGATACGTTGTTATGATTTTGCATGCACAGAGGCTGTGTGCGAGTGCAATCGCTGCAGGGTGCCAGCTGGTTCTGACAGGTGACACCCAGCACTGCAATCGATATCGTTACGACAAAATCCGGATCACCAGAGCTAGCAAACTTGCTGCACCATGCTCAGAGCATGGTGATGCAAGTTTGTCTGTCAGTATAGCACTGACAGTCTGTAAAGCATAGCAAAGCTTCTGCTTTGCTATACTTTAAAAGCGATCAGACTGGAAAAAGTGAAAGTCCCATTGTGGGACAAAGTAAAAAAAAAAAGTGAAAAAAATATTGTAAAACTATATATGAAAAAAAATAAAATAACTAAAAAATAAAAATATATTGTACCCATAAATAAATATTTTTCTGAAAAGAAACAAACAATAAAAGTACACATATTTCATATTGTTGCATCCAGAATGGCCTGACCTATGAAACTGTCCCACTAGTTAACCCCTTTAGTAAACATCACAAAAAAATAAATAAAAAACGAGGCAAAAAATTATGCTTTATCAACATACCGCTGGACAAAAACTGGAATAAAATGCGATCAAAAAGATGAATGTAAATAAATATGGTATCTCTGAAAACATCATCGTGTCTCTGAAAACAAACCACCATACAGCTCCATCAGCGGAAAAATAAAAAAGTTATAGCTCTCAGAATAAAATGATGCAAAAATAATAATTTTTTCTAAAATAGTAGAAAAAAACTATATAAATGTGGTATCGCTGTAATTGTACTGACCCGAAAAATAAAGCTGCCTTATCAATTTTACCACACGCAAAACGACAGAAAAAAAATGTCCTGATATACTGTTTTTTGCTCATTCTGGCTCCTAAAAATCGGAATAGAAAGATATTAAAAAAGTAATGTGTCCGAAAATTGTACCAATAACAATGTCAGCTCGTCCCACAAAAAACAAGCCCTCCCATGACTCTGTTGGCTGAAATATGGAAAAATTACAGCTTTCAAAATATGGCGATGCAAAAACTTGTTTTTGCAAAAAAAAAAGCATCTGTTAGTGTGTGACAGAAACCAAGCATAAAAACCCAGTATAAATCTGATGGTGCTGTAATTGCACCAACCCGAAGAGTAAATTTATCTAATAATAATAATAATAATAATAATAATTTTATTTATATAGCGCCAACATATTCCACAGCGCTTTACAAATTATAGAGTGGACTTGTACAGACAATAGACATTATCATCAAAGAGCGGATTTAAATTCAATTCACCGCATGAAGAGGTCCATACAAATTAAAAGATAACATTTTTATTGGTATTACAGTATAAAAACATGCACAAAAGACAAAACTTGATATACAAAAAACAAAGTGTCCCATGGGGGGAGAGACAACAACCACATCCACCGCTGGATATATCACAGAATCAATGAATATGAGAATATATATAGCCGTGACCACTGAAAAGGCTACTGCTAAATAACAGAGAGGGAGGGATGGGTAAACATATGTTAATACCTCTAATGCAGTGCAGGAAGGAAAAATACAAGG
The DNA here is from genome assembly GCF_032444005.1 of Ranitomeya imitator. Taxonomy (NCBI): domain Eukaryota; kingdom Metazoa; phylum Chordata; class Amphibia; order Anura; family Dendrobatidae; genus Ranitomeya; species Ranitomeya imitator. The sequence continues at coordinate 99,948,687 of NC_091288.1, forward strand.
AGGAGCTCAAAATGCCCCCACGCACCAGCGCAATGACCTTGTCCAAATACCTAACACTATGCTACATACCCAAAAATCCTCACTATAAAAAATACAGCAGGCCAACTACCCAGTGGAATAGACATATTACCTGATGGTGCGGTGTGTCTCAATTTGGATATTTGGGTATGTAGCATAGTGTTAGGTATTTGGACAAGGTCATTGCGCTGGTGCGTGGGGGCATTTTGAGCTCCTCCTTGTATTTTTCCTTCCTGCACTGCATTAGAGGTATTAACATATGTTTACCCATCCCTCCCTCTCTGTTATTTAGCAGTAGCCTTTTCAGTGGTCACGGCTATATATATTCTCATATTCATTGATTCTGTGATATATCCAGCGGTGGATGTGGTTGTTGTCTCTCCCCCCATGGGACACTTTGTTTTTTGTATATCAAGTTTTGTCTTTTGTGCATGTTTTTATACTGTAATACCAATAAAAATGTTATCTTTTAATTTGTATGGACCTCTTCATGCGGTGAATTGAATTTAAATCCGCTCTTTGATGATATAGTTGGTTGAAGTGCCATATATAGTCCATTTATAGACATTTGTTGATAAGACAATAGACATTACAGCATAACAGAAATCACAGTTCAAAATAGATACCAAGAGGAGTGAGGGCCCTGCTCACAAGCTTACAAACTATGAGGAAAAGGGGAGACACGAGAGGTGGATGGTAACAATTGCTTTAGTTATTCGGCCCAGCCATAGTGTAAGGCTCAGGTGTTCATGTAAAGCTGCATGAACCAGTTAACTGCCTAAGTATGTAACAGTACAGACACAGAGGGCTATTAACTGCATAAAGTGTATGAGTGTATCTAATCACGTATACCACACAAGGAACAGTGTAAAAAATAAATGAAACCAATTCTTCACTTGCTGCTAATTTGTTCATTCTGCCTCCCAAAGATCGCTGGATGGCTCAGCTTATATTTATTCTGCACTCTGCTCTGAGTGCTTACTCTGGCATTTGTGTAAATCTATGAAATACAGGATTCAGATGGAACCCAGGCAAAAGATTCACTATAATAAGAAAGATGGAGGCATTGTGGATGTAGTCTTGCCTGTGATTTGGCAATGTCCATCTTTTTAGGAGTGCATAAAAGTGCTGTCGGCCACAGTTTTGTGCACTTCAGTGTTCGGTGCTCATAGCAAGTGAGGTATTCTGCTACATGCAGGCGATCTGATTATCACCTGCATGTAGCAGAGCCAGTCGGGTTATGGCAGCTTCTAGTCTCCCATGGAGACTATTGAAGTATGACAAAGTAAAAACAAATTTTTTAAAATTTGAAAAAATTAAAAAAATATATAAAAGTTCAAATCACCCCCTTTCGCCCCAGTCAAAATAAAACAATAAAAAAATTCAAATATACATGTACTTGGTATTGCCACATTCAGAATGGCCTGATCTATCAATATGACAAAAAATGAATCCAATCAGTAAACAGTGTGGCAAGAAAAAAATCAAAATGCCAAAATTATGTATTTTTGGTCGCTGCAACATTGCAATAAAATGCAATAACAGGCGATCAAAAGATTGTATGCACACCAAAATGAAATCAATAATAATGTCAGATCGGCACACAAAAACTACCGTATATACTCGAGTATAAGCCGACCCCCCTAATTTTGCCACAAAAAACTGGGAAAACTTATTGACTCGAGTATAAGCCTAGGGTGGAAATGCAGCATTTACCGGTGAATTTCAAAAATAAAAATAGATCATTATTTCCCCATAGCTGTGCCATATAGTGCTCTACACCGTTCATTATTTCCCCATAGCTGTGCCCCATATAGTGCTCTGCACTGTTCATTGTGCCCCATAGCTGTGCCATATACGGTGCTCTGCACCGTTCATTGTGCCCCATTGCTGTGCCATATACAGTGCTCTGCACCGTTCATTGTGCCCCATTGCTGTGCCATATACGGTGCTCTGCACCGTTCATTGTGCCCCATTGCTGTGCCATATACAGTGCTCTGCACCGTTCATTGTGCCCCATTGCTGTGCCATATACGGTGCTCTGCACCGTTCATTGTGCCCCATTGCTGTGCCATATACAGTGCTCTGCACCGTTCATTGTGCCCCATTGCTGTGCCATATACAGTGCTCTGCACCGTTCATTGTGCCCCATTGCTGTGCCATATACAGTGCTCTGCACCGTTCATTGTGCCCCATTGCTGTGCCATATACGGTGCTCTGCACCGTTCATTGTGCCCCATTGCTGTGCCATATACAGTGCTCTGCACCGTTCATTGTGCCCCATTGCTGTGCCATATACGGTGCTCTGCACCGTTCATTGTGCCCCATTGCTGTGCCATATACAGTGCTCTGCACCGTTCATTGTGCCCCATTGCTGTGCCATATACAGTGCTCTGCACCGTTCATTGTGCCCCATTGCTGTGCCATATACGGTGCTTTGCACCGTTCATTGTGCCCCATTGCTGTGCCATATACGGTGCTCTGCACCGTTCATTGTGCCCCATAGAAATCTCTGCCGCCGCTGCTGCAATAAAAAAAAAAAACACATACTCACCTCCATTGATTGCAGCTCCCGGCGTCTCGTTCCGGCGCCTCCATCTTCCCGGCGTCTCTGCTCTGACTGATCAGGCAGAGGGCGCCGCGCACACTGTATGCGTCATCGCGCCCTCTGCCTGAACAGTCAGAGCGCAGACGCCGGGAAGATGGAGGCGCCGGCCGGGAAGATGGAGCGACGCTCGGCGGCTGGAACGAGGACAGGTGACTATGCTATACTTACCTAGTCCTGGCGATCCTCGCGCTGTCCCTCTGCCTGGTCTTCGGTGCCGCAGCTCTTCCTGTCAGCGGTCACCGGCACCGCTGATTAGAGGAATGAATAGGCGGCTCCGCCCCTATGGGAGGTGGAGCCGCTTATTCATATCTCTAATGAGCGGTCCCACGTGACCGCTGAAGAAGAAGCTGCAGCACAGAAGCCCGTGGGACGGCAGGGACAGCGCGAGGATCGCTGGGACTAGGTAAGTATACCTCAGCGCCCTCACCCCCTCACCCGCCGACCCTGCCACCCACATTGACTCGAGTATAAGCCGAGAGGGGCACTTTCAGCCCAAAAATTTGGGCTGAAAATCTCGGCTTATACTCGAGTATATACGGTAAGCCCTCACCCGGCCCCAGATCCCAAAAAATGGAGACGCTACGGGTCTCGGAAAATGGCAACATTTTTTTTTTTACAAACTTTGGAATTTTTTTCACTACTTAAAAAAGAACCTAGACATGTTTCGTGTCTGTGAACTCATAATGACCTGGAGAATTATAATGGCAGGTCAGTTTTAGCATTTAGTGAACATGGTAAAAAAATCCAAAAAACAATTGTGGAATTGCACTTTTTTTCAATTTCACCGCATTTGGTTTTTATTTACCGCTTTCCAGTACATGATATGGTAAAATCAATGGTGCCATTCAAAAGTATAACTCGTCCCACAAAAAACAAGCTCTCACATGGCCATATTGACAGAAAAATAAAAAGTTATGGCAGTGGGAAGAAGGGGAGCAAAAAAATGGAAACACAAAAGGAAAATACCCCTGGTCCTTTAGGGGTTAAATCAGTTCATTTTGCCTGCTTTGATGAATTTCTCAGCACAGGGCACTGTAAAAACATGAATCAGTCAATGAGTGCATGGAAAAAATCAGCAGCAAGGCTTAGAATTTCTATGGCAATAATTGCTGTCTAGATGCCTGTCATACATTTGTCCTACAGCCAGACTTCACCATAGATTAATTACAAATAGGAGCAGTATTATTGTAGAATAAAGAAGGGATTTGACTTTGACCTGAAAAGTTTTTTTTCTTGTACGTGGCAGCAATAAACTCAGGAGGAACACAAGTAACACTGGCAGCTTTGATGAATTCCTGAGTACAGATTACCATAAAAACATGAATCTGTCAATGAGTGCATAGAAAAATACAATAGCAAAGCTTAGAATTTGTAGGGCAATAATCCCTGGCTAGGAAGCCTATCATACACTATACTTACTGCCACACCTCACCCTACATGAATTGCAGGTAAGAGGAGTAGAATATAGAAGTGATTTTAACGAGAGATGAGTGAACTTGATGAGTGAATCTCAAATTCAGCATTGCACATTTGGATTCGTGTTGACTTTCACGAGTCGGCAAAATTTGGTTGCAGTTTGGTAAATCATCGCTTTTCCACTAATGCTTACTTTGGCTATGATAGTGATCCTGTATAATGAACAGGGTCAGGGTGTACGGATGGACGTGTTTGATGAGATGAGGGGGTGTGGCGAGGATAGAGGATTGTGTGGAGAAATTGTAGGAGCAGCGCGCTTTTTTCCCCTTAACTTTATGTGTGTTGATTCCAGCAGCCAATCAGGGCTCAGAAACAATACACAACATCATGACACAAGGTCTTCTGTGATTGACTGCAGAAGTCACATGTCCATGGCCATATAAAAAGCAAACATTTTGTTTTGATGGTGCCATTGTCTCGGTATCATAGTGCAGAGAAATTGCTCCTGCGCTAGTGCTCCTGCTGAAAGTGAACTTGTCAGTTAGCTAGATAGGATCCTGTCCTGTGTGAAATCGATCTTCCAGCATAGAACTAGATTGTGCAAAAACTCTGTGGCAGTTTCTGGAGGCACTATTTGCTACTACAAATCATTTGGGATAAAACTGTGTTTTAGTGGCCAGTCAGAATGCTAGATGTCCACTTAAAAATCATTAGGCCTAATATTTGGGTGCAGCCCGGAAGGCCAGTTAGCTAATCCAAATTGTTTTTGATACAAGAGTGCTTCAGTGGCAAATCAGAAGCCAGATTTCCACTTAAAAATTGTTAGGTCCAATATTGGGGTGCAGGCACAAGTTCCAATTATCTACTCCAATCGTTTGTGATAAAACTGTGTTTCATTGACATATCAGAAGGCCATGGTTCCACAAATTGTTAAGGCTGATATTGGGGTGCAGGCTGGAGGGCCAATTACCTAATCCGAATGGTTTGTGATAAAACTGCGTTTCATTGACAAATCAGAAGGCCAGATTTCCATTTAAAAATCGTTAGTTATAATAGTGTTGTTCAGGCACACTGTTTAAGAAAATAAATAGTAATTGTTCATTTAGTGATAGGTGACTGACTGCTGTAGGCCTAAGGTTGTGAAACAGTAGGTTACAAGAGTGGAAGGCTATACACAACATGAGTGGGAAAAAGCAAGGTCGTGGTTGGAAGGGGGAATAGGCTTGGTGTTTGATGTGTATGTGGGTTAGGTACGATACGATACGATACGATACACTTTATTGATCCCGTGGGAAATTATGGTATCATGGTATTATGGTATGGTGTTAATGTTAATGAAAGGAAAACTGAACAAACACGTCTCGTCCTATTCAAAGACCACTGACAACATCTGTTGCTGGATGGGCTATTTGACTCCTCGACTCCCTTGTACGCCTTGTAGATGAGCCTCAGAAAGAGCATGTGCTCCAGTGCATTGCAAGCACTGCATCAAGTGTCCTCTCCCCCTCTTTCTCCACTTTAACGGCACACATAGAGCACACCCCTCAGAGGTTGCACTCCTATCTCCTTGTTACCCCTACGTCACAAATTTCCAAACACACAACTGACTTTTTTTTAAAACACTAATAGTTCTCCTGTCTTCTCCATGGGGATCCGTGGCGTACACGGTGAGTCAGGATAGTGGAGGACAAATTGCTTGAATGTATATTTTGTAGCTTCTTCTCTTGTTTTCTTCATATATATATATATAAATATATATCTATATTTTTTCTCCTTTTTGAACAATTTTTATTTGTTCCACAAATGAACCTGTAATGTAATAGAAATGGTTATAATTCAATGAATTTATATTTGCGATTTTAGCAAGTTTTTATCAATTCATCATCATGTCATGTGTTATACCATGTGTCTATGTCATGAACTCTGACACTGTATGTCAGGTGGTTCCTTTGGCGCTAGATTTTGAATTCTGAACCTACTTATACAGCAAACCATGTTTTTTTATATGTGTGTGGCATTTCCTGAGGAAGAAGTCATATATAGACTTCGAAACGCGTTGTATAAAACCACTATTCCTTTTTCATCAATACATCTGGATCTCCATTTGTTCAGCAGCACAGACAATATCCACAAAAATCCTTTGCATGGTTCCTGATATGGTCAATCTTTGACCCATGGATCTGTGGCAGCTGACACTTATATGCCCTATCAAAGGGGCACCAGGTGAGCAGTTTTCTGATTAACAGATTTTGAAATTGTCGGATAAGACCCTATGTGCGCTTCTTCTCTCCTATAGTTTCTTTCTCTGACTAAAAAGGAGAGTTCCCTTAAGTGGTCTTCACAGGCTCAGGAGGATTTTGATTGGCTTAAGTCATGTGTCACCTCAGCTCCATTTTTGATTCATCCAGACCCAGCACTTGCTTTCATTGAGGAGGTGGATGCTTCTGATTGGGTGTTGGGAACCATTCTCTCTCAAAGAACTAGAGAGAAGGCTCTGTTACACCCTTGTGCTTTCTTTTCCTGTAGACTTACCCCTGCAGAGAGGAACTATGATGTGGGAGATAAGGAACTTCTGGCAATTATTGTGACCTTTAAGGAATGGAGGCACCATCTGCAAGGGTCTGCACAACAGTTCATAGTGCTGACCGATCATTGCAATTTAGAATTCCTCAGATCTGCTAAATGTCTGTCTCCACATCAGGCTCGGTGGAATTTGGTTTTGAACCAATTTGATTTTGTTATTTTGTACCATCCAGGTTCTCGTAATGGGAAGGCTGATGCTTTGTCCCGAATCCATTCTGCGGATTCCGTACGTGGGTTCCCACCCAAGACCATTTGATCAGATGCCAACTTCATTAGAGTTATCCATTATCTGGACCTGTGGATGGAGATCAAGGAAGCCTATGACGGTGATGTATTTCTTGCTAACCCACCTGTGGATCTCAATCTTGTCCTTAAGGGAGGCTTGTGGTTCCATGACCGATGTATCTACATTGCTGAAGCCATACGTCTGCAAATCCTCAAGATGGTACATGACTCCAAGTTGGCTGGTCATAAAGGAGTACAGAAGACTCAAGAATTCCTGAGCCGATGTTTCTGGTGGCCGACTTGCCTGAAAGATACTAAGGACTATGTTCTCTTTTGCGAGGTATGTGCTCGTTATGACTCCTCATGCTTCTCCTACGGGTCTACTGCAACCACTACTGGTTCCATCTTGCCTGTGAGAGTCAATCTCTATTTGATTTTATTGTGGATCTTCCTACTTCTGGTGACATGAATACGATCCTAGTGGTGGTTGATTGCCTGACTAAAGATGCTCATTTTTTTCCTTGTGCCGGCCTTCCTTCAACTAACGAGACTGTGAACTTAGTAATACAGAATATTTTTTGGCTGCATGGGGTCCCAGATTTAGTTATCTCTGACCGTGGAGTACAATTCACCTCAAGATTCTGGAAGGGGTTTTGCTATGAGCTTAATATTAATGTTCATCTATCTTCCGCATAGCACCCTCAGACGAGTGGTCAGACCAAGCGAACCAATCAGACTTTGGGCAATATCTACGAAGCTACGTCTACCATCTTCAGGATGATTAGTTGGATCTACTTTCTTTAGCGGAATTCTCAGAATGCCTCCACTATGGTAACCGAGCATCTTTCCTAGATCTTCATTGGATGTTCCGGCAGTGGAGGAGAGGTTGACTGTATTGAGGGAGAATCTGGAAGTCCTTAAATAATCATTAACTTTAGCTCAGGAACCTTACAAGAGATCAGCTGATAGATTCCGGAAGCCGGCACCCATGTTTAAGGTAGGAGACTCAGTGTGGTTATCCACTAAGTATCTAAGACTAAATGTTCCTTCACAGAAACTGGGACAGAAGTTCATCGGTCCTTTTAAGATCAGCAGTATCGTGAGTTCTGTGGTCTGCCGTCTAAAGCTGCTGAGGACTATGAAGGTACTGTACACACAGTATTTCATGTCTCTCTATTAAAGCCTGTCTCTCCTAATAGGTTCCATGGATGTGTTGTGCCCCCTTCACAACCCATGCTAGTAGATGGGCAGGAGCAATTCTTGGTGGAGGAAATCATTGATTCCAGGATCCGCAAAAATCGACTCCAGTATCTTATAAGATGGTATCCACCTGAGGAGGATTCTTAGGAACCCGTTGCAAACATATATGCTCCGCAGAAGATTGCTCAGTTTCATCAAAGATACCCTGAGGCCGCTGTTAAGGAGGAAGTAATGTCGGGACTCTGGATTCTTTGTTCATCTGTGGTGCTTTATTGCCCTTTTTCAAGATGGCGTCTGCTGTCTCGCTTTGGCTCATGTGATTTACCTTCCCTGTCTTTATAATCCTAGTTTGCCTTCCAGTCTATGCTTTTGTATTCTGCTTGAATCCCTGGCTCTGTGCTGCAAGAGGCTGCTCCTCTCCAATAGATCCAGTTCAGCCCTTCCAGCAAACCCTCTCCAGCTCTTAGCAGCAAGCTGTGTGTGAGTTCCTCTGCATCTGCATCTGTCTACACCTGCTTGTTTTGGACATGTAAGCTTGGCCTGCTCCAGCTAACCTAGTTGGTGTGCAGTGGCAGTATTTGTGACTGTTCTGGACTTCCTAAGAGACTGACAGCGCTGCACTATTTTTGGGTCTCTTATTCAGAGACTGCCAGTCTTGTTGTGAACTGTGTCTTCTGAAAGGCTTTCCCTAATGTGTGGCTCGCCCAAGAGACATTGCCGGCAGCAGTGCTGCATATGAACTATTTCACTATCTCCCTGTTTGCTGTGTTTTCTTGAACTGTTGCTCACCTGCTGCACCTGCGTTTATTTGTGTAAATACAGACTTGTTACCAGTCTTCTGTTCAGTTTACTCATTGTCTCAAGCCAAGAGGCTCCTGAGTGTTAAACTATAATTGTTACACTGTCGCCATTACTTCTCTAAGAAAGCTGTGCCTACGCTACACTGGCATGCCGCTGACAACATCACCCGCACCCTGAAAAAATCTATGTCTGCCAGGGTGCATTTCCCCACTGACACCTGGACAAGCAAACATAGGCAGGGGTGTAACATCTCACTGATTACGCAGGGGCTGCTCCCCAGTTTTTGAATCCCCCAGGCTTGCAAGAAAAACTTCTGTAGCTAACACTTCCTCCACTGCTTCTGGCTCCTCCACTTCCTCTAGGGCCTCTACCTGTGCCCTCAACCTCACACTTCATCCGACACATGTTCCAACAGTGCACTGCAGAGAGAATCACCCCCACTTCCATACTGGGCAGCCATGGCTCACCACAATCAGTCAGTGATCAGATTCATATGCCATGGAGATCACACTCACACAGCTCAAGAGTTGTGGACAGTCATCCAGGCTGATATAGAGCAGCGGCTGTCTCCACTGAACCTAGAGCCAGAGTATGCTGTATGCGATAGCGGTGCAAACCTGGTTGTGGCCCTACGCTGGGGCAACCTCAGACACGTGCCTTGCATGGCTTCCGTCCTCAAACTGGTGGTACAGCAATTTCTCTGTCACTATCCCAGCCTGGATGCATTGCTGCAGAAAGCACGGCATCTGTGTGTTCACTTACGCTGATCACACTCCGCAGGTTATCGACTTGTATAGCTACAGAGGTCTTTCGGTCTACCAGTTAAATGTTTGATTAGCGATGTTTCGACACAGTGGAATTCCACTCTGAACGTGTTGGAGGTACTGTGGCAGCAGCAACAAATCCTGCAGCAGCATGTCCTTTTGCAAAGCCTGGGCCAATGCAGTACAGGCGTGCTCCAAATCACGCTTGTGAAGTGGACACAGATGAAGGATCTCTGCACCCTTCTGCACTGTTTAGAAATGGCTACTAAAAAGGTTAGCGCTGACGATGCCATCATCAGCATCGCTATTCCGGTCATCTACATGCTGGAGCACACTTTAAATAGTCTGTGTGAGAATGTGGTGGTCCCAGAGGAAGAGGTGGAAGCAGAGGAGCATGCGGAATGGATAACAATATCTCAAAGTTCCCGACTGTCATTGCACGAGTGGGTACCATGGGAAGGTGGCTTACAGTGATTGAGGGGGGGCTCATTTTACCAGACAAACTGTTAGTAAAGGTGCAGGAGCCTATGAACAAATGGAGGAGGATGAGGTGATGCACACGGAACAGTCAGAAGATGAAGAGGATAATGATCCACTATGTTGTTCGTGGTTGGCAAGAGGGGACGGAGGAAGCAACCTTGAGTGTTACCTCACCACCAACACACCATGGACACATGAGCACTTGCAGCAAAATCTTCAATATTATGCCCGTATTTTTAGGGTTAGAAATAGTGCTGACTAGGGTTGAGCGACTTTTAGTTTTTTAGGGTCGAGTCGGGTTTCGCGAAACCCGACTATCTCAACAGTCGAGTCGAGTGGAATCGGCCGATTATCGCGAAAAGTCGGGGATCGACCGAAACACGAAACCCAATGCAAGTCAATGGGGGAGCATAGTCGGCAGTGAGTGGAGGCCAGGAAAACATGTACAGTGCCCATTTTAATGGCAAAAACATCCATTCTTGTTACTGAAGCTTGTCAATCTTAATTTACCTTATAATAATAGTAAGGCATTGGAAATTGGGGGTCATTTGGCTAAAGTTGTGGGGGGTAGGGCTGGTTCAAGTATTTAGTGGGCCCAGGAAATCTGGACCACGTCACGGCAGTGGAGCAGGGAGAGGTAAGTATTTCAACTTTGCAAGTGCTGTGATCCTGAGCAAGCAGGGGGGGCCCACTCGTTGGCATTGGCACTGGCACAGGGCCCCTCAAAGTACGGCGGTGTGTTTGCACGGCGGGGGTGCCTCCCACCGGCAGCGACACTTTTGTGTACTATGAGGGGCCCTGTGCCAGTGACGTCGCCAACGAGTATTCCTCCCCCCACCTGATGAAGGAACCTGCACTTTCATCTGCACCTTCCTCTTTGTCCCCGTGTAAGGTGGTATGGTATGCGGGAAGAGGAACCTGACTTTCAGCAGGGTCACAATCTTGCTGTGTAGCGTGCACGGGGAATGTTGCGTTATGGGTCAATGTACCAGCAGACTCATCTATCACTGGCTGGGCAATGGGCAGGATGAGGAGGAACCACAGATATAGGCCCAAAGAATAAAGTGAACTAAATGCAGTTCAAAATTGGTAGCAGGACTAACCAGGGGGCATTGCAGTGGAGGACAACTGTAATGAGAGGCTGACACAGAGAGTAGGCCCAAATCAGTAAGTAGTCTAAATGCAGTTCAAAATTGGCAACAGTAGTAAACAGGCGGCACAGCTTTGTTCAGTGGAGGAGAACAGCAAGGAGCGGCAGACACCGATAGTAGGCCCCAACCCAACTAGTAGGCCAAATGCAGTCTAACATTAACAACTACTTAACGAGAGCCTGAAAATGGAATTTCAGGACAGGAAACCAGGAGAACAGCAAGGAGCGGCAGACACTGTTAGTAGGCCCCAACCCAACTAGTAGGCCAAATGCAGTTGTTCCATTTAACAACTATTTAACAAGAGCCTGAAGATAAAAGCTCAGGAAAGGCAACCTGGAGAACACCTTGGAGCAGAAGACACCGTCTCTACAACCCAGACCCAACTTGTAGGCCTAATGCAGTGTTGTTTCAACAACTACTTAACGAGAGCTAGAAGATAGAAGCTATGGAGAGGCAACCTGGAGAACACCTTGGAGCAGAAGACACCGTCTCTACAACCCAGACCCAACTTGTAGGCCTAATGCAGTGTTGTTTCAACAACTACTTAGGGAGAGCTAGAAGATCGAAGCTATGGAGAGGCAACCTGGAGAACACCTTGGAGCGGCAGACACCGTCTCTACAACCCAGACCCAACTTGTAGGCCTAATGCAGTGTTGTTTCAACAACTACTTAACGAGAGCTAGAAGATAGAAGCTATGGACAGGCAACCTGGAGAACACCTTGGAGCGGAAGACACCGTCTCTACAACCCAGACCCAACTTGTAGGCCTAATGCAGTGTTGTTTCAACAACTACTTAACGAGAGCTTGAAGATCGAAGCTATGGAGAGGCAACCTGGAGCGGCAGACACCGTTAGTAGGCCCTACCGAAGTAGTAGCCCCAATGCAGTTTTCAAATTCCTATAGGCTGAAAACCAGACTATTGACGCTCAGCTTTTTTCAGAGGAGGACAGCTGTATTGAGTGGCGCAGACAGACACAGGTAGTAGGCCTTAAACAAAAAATTTGGCTCAATGCAGTTTAAAAAAGGTTACAGGGGTACACAGGCAGCAATGCTCTGGTCAGTGGAGGACAATTTCAATTATGGACCCGAGACAGACTTAGTACGCCTACAATTAAAAAAAGGATGCTCTATGCAATTTAAAATAGGTTCCAGGGGTACACGGGCAGCAGTGGTCTGGTCAGTGGAGGACTATTGGAAGGAGGGACCGCAGACAGGCTTAGTAGGCCTAACATAACAAAAGTAGGCTGTAGGCACTTTAAAATAGGTTCCAGGGGTACACGGGCAGCAGTGGTCTGGTCAGTGGAGGACTATTGGAAGGAGGGACCGCAGACAGGCTTAGTAGGCCTAACATAACAAAAGTAGGCTGTAGGCACTTTAAAATAGGTTCCAGGGGTACACGGGCAGCAGTGGTCTGGTCAGTGGAGGACTATTGGAAGGAGGGACCGCAGACAGGCTTAGTAGGCCTAACATAACAAAAGAAGGCTGTAGGCACTTTAAAATAGGTTCCAGGGGTACACGAGCAGCAGTGGTGAGGTCAGTGGAGGACTATTGGAAGGAGGGACCGCAGACAGGCTTAGTAGGCCTAACATAACAAAAGTAGGCTGTAGGCACTTTAAAATAGGTTCCAGGGGTACACGGGCAGCAGTGGTCTGGTCAGTGGAGGACTATTGGAAGGAGGGACCGCAGACAGGCTTAGTAGGCCTAACATAACAAAAGTAGGCTGTAGGCACTTTAAAATAGGTTCCAGGGGTACAAGGTCAGCAGTGGTCTGGTCAGTGGAGGACTATTGGAAGGAGGGACCGCAGACAGGCTTAGTAGGCCTAACATAACAAAAGTAGGCTGTAGGCACTTTAAAATAGGTTCCAGGGGTACACGGGCAGCAGTGGTGTGATCAGTGGAGGACTATTGGAAGGAGGGACCGCAGACAGGCTTAGTAGGCCTAACATAACAAAAGTAGGCTGTAGGCACTTTAAAATAGGTTCCAGGGGTACACGGGAAGCAGTGGTGTGGTCAGTGGAGGACTGTTGGAAGGAGGGACCGCAGACAGGCTTAGTAGGCCTAACATAACAAAAGTAGGCTGTAGGCACTTTAAAATAGGTTCCAGGGGTACACGGGCAGCAGTGGTCTGGTCAGTGGAGGACTATTGGAAGGAGGGACCGCAGACAGGCTTAGTAGGACTAACATAACAAAAGTCGGCTGTAGGCACTTTAAAATACGTTCTAGGGGTACACGGGCAGCAGTGGTCTGGTCAGTGGAGGACTATTGGAAGGAGGGACCGCAGACAGGCTTAGTAGGCCTAACATAACAAAAGTAGGCCGTAGGCACTTTAAAATAGGTTCCAGGGGTACACGGGCAGCAGTGGTCTGGTCAGTAGAGGACTATTGGAAGGAGGGACCGCAGACAGGCTTAGTAGGCCTAACATAACAAAAGTAGGCCGTAGGCACTTTAAAATAGGTTCCAGGGGTACACGGGCAGCAGTGGTCTGGTCAGTGGAGGACTATTGGAAGGAGGAACCGCAGGCAGGCTTAGTGGGCCTAACATAACAAAAGTAGGCTGTAGGCACTTTAAAATAGGTTCCAGGGGTACACGGGCAGCAGTGGTCTGGTCAGTGGAGGACTATTGGAAGGAGGAACCGTAGACAGGCTTAGTAGGCCTAACATAACAAAAGTAGGCTGTAGGTACTTTAAAATAGGTACCAGGGGTACACGGGCAGCAGTGGTCTGGTCAGTGGAGGACTATTGGAAGGAGGAACCGCAGGCAGGCTTAGTGGGCCTAACATAACAAAAGTAGGCTGTAGGCACTTTAAAATAGGTTCCAGGGGTACACGGGCAGCAGTGGTCTGGTCAGTGGAGGACTATTGGAAGGAGGAACCGTAGACAGGCTTAGTAGGCCTAACATAACAAAAGTAGGCTGTAGGTACTTTAAAATAGGTACCAGGGGTACACGGGCAGCAGTGGTCTGGTCAGTGGAGGACTATTGGAAGGAGGGACCGCAGACAGGCTTTGTAGGCCTAACATAACAAAAGTAGGCTCTATGCACTTGGAATTATCTTGCAGGGGTACACAGGCAGCATTGGTGTTGTCAGCGGAGGACGATTGTAATGAGTGTCTGACAGTTAGTACTCCCAAAAAATAAATAGATGTTAATGTCTCGCAATACAACAAAACCAAAAAACAAAAGGGTGGCATACTTAGGTACAGGGGTGGGCTCCTCTGCTGAGTTTCAGACCTAGTAATTTGGCGGAAAGTATTTACTGGTGTAAATATAGGACACTGCCCCTGACTATTTTAAGTAGCATCATACATGTCAACACATTGGTATTGTCAGTGCCAGGCATTGAAGGATGTCAGCGCATAGACTAAACATTGGTGGAGCTGTGAGAGATAATTTTGCAAATCGTAGAGCACTGTTTAAGCTGGGGGGGGGAAACTTTCTTGTGGCCGGCGGTACAGGCCCAGGGCCCCTCATGTTACAACGGTGTGTCTGACGTTGGTTGTGCGCCAGCGCCGCCAGAGACACTTCATTGTACTATGAGAGACCCTGTGGCAGTGCCGTCGACCAAAAGCGTGCACACACACCTCTTCAGACAAACGGCACTCTCACGGGTGCTTGCGCCAAGTGGCGAGACCACGGCCCCGTGGGGGGAGTTTGGCCATTTAGGGAGGTGTAAACATGTCGTATGCTGGACGAACAGCTGCTGCAAATTACGAGATTGGAAAACTCAGTCAGAGCAGTCCAGAAGCAAGACCTTTTCATTGGAAAGCTAGGTGTCAGCCGGGAAAGGTGGGGCAAAATAATTCGAAATCCATTAGTGGTTCATTTTAATGAAGGTTAGATCATCAACATTTTGGGTAGCCAGACGAGTCCTTTTTTCGGTTAATATTGAACCAGCAGCACTGAATACTCTATCTGATAGCACACTAGCTGCTGGGCAAGCAAGCTCCTGCAATTCATATTCTGCCAATTCTGGCCAGGTGTCTAATTTGGATGCCCAGTAATCAAATGGGAATGACGGTTGAGGGAGAACATCTTTAAGGGATGAAAAATAGTAACCATACTGGACAAATGTTGTCTCCTGTCACTTTGAATTGATGCTGCAGTACCTGTCCTGCCTGTGGTCATAGCAAAATCACTCCACAACCTGATCAGAATACCCCTCTGTCCAACGCCACTTCTGATTTGTGCACCTCTAACACCTCTGGTCTGCTGCCCCCTGCAGCTCGTGTGAGAACGATCACCGGCGCTGTGTGCTGGGAATGCCTGAATCAAACGGTCAACAAGAGTTGATTGTTTGGTTGCTAATATTTGTTCCAGGTTCTCATGTGGCATAATATTTAGCAATTTGCCTTTATAGCGAGGATCAAGGAGGCAGGCCAACCAGTAATCATCATCGGTCATCATTTTAATAATGCGTGTGTCCCTTTTGAGGATACGTAAGGCATAATCCCCCATGTGGGCCAAAGTTCCAGTTGTCAAATCTGCGGTTGTGCTGGGTTGAGGGGCAGTTACAGACAAATCTACGTCACTTGTGTCCCTCAAAAAACCAGAACCCGGCCTTGCCACTCCACCAATTTCCAGTGGCCCCGGAAAAGCTTCATCATTAGTAAAATACTCATCCCCATCATCCTCCTCGTCCTCCTCCTCCTGTTCGCCCGCTACCTTGTCCTGTACACTGCCCTGACCAGACAATGGCTGACTGTCATCAAGGCTTTCCTCTTCCTCTGCTGCAGATGCCTGCTCCTTTATGTGCGTCAAACTTTGCATCAGCAGACGCATTAGGGGGATGCTCATGCTTATTATGGCGTTGTCTGCACTAACCAGCTGTGTGCATTCCTCAAAACACTGAAGGACTTGACACATGTCTTGTACCTTCGACCACTGCACACCTGACAACTACATGTCTGCCATCCTACTGCCTGCCCGTGTATGTGTATCCTCCCACAAATACATAACAGCACGCCTCTGTTCGCACAGTCTCTGAAGCATGTGCAGTGTTGAGTTCCACCTTGTTGCAACGTCGATGATTAGGCGATGCTGGGGAAGGTTCAAAGACCGCTGATAGGTCTGCATACGGCTGGAGTGTACGGGCGAATGGCGGATATGCGAGCATAGTCCGCGTACTTTGAGGAGCAGGTCGGATAACCCCGGATAACTTTTCAGTAAGCACTGCACCACCAGGTTTAAGGTGTGAGCCAGGCAAGGAATGTGTTTCAGTTGGGAAAGGGTGATGGCAGCCATGAAATTCCTTCCGTTATCACTCACTACCTTGCCTGCCTCAAGATCTACAGTGCCCAGCCACGACTGCGTTTCTTTCTGCAAGAACTCGGACAGAACTTCCGCGGTGTGTCTGTTGTCGCCCAAACACTTCATAGCCAATACAGCCTGCTGACGCTTGCCAGTAGCTGCCCCATAATGGGACACCTGGTGTGCAACAGTGGCAGCTGCGGATGGAGTGGTTATGCAACTGCGGTCTGTGGACGAGCTCTCGCTTCTGCAGGAGGACGAGGAGGAGGAGGAGGGGGGTGAACGGCCACAGCCAACTGTTTCCTAGACCGAGGGCTAGGCAGAACTGTCCCAATATTGCTGTCCCCTGTGGACCCTGCATCCACCACATTCACCCAGTGTGCCGTGATGGACACGTAACGTCCCTGGCCATGCCTACTGGTCCATGCATCTGTTGTCAGGTGCACCTTTGTACTCACAGATTGCCTGAGTGCATGGACGATGCACTCTTTAACATGCTGGTGGAGGGCTGGGATGGCTTTTCTCGAAAAGAAGTGTTGAGTGGGTAGCTCGCAGCGTGGTTCAGCGTAGTCCATCAGGGCTTTGAAAGCTTCGCTTTCAACTAACCGGTAGGGCATCATCTCTAATGAGATTAGTCTAGCTATGTGGGCGTTCAAACCCTTTGTATGCGGATGCGAGGATGAGTACTTCCTTTTTCTAACGAGAGTCTCATGTAGGATGAGCTGGACTGGAGAGCTGGAGATCGTGGAACTAGCGGGGGTGCCGGTGGACATGGCAGACTGAGAGACGGTTGGAGACGGTATTCTTGCCGGTGCCCTAGATGCAGTGTTTCCTACTACGAAACTGGTGATTCCCTGACCCTGACTGCTTTGGCCTGGCAACAGATACTGCAGGTGGTGCGGAAAATGGTGGCCTTACAGTGACGGAAGGGATGTAGCGTTGCTGACTAGCTTCATTGGCCGAGGGTGCTACAACCTTAAGGGACGTTTGGTAGTTAGTCCAGGCTTGCAAATGCATGGTGGTTAAATGTCTATGCATGCAACTTGTATTTAGACTTTTCAGATTCTGACCTCTGCTTTAGGTAGTTGAACATTTTTGACAGATGACTTTGCGCTGATCAATTGGATGTTGTTTAAAAAAATGCCAGACTGCACTCTTTCTAGCATCGGATACCTTTTCAGGCATTGCAGACTGAGCTTCTTTAACCGGATGGCCACGCTGTCCTCCAACTGGTTGTGGCTTTGCCACGCGTTTTGGGCCAGATATGGGCCCGGCAGATGGAACCTGTTGCGATGTTGATGCCTGCTGCGGCCCCTCCTCCTCCACTTCAGAACTACTGCCGCCTGCACCCTGTTCCCCCAATGGCTGCCAATCGGGGTCAACAACTGGGTCATCTATGACCTCCTCTTCTATCTCATGTGCAACTTCGTCTGTGTTACCGTGTAAACCGGTGGTATAGCGTTCGTGACGGGGCACCATAGTCTCATCAGGGTCTGATTCTGGATCAGTACACTGCGAGGGCAATGTTGTGGTCTGAGTCAAAGGAACAGCATAGTAATCTGGCTGTGGCTGTGCATCTGTGCACTCCATGTCCGATTCAACTTGTAATGGGCATGGCCTGTTATTTGTTTCACTTTCTAACCCAGGAACAGTATGTGTAAAGAGCTACATGGAGTAACCCGTTGTGTCGCCTGACGCATCCTTCTCTGTTGTTGTTTTTGCTGAAAAGGACAATGGAGCGACTTGTCCCTGAGCGTGAACATCCACTAACGACGTGCTGCTTTTACATTTACTAGTTTCAGAAGAGGAGGCAAAAGAGCTAGAGGCTGAGTCAGCAAGGAAAGCCAAAACTTGCTCTTGCTGCTCCGGCTTTAAAAGCGGTTTTCCTACTCCCAGAAAAGGGAGCGTTTGAGGCCTTGTGTAGCCAGACGACGAACCTGGCTCCACAGCTCGAGACTTAGGTGCTATATTGTTTTTCTCACGACCACCTGATGCTCCACCACCACTACCATCATTACCAGCTGGCAATGAACGCCCACGGCCACGACGTCTTCCACCAGACTTCCTCATTGTTTTAAAAACGTAACCAAAGTAACGGTATTTGTTACTGTAAAACAACTTACAAGGTGAACTCAAACTTCTGTAGGATTTAGATATCCCTTTATAGGTGTGTGAGACTGCAAGGAAAATCAGGCACAATGTTACACACTCGGTTTTCTGTGGCACAAAATGAGACAGATGCCACATACGCAGGACTGGCACTGAAGCACAAATGCCAATATTAATCTCCCACTATTTATTTTTTTTCAGGGAGAATTTAAAAACCAAAATAAAAAAAAACAGACACTAAGCTTTCTGTGGCCCACAATTTGAGAGAGATGGCACACACGACTGGCACTCAAGCACAAATGCCAATATTAATCTCCCACTATTTATTTTTTTTCAGGGATAATTTAAAAACCAAAATAAAAAAAAACAGACAATAGGCTTTCTGTGGCCCACAATTTGAGAGAGATGGCACACACGACTTGCACTGAAGCACAAATGCCAATATTAATCTCCCACTATTTATTTTTTTTCAGGGAGAATTTAAAAACCAAAATAAAAAAAACAGACACTAGGCTTTCTGTGGCCCACAATTTGAGAGAGATAGCACACACGACTGGCACTGAAGCACAAATGCCAATATTAATCTCCCACTATTTATTTTTTTTCAGGGAGAATTTAAAAACCAAAAAAAAAAAAAAAACAGACACTAGGCTTTCTGTGGCCCACAATTTGAGAGAGATGGCACACACGACTGGCACTGAAGCACAAATGCCAATATTAATCTCCCACTATTTATTTTTTTCAGGGAGAATTTAAAAACCAAATTAAAAAAAAAACAGACACTAGGCTTTCTGTGGCCCACAATTTGAGAGAGATGGCACACACGACTGGCACTGAAGCACAAATGCCAATATTAATCTCCCACTATTAATTTTTTTTCAGGGAGAATTTAAAAACCAAAAAAAAAAAAAACAGACACTAGGCTTTCTGTGGCCCACAATTTGAGAGAGATGGCACACACGACTGGCACTGAAGCACAAATGCCAATATTAATCTCCCACTATTTATTTTTTTTCAGGGAGAATTTAAAAACCAAAATAAAAAAAAACAGACACTAGGCTTTCTGTGGCCCACAATTTGAGAGAGATGGCACACACGACTGGCACTCAAGCACAAATGCCAATATTAATCTCCCACTATTTTTTTTTTTTCAGGGAGAATTTAAAACCCCCCCAAAAAAACAAAAACAGACACTAGGCTTTCTGTGGCCCACAATTTGAGAGAGATGGCACACACAACTGGCACTCAAGCACAAATGCCAATATTAATCTCCCACTGTTTATTTTTTTTCAGGGAGAATTTAAAAACCAAAATAAAAAAAAACAGACACTAGGCTTTCTGTGGCCCACAATTTGAGAGAGATGGCACACACGACTGGCACTGAAGCACAAATGCCAATATTAATCTCCCACTATTTATTTTTTTTCAGGGAGAATTTAAAAACCAAAATAAAAAAAACAGACACTAGGCTATCTGTGGCCCACAATTTGAGAGAGATGGCACACACGACTGGCACTGAAGCACAAATGCCAATATTAATCTTCCACTATTTTTTTTTTCAGGGAGAATTTAAAAAACAAAAAACAAAACAAAACAGACACTAGGCTGTCTGTGGCCCACAATTTGAGAGAGATGGCACACACGACTGGCACTGAAGCACAAATGCCAATATTAATCTCCCACTATTTATTTTTTTTCAGGGAGAATTTAAAAACCAAATAAAAAAAAACAGACACTAGGCTTTCTGTGGCCCACAATTTGAGAGAGATGGCACACACGACTGGCACTTAAGCACAAATGCCAATATTAATCTCCCACTATTTATTTTTTTCAGGGAGAATTTAAAAACCAAAATAAAAAAAAAACAGACACTAAGCTTTCTGTGGCCCACAATTTGAGAGAGATGGCACACACGACTGGCACTCAAGCACAAATGCCAATATTAATCTCCCACTATTTATTTTTTTCAGGGAGAATTTAAAAACCAAAATAAAAAAAACAGACACTAGGCTTTCAGTGGCCCACAATTTGAGAGAGATGGCACACACGACTAGCACTGAAGCACAAATGCCAATATTAATCTCCCACTATTTATTTTTTTTCAGGAAGAATTTAAAAACCAAAATAAAAAAACAGACACTAGGCTTTCTGTGGCCCACAATTTGAGAGAGATGGCACACACGACTGGCACTGAAGCACAAATGCCAATATTAATCTCCCACTATTAATTTTTTTTTCAGGGAGAATTTAAAAACCAAAATAAAAAAACAGACACTAGGCTTTCTGTGGCCCACAATTTGAGAGAGATGGCACAAACGACTGGCACTGAAGCACACATGCCAATATTAATCTCCCACTATTTATTTTTTTTCAGGGAGAATTTAAAAACCAAAATAAAAAAAAACAGACACTAGGCTTTCTGTGGCCCACAATTTGAGAGAGATGGCACACACGACTGGCACTGAAGCACAAATGCCAATTTTAATCTCCCACTATTTATTTTTTTTCAGGGAGAATTTAAAAAACAAAAAAACAGACACTAGGCTTTCTGTGGCCCACAATTAGAGAGAGATGGCATACACGACTGGCACTGAAGCACAGATGCCAATATTAATCTCCCACTATTTTTTTTTTTTATTTCTGGGAGAATTGGCAAGAAATCAGGCCCACTGTTAGACTGTATGTTTTCTGTGCCAGAAAATGAGATACAGAAGCCACACACAGGACTGCCACTGATGCAGATTTGCCAATTTTAATCGGCACCCTTTTTTTTTATTCAGGGAGACTAGTGAATAAATCTGGGCCACTGTATTGGAGTTTATTTTCTGTGGCAGAAAGTGGCTTGAACAGATGTAACGGAAAAAAAAGGGACTGTCCTACAATTACTATCTCCCTGCAGTAATCTCAGCAATGTATGGCAGGCAGCAATAACAAGGAGTGGACTGCTGCACAAAAAAAGTCAAAAGTGTGGACAAACAAACAAGATAGCTGTGCAGAAAGGAAGGAACAACAGGATTTGTGCTTTGAAAAAAGCAGTTGGTTTGCACAGCGGTGTACAAACAGCAATGCAGCTATCAGGGAGCCTTCTAGGGCAGCCCAATGAGCTACAGCGCTGAGGAAAAAAAATGTAGCCTCCACTGTCCCTGCAAATAAAAGGTGGTGTTGGACAGTGGAAATCGCTATAGCACAAGCGGTGTGGGGGTTAATGGACCCTGCCTAACGCTATCCCTGCTTCTCACGAAGCGGCAGCAACCTCTCCCTATGCTCAGATCAGCAGCAGTAAGATGGCGGTTGGCGGGAACGCCCCTTTATAGCCCCTGTGACGCCGCAGACAGCAAGCCAATCACTGCATTGCCCTTCTCTAAGATGGTGGGGACTGAAACCTATGTCATCACGCTGCCCACACTCTGCGTCCACCTTTATTGGCTGAGAAATGGCACTTTTCGCGTCATTGCAACGCGACTTTGGCGCGAAAGTCGCGTACCGCATGGCCGACCCCACCCAGGGATCGGGTCGGGTTTCATGAAACCCGACTGTGCCAAAAGTCGGCGACTTATGAAAATGACCAACCCGTTTCGCTCAACCCTAGTGCTGACTACTGGGTTGCCACTCTGTTTGATCCACGTTACAAGAGTAAATTTAGCCAGATGCTTTCCCCCCCTAAAAGGAAGTGTGCATGCTGGAGTATCGAAACACGCTTGTAGACAATCTAAAGAGTGGTTTTCCCCATGACAGCAGTGAGGCACACAGTGTGCATCCCAGTTCTAAACGTCCAACCCCGTGAACATCAAGGTGTCATTATAAAAACATAAGCAGCAGTGTAAGTGGCATTATCAATTTCTGTGAGTTGTTTTACCTATTTTTTAGACCAGCCCGTGCACCAGGAGAGCAGAGTACAAGTCTGACATGTTGTGAATGATTGGAGAGGATGGTGCAGGAGTATCTGAGTGTGGCTAGAAAAAAAAATTGGAGGTGATGCATGAGGTATCAGGTCTCCCAGCTAAGAAGGTTTACACTGCTCCCTTAACCAACGGGTCCTCATTGGAGCTTCAATTCCAAGCTGTGAATGCAGGGCCAGACCCTATCTCATGCATGGCCCATGCCTAACTGCTGCGCATTATAAAATTTGTACCGTGGGTCAATTGATGACATTTTTTCATGGTGTCTGCTCCTAATTTGTGCTTTTTTGGACAGCTTTTTGACTCCCTGAAGGTGTTATATACAGTGGGGCAAAAAAGTATTTAGTCAGTCAGCAATAGTGCAAGTTCCACCACTTAAAAAGATGAGAGGCGTCTGTAATTTACATCATAGGTAGACCTCAACTATGGGAGACAAACTGAGAAAAAAAAATCCAGAAAATCACATTGTCTGTTTTCTTAAAAATTTATTTGCATATTATGGTGGAAAATAAGTATTTGGTCAGAAACAAACAATCAAGATTTCTGGCTCTCACAGACCTGTAACTTCTTCTTTAAGAGTCTCCTCTTTCCTCCACTCATTACCTGTAGTAATGGCACCTGTTTAAACTTGTTATCAGTATAAAAAGACACCTGTGCACACCCTCAAACAGTCTGACTCCAAACTCCACTATGGTGAAGACCAAAGAGCTGTCAAAGGACACCAGAAACAAAATTGTAGCCCTGCACCAGGCTGGGAAGACTGAATCTGCAATAGCCAACCAGCTTGGAGTGAAGAAATCAACAGTGGGAGCAATAATTAGAAAATGGAAGACATACAAGACCACTGATAATCTCCCTCGATCTGGGGCTCCACGCAAAATCCCACCCCGTGGGGTCAGAATGATCACAAGAACGGTGAGCAAAAATCCCAGAACCACGCGGGGGGACCTAGTGAATGAACTGCAGAGAGCTGGGACCAATGTAACAAGGCCTACCATAAGTAACACACTACGCCACCATGGACTCAGATCCTGCAGTGCCAGATGTGTCCCACTGCTTAAGCCAGTACATGTCCGGGCCCGTCTGAAGTTTGCTAGAGAGCATTTGGATGATCCAGAGGAGTTTTGGGAGAATGTCCTATGGTCTGATGAAACCAAACTGGAACTGTTTGGTAGAAACACAACTTGTCGTGTTTGGAGGAAAAAGAATACTGAGCTGCATCCATCAAACACCATACCTACGGTAAAGCATGGTGGTGGAAACATCATGCTTTGGGGCTGTTTCTCTGCAAAGGGGCCAGGACGACTGATCCGGGTACATGAAAGAATGAATGGGGCCATGTATCGTGAGATTTTGAGTGCAAACCTCCTTCCATCAGCAAGGGCATTGAAGATGAAACGTGGCTGGGTCTTTCAACATGTCAATGATCCAAAGCACACCGCCAGGGCAATGAAGGAGTGGCTTCGTAAGAAGCATTTCAAGGTCCTGGAGTGGCCTAGCCAGTCTCCAGATCTCAACCCTATAGAAAACCTTTGGAGGGAGTTGAAAGTCCGTGTTGCCAAGCGAAAAGCCAAAAACATCACTGCTCTAGAGGAGATCTGCATGGAGGAATGGGCCAACATACCAACAACAGTGTGTGACAACCTTGTGAAGACTTACAGAAAACGTTTGACCTCTGTCATTGCCAACAAAGGATATATTACAAAGTATTGAGATGAAATTTTGTTTCTGACCAAATACTTATTTTCCACCATAATATGCAAATAAATTGTTAAAAAAACAGACAATGTGATTTTCTGGATTTTTTTTTCTCAGTTTGTCTCCCATAGTTGAGGTCTACCTATGATGTAAATTACAGACGCCTCTCATCTTTTTAAGTGGTGGAACTTGCACTATTGCTGACTGACTAAATACTTTTTTGCCCCACTGTATGTGTTTGGTTTTGCCTCCCATTGAATTTAATGAGGTTTGGATATGTTCGAACAGACGGATGTTCAAACCAAACCTTGAAAGGTTGGCTCATCACTAATTTTACCCACCCCCGAAAATATTTTTTCTGGTATGTGGCAGCAATGAAGTCTGGAGGAACGCAAGTAACACTGGCAGTTTGGATGAATGTAAAAGTACAGATACTGTAACAGTAAAAAGCATAAATTGTTCAATGAGTCATGCAAAAAGGCAACAGCAAGGCTTAGAATTAACGTCTCCACTGCATAAATTGACATGCTGTGGTCTGGAAAGACGTGCCGCATGTGTGTCTCCGCAGGTGAGCCGGAGGCATCCGTGCACACATAGTGGGCAGAAATCCCATCCACTATGCTGTAACATCTGTCCGCTGCAGGTTGGACACTGCGGATATATGCATCATCCAACCTGCAGCGTTTACTGACCATGGGAACATACCCTAGCTCCAAACTTCAGCTACTTAGCTTAAGCACACAGCGCGGTAAAGTGAATCTCCAGTGGCAACCACAAACTCCTATTCAGCAATGCATCTCATAACAGAATGGAAGCAGAGCTTTCACTGGCAGGACAGAGAAAGTCTAGCCAGGTTTTATAGGAAGAGTTAACAACCAGATCAAAAGCAGAGGAAATAGAGCTGCATGTTTCTGACCAGCATAGAAAGAGTTGTTAACCTCTTCAGCACCAGAGAAAATCGAAATACACAGGCTAAGGGCTCATACCTATATGTGAGAAAAAAAATGGTCTGATTTCTGGACCGAAAAAGCAGAGGCAAAACATGGGAGTGTCATGCGATGTCAATGCGATTTTTTTATCGCAACATTCATATAACATCCGTATGCAGTCCGTGTGCAATTCGGTTTTAACATGAGCTTTTACATACAGCAGTTCTCTGACATTTACACATCATTTTACAACAAAATATTGTTCAAAGCACACCTATATACATATATATAAGTGACAGATAGATAGATAGATAGATAGATAGATAGATAGATAGATAGATAGATAGATAGATAGATAGATAGATAGAAAAGTCGGCAATTCCTGTGCGCTTACAGTAAAATCACACTGACAGGATGCAATAAAATATATAAAATAAATGTCTACGCATAGTATAGGTACAGTACAGACCAAAAGTTTGGGCACACCTTCTCAATTAAAGATTTTTCTGTATTTTTATGACTATCAAATTTGTACATTCACACTGAAGGCATCAAAACTATGAATTAACACATGTGGAATTACATACTTAACAAAAAAGTGTGAAACAACTGAAATTATGTCTTATATTGTAGGTTCTTCAAAGTAGCCACCTTTT
The DNA here is from genome assembly GCF_032444005.1 of Ranitomeya imitator. Taxonomy (NCBI): domain Eukaryota; kingdom Metazoa; phylum Chordata; class Amphibia; order Anura; family Dendrobatidae; genus Ranitomeya; species Ranitomeya imitator. Next base: position 99,974,469 of record NC_091288.1, read on the forward strand.
GCTTTGATGACTGCTTTGCACACTCTTAGCATTCTCTTGATGAGCTTTAAGTGGTAGTCACCGGAAATGGTTTTCACTTCACAGGTGTGCCCTGTCAGGTTTAATAAGTGGGATTTCTTGCCTTATAAATGGGGTTGGGACCATCAGTTGTGTTGAGCAGACGTCTGGGGGATACACAGCTGATAGTCCTTCTGAATAGACTGTTAGAATTTGTATTATGGCAAGAAAAAAGCAGCTAAGTAAAGAAAAACGAGTGGCCATCATTACTTTAAGAAATGAAGGTCAGTCAGTCTGAAAAAATGGGAAAACATTGAAAGTGTCCCCAAGTGCAGTGGCAAAAACCATTAAGCGCTACAAAGAAACTGGCTCACATGAGGAACGCCCCAGGAAAGGAAGACCAAGAGTCAACTCTGCTTCCGAGGATAAGTTTATCTGAGTGACCAGCCTCAGAAAATGCAGGTTAACAGCAGCTCAGATTAGAGACCAGGTCAATGCCACACAGATTTCTAGCAGCAGACACATCTCTACAACAACTGTTAAGAGGAGACTTTGTGCAGCAGGCCTTCATGGTAAAATAGCTGCTAGGAAACCACTGCTAAGGACAGGCAACAAGCAGGAGAGTCTCGTTTGGGCTAAAGAACACAATGAATGGACATTAGACCAGTGGAAATCTGTGCTTTGGTCTGATGAGTCCAAATTTGAGATCTTTGTTTCCAACCACCGTGTCTTTGTGCGACGCAGAAAAGGTAAACGGATGAACGCTACATGCCTGGTTCCCACCGTGAAGCATGGAGGAGGAGGTGTGATGTGTGGGGGTGCTTTGCTGGTGACACTGTTGGGGATTTATTCAAAATTGAAGGCATACTGAACCAGCATGGCCACCACAGCATCTTGCAGCGGCATGCTATTCCATCCGGTTTGCATTTAGTTGGACCATCATTTATTTTTCAACAGCACAATGACCCTAAACACACCTCCAGGCTGTGTAAGGGGTATTTGACCAAGAAGGAGAGTGATGGGTTCTACGCCAAATGATCTGGCCTCCACAGTCACCAGACCTGAACCCAATCGAGATGGTTTGGGGTGAGCTGGACCGCAGAGTGAAGGCAAAAGGGCCAACAAGTGCTAAGCATCTCTGGGAACTCCTTCAAGATTGTTGGAAGACCATTCCCGGTGACTACCTCTTGAAGCTCATCAAGAGAATGCCAAGACTGTGCAAAGCAGTCATCAAAGCAAAAGGTGGCTACTTTGAAGAACCTAGCATATAAGACATATTTTCAGTTGTGTCACACCTTTTTGTTAAGTATATAATTCCACATGTGTTAATTCATAGTTTTGATGCCTTCAGTGTGAATTTACAATTTTCATAGTCATGAAAATACAGAAAAATCTTTAAATGAGAAGGTGTCCAAACTTTTGGTCTGTACTGTATATATATATATATATATATATATATATATATATGTCAGTGAGACACACATATATATATATTTATATTTCATACAGCTCTAGATCACAGAAAACTTGGTAATTCAATTGCCGGCTTTTGCTATCTCCTTCCCAAACCCGATAGGATATGAGACATTGTTTATATACAGTAACCCATTTCATATCCCTTATTTTTTTACATATTTCTCACAAATAATGTTACAAGTGTATGTGTGTAAAATTTGGGAGCTGTAACTATTAACATAAAGGGTTAATTCACGGAAAAAACTGGTGTGGGCTCCCGCGCAATTTTCTCCACCAGAGTGGGAAAGCCAGTGACTGAGGGCAGATATTAATAGCCTAGAGAGGGACCATGGTTATTGCCCCCCCCCAGCTAAAAACATCTGCCCCCAGCCACCCCAGAAAAGGCACATCTGTAAGATGCGCCTATTCTGCCAGTTAGCAACTCTCTTCCCACTCCTGAGTAGCGGTGGGATATGGGGTAATAAAGGGTTATTTTTAAAAAAATTTTTAAAGCCCACTTATTTAAACTGTCTGTTATCTCCGTCAGATGCCTGGTGTATCTGTGGTATCAAAATCCTCACTTTGCAGGCATATGTTGCATTGTTTTGTCTGCTAGCCTTGGTCTACTCAGTATTTAGTGGTTTAGCAATTTTTTTTTTAAAAAGGCCACACATTTAAACAGTCTGTTATCTCCGTGAGACGCCTTTTGTATCTCTGGTGTCAAAATCCTTGCTTTGCAGGCATACATTGCATTGTTTTGTCTGGTAGCCTTGGTCTACTCAGTATTTAGTTTACTTTTTTTTTTTTAAAGCCACACATTGAAACAGTCTGTTATCTTCGTCAGACGCCTGGTGATTCTGTGGTGTCAAATTCCTCCCTTTGCAGGCATGTGTGGCATTGTTTTGTCTGCTAGCCTAAGTCTACTCATTATTTTGTGGCTTAAAATTTTTTTTTTTAAAACAAAGCCACACATTTAATTAGTCTGTTATCTCTGTCACACGCCTGATGTATCCATGGTGTCAAAATCCTCGCTTTGCAGGCATACATTGTATTTTTTTGTTTGCTAGCCTTGGTCTACTCATTGTTTTGTGGTTAAAAAATATATATAAAAAAAATATTTAAACTGTCTGTTATCTCCGTCAGGCATACTGATCCCATATCAGTTTTCTCCAAATTAATCATTTGTATTGAACTTTTCAAATATTTCAGTAGTCCATTTAAAATGGGCAAAGCAAGGGGCAAGGGACGGGGAAGTGGATGTGAAGCTGATGGTGCATGCAGAGGACAAGGCCGTGGCCAAGCTGAAAGTGGGCCACAAAAAAGACCCACATCTTCTCACTCGACCTTCCTGTCCCAGTTTCTAGGGGATCGCAGCATACCACTATTGAAGTCAGAGCATTGTGAAATGGTTGTTGGTTGGATAGCGGAAAATGCTTCCAGTCACTAAGCCACCACCACCACGTCTTCCACACAGTCAAGCCTGAGTAGCCTTGAGTGTGGACTGCATATTACTCTCCCTTATACTCCTTCCTCCCACCATGCCGAATGCCCTCAGACAACTGATCCCACACTTGGACACTCCGAGGAGCTGTTCAGTTTTCCCTTTAAAGATTCTGGACTCTCAGCCGGTCAACTTGAAGTGGGGCCAGATGAGATTGCAAGTAGCGATGCCCAAAGACTTGAACAGCCACGGTCACACGAATGCAATGGTGGGACAGTGTCACAAGAGGGGGACGATGATGAGACACAATTGCCAGAAAGACAGGAGGAGGAGCAGGGTGAAGATGTGGAAGATGAGGTGGTGGATGATATAGTAACTGATCCGCATATGAAGACAAATATCGTGAGCACTACTGTAGAGGTGCTTAGGTAGGTTCCCAAACTGTGATATGATAGATAGAAAAACCTAGCACTCAACTTAATTGCAAAATGGAGAAGAACTTTTATTCAGTCCATAGGAGAGGAGGTAGTACAGCAAAAACGTTTCAAACAAACCTGACCTTCGTCAGTTAGTACTCTGTGAATAGTGGAATTCAAGTAGTCATCAGAGTGTGTTCCAATGAATATCTCATTATCCGTAAGGACTGTATATGCTGGGTAGTGAGGACTGTAATGGATAGTCCATGTGCCGGTAGCAAAAATGGCCTTGTATGATGGGTAGGGTCCGCCTGTTTACTCCTCGATGCAGTATCCACCTGGCAGGAGGACATGCAGAGCAAGGACAGCAGCACACATTGGGAAGGAGGCATATCACTCCAACAGGCAGGAAAAAGCAGTGTGGTGGCCTCAGACAGAAGGCGTGCATCCGTTCCCGTAACACCAACATGACGGAAGTTGCCATTCCAACTGTTAGATCTTCCTGAGTCTGGTTATTTTTTAAAGACTCCGCCGATAACCACAAACAGGCCATTTGCAGCACCTGCCATGCCCGCATCAGCAGGGGTAGCAAATCTACCAGCCTGACCACCACCAGCATAATCAGGCGCATGGCAGCAAAGGACGTAACTTTGTGAGCCAAACCCCAAGCTCCAGGAGCACTGTCTGCAGGTTAAAACACTGCTTCTTCCACTGTTTTGCACAGAAGCCAATCCCCAGTTCACCATGCATGTGAAGATGCCTCGTGCCCTGCACCTGTTGTTGCCCACAGTCAGCCAACGCCATCATCAAGCCTGTCCTCGTCCCAGCACAGCCTTCAGTTGTCTATACCACAGTCATTGGAATGCAAGCGGAAATACCCAGCCTAAGACCCACAGGCCACAGTAGTATATTCTATAATTTCTTTTCTGCTTGCGCTAGAAATGGTGCCTTTTAGGCTCATTGAGACGGAAGCTTTCCACAACCTGATGGCGGCAGCCGTCCCAAGGTATTCGGTCCCCAGTCGCCACTATTTCTCCCGGTGGCCATACCGGCATTACACCAGCACGTGTCCCACATCATTACCCGTGCCCTCAACAATGCTGTTACTGGGAAAGTCCACCTAACCACGGACAAGTGGACAAGTGCTTGTGGGCAGGGATGGTACATCTCACTAACGACACATTGGTTAACATAGTGGAAGCCGGGACCCAGTCGGACCTTGGGATGGAATACATCCTCCCCATGCTGAGGATTGCGGGCCTTACGTCAATCAGGGTTGCCCCCACAGCTCCTCCTCCTCTTTAGCCTCCAGCTCTGAAATGAGCACATCAGTCAGAAGCTGGAAGCACCGCAGCCCTGACACAGCCGAGCGGCAACAGGCTGTACTGAAGCTAATTTGCTTAGGTGACAAACCTCACAATGCTGAAGAGTTGTGGACAACGCTGAAAGAGCAGTCAGATTTTTGGATGACACAGCTGAACCTACAGCCAGGCCTGGTCATGTGTGACAATATCCGGAACCTGGTGGTGGCTCTGAGGCAAGGTGAGCTCACACACGTACCTTGCCTGGCCCATGTGCTTAACCTCGTTGTTCAACGTTTTCTCAAAGGCTACCCAGAGCTGCCGGATCTGCTAGTGAAAGTACGCCGCCTGTCTGCCCATTTTAGAAAGTCAGCTACAGCTTCAGCTGCCCTTGCCGTGCTTCAGCAGCATTTGCAGCTTCCAGCTCACCGAATGGTGTGTGATGTACCCATGCATTGGAACTCTACACTGCATATGTTGGAAAGGATTTGTGAGCAGAAGAGGGCAGTTGTTGACTACCAGCATCAACAAGGCTGTTGTTATTCAGTGCAGACTCCACACATAGGACCTCAGGAGTGGACATGGATGTCAGACATATGTACCATCCTCAAAAAGGACTGCACCAAGATGGTGAGCGGCGATGACGCCATAATTGGCATCACCATTCTGCTTCTCTGCATTCTGAAAACATCTCTGCTCACAAATAAAAAGGAGTCTAAGGGGTATCGTTTCTCCTTATGGAGAGTGACATACCATCTCTGGCTTGTCAAGGTAAGGAGGCTTATTCGCCATGCAATGCTTGCAAATTTAAAAGGATGCATTGCAGGCGGAGCACGAGGAAATAGAGCAAGGAATGATACAGGGTGATTACACTCAGCCCAGCCTCATTTCATCCCAATGAGGATTGGCAGGCAATGAGGAAAAGGACAGTACTACAAGCACAGCTGTCATACCGTCTGTTCAGCGTGAATGGCCTGAAGGACAGGGAGGAGCAGGAGGACAGCATGGTCAGTTATTCTGTTGGTGAGGACATGGAGGTCTTGCCAGTTAGCAGTCTGGCACGCATGGCTGACTATATGTTGCGCTGACTTTCCCGTGACCCTCGCATTATTAAAATTTTTGGTGACACTCATTACTGGTTGGTGACACTTCTAGACTTCTAGACCCACGCTACAAGTAGAACTTTCAATCTCTTCTTTCAGAGGCCGACAGGTGTACTAAAATGTTGCAGTACCAGAGGACCCTTGTAGCGGAATTACTTAAAAAATTCCCATCTGAGAACGCTGGAAGCAGATGTCAGAGTTTGTTGTACAACCAAGGAATTCAAGCAAGAGAGACAGAAGTACAATCCAGCTCAGGCAGGGGAACAATGGCAAAGTTCTGGAACAGTTTTCTCAGACCCTCCCATCGTGATGGCACAGAGGCAAGGGGTGCTGACACAAGAAGTGCAATGTTTGGGAATTTGCTGAGGGAGTACCTTGCTGATCGTGCAAACATCCTCCGTGATTCCTCTGTGCCTTTTAATTATTGGGTATACAAGCTGGAAACATGGCATGACCTGGCTCTCTATGCCTTGAAAGGTCCTGGCCTGCCCTGCTGCTCGAGTTATGTCAGAGTGGGTTTTTAGTGCCACTGGTGGAATTATAACAGATGAATGCATCCGCCTGTCAACTGAAAATGGTGACAGGCTGACTCATAAAAATGAACAAGGGCTTAATTGGGCAAGACTTCTGTACACTACCGAATGAAAACAGCGAAACATAACCTCAGATACATTGTCTTTTTTTTGTGGAGGTGTATTCTCATGCACCTCTTCCCAACCAAACATGGGTATACGCTTCCTGATTTGGTCTGTGGTGTTATCCTCCTCCTTTTCCTCATCCTCATCATCCACAACCATACGAACACCAGGGTGAACGTATTCCATGATGCAAAAGTCACTCATTTTTTATGCAAGGGTGTTTTTATGATGCCCGTTAATAATTTTTAAACTAAAAAAATTTTTACTCCCCCAGGGGGAAATGTTTTTTCAGCCCATACACTTAGTGTATGGGCATTACAAGTCTAGGACACCTGCTCTTTTAAATTGGGCCTAGTTTTTAATGAGGGCTTCGTCAACGTCTCATCATTCTCCACCACTAGATCACCAGGGTTAACGTGTTCCATGCTGCTACAGCCAATCCAATTTTTGGCAAGGATGTCTTTCATGCTCATAAAACATTTTTTTTAACATGTACCCCCCATGGGGAACTGTTTGCCAGCCCATGCACTTTGTGTATGGGCCTTACAAGCCTAAGAGACCAGCTCCTTTGAATTGGGCCTAGTTTGTAATGAGGCCTTCCTCAACGTCTCATCATTCTCCACCACTAGATCACGAGAGTTAACGTGTTCCATGTTGCTGCAGCCAGTCCAATTTTTGGCAAAGGTGTCTCTCATGCCTATAAAATATTTTTTTTAAATGTACCCCCCATGGGGAAATGTTTGTTAGCCCATGCACTTTGACCAAATGAATAATGTGAAGTGGGTTTTCCTTTGGCCATCCAGTACCTGGTTCAAAGACCTATTGGGGTGCATATGACTTGGTAGCAGGGCAGGCCTTGCAGTCAATACATAAGAAAACAGTATGGGATTATAAAATGACTAATGTGAAGTGTATTTTCTTGTGGCCATCCAGTACATGGGTTCAAAAGATTCTTGGGGTGCATATCACTTGATAGCAAGGCAGGTCTTGCATTCAATGCAACATTTTTTTCAGGAAGCCCTCCTGAAACTCTTGTGAAAGGGGTTTTGGTGTGTGTCGTAATTCTTGGCAGCCCAGCCACTCACTGCATAGGCAATAACAGCATAGGAGACCCACTGTTTAATAATGGCCCTTTAAGAATATTAATGCTGCCTGATGCCACTCTCAAAATAGGCTTTGTGAATTTAAGGGTCCATCCTTCATAAATGAAACAAGATGTGTCTCCTTATGTGTCACACAACACATGGCCAGCTAGGGTTTTTAAATGTTACAATGACATTTCCCAGTGAATCCATTTGTATTGGTTGAAAGCAATGTTAAAGTTGAAAAACGCATCAAAAACGCTGCGTGTGAACATATCCCAAGTGGTGGAGGAACATCTTGGTCTGGGGTTAATTATTTTGCCTTATGTACAAGTCATTACCCTGGAAAGGATGTGCCTTTACATATTTCCCAGCAAAATCCATTTTGGTTTTGTTTTTGTATGTTTTTTGGTGCACCTGTAAAAATGGTGTGAAACTCTGACAACATTGCTTACAGCTGTGACCCAGGAGCCATCCTCATTATGTTTCCGTGTCATTTGAGCAGTGTTTCCATCATTTTCAGACATTTTAGAACTTAAAAGGGCCCCCATCATGGTAAAAATACTCGGTTTCCCATAGACTTACATTGGGCTCGTTGCTCGAGTAGAGTACCCGAGTATTCCAATTTGCTCGACCCGAGGAACGAGCACCTGAGCATTTTAGTGCTCGCCCATCACTAGTCAAAATGACAAAAAGATGCATTGCTTGCAGACCTCAGATAATGACAAAAAGCAAATTCCTAATAATTTAGAAACAACAATAATGTTTTTACTCAGGAAGAGTTCAGAAACCAATATTTTGTGGAATAACCATGATTTTGAAATGATTTTTATCATTGCTTCCATGCATCTTGGCTTTTGGGTGACCTTATGCCACTCCTCGTACAAAAAGTTAAGCAGTTCTTCTTTGTTTGATGGCTTGTGACTATCCATCTTCCTCTTGATTATATTCCAGAGGTTTTCAATGGGGTTCAGGTCTGGAGATTGGGTTGGCCATGACAGGGATTTGATGTGGTGGTCCTTCATCCACAATTTGATTGACCTAGCTGTGTGGCATGGCACAATGTCCTTCTGGAAAAAATAGTCCTCAGAGTTGGGGAACATTGCCTGAGCAGAAGGAATCAACTGTTTTTCCGGGATAACCTTGTATGTGGTTTGATTCATACGTCCTTCGCAAAGATTAACCTGCCCAATTCCAGCCTTGCAGAAGAATCCCCACCGATCCTCCACCAAATTTCACAGTAGGTCTCTGTCTAACCATTAGATGACCAGGTGTTGGGCAAAGCTGAAAATTAGACTCATCAGGGAAGATTACCTTACTCCAATACTCTATATGGTCTTTGGCAAACTTCAGCCTGGCTCTCCTTTGCTTCTAATTGATGTAAGGCTTTTTTCTAGCTTTACATGACTTGAGTCCTGCCTCTAGGAGCCTGTTATGAACTGTTCTTGCTGTGCACTTCAACCAAGCTGCCATTTGCCATTCCTTTTCTAGGTCACTTGATGTCATCCTGCGGTTGCTGAGTGACATTCGAATAAGATGACGTCATCCCAGTGAGTGGAGAGTCGATTTCACCCTCTGCCGGTCTGTAGCTTTGTTGTCCCCAATGTCTGCTGCTTGACACTGTTGTAATGGACTGCCATCTTAGAAATTTTAAGGATGGAGGCAACATGACGCTCACTGTGTCCCTCTGCTAGTAAAGCCAGAATTGAGCCCTTTTTTTCCTCACTCAAGACTATTCTTTTCAACTCCTTTGGCATGGTTAAAAGTTATTTTTTCATTTCTATTAATTTTGGGATATAACTAGCATTTGTTTTGCCATCCAGCTTGTACTGTTGCAAGAGGATTGTGAACACCACAGCAGTGTTTTTTTATACTTTCCTTTGTTAAATAAGATTTGGTTCAAGTGATCAACTAATCAGAAGCACTTTAAGTAGAATGAGGTGTGCTCTGGTTGGAATTCAACTGACACTGGAATGGAATGGGTGTCAGACGCGTAGAGAAGCTGAGTTTTATAAAACTGTGCAGTGGTCTCTTAATATTTGCCAGAGCTGTATATAAAAAATTTTTTTTAGGTAGGCCTCTAAAAATGATCAATGTAGGCATCATAAACACCTTTAAAAATTTATAGTGAGGTTAGCAAGATCACCTTGTTGATATGGTGATGGAGGAAGAGAAGGAGGATGACACAAAAAAGACGAAATCCTGAAACGTGTGCCCATGTTTGGGTGGGAAAGGGTGCATGGGAATAGACCAGAAAAAAACAAAAAACAGTGGATTTGAGTTTATGTTCTACTGGTGAACAAAAATCTGGCCCAATCCAGCCCTTGCTCATTTTGATAAGAGTCAGCCTGTCTTTTCAGTTGACAAGCGGATGCACCCATTGGTTAGAATACCCCCAGTGGCACTAAAAAAACACTCTCACAAAATACCAGGACTTTCAAGGCATAGAGAGACAGTTCATGCCATATGTATAGTTTGGATACCCAATAGTTGTAAGGCACAAAGGAATCATTGAGGATGTTGGTATGGTCAGCAAAGTACTTCTTCAGCATCTTCCAAAACTTTTTCCTCCCTCTCAGAATACCCCACGTATCGTGGCCTGGTAACTGGGAGGGTCTGGGAAAACTGTCCCAGACCTTTGAGAATGTTTCCCCACCTCTGCTGCATGTGGTGTGTGTCTCCCTAGTCTCCACTTCTTGGTTGTCCATGGAACTGTGACCTCTGCTGCCAGTGTTGTCAGATGGGAATTTTTTTAATCATTTCTCAGCTAGGGCCTTCTGGTACCACAACATTTTATTAGACCTATCTGCCATGGGACGGAGAAGAGATGTTAAACTTGTAGCATGGATCTACAAGGGCGACCAACCAGAAATTAGTGTTGGACAAAATGCGCACAACGCAAGGGTCACAGGAAATGCAGCGGAACATAAACTCAGCTATGTGTGCCATACTGCCAACATTCAAGAATTCCCTGTCCCTACCAAGAGGGTTACTGTTCATATTGTCCTCCTCATTCTCCCTCTACTACTCATCTTCAGGCCATCCATGCTGAACAGACGGGATGAAGTTGGTGTGGGTAGTACCATCTGCAGTGCAGGCAACCAGCTCCTTTTCATCCTCCTCCTTCTCATTATCACACAATCCGCATTGAGAAGATGAGATGAAGCTGGGCTCTGTAACATCACCCAGTATAGTATCTTGCTCCATATCAACTTGGTTCACCTACAAAGCAGCCTCTTTAATTGGGAGCAGTGAGCGTTTCAGTAGAGAGAGAAGTGCGATGGTGATGCTGATTATCACCATCTCGGTCAAGTCCTCAAAATTTTGCAGAACCACACAGATTTCAGACATCCTTGCTCATTCATCAGTTTTCATGTGCAGCGGCGACAGCTGCAGCTGACTTGCAGAGATAGGCACACACGCGGTGTACTTTCATAAGTTTCTCAGGCAGATCTGGGTAACTTTTGATAAAACGTTGAACCACTAAGTTGAGCACGTGTGCCAGGCATGGTACGTGTGCAAGGTTGCCAAGCTTCAGAACTGCCATCAGGTAATGGCTATTGTCACACACGACCATGCCTGGGTGTAGGTTCTGGGGCGAGAGTCACAGATCATTCTCGTCTGATAGACCTTTCAACAACACCGCAGTGGTGTGCTATTTGTCAACTAAGCAAATTAACTCAGCAGAGCTTGTTACCGCTTGGCTGAGGCAGTGCTGCAGTGCTTTCAGCTTGCCACTGATGTTGATGTTTCTGAGATGGAGTTGACGAGGAGGAGGAGATGCACTAAATGCTGTAGAAGGTGGGTGCAACTCTGATTGAACCAGGACCCACAATTCACAGTGTTAATAGCACGTGTTCCATGCCAGCGTCCGACTGGGTCCCGGCTTCCACAATGTTAATCCAGTGAGCAGTCAGGGAAATATAGCATCCTTTGCCACAAGCACTTGTCCAGGTGTCTGTGGTTAAGTGGACTTTCCCAGTCACATCATTGATATGGTAAGTGTAAGTGGGGATGGCACACCAGGAGAAATAGTGGCTTTTAGGGACCGAGTACTGAAGGACAGCCGCTGCCATGAGGTTGCGGAAAAATTCTGTCTCCACAAGCCTAAATGGCAACATTTCCAGGGAAACAGTCTGGAAATTTGGCAGTTTAGTATCATAGCCCGTGGGTGGGTGGCTGCATATTTATGCATGCTTTCCAAGCACTGGGGTAGGGACAACTGAACACTGCACTGGGCTAAGGACGTTGTCAATCTGGCACCCCAGGAGTCTGGATGCCACAATGGTATTGTCTTTCTCACGGGAGAGGCGATGTCATGCCTGAAAACAAGGAGGGATCCCTTGATCAGGTAACACTGACATGCAACACCGTCCTGACTCCAGAACAGAAGGGGGAGCTGTAACCCAGTTTTCAGGGAAACTTCCCTATAAATTCTGGTCTGGGGGAGGGGTTAGACAGACTGTTAGTGAGTCTGTGTGAGGGACAGTGAGAGGAGAGGAGGCATAGGACAGAAGCCTGGAGTCTGGAGCTGCGAGTGGGCTCACCCCAGATGGAAGTGCCAAGAGACACCGAGGTCCATGGTGGTGTGGGAATTTCAGATCCACTGAACCCGAAGGGCAGGAGATTGCAAGCCTCCTGTCCCCTCCAACACCTGCAGGTACCACAGCAATCGAGGGGCCTGGGGCTGCCGGAGAAAGGACAGTGCCCATGAAAGGTTCAAGCTGTTAGCCATGCAAGTTGAGAATACAGACACTGAGAGGACTCGTGCAGAGCATCAGGCAGCAAGGGGCAAATATACAGTGCAGAGGGAAGGCCTCCGAACCCACCTGGATAAGTGGATCCCAAGCTGTTTCCCGGCTGCCTGGACCCCACCATCACCTGTTTCCTGTACCCTGGATTGTACCTGAATTCTACCAGTAAAAGGTAAACTGCTATCTCTGTGTCCTGCAATTCATTCATGCACCCTCAGTCCTGCACCCTACCGTCAATCATCCCTCTTACCAGCTACACCGGGAGCCATGGAGGATCGAGCTCTACCTGTGGGGAGCTATACCATCTAAGCTGACAAACCATCAGCCCCAGAGGACCCCTTTAAGCAGTGTCAGCCACCCCTGGCCGAATACCACAGGCGGCATCATCAACATACTACATTAGACTTTATTCCCATTTCTGTTAATCCCCCTTTTTTTAACTGGATGCCCAGGGCCACGAACCGGGTCACTACCACCATGACCACCCTTTTAAGAACAGAACCGGCCTGGTACCGAGTACCCCACGGTCCCAGCGGGCGCTCCACTTCCATCATGGACAGGAGATTGGCATGCACGTAGAACAGGGGAAGTGTCAGTGGTGTCACCTGCAAACACTGTTTCTAGACCCTGGCGTTCGGCCAAAATAGTCAGGTGCTTTGCTCGCATGTGTCTAAGCATGCTGGTGGTGATCAGGATGGTAGTTGTGCCACCCCTGTTAATGCTGGCATGGCAGTTGTTGCAAATTACCTTTTTTGGGTTAACAGGACTGCCTTTAAAAAAGTGCCACACTTGGGAACATCTAACCCTTGGCCTTGTGTCTCTGGTCATCCCACTAACTCTTTCTGTCTGTTGTGGTGCTGCGAATTCCTAACCCTGTGCGCTGCTGTCCTCACTGTGCATGTCACCTTCCCAGGTTGGGTCAGTGACTTCATCATTCATCACCTCGTCTTTCACTTCTGCACCCTGGTCCTCCTCCTGACTTCCTGATGTAACCAAACCACTTGATGGCAATTGTCTCTCCTAATCATCCAGCTCTGTCGACAGTAATTGCATTTTCTCACCTACTGAAATATTTGAGCATCGCTACATGCAATTTCCTCATGTCCCACTTGAAATGAGTGAGAGGCGAGAATCTATAAATGGAAATTTGAATAACTCTTTGGAGTGTTCAAGTGTTGGCACTCAGCACAGTAGGAGGAAAGAGGATCAGGGTGAGGATTGTGTGACCCTGAATCATGGCTGTTGAAACTGGACCGTGTGGTAGACAGGGTGGTCCTGGCAATGTGACTAGAAGTCTTATCTGCTATCCATCCAACAGCCTTTTCACGTTGGTCTGTCTTTTAGAGTGGTGTTCCCCCCAACAAAGTGGGATAGGAAGCTATATTGACATGATGTGTGTGTTTGTTGTGCTCCCGCGTCAGGCACAGTTTCATCTTGGCCACGGCTTTGGCCTCTGCGCTCACCATTAGCATCATGTCCACTTCCCCATCCCTTACCATGCACCTTGCCCATTTTAAATTATGTATATGTGCCTGTTGAGAAAACATTGCAGTCAGTATTACAAAGCCAGAAAAATTTGCCCAGGACAGATAGACGTATAAGACTGCACTATAAATATAGTAATGGGATTATTTTTAACAATTTTTTGGGGGGGATAGTTTGAGACTAGTGATGAGAAAATATACTCGTTACTCGAGATTTCTCGAGCATGCTCGGGGGTCCTCCGAGTATTTTTTAGTGCTCGGAGATTTAGTTTTTCTTGCCGTAGCTGAATGATTTACATCTGTTAGCCAGCATAAGTACATGTGGGGGTTGCCTGGTTGCTAGGGAATTTGGTCTGTAGACAGGAGTCTTTTATAAAGGTGACTATGTATGACAGCTGTCTTTAATGCAAGTAATGAGTTGATTAGGAACGTCTAACTGTTCTGTAGGAGCCAGAACTGTAGGAGCCAGATTGGTAGGGGATCAGTGGCGCCCCTGAGGGTTCAGTTGCCACAGAGGTACTGCACCTCATCTTGAGGTGTGGTATTCCACTCTCTGGTAAAGAGAGGGGGTAATACCCAGGACTCTAACACCAGCATCCAACACCTCACCACTCCAGAAAGGGCACCTGGACGTACCCTGTGGGAGGATGCCTCATCCCAGACTGGAGAGAGTCACTAGGTAGAGGGTGTGGGTGAAGTGAGTAGATGGTGGGGAGCTAATTAGGAGGGAAACAGTTAGAGAGATGCTCAGAAGAGCTGAATGGAGTAAGACATGCAGAAAGGGCCACGGACCAGGTCACTGCTGCCGTGACACATCCCTTTAAGAACTGTCCGACCCAATACCGAGTACCCCACGGCCCTGGTGGGCGCACCAGATCAAATACTTATTTCTCACTGCAAAATGCAAATACATTTATATAATTTATACAATGTGATTTTCTGGATTTTGTTTTTGATATTCTGTCTCTCAATGTTAAAATTAACTTACCCTTAAAATTATAGATTGTTCATGTCTTTGTCAGTGGGCAAATTTACAAAATCAGCAAGGGATCAAATAATTATTTCCTTCACTGTATATATGTGTATATATATTAGATAGATATATAGATGATAGATAGATAGATAGATAGATAGATAGATAGATAGATAGATAGATAGATAGATAGATAGATAGATAGATAGATAGATAGATAGATAGAAGAAAAGCCAGCAATTCATCTGCCGTGTACTATAAAATCACTACAGGAGCCAACAGGATTGAAGAGATGGATTACACACAGTAAATACAAATATAAATACAGTACAAATATAATAGGTAGATATACAGATTTCTGCGACAAATACAATTAGTACAGTGTGTGTGCAGCTTATTGTACATGCATTTAATTATAATAATATAAAATAATTTTTATTTATTTATATAGTGCCAACATATTCTTCAGCACTTTACATTATAGAGGGGACTTGTACAGACAAAAGACATTACAGCATAACAATAAACACAGATCAAAACATATACCAAGAGGAATGTAGAGGAATGTGGGCTCTGCTCGAAAGCTTACAAACTATGAGGAAAAAGGGGAGAATTAATTAATTAATAAAAGATTATTTTTCTGAAAAAAATAGAGTGGGCTCCCACTTAATTTTCGTAACCAGCAGAGGTAAAGCCGATGACTGGAGGCAGATGTTTAGAGCCTGGGAAAGGGGTGATATCCATGGTGCTTCCCAGGTTATTAATATCAGCTAACAGCTGTATATTTAGACTTTACTGGCTATTAAAATGAGGGACCCTAAAAAAATTATGTAGGGTCCCCTATAGTTATTAACCGACAAAGGCTATGCAGACAGCTGCGGGCTGATATTAATAGCCTAGGAAGGGGCCATGGATACTCCCCCCAGGCTAAAAACATCAGCTCTCAGCTGCCCCAGAAAAGGCACATCTCAAACATGCACCAATTCTGGCACTTAGCCTTGTTCTTCCCACTTGCCCTGTAGCGGTGGTAAGTGGGGTGATAGTGGGGAAGGTTGACGTCACCTTTATATTGTGCCAGGTGATATCAATCCCCGAGATTAGTAGTGGAGAGGCATTAATAAGAAACCCTCATTACTAACCACATAGTCATATTGTATAAAAACACAGACACCCAGAATAAAGTCCTTTAACCCCTTCCCGACATGCGCCGTACTAGTACTGCTCTGCGGGAACTGAGTTCCCGCAAACCGCATTACTAGTATGGCGGCACGATCGCGCGGTCTCACAGTGAGCACTGCAGCGATAGCATGTGGGTGTCAGCTGTATGTGACAGCTGACACCCCGCAGCAATGCCCACGATCGGTGCTAGCGCCGATTGTGGGCATTTAACCCCTCTGATGCCGCTGTGAGTAGTGACAGCGACACAGAGGGGCATCGCGCAGGGACGGGGGTCCCTGTGCTCTCCCACCGGAACAACACGATGCGATCACGTTGTTTCGCTGTTCGGGAAGGAGTCCCCGTATTCTAGATGGCCGCGGGGCTCCTTCCGGGTCCTTCACTGAGGTGGCTTGCCGGCGCCTGCTGAGAACCCTCCCCCCAAAAAAAATTTTTTTTCCAATAAATCCATTTATTTATGTAAATAAAAAAAAAACAATAAAAGTACACATATTTGGTATCGCCACGTCCGTAACGACCTGCTCTATAAAACGATCCCTAGATAACCCTTTCATTGAACACCGCAAAAAAATAAATAAAAAACGAGCCAAAAAGCAACGCTTTATTATCATACCGCCGAACCAAATATGCAATAAAATGTGATAAAAAAGACGGATATAAAAAAAACCATGGTACCGCTGAAAACGTCATCTTGTCCTGCAAAAAAACAGCTGCCATACAGCATCATCAGCAGAAAAATAAAAAAGGTATAGCTCTCAGGATAAAGAGATGCAAAAACAATTAATTTTTATATAAAATAGTTTTTATTGTGTAAAAGCGCCAAAACATAAAAAAATTATATAAATGAGGTATCATTATGAACGTACTAACCTGAAGAATAAAGCTGCTTTATCAATTTTAACACACACGGAACGGTATAAACGCCTCATAAAAGAAATTCAGGAATTGCTGGTTTTTGTTCATTCTGCCTCTCAAAAATCGGAATAAAAAGCGATCAAAAAATGTCATGTGCCCGAAAATGGTACCAATGAAAACGTCAACTCATCCCGCAAAAAACAAGACCTCAAATGACTCTGTGGGCCAAACTATGGATAAATTATAGCTCTCAAAATGTGGTGATGCAAAAACTATTTTTTGCAATAAAAAGCATCTTTTAGTGTGTGACGACTGCCAATCATAAAAATCCACCAAAAAAACGCTATAAAAGTAAATCAACCCCCCCTTCATCACCCTCTTAGTAAGGGAAAAATAATAAAATTTTAAAAAATGTATTATTTATTTCCATTTTCCCATTAGGGTTAGGGCTAAAGTTAGGGTTAGGGTTGGGGCTAAAGTTAGGGTTAGGGTTGGGGCTAAAGTTAAGGTTAGGGTCATGGGTAAAGTTAGGGTTAGGGTTAGGGCTAAAGTTAGGGTTGGGGTTAGGGTTAGGGTTGCGGCTAAAGTTAGGGTTAGGGTTGGGGCTAAAGTTATGGTTACGGTTGGGGCTAAAGTTAGGGTTAGGGTTGGGGCTAAATTTAGGGTTTGGATTACATTTACAGTTGGGATTAGGGTTGGGATTAGGTTTAGGGGTGTGGTTAGGGTTATGGTTGGGACTAGGATAAGGGGTGTGTTTGGGTTAGGGTTTCAGTGAGAATTGGGGGGTTTCCACTGTTTAGGCACATCAGGGGCTCTCCAAACGCGACATGGTGTCTGATCTCAATTCCAGCCAATTCTGCGTTGAAAAAGTAAAATAGTGCTACTTCCCTTCCAAGCTCTCCTGTGTGCCCAAACAGGGGATTACCCCAACATATGGGGTATCAGCGTACTCAGGACAAATTGGACAACAACTTTTGGGGTCCAATTTGTCCTGTTACCCTTGGGAAAATAAAAATTTTGGGGCTAAAATATCATTTTTGTCGAAAAAAATTTATCTTTTATTTTCTTGGCTCTGCGTTATAAACTTTAGCGAAACACTTGAGGGTTCAAAGTTCTCACTACACATCTAGATAAGTTCCTTAGGGATCTAGTTTCCAATATGGGGTCACTTGTGGGGTTTTTTTGCTGTTTAGGTATATCAGAGGCTCTGCAAATGCAACTTGACGCCTGCAGACCAATCCATCTAAGTCTCCATTCCAAACGGCGCTCCTTCCCTTCCGAGCTCTGCCGTGCGCCCAAGCAGTGGTTCCCCCCACATGTGGAGTATCGTGTACTCAGGACAAATTGGACAACAACTTTTGTGGTCCAACTTGTCCTGTTACCCTTGGGAAAATAAAAATTTATGGGCTTAAATATCATTTTTGTGGTAGAAAATAAATTTTTTATTTTCACGGCTCTGCGTTATAAGCTTTAGCAAAACACTTGGGGGTTCAAAGTTCTCACAACCCATCTAGATAAGTTCCTTGGGGGTCTAGTTTCCAATATGGGGTCATTTGTTGGAGTTTCTACTGTTTAGGTACATCAGGGGCTCTGCAAATGCAACTTGACGCCCGCAAACCATTCCTTCAAAGTCTGCATTACAAAACAGCGCTCCTTCCCTTCCAAGCTCTGCCATGCACCCAAACGGTGGTTCCACCCCACATATTGGGTATCAGCATACCCAGGACCAATTTCTCCTGTTACCGTTGGGAAAATAAAAAATTGCGGGCTAAAAGATCATTTTGTGGAAATTTTTTTTTTTTAATTTTCAGGGTTCTTCATTCTAAACTTTAGTGAAGCAATTGGGGGTTCAAAGTGCTCAACACACATCTAGATAAGTTCCTTAGGGGGTCTTCTTTCCAAAATGGGGTCACTTGTGGGGGGTTTCTACTGTTTAGGCACATCAGGGGCTTTCCAAACGCGACATGGGTTCCGATCTCAATTCCAGCAAATTTTGCATTGAAATGTCAAATGGCGCTCCTTCCCTTCCGAGCTCTGCCATGTGCCAAAACAGTGGTTTACCCCCATATATGGGGTATCAGCGTACTCAGGACAAATTGCACAAAAACTTTTGTGGTCTAATTGTTCCTGTTACCCTTGGGAAAATAAAAAAAATTGGGGCGAAAAGATAATTTTTGTGAAAAAAATGTTGTTGTTTTTTTACGGCTCTACATTATAAATTTGTGTGAAGTACTTGGGGATTCAAAGTGCTCACCACACATCCAGATTAGTTCCTTAGGGGGTCTACTTTCCAAAATGGTGTCACTTGTGGGGGGTTTCCACTGTTTAGGCACACCAGGGGCTTTCCAAACGCCATATGGTGTCTGATCTCAATTCCAGCCAATTTTGCATTGAAAAGTCAAACGGCGCTCCTTCCCTTCCAAGCTCTGCCATGCGCCCAAACAGTGGTTTACCCCCACATTCAGGGTATCAGCATACTCAGGACAATTTGCACAACAACTTTTGGGATCCAATTTGTCCTGTTACTCTTGGGAAAATAAAAAATTTGGGGCGAAAATATCATTTTTTGTGGAAAAAATATGATTTTTTTACGGCTCTACATTATAAACTTCTGTAAAACACTTGGGGGTACAAAGTGCTCAACACACATCTAGATTAGTTCCTTAGGGGGTCTACTTTCCAAAATGGTGTCACTTGTGGGGGTTTCCACTGTTTAGGCACATCAGGGGCTCTCCAAACGTGACATGGTGTCCGATCTCAATTCCAGCAAATTTTGCATTGAAAAGTCAAATGGTGCTCCTTC
The DNA here is from genome assembly GCF_032444005.1 of Ranitomeya imitator. Lineage (NCBI taxonomy): Eukaryota > Metazoa > Chordata > Amphibia > Anura > Dendrobatidae > Ranitomeya > Ranitomeya imitator. Next base: position 99,993,947 of record NC_091288.1, read on the forward strand.
CCTTCCGAGCTCTGCTATGTGCTCAAACAGTGGTTTACCCCCACATATGGGGTATCGGCGTACTCAGGACAAATTGTACGACTTTTGTGTTCCAATTTCTCCTGTTACCCTTGGTAAAATAAAACAAATTGGATCTTAAGTAAAAATTTTGTGAAGAAAAGTTAAATGTTCAATTTTTTTTAAACATTCGAAAAATTCCTGTGAAGCACCTGAAGGGTTAATAATAAGTGTTTGACAGTTTTGGTCAACAACCCCCAGAGCCCTTCCTCCCGACTTCCCAGCCCTCCACCTCCAAAACCAACTTCTCCACCATTACAGTAGAGCGACTCTCCACTCTACTCTCAAGATCACATCTCACCACCTGTGCACTTGACCCGATCCCATCCCACTTCATCACAAACCTCAACACAGTCTTCATCCCAACCCTAACCCATCTCTTCAACCTATCACTAACAACTGGTGTTTTCCCCTCAAGCTTTAATGCGTCAATCACACCTATCCTCAAAAAGCCCTCTCTTGACCCATCATCTGTATCTAGCTATCGCCCTATATCACTTCTCCCCTATGCCTCCAAGCTACTGGAACAACACGTCTACCTTGAACTGTCCTCCCATCTCTCTTCTTGCTCCCTTTTCAACTGCTTACAATCTGGCTTCCAGTCACAGCACTCCACTGAAACTGCCCTAACTAAGGTCACCAATGACCTCTTAACCGCCAAGAGCAAGCGACACTACTCTGTCCTCCTCCTGGACCTGTCGGCTGCCTTTGACACAGTGGACCATTCCCTATTATTACAGACCCACTCATCCCTTGGCATCACAGACTTGGCCCTATCCTGGATCTCATCATACCTAACAGTCCGGACATGCAGCGGCTCCCACTCACACACCACCTCCACACCTCGCCCCCTATCTGTCGAAGTCCCACAAGGTTCAGTCCTAGGGCCCCTGCTCTTCTCCATTTACACCTTTGGCCTGGGACAGCTCATAGAATCTCATGGCTTTCAGTACCATCTCTATGCTGATGACACACAGATCTACATCTCTGGACCAGATATCACCTCCCTACTAACCAGAATCCCTCAATGTCTGTCCACTATTTCATCCTTCTTCTCCGCTAGATTCCTGAAACTTAATATGGACAAAACAGAATTCATCATTTTTCCCCCATCTCAGGTGACCCCCCCAATGAACCTTTCCATTACAGTATATGGCTGCCCACTCTCCCCAGTCCCAGAAGCTCGCTGCCTCGGGGTAATCCTTGATGGTGATCTCTCCTTCAAACCACATATCCAAGCCCTTTCGACTTCCTGCCGAATGCAACTCAAAAATATTTCACGAATCTGTTCATTCCTCAACCAAGAATCTGCAAAAACACTAATCCATGCCCTCATCATCTCTCGTCTTGACTACTGCAACCTCCTGCTCTGTGGCCTCACCTCGAACACTCTTGCACCCCTCCAAACTATTCTAAACTCTGCTGCCCGACTAATCCACCTGTTCCCCCGCTATTCCTCAGCTTCTTCCCTTTGTCAATCCCTTCACTGGCTCCCCGTTGCCCAGAGACTCCAGTACAAAACCCTAACCATGACGTACAAAGCCATCCACAACCTGTCTCCTCCATACATCTGTGACCTTGTCTCCCGATAATTACCTACACGCAACCTTCGATCCTCACAAGACCTCCTTCTCTAATCCCTGTTGTGAATTCTGTTATCGAACTCCCTCCTGTGGTCATGAATGGTACTTCGGCGAGTTCTGTCCATGGACTCCCTCTGGTGGCTGTGAGTGGAGCTGCTGCTTCTGAGGTTCCTTCCACAGGTGACGTAGTTTATTCTTTGGCTGGCTGTTCTATTTAACTCCACTCAGATCGTTACTCCATGCCAGCTGTCAATGTTCTTGTACTGGTTCAGTTCGCTCTTGGATCTTTCTGGTGACCTGTCTACTCCAGCAGAAGCTAAGTCCCTGCTAGTTATTTATTTGTTCATTGTTTCCTTGTCCAGCTGGCTATCATGATCTTGCCCTGCTAGCTGGAAGCTCTGGGATGCAGAGTGGCACCTCCGCACCGTGAGTCTTTTTGCACACTCTGCGTGGTCTTTTTGTAGGGTTTTGTGCTGACCGCAAAGATACCTTTCCTATCCTCAGTCTGTTTAGTAAGTCTGGCCTCCCTTTGTTAAAACCTGTTTCGTTTCTGTGTTTGTGACTTCATCTTAACTCACAGTCAATATATGTGGGGGCTGCCTTTTCCTTTGGGGAATTTCTCTGAGGCAAGGTAGGCTTTATTTTCTATCTTTAGGGCTAGTTAGCTCTTAGGCTGTGAAGAGGCGTCTAGGTCTTGTTAGGTACGCTCCACGGCTATTTCTAGTTGTGTGATAGGATTAGGGGTTGCGGTCAGCAGAGCTCCCACTTCCCAGAGCTTGTCCTGTGTGAGTTTAACCATCAGGTCGTTCCGGGTGCTCCTAACCACCAGGTCCATAACAGTACAGCTGGCCCAAAGTATTAATGCATCTCAATAGAGGGATAAGAGAAGTTCTGAGACCATTTTTTTTTCTCTGCAGTGTTTTTTGTCTTTCTTTTCCCCTAAACCTCTGGGTGGTTCAGGACACAGGTGTAGATATGGACATTCAAGGTCTGTCCTCTTGTGTGGATCATCTCACTGCAAGGGTACAAAACATTCAAGATTTTGTGGTTCAGAATCCGATGTTAGAGCCTAGAATTCCAATTCCTGATTTGTTTTCTGGGGATAGATCTAAGTTCCTGAATTTCAAAAATAATTGTAAACTGTTTCTAGCTTTGAAACCCGCTCCTCTGGTGACGCCGTTCAACAAGTAAAAATCATTATTTTTTTGTTGCGTGGTGACCCTCAAGACTGGGCATTTTCCCTTGCGCCAGGAGATCCTGCATTGCGTGATGTAGATGCGTTTTTTCTGGCGCTTGGATTGCTTTATGATGAACCAAATTCAGTGGATTAGGCAGAGAAAATCTTGCTGGCTTTGTGTCAGGGTCAGGATGAAGCGGAGGTGTACTGTCAGAAGTTTAGAAAGTGGTCTGTGCTTACTCAGTGGAATGAGTGTGCCCTGGCGGCAATTTTTAGAAAGGGTCTTTCTGAAGCCCTTAAGGATGTCACGGTGGGATTTCCCACACCTGCTGGTCTGAATGAGTCTATGTCCTTGGCCATTCAGATCGATCGGCGCTTGCGTGAGCGCAAGGCTGTGCACCATTTGGCGGTATTCTCTGAGCATAGGCCTGAGCCTATGCAGTGTGATAGGACTTTGACTAGAGCTGAACGGCAAGAACACAGACGTCGGAATGGGCTGTGTTTTTACTGTGGTGATTCCACTCATGCTATCTCCGATTGTCCTAAGCGCACTAAGCGGTTCGCTAGGTCTGCCACCATTAGTACGGTACAGTCTAAATTTCTTTTGTCCATTACTCTGATTTGCTCTCTGTCGTCCTATTCTGTTATGGCATTTGTGGATTCAGGCGCTGCCCTGAATTTGATGGACTTGGAGTTTGCCAGGCGCTGTGGTTTTTTCTTGGAGCCCTTGCAGTATCCTATTCCATTGAGAGGAATTGATGCTACGCCTTTGGCCAAGAATAAGCCTCAGTACTGGACTCAATTGACCATGTGCATGGCTCCTGCACATCAGGAGGATATTCGCTTTTTGGTGTTGCATAATCTGCATGATGTGGTCGTTTTGGGGTTGCCGTGGCTACAGGTCCATAATCCAGTATTGGATTGGAAATCTATGTCTGTGTCCGGCTGGGGTTGTCAGGGGGTACATGGTGATGTTCCATTTCTGTCAATTTCGCCTTCCACTCCTTCTGAAGTCCCTGAGCTTTTGTCAGATTACCGGGACCTATTTAAAGAGCCCAAATCCAGTGCCTTACCTCCTCATAGGGATTGCGATTGTGCTATTAATTTGATTCCTGGTAGTAAGTTTCCTAAGGGCCGACTGTTTAATTTATCTCTGCCAGAGCACGCTGCTATGCAGAGTTATATAAAGGAATCCTTGGAGAAAGGTCATATTCGCCCGTCATCATCACCGTTGGGAGCAGGGTTCTTTTTTGTGGCCAAGAAGGATGGCTCTTTGAGACCTTGTATTGATTACCGCCTTCTTAATAAGATCACAGTCAAATTTCAGTACCCTTTGCCGCTGCTGTCTGATTTGTTTGCTCGGATTAAGGGGGCTAGTTGGTTCACCAAGATAGATCTTCGAGGGGCGTATAATCTTGTGCGAATTAAACAGGGCGATGAATGGAAAACAGCATTTAATACGCCCGAGGGCCATTTTGAGTACCTGGTTATGCCATTCGGGCTTTCTAATGCGCCATCTGTTTTTCAGTCCTTTATGCATGACATCTTCCGAGAGTACCTGGATAGATTCATGATTGTATATTTGGGTGATATTTTGGTCTTTTCGGATGATTGGGAGTCTCATGTGAAGCAGGTCAGAATGGTGTTCCAGGTCCTTCGTGCGAATTCCTTGTTTGTGAAGGGGTCGAAATGTCTCTTTGGGGTTCAGAAGGTTTCATTTTTGGGTTTCATTTTTTCCCCTTCTACTATTGAGATGGACCCTGTTAAAGTTCAGGCCATTTATGATTGGACCCAGCCGACATCTGTGAAGAGCCTGCAGAAGTTCCTGGGCTTTGCTAATTTTTACCGTCGCTTCATCGCTAATTTTTCTAGTGTTGCTAAACCGTTGACTGATTTGACCAAGAAAGGTGCTGATGTGGTCAATTGGTCCTATGCGGCTGTAGAGGCTTTTCAGGAGTTGAAGCATCGTTTTTCTTCTGCCCCTGTGTTGTGCCAGCCAGATGTTTCGCTCCCGTTTCAGGTCGAGGTTGATGCTTCTGAGATTGGAGCAGGGGCTGTTTTGTCACAAAGAAGTTCTGATGGCTCGGTGATTAAACCATGTGCCTTCTTTTCTAGAAAATTCTCGCCTGCTGAGCGCAATTATGATGTTGGCAATCGAGAGTTGTTGGCCATGAAGTGGGCATTCGAGGAGTGGCGACATTGGCTTGAAGGAGCCAAGCATCGCGTGGTGGTCTTGACGGATCACAATAATTTGACTTATCTCGAGTCTGCCAAACGGTTGAATCCTAGACAGGCTCGATGGTCGCTGTTTTTCTCCTGTTTTGATTTTGTGGTTTCGTACCTTCCGGGCTCTAAGAATGTGAAGGCTGATGCCCTGTCAAGGAGTGTTGTGCCTGACTCTCCGGGTGTTTCTGAGCCGGCGGGTATTCTCAAAGAGGGGGTAATTTTGTCTGCCATCTCCCCTGATTTGCAGCGCGTGCTGCAGAAGTTTCAGGCTGATAGACCTGACCGTTGTCCAGCGGAGAAACTGTTTGTCCCTGATAGATGGACTAGTAGAGTTATCTCTGAGGTTCATTGTTCAGTGTTGGCGGGTCATCCTGGAATCTTTGGTACCAGAGATTTGGTGGCTAGATCCTTTTGGTGGCCTTCTTTGTCACGGGATGTGCGTTCTTTTGTGCAGTCCTGTGGGACTTGTGCTCGGGCTAAACCCTGCTGTTCTCGTGCCAGTGGGTTGCTTTTGTCCTTGCCGGTCCCGAAGAGACCCTGGACACATATTTCCATGGATTTTATTTCAGATCTTCCTGTCTCTCAAAGGATGTCGGTCATTTGGGTGGTTTGTGATCGCTTCTCTAAGATGGTCCATTTGGTACCCTTGTCTAAATTGCCTTCCTCCTCTGATTTGGTGCCATTGTTTTTCCAGCATGTGGTTCGTTTGCATGGCATTCCGGAGAACATTGTCTCGGACAGAGGTTCCCAGTTTGTTTCGAGGTTTTGGCGGTCCTTTTGTGCTAAGATGGGCATTGATTTGTCTTTTTCTTCGGCTTTCCATCCTCAGACAAATGGCCAAACCGAACGAACTATTCAGACTTTGGAAACATATCTGAGATGCTTTGTTTCTGCTGATCAGGATGATTGGGTGTCCTTCTTGCCTTTGGCTGAGTTCGCCCTTAATAATCGGGCCAGCTCGGCTACTTTGGTTTCGCCTTTTTTCTGTATTTCTGGTTTCCATCCTTATTTCTCTTCAGGGCAGGTTGAGCCTTCGGACTGTCCTGGTGTGGATACGGAGGTGGACAGGTTGCAGCAGATTTGGACTCATGTGGTGGACAATTTGACATTGTCCCAGGAGAAGGCTCAACATTTCGCTTACCGCCGGCGCTGTGTTGGTCCCCGACTTCGTGTTGAGGATTTGGTTTGGTTGTCATCTCGTCATGTTCCTATGAAGGTTTCCTCTCCTAAGTTTAAGCCTCGTTTCATTGGTCCGTATAAGATTTCTGAAGTTCTCAATCCTGTGTCATTTCGTTTGGCCCTTCCAGCTTCTTTTGCCATCCATAATGTGTTCCATAGGTCGTTATTGCGGAGATACGTGGCGCCTATGGTTCCCTCCGTTGATCCTCCTGCCCCGGTGTTGGTCGAGGGGGAGTTGGAGTATGTGGTGGAGAAGATTTTGGATTCTCGTATTTCGAGACGGAAACTCCAGTACCTCATCAAGTGGAAGGGTTATGGCCAGGAAGATAATTCCTGGGTTTTTGCCTCTGATGTTCATGCTGCCGATCTAGTTCGTGCCTTTCATTTGGCTCGTCCTGATCGGCCTGGGGGCTCTGGTGAGGGTTCGGTGACCCCTCCTCAAGGGGGGGGTACTGTTGTGAATTCTGTTATCGAACTCCCTCCTGTGGTCATGAATGGTACTTCGGCGAGTTCTGTCCATGGACTCCCTCTGTGTGGCTGTGAGTGGAGCTGCTGCTTCTGAGGTTCCTTCCACAGGTGACGTAGTTTATTCTTTGGCTGGCTGTTCTATTTAACTCCACTCAGATCGTTACTCCATGCCAGCTGTCAATGTTCTTGTACTGGTTCAGTTCGCTCTTGGATCTTTCTGGTGACCTGTCTACTCCAGCAGAAGCTAAGTCCCTGCTAGTTATTTATTTGTTCATTGTTTCCTTGTCCAGCTGGCTATCATGATCTTGCCCTGCTAGCTGGAAGCTCTGGGATGCAGAGTGGCACCTCCGCACCGTGAGTCGGTGCGGAGGTCTTTTTGCACACTCTGCGTGGTCTTTTTGTAGGGTTTTGTGCTGACCGCAAAGATACCTTTCCTATCCTCAGTCTGTTTAGTAAGTCTGGCATCCCTTTGTTAAAACCTGTTTCGTTTCTGTGTTTGTGACTTCATCTTAACTCACAGTCAATATATGTGGGGGCTGCCTTTTCCTTTGGGGAATTTCTCTGAGGCAAGGTAGGCTTTATTTTCTATCTTTAGGGCTAGTTAGCTCTTAGGCTGTGAAGAGGTGTCTAGGTCGTGTTAGGTACGCTCCACGGCTATTTCTAGTTGTGTGATAGGATTAGGGGTTGCGGTCAGCAGAGCTCCCACTTCCCAGAGCTTGTCCTGTGTGAGTTTAACCATCAGGTCGTTCCGGGTGCTCCTAACCACCAGGTCCATAACAACTCCCCTCTTATCTCCTCTTCCCACAATCGTATACAAGATTTCTCTCGTGTATCACCCCTACTCTGGAACTCTCTACCACAACATATCAGACTCTCATCTTCCATCGAAACCTTCAAAAAGAGCCTGAAGACCCACCTCTTCCGACAAGCCTATAACCTGCAGTAACCACCGATCGACCAAACCGCTGCATGACCAGCTCTACACTCGCCTACTGTATTCTCACCCATCCCTTGTAGATTGTGAGCCTTCGTGGACAGGGTCCTCTGTCCTCCTGTACCAGTTATGACTTGTATTGTTTAAGATTATTGTACTTGTTTTTATTATGTATACCCCTCCTTACATGTAAAGCGCCATGGAATAAAAGGCGCTATAACAATAAATAATAATAATAATGTGGCTTTGAGTACCTTGAGGGGTGCAGTTTTTAGAATGGTGTCACTTTTGGGCATTTTCTGTCATATAGACCCCTTAAATTGACTTCAAGTGTGAGGTGGTCCCTAAAAAAATGGTTTTGCTAATTTTGCTGTAAAAATGAGAAATCGCTGGTCAACTTTTAACCCTTATAAAATCCTAACAAAAAAAAATATGTTTCCAAAATTGTGCTAACGTAAAGCAGACATGTGGGTAATGTTATTTAATAACTATTTTGTATGATATGACTCTCTAATTTAAGGGCATAACAACAACAAAAATCGCAAAATTTTCAAAATTTTCGCCAAGTTTCAGTTTTTTTCACAAATAAATGCAAGTCTAATCGACGAAATTTTACCACTATCATAAAGAATAATATGTCACGAGAAAACATTCTCAGAATCACCAGGATCCATTGAAGCTTTTCATGAGTTATAACCTCATAAAGTGACAGTGGTCAGAATTGAAAAATATGGCCTGGTCAGGAAGTTGAAAACAGGCTTCGGGGTGAAGGGGTTAATTGAAAGAATGACACTCCTTTAATAATCTTAATTAAACCATAATAACAAACTTTTCCATTTCACCGTCTCCCTTGTAATCTGCAAACTAGTTAAAAATAAAAACAACAATATTCAGATGGTCCTGCGAGTTCACAGCCAATATAATCACGTTACCTATGGACAACAGCGCGAGTGTGGTGGGAAGTTTTCTCATGGCGCTTGTGCTGACGTCAGAAAGATGAAGTGAGTTCATTGGCTGTGAATGAGCAGGAGAACTTTCTCACTCTCAATAGAAGTTCACAAGGAGACACTGAGCACACGGTGCTCGGTCTCTCTGCTGGATGAGAGGCTGCATGTTCACATCATGCAACCATGCAGCTTCCCTCTGTCTTAGAGATATGCCTTTTCTGGGGCAGCTGAGAGGTGATGTTTCTAGCCTGGGGGGCAGCATCCATGGCCCCTTCCAATGCTATTAATATCAGCCCGCATTTGTCTGCATAGCCCTCGCTGGTTATTAATTATAGGGGGAACCTACATCATATTTTTCAGGGTCCTACATTTTAATAGCCAGTAAATTCTATGTAAACAGTGGTGAGCTAATATTTGTAGCCTTGGAAGCTCCATGGGTATTACCCCCTTTACAGGCTATAAACACATACTTGGCAGTGTGGTATTTCCGTGACAAGCCTCATATATCTGCAAGCTCCAAATTTGGGCATTGTAGGCCATTTTGCCACTGTTTTTGCTGTTTTATACTCTACTTATATACAGCACTATTTTGCATTTTAAAAAAAGCAGGACACATATTTGGCAGTGTGGTATTTCCGTGACAGGCCTCATATATCTGCGTGCTCCAAGTTTAGGCATTGTAGGCCGGTTTACCACTTTATTTCCTGTCTGTTACCCAACTTATATACAGCACTATTTTGGATTTTACTAAAAAATGGTCTCATATTTGGCAGTGTGGTATTTCCGTGACAGGCCTCATATATCTGCGTGCTCCAAGTTTGGGCATTGTAGGCCGGTTTACCACTTTTTTTCCTGTCTGTTACTCAACTTATATACAGCACTATTTTGGATTTTACTAAAAAAAGGTCTCATATTTGGCAGTGTGGTATTTCCGTGACAGGCCTCATATATCTGCGTGCTCCAAGTTTGGGCATTGTAGGCCAGTTTACCACTTTTTTCCTGTCTGTTACTCAACTTATATACAGCACTATTTTGCATTAAACTAAAAAAACAGGCCACATATTTGGCAGTGTGGTATTTCCATGACAGGCCTCATATATCTGCGTGCTCAAAGTTTTGGCATTTTAAGCCGTTTTGCCAATGTTTTTGCTGTCTGTTACTCTAATTATATACAGCACTATTTTGCATTAAAAAAACAGGCCACATATTTGGCAGTGTGGTATTTCCGTGACATGCCTCATATATCTGCGTGCTCCAAGTTTGGGCATTGTAGTCCGGTATACCACTTTTTTTGCTGTCTGTTACTCTACTGATATACAGCACTATTTTGCATTATAAAAAATACAGGCCACATATTTGGCAGTGTGGTATTTCCGTGACAGGCCTCATATAACTGCATGCTCCAAGTTTGGGCATTAAAGGCCGGTTTTCCACTGTTTTTGCTGTCTGTTACTCTAATTATATACAGCCCTATTTTGCATAAAAAAATAAAAAGGCCACATTTTTTGACAGTGTGGTATTTCCGTGACAGGCCTCATATATCTGCGTGCTCCAAATTTGGGCATTGTAGGCCGTTTTGCCACTGTTTTTGCTGTCTGTTACTCTACTTATATACAGCACTATTTTGCATAAATTAAATTCACAAAAAAGCCCCCCAAAATAGTATATAGTCTGTTATGTCATGCTATGGCCTGCCTGATGTTTGTGTTTGAAAAATCGTAGATTTGCAAGCAAACTGATCAGATATTATTTTGCTCCTAATAAATACATTTGTGTTGAGCTTTTGAAATAGTGCAGTAGTCTATTTAAAATGGGCAAGGCAAGGGGCAAGGGATGAGAAAGTGGATGTGATACTGATGGTGCATGTAGAGGACGAGGCCAAGGTGAAATTGGGCCACAACAAAGACCCACATCTTCTCGCTTGACCTTCCTGTCCCAGTTTCAAGAGGACCGCAGCACACCACTATTGAAGCCAGAGAAGTGTGAAATGGTTGTTGGTTGGATAGCAGATAATGCTTCCAGTCACTTAGCCACCACCACCATGTCTTCCACACAGTCAAGTCTGAGTAGCCGTAAGTGTGGCCCGGATATTCCTCACCATGATTTTCCTTCCTCCCACCATGCCGAGTGCCCTGAGAAAACTGATTCCACACTTGGACACTCTGAAGAGCAGTTCAGTTTTCCATTTCAAGATTCCGGACTCTTGGCCGGTCAACTTGATGTAGTGACAGCTGATATCGCATGTAGAGATGCCCAAAGCTTTGACCAGCTCTGGTCACATGAAGGCGATGGTGGGAAAGTGTCAGAAGAGGTGGACGATGATGAGACACAATTGCCAGAAAGTCAGGAGGAGGAGCAGGGTGCGGATGTGGAAGATGAGGTGGTGGATGACTGTATGACTGACCCAACCTGACAGGAGGACATGCAGAGCGAGGGCAGCAGCACACAAGGGGAATGAGGAATATCACCCCAACAGACAGGAAGGAGTGTGGTGGCCACAGACACAAGACATGCATTCATTGCCCGTAACACCAACATGAGTGAAGTTGCCATTCCAACTGTTAGATCTTCCTGAGTCTGGTTATTTTGTAAAGACTCTGCCGATAACCCCAAACAGGCCATTTGCAGCACCTGCCATGCCCGCATCAGCAGGGGTAGCAAAACAACCAGCCTGACCACCACCAGCATGATCAGGCACATGGCAGCAAAGCACCCAACTTTGTGGGCCGAACCCCAGGCTCCAGGACCACTGTCTGCAGGTCACACCACTGCTTCTTCCACTGTTTTGCGTAGAAGCCAATCCCCAGTTCACCGTGCATGTGAAGATGCTTCTAGCCCTGCACCTGTTGTTGCCCACAGTCAAGCAGCACCATCAGCAAACCCATCCACGTCCTTGTCCCAGCACAGCCTTTAGTTGTCTATAACCTGTTATGAGAGGCAATTCAGTACTACAATGGACATAGCGGTCAGAGCACATACAGTGATCTGACAATAACCCAAAATCATAGAACGAGCTCTGAGACATGGGAACTCTGCAAACCGCAATCCCTAATCCTCTCCAAACAACACTAGAGGCAGCCGTGGATTGCGCCTAACTCTGCCTATGCAACTCGGCACAGCCTGAGAAACTAACTAGCCTGAAGATAGAAAATAAGCCTACCTTGCCTCAGAGAAATACCCCAAAGGAAAAGGCAGCCCCCCACATATAATGACTGTGAGTAAGATGAAAAGACAAACGTAGAGATGAAATAGATTCAGCAAAGTGAGGCCCGACTTTCTTAACAGATCGAGGATAGAAAAGGTAACTTTGCGGTCTACACAAAACCCTAAAGAAAACCACACAAAGGGGGCAAAAAGACCCTCCGTACCGAACTAACGGCACGGAGGTACACCCTTTGCGTCCCAGAGCTTCCAGCAACAAATTAGACAAGCTGGACAGAAAAAATAGCAAACAAATAGCAAAGAAGAACTTAGCTATGCAGAGCAGCAGGCCACAGGAATGATCCAGGGAAAAGCAAGTCCAACACTGGAACATTGACAGGAAGCCAGGATCAAAGCATTAGGTGGAGTTAAGTAGAGAAGCACCTAACGACCTCACCAGATCACCTGATGGAGGAAACTCAGAAGCCGCAGTACCACTTCCCTCCACCAACAGAAGCTCACAGAGAGAATCAGCCGAAGTACCACTTGTGACCACAGGAGGGAGCTCTGCCACAGAATTCACAACAGTACCCCCCCCTTGAGGAGGGGTCACCGAACCCTCACCAGAGCCCCCAGGCTGACCAGGATGAGCCACATGAAAGGCACGAACAAGATCGGGAGCATGGACATCAGAGGCAAAAATCCAGGAATTATCTTCCTGAGCATTACCCTTCCATTTAACCAGATACTGGAGTTTCCGTCTAGAAACACGAGAATCCAAAATCTTCTCCACAATATACTCCAATTCCCCCTCCACCAAAACCGGGGCAGGAGGATCAACAGATGGAACCATAGGTGCCACGTATCTCCGCAACAATGACCTATGGAATACGTTATGTATGGAAAAAGAATCTGGAAGGGTCAGACGAAAAGACACAGGATTAAGAACCTCAGAAATCCTATACGGACCAATGAAACGAGGTTTAAACTTAGGAGAGGAAACCTTCATAGGAATATGACGAGAAGATAACCAAACCAGATCCCCAACACGAAGTCGGGGACCCACACGGCATCTGCGATTAGCGAAACGTTCAGCCTTCTCCTGGGACAAGGTCAAATTGTCCACTACATGAGTCCAAATCTGCTGCAACCTGTCCACCACAGTATCCACACCAGGACATTCCAAAGACTCAACCTGTCCTGAAGAGAAACGAGGATGGAACCCAGAATTGCAGAAAAATGGCGAAACCAAGGTAGCCGAGCTGGCCCGATTATTAAGGGCGAACTCAGCCAAAGGCAAAAAGGACACCCAGTCATCCTGATCGGCAGAAACAAAGCATCTCAGATATGTTTCCAAGGTCTGATTGGTTCGTTCGGTCTGGCCATTAGCCTGAGGATGGAAAGCCGAGGAAAAAGACAAGTCAATGCCCATCCTACCACAAAAGGCTCGCCAAATCCTTGAAACAAACTGGGAACCTCTGTCAGAAACGATATTCTCTGGAATGCCATGTAAACGAACCACATGCTGGAAGAACAATGGCACCAAATCAGAGGAGGAAGGCAATTTAGACAAGGGTACCAGATGGACCATCTTAGAAAAGCGATCACAGACCACCCAAATGACTGACATCTTTTGAGAAACGGGAAGATCAGAAATAAAATCCATAGAGATATGTGTCCAAGGCCTCTTCGGGACCGGCAAGGGCAAAAGCAACCCACTGGCACGAGAACAGCAGGGCTTAGCCCGAGCACAAATCCCACAGGACTGCACAAAAACACGCACATCCCGCGACAGGGACGGCCACCAAAAGGATCTAGCCACCAACTCTCTGGTACCAAAGATTCCAGGATGACCAGCCAACACCGAACAATGAACCTCAGAGATAACTTTATTGGTCCACCTATCAGGGACAAACAGTCTCTCAGCTGGACAACGATCAGGTTTATTAGCCTGAAATTTTTGCAGCACCCGCCGCAAATCAGGGGAGATGGCAGACACAATTACTCCTTCCTTGAGGATACCCGCCGGCTCAGACAAACCCGGAGAGTCGGGCACAAAACTCCTAGACAGAGCATCCGCCTTCACATTTTTAGAGCCCGGAAGGTACGAAATCACAAAGTCAAAACGGGCAAAAAACAGCAACCAACGAGCCTGTCTAGGATTCAACCGCTTAGCAGACTCAAGATAAGTCAAGTTCTTATGATCAGTCAATACCACCACGCGATGCTTAGCTCCTTCAAGCCAATGACGCCACTCCTCGAATGCCCACTTCATGGCCAGCAACTCTCGGTTGCCCAGATCATAATTTCGCTCAGCAGGCGAAAACTTCCTGGAAAAAAAGCGCATGGTTTCATCACTGAGCAATCATAACCTCTCTGCGACAAAACAGCCCCTGCTCCAATCTCAGAAGCATCAACCTCGACCTGGAACGGCAGAGAAACATCTGGTTGACACAACACAGGGGCAGAAGAAAAACGACGCTTCAAGTCTTGAAAAGCTTCCACAGCAGCAGAAGACCAATTAACCAAATCAGCACCCTTCTTGGTCAAATCGGTCAATGGTTTGGCAATACTAGAAAAATTGCAGATGAAGTGACGATAAAATTTAGCAAAGCCCAGGAACTTTTGCAGACTTTTCAGAGATGTCGGCTGAGTCCAATCATGGATGGCTTGGACCTTAACAGGATCCATCTCGATAGTAGAAGGGGAAAAGATGAACCCCAAAAATGAAACCTTCTGCACACCAAAGAGACACTTTGATCCCTTCACAAACAAAGAATTAGCACGCAGGACCTGAAAAACTGTTCTGACCTGCTTCACATGAGACTCCCAATCATCCGAGAAGATCAAAATGTCATCCAAGTACACAATCAGGAATTTATCCAGGTACTCTCGGAAGATGTCATGCATAAAGGACTGAAACACTGATGGAGCATTGGCAAGTCCGAATGGCATCACTAGATACTCAAAATGACCCTCGGGCGTATTAAATGCAGTTTTCCATTCATCTCCTCGCCTGATTCGCACCAGATTATACGCACCACGAAGATCTATCTTGGTGAACCAACTAGCCCCCTTAATCCGAGCAAACAAATCAGATAACAATGGCAAGGGGTACTGAAATTTAACCGTGATCTTATTTAGAAGGCGGTAATCTATACAAGGTCTCAGCGAACCATCCTTCTTGGCTACAAAAAAGAACCCTGCTCCTAATGGTGACGATGACGGGCGAATATGCCCCTTCTCCAGGGATTCCTTCACATAACTGCGCATAGCGGCGTGCTCAGGCACGGATAAATTAAACAGTCGACCTTTTGGGAATTTACTACCAGGAATCAAATTGATAGCACAATCACAATCCCTATGCGGAGATAGGGCATCGGACTTGGGCTCATCAAATACATCCCGGTAATCAGACAAGAACTCTGGAACCTCAGAAGGGGTGGATGACTAAATTGACAGAAATGGAACATCACCATGTACCCCTTGACAACCCCAGCTGGACACCGACATGGATTTCCAATCTAATACTGGATTATGGGCTTGTAGCCATGGCAACCCCAACACGACCACATCATGCAGATTATGCAACACCAGAAAGCGAATAACCTCCTGATGTGCAGGAGCCATGCACATGGTCAGCTGGGTCCAGTAATGAGGCTTATTCTTGGCCAAAGGCGTGGCATCAATTCCTCTCAATGGAATAGGACACTGCAAGGGCTCTAAGAGAAACCCACAACGCTTAGCATACGACAGAATACGATGACAAAGAGCAGATCAAGGTAACGGACAGAAGAAATTTTGACTGTACCGTACCAATGGTGGCAGACCTAGCAAACCGCTTAGTGCGCTTAGGACAATCAGAGATAGCATGAGTGGAATCCCCACAGTAGAAACACAGCCCATTCAGACGTCTGTGTTCTTGCCGTTTAACTCTGGTCAAAGTCCTATCGCACTGCATAGGCTCAGGTTTAAGCTCAGGTAATACCGCCAAATGGTGCACAGATTTACGCTCACGCAAGCGTCGACCGATCTGAATGGCCAAAGACATAGACTCATTCAAACCAGCAGGCACAGGAAATCCCACCATGACATCCTTAAGGGCTTCAGAGAGACCCTTTCTGAACATAGCTGCCAGCGCAGATTCATTCCATTGAGTGAGCACGGACCACTTTCTAAATTTCTGACAGTATACCTCTATCTCATCCTGACCCTGACAAAGAGCCAGCAAATTTTTCTCTGCCTGATCCACTGAATTAGGTTCATCTAATGACCTACTAACAGCTAAATCTAATGGTCACTACTCCATGCTAATTCTCTTGGATCTCTCTGCAGCATTTGACACTGTGGATCATCAGCTCCTCCTCACTATGCTCCGCTCCATCGGCCTCAAGGACACCGTTCTCTCCTGGTTCTCCTCCTATCTCTCTGACCGATCCTTCACTGTATGTTTTGCTGGTTCCTCCTCCTCTCACCTTCCCCTTACTGTTGGGGTTCCTCAAGGATCAGTCCTAGGCCCCCTACTCTTCTCGTTGTATACTGCCCCTATTGGACAAACAATCAGTAGATTTGGTTTCCAGTACCATCTCTATGCTGACGACACCCAATTATACACTTCTGCTCCCGATATCACACCGACCTTTTTAGAAAACACCAGTGATTGTCTTACCGCTGTCTCTAACATCATGTCCTCCCTCTATCTGAAACTAAACCTGTCAAAAACTGAACTCCTCGTGTTCTCTCCCTCTACTAACCTACCTTTGCCTGACATTGCCATCTCCGTGTGCGGTTCCACCATTACTCCAAAGCAACATGCCCGCTGCCTTGGGGTCATCCTTGATTCTGACCTTTCATTCACCCCCTACATCCGATCACTGGCTCGCTCTTCTTACCTGCATCTCAAAAACATTTCTAGAATTCGCCCTTTTCTTAATTTCGACTCTGCAAAAACTCTGACTGTTTCACTTATTCATTCTCGTCTGGACTATTGTAACTCTCTACTAATCGGTCTCCCTCTTGCAAAACTCTCCCCGCTCCAATCTGTCCTGAATGCTGCAGCCAGGATCATATTCCTCACCAACCGTTACACCGATGCCTCTACCCTGTGCCAGTCATTACACTGGCTACCCATCCACTCCAGAATCCAGTACAAAACTACTACCCTCATCCACAAAGCACTCCATGGCTCAGCACCACCCTACATCTCCTCCCTGGTATCAGTCTACCACCCTACCCGTGCCCTCCGCTCCGCTAATGACCTCAGGTTAGCATCCTCAATAATCAGAACCTCCCACTCCCGTCTCCAAGACTTTACACGTGCTGCGCCGATTCTTTGGAATGCACTACCTAGGTTAATACGATTAATCCCCAATCCCCACAGTTTTAAGCGTGCCCTAAAAACTCATTTGTTCAGACTGGCCTACCGCCTCAATGCATTAACCTAACGATCCCTGTGTGGCCTATTTATAATAAAAAAATAAAAAAAAAAAAAAAGGTTCCTCGCATCATGTTCTCATACACTTTATGCAGTATTAGCCCTCTGTGTCTGTACTGCTACATACTTAGGCAGGTAACTGGTTCATGCAGCTTTACATGAACACCTGAGCCTTACACTATAGCTGGTCCGAATAACTAAAGCAATTGTTACCATCCACCTCTCGTGTCTCCCCTTTTCCCCATAGTTTGTAAGCTTGCGAGCAGGGCCCTCACTCCTCCTGGTATCTGTTTTGAACTGTATTTCTGTTATGATGTAATGTTTATTGTCTGTACAAGTCCCCTCTATAATTTGTAAAGCGCTGCGGAATATGTTGGCGCTATATAAATAAAATTATTATTATTATTATTATTATCGTACAGCAATCCGAGCGCCAGGAAAAACGCATCGATATTACTCAATGCAGGATCTCCTGGCGCAAGAGAAAATGCCCAGTCCTGAGGGTCGCAGCGCAAAAAAGAAATAACAATCAAAACCTGTTGAACTGGATCACCAGAGGAGCGAGGTTTCAAGGCCAGAAACAATTTACAATTATTTTTGAAACTCAGAAACTTAGTTCTATCTCCAAAAAACAAATCAGGAATAGGAATTCTTGGTTCCAACATAGCTTTCTGATCAATAGTGTCTTGAATCTTTTGTACTCTTGCCGAGAGCTGATCCACAAATGAAGACAGACTTCTAATGTCCATCGCTACACCTGTGTACTGAACCACCCAAATGTCTAGGGGAAAAAAAAGGCAAAACACAGTGCAAAGAAAAAAAAATGGTCTCAGAACTTCTTTTTTCCCTCTATTGAGAATCATTAGTACTTTTGGCTTCCTTTACTGTTATGAGAGGCAATTCAGTACTACAATGGACATAGCGGTCAGAGCACATACAGTGATCTGACAATAACCCAAAATCATAGAACGAGCTCTGAGACGTGGGAACTCTGCAAACCGCAATCCCTAATCCTCTCCAAACAACACTAGAGGCAGCCGTGGATTGCGCCTAACTCTGCCTATGCAACTCGGCACAGCCTGAGAAACTAACTAGCCTGAAGATAGAAAATAAGCCTACCTTGCCTCAGAGAAATACCCCAAAGGAAAAGGCAGCCCCCCACATATAATGACTGTGAGTAAGATGAAAAGACAAACGTAGAGATGAAATAGATTCAGCAAAGTGAGGCCCGACTTTCTTAACAGATCGAGGATAGAAAAGGTAACTTTGTGGTCTACACAAAACCCTAAAGAAAACCATGCAAAGGGGGCAAAAAGACCCTCCGTACCGAACTAACGGCACAGAGGTACACCCTTTGTGTCCCAGAGCTTCCAGCAACAAATTAGACAAGCTGGACAGAAAAAATAGCAAACAAATAGCAAAGAAGAACTTAGCTATGCAGAGCAGCAGGCCACAGGAATGATCCAGGGAAAAGCAAGTCCAACACTGGAACATTGACTGGAAGCCAGTATCAAAGCATTAGGTGGAGTTAAGTAGAGAAGCACCTAACGACCTCACCAGATCACCTGAGGGAGGAAACTCAGAAGCCGCAGTACCACTTCCCTCCACCAACAGGAGCTCACAGAGAGAATCAGCCGAAGTACCACTTGTGACCACAGGAGGGAGCTCTGCCACAGAATTCACAACAATAACCCAGTCTTTGGAACGCAAGCAGAACCACCCAGCCAATGCCCCACAGACAACAGTCCTAAATTCTAATATTTCTCTTCTGCTTGCGCTAGAAATGTTGCCTTGTAGTCTCGTTGAGACGAAAGCTTTCCGCAACCTGATGCGGCGGCCGTCCCACGATACTTGGTCCCCAGTCACCACTATTTCTCCGGGTGTGCCATACCGGCATTACACCAGAATGTGTCCCACAACATTACCCGTGCCCTCAACAATGCTGTTACAGGGAAAGTCCATCTAACCACGGACATGTGGACAAGTTCTTGTGGGCAGGGACAGTACATCTCACTGAAGGCACACTGGGTTAACACAGTGGAAGCCGGGACCCAGTCGGATCTTGGGATGGAATACATCCTCCCCACGTCGAGGATTGCTGGCCCTACGTCAATCAGGGTTGTCCCCACAATCTACAGCTCCTGCACCTCATCCTCCTCTTCATCCTCCATCTCTGAAATTAACACATCAGTCAGAAGCTGGAATCACTGCAGCACTGCCTCAGCCAAGCGGCAACAGGCTCTGCTGAAGCTAATCTGCATAGGTGACAAAACGCATAATGCAGAAAAGTTGTGGACAGCACTGAAAGAGCAATCAGATGTTTGGATGACACACCTGAACCTACGGCCAGGCATGGTCGTGTGTGACAATGGCCGTAACCTGGTGGTGGCTCTGAGGCAAGGTGAACTCAAACACGTACCTTGCCTGGCCCATGTGCTTAACCTTGTGGTACAAAATTTTCTGAAAAGCTACCCGGAGCTGCCGGATCTGCTAGTGAAAGTACACCATCTGTCGGCCCAGAAAGTCAGCTACAGCTTCAGCCGCCCTTTCCATGCTTCAGCAGCATTTTCAGCTGCCAGCTCACCGACTGATGTGTGATGTCCCAACGCGCTGGAACTCTACGTTGCATATGTTGGAAAGGATTTGTGAGCATAAGAGGGCTGTTGTTGACTACCAACATCAACAAAGCCATTGAATTTCAGGTCAGACTCTACACATACCTCAGGAGTGGAGATGGATGTCAGACATATGTAACATCCTCCAAGACTTTGAGGACTGCACCAAGATGGTGAGCGGCGATGACACCATAATTAGCATCACCAGCCCTCTTCTCAGCATTCTGAAAAACTCTCTGCTCACAATCAAAGAGGATGCATTGAAGGTGGAGCATGAGGACATGGAGCAAGGAAACATACAGGGGGATTACACTCAGCCCAGACTCATATCTTCTCAACGTGGATTGGTAGGCAATGAGGAAGAGAAGGAGGAGGAAGAACAGGAGCTACTTTCATTCGCTATAGACGGTACTACAAACACATCTGTATTAGCTTCTGTTCAGCGGGGATGGCTTGAGGACAGGGAGGAGGAGGATGAGGATGAGGAGGAGGACAGCATGGTCAGCCAACCTGTTGGTGCAGACACGGAAGTCTTGCCTGTTAGCAGTGTGGCACGCATGGCTGACTTTATGTTGCGCTGGATTTCACGTGACCCTTGGATTATCAAAATTTTGGGTGACACTCATTACTGGTTGGTGACACTTCTAGACCCACGCTACAATAAGAACTTTCAATGTCTTCTGACTGAGGCAGAGAGGTGTACTAAAGTATTGCAGTACCACAGGGCCGTTGTAGCGGAATTATTTAGAAAATTCCCATGTGAGAACGC
Source organism: Ranitomeya imitator (assembly GCF_032444005.1). Taxonomy (NCBI): domain Eukaryota; kingdom Metazoa; phylum Chordata; class Amphibia; order Anura; family Dendrobatidae; genus Ranitomeya; species Ranitomeya imitator. The sequence continues at coordinate 100,014,477 of NC_091288.1, forward strand.
TTTCAGCAGACGTCAGAGTTTGTTGTGCAACCAAGGACTCCAAGCGAGAGAGACAGAAGTACAATCCAGCTCAGGCAGGGGAACAATGGCCAAGTTCTGGGACAGTTTTCTGAGACCCTCCCATTGTGGCAGCACAGAGGCAAGCAGTGATGTCACAAGAAGTGCAATGTTTGGGAAGATGATGAGGGAGTACCTTGCAGATTGTACCAACGTCCTCCGTGATTCCTCTGTGCCTTTTAATTATTGGGTATCCAAGCTGGACATGTGGCATGAACTGACTGGAGGTCCTGGCCTGCCCTGCTGCTAACGTTCTGTCAGAGAGGGTTTTAATGCCGCTGGTGGAATTATAACAGATAAGCGCATCCGCCTGTCAGCTGAAAATGCTGACAGGCTGACTATATAAAAATGAATAAGACATGGATTGGGAAAGACTTCTGTACACCACCAAGTGAAAACAGCGAAACATAACCTCAAATAAATTCTTTCTTTTGGGGAGGTGTATTCTCATGCACCTCTTCACAACCACACATGGTATATGCTTCCAGATTTGGTCTGTTTGTTCTTATTCTCCTCCTTATCCTCATCCTCCTCATCCAGAACCACTGTATCACCAGGGTGAACGTGATGTGTACGGTGCATTTTTGGCCAAGGGTGATGTGATGGCACTCTTTTGTTTTTTAAAAAAGGACAACACATTGGGGAATTGGGCATGATATTACATTGGGCCTACTTCTTAACTTGGTCGCCTGCAATCTGTCCTGTACCTGCCAGTAGATCACCAGGGTGAACGTGCTCTGTACTGTGCATGTTGGCCAAGGGGGCTATGATGGCACTCTTTTATTTAAAAAAAAAAGGATTTTACATTGGGGAATTGGGCATGATATTACATTGGGCCTACTTCTTAACTCGGTCTCCTGCAATCTGTCCTGTACCTGCCAGTAGATCACCAGGGCGAACGTGCTCTGTGCGGTGCATTTTGGCCAAGGGGGCTGTGATGGCACTCTTTTATATTTTAAAAAAGGATCCCACATTGGGGAATTGGGCATGACATTCCATTGGGCCAACTTCTTAACTCGTTCTCATGCAATCTAAAATGTTCCTGCCACTAGATCACCATGGTGAACGTGCTCAGTACTATTATAAGCCGTTGAAGATTGGGTTAGGGGCATGCGATGGCACTAGTGCATTTTTTAAAAAGGTACCCCCATTGGGGAATTGTTTGGCAGATCATGCACTGCATTACAAGTCTCAGAGACCCACACCACTACATTGGCCCTAATTCTTAACTCTGTCTCCTGCAATGTCTCTTCCTTATCTCCAACGACATGACACTGGGTCAACTCAACATGCTTTGTACTGTCACTTGAAAAGATCCTTTTTGTGTTGTCTGGTTGCTCAAATTGGACACAATACACTTCATATAAATTTGATAAAGCAATGCTGTTAGTTTGACTCAGTAGTTCATTAAAAATAAAGCTTTGTCCACTATATTAGTTTTTCTCCTTGAGAGCCATAACTTTGGGTGCCTCAAATGTACAAATGGCGAATATACAAATGGCGATTTGTAAACAAAATTGAAATACTGTACACCGAATGCATTCAGACAATCACATAGCTGCATGTCTTGTAAAACATTTACAGATGTGACAGACAATACTCATAGTGACACAATCTTGATAAATGTTTGTTTACTCACTTCACAAACAGATCGAAGCCTCTGTATGTTTGCTGTATGTCATTGTAAAACATTAAGGTTTACTGAAACTCTTCCTGTGGTGGTTTGATCTAAATCCTTGCGGCTTTTATTTTCTAGGGGTTTATGGCCCCTCATCTGATGAGTCCATGATATCTCAGTTTCATCCAACCTTGAAAAGTGGCCACTTGAAGGTCTGGTTGAATCTAGAGTTACATGTTATGATCTGGTGATTAGGGAGCGACATGCGTCTAGCTCTGAGCAGGTGGCACCTATACTGACCGCAGTCCCTAAGCTCAACACAACACTAGAAGTAGCCGTGGAATGCTCCTAACTCGGCCTAGGCATCTCGTCACAGCCTAAGAGCTAACAACCCCTAAAGATAGAAGCAGGAAAACTATCTTGCCTCAGAGAAAATCCCCAAAGGATAGATTAGCCCCCCACAAATAATGACTGTGAGAGGAGAAGGAAATCACATACGTAGTATGAAACAAGATTTAGCACAGGAGGCCACTTCTAGCTAAATAGAAATAGTACAGAACAGAACGCTGTGCGGTCAGTAAAAAAAACTAGAAAAAGTCCACCGCAGAGAAATGCAAAAATCTCCACACCTGACTAAAGGTGTGGAGGGCAAACTCTGCTGCCCAGAGCTTCCAGCTTAACTGAATAGATCCATACTGAAAAGCTGGACAAATGAACAAAAACAAAGAAAGTGCTGAACAACAAAGTCCACAACAAGAGAACCGCAAAAGGACAAGCAAGGACTTAGCTTTGATGAACTGGTCAGAGTGTCAGGAAAGTCCTAAGAGCAATGACTCCAGGCAGGAACAATTGACAACTGGCATTGAAGACTAATATAGCCGAGCCAGAAAGACGATCAGTGAAAACAGCTGCTGAAGCTAAATCCAAGAAGCAGCCATACCACTCAAAAACCACAGGAGGGAGCCAAAGAGCAGAACTCACAAAAATGCTACTTACAACCACCGGAGGGAGCCCAAGAGCGGAATTCACAACAGTTACAGTACTACATAGTGTAAATCACTATATAAGACCAGAGAAACATGACTAAGACAGATGCCAAAACTGGGGTACCTGTACATGTACAGTATGCTGATACCTGCATAATTGGGGACACCCATGCAGTGTAGGGGTTCTCTGTCTTGGTGTTGCTTCTCGGATATTCTAGACCGATGATATTTAAAAGCCTCTTGGAGATGATCTAAGTAGACTGTATGAAGTTATTCTTGATATGTACGTAATCAGCATATTTATGTAATCATTATATGTACTTATTAACCTTTGTATGTTATTGTTAACATAAAAAATGTGCGCACTAACACTATTCAATCTTAATATTCCTTGCATTTGGTAGTTTGCAATGAAATTGCTTTGTATTGCAAGGATTAGCTTTTTTTAAAGACGTATCTGAACCTTAGTGTTAAAAACATGGCAAACACAATTGCCAAATTCTCCTGCAAATAATTCTGCAAAGAGGGAACCATCATATCATTAAAAAATACGAGTAAATTTTCCTGGGCCCATCCAGTATGTTGGTTCCAAGGCCTAATGCGGTGCATATGACTATGCAGCAGGACTGGCCTTGCAGCCATTGTGTAAAACAAAAGCATATTGTGAAGTGGATTTGCATGGGCCCATCCAGTATGTGGGTTCAAAGGCTTATTGGGGTGCATATGAATTGGTAGCAGGGCATGCATTGCATTCAATGCGACATTTTTTCAGGAGGCCCTCCTGGACATCTTATGAAAGGGGTATTGTGGTGCGTCGTAATTCTTGACAGCACATCCACTCACAGCATAGGCTACAACAGTTTATGAGACCCACTGTTTAATAATGGCCCTTTAAGAAGAATAATGCTGCCTGATGCACCAGTAAAAATAGGCTTTGTGACTTTAAGTGTCCCTCCTTCATAAATGAAATAAGATGGCTTATGTGTCAGGCTGCCGTCACACTAGCAGTATTTGGTCAGTATTTTACATCAGTATTTGTAAGCCAAAACTAGGAGTGGAACACATAGAGGAAAAGTATAATAGAAACATATTCACCACTTCTGCATGTATCACCCACTCCTGGTTTTGGCTTGCAAATACTGATGTAAAATACTGACCAAATACTGCTAGTGTGACGGCAGCCTCACACACCACATGACCAGCTAGGGTTGTTAAATGTTACAATGACATTTCCCAGTGAATGCATTTGTAGTGGTTGAAAGCAATGTTAAAGTTGAAAAATGCTTCAAAAACGCTGCGTCTGAACTAAGCCTAGGTGGGGAATGAAATTTTTGGTCTGGGGCTAAATATTTGGCCTTACAGGCAAGTCAACCTGCAAAGGATGTACTTTAACATATTTCCAAGCAAAATCCGTTTTGGTTTTGTTTTAGTGTGTTTTTTGTGGCACCAGGAAAAATGGCATGAATCTCGGAAAAAAATGTTAACAGCTGTGAACTAGGAGTCAGGAATGCTTCCAGGGGCGATCCCCATGATGTTCCTGTGTCATTTGAGCAGTGTTTCCAGAATTTTTAGATGCTTTTAGACCTTAAAAGGACCCCCGGAGAGGATCGCAGTAAAAATACTCGGGTCTCCCATAGACTTACATTGGGCTCGTTATTCTGGCCGAGTACCCGAGTATACCAATCTGCTCGACTCGACCAACGAGTACCCGAGCATTTTAGTGCTCGATCATCGCTAATATATATACTCGTATACGTATATACTCGAGTATAAGCCGACCCGAGTATAAGACGACCCCCCCTAATGTTGCCAAAAAAACTGGAAAAACTTAATGACGCGAGTATAAGCCTAGGGTGGGAAATGCAGCAGCTACCGGTAAATGTCAAAAGTAGAAAAATAGATACCAATAAAAGTAAAATTAATTGAGACATCAGTAGGTTAAGTGTTTTTGAATATCTATATTGAATTAGGAGCCCCTTATAATGCTCCATAAAGTTTATGATGGCCCCATAAGATGCTCCATATTAAAATATGCCCCATATAATCCTGCATAAAGGTTAATAGTGGCCCCATAAGATGCTCCATAGACACATTTGCCCAATATAATGCTGCACAAATGTTGATTATGGCCCCATAAGATGCTCCATAAAGATATTTGCTCCATATAGTGCTGAACAAACGTTATGGCCCCATAAGATGCTCCATACAGACATTTGCCCTATATAGTGCTGCACAAACGTTATGGCCCCATAAGAGGCTCCATACAGACATTTGCCCTATCATACCTATATCAAACAAGAGGGAGCTAAAGACTCATAATGACACAGGGCCAACCACAAAAATAATAAAAAATACCAAATTTTATTACGTTGTTCACATACACGTTACATACAAAAACAATAACACACAGTGGCCCAATCTAAATACCAAAATACACAGTACGAGTGTCTGTAAGGGGATAAAAGAGCAAACAATAGTATGCACGATGGCTGCAAGGAATCGCCACTAAAGAATGGGTCAGAGGTAAGATGGAAAAAATGCTAGCAAAAAGGCCCTGTACCCATAACAATAAAACGTATGGCCAGTGTATACCCAAATAAATATAAAGGTCTAATTTAGAGCCTAGATCTTAGTCACCGCATATGGCCACACATGGGTAAGTGGAGCAATATACGTCCTATCCTAAAAAAAGTGCTTGTGCCAAAGTGCAATGTGCATAGGACAGCAGTGGTTAGAGACGGAACTTACCCATGGCAAAAGACGATGGCGCATACACCGTGCATACAAGGTGCCCCGACGCGCGTTTCGCGTTGCGGGCTTCTTCGGGGGGCAGTGTCAAAAAACGACAAAAAATGCACACACCAGAGAAAACAAACTATACATAAAAGGAAGCAACTGAGGCAGCCAGATGAATCTAGAGAAATGGAGCGAAAACGTTCAAACCATGAGGGGACATTGTATTCAAAGAGACTATCCATCGACACTCAAGCTGCGCCACTAACCACTGCTGTCCTATGCACATTGCACTTTGGCACAAGCACTTTTTTTAGGATAGGACGTATATTGCTCCACTTACCCATGTGTGGCCATATGCGGTGACTAAGATCTAGGCTCTAAATTAGACCTTTATATTTATTTGGGTATACACTGGCCATACGTTTTATTGTTATGGGTACAGGGCCTTTTTGCTAGCATTTTTTCCATCTTACCTCTGACCCATTCTTTAGTACTGTGTATTTTGGTATTTAGATTGGGCCACTGTGTGTTATTGTTTTTGTATGTAACGTGTATGTGAACAACGTAATAAAATTTGGTATTTTTTATTATTTTTGTGGTTGGCCCTGTGTCATTATGAGTCTTTAGCTCCCTCTTGTTCGATATAGGTATGATGCTCTGATTAGGAGCGACTCATTTTTGCGTAATGCAAATCTAGATGTTATGAGTATATCCGTAATGTCAGTTTTTGTTAATCAGACATTTGCCCTATATAGTGCTGCACAAACATTATGGCCCCATACAGACACTTGCCCCATAGAGCGCTGCACAAATGTTATGGCCCCATAAGATGCTCCATACAGACATTTGCCCTATATAGTGCTGCACAAATGTTATGGCCCCATAAGATGCTCCATACAGACATTTGCCCTATATAGTGCTGCACAAACGTTATGGCCCCATACAGATACTTGCCCCATATAGTGCTGCACAAACGTTATGGCCCCACAAGAGGCTCCATACAGACATTTGCCCTATATAGTGCTGCACAAACATTATGGCCCCATACAGACACTTGCCCCATAGAGCGCTGCACAAACGTTATTGCCCCATAAGATGCTCCATACAGAGACTTGCCCCTTTTGCTGTTGCTGTGATGAAAAAATAAATCACATACTCACCTCTCCGTCGCTCAGGCCCCCGGCACTTTCAATATTCACCTGACTTCGTTCCGGCGCTGCTCCATCTTCAGCATCTTCTGCACTGACGTTCAGGCAGAGGGCGCGCACTAACCACGTCACCGTGCCCTTTGACCTGAGCATCACTGCAGAAGATGCTGAAGACGGAGCGGCGCAGGAACGAGGAGCAGGTGAATATCGCGCAGCGCTGCGCTCCCCGTTATACTCACCTGCTCCTGGCACGGTGCAGTCCCTGCTTCCCGGTGCCGCAGCTTCTTGCTGTACTGAGCGGTCACCGTTACCGCTCATTACAGTAATGAATATGTGGCTCCACCCCTATGGGAGGTGGAGCCGCATATTCATTACTGTAATGAGCAGTACCATGTGACCGCTCAGTACAGGAAGAAGCTGCCGGCGCCGGCATATATACAAAAAAGAACATATATAGCATATATACAAAAAAGAACACAGCAACACGTGTGCCTGAATCTAGGCCATGTGAAAACACAGACAAACATTCAATATAGATTATACTTCTCAAAAATATTTTTTAACAAATTTTTTCAACAATTTTTTTTCATAAGTATATTATATAATATTTTATGTAATACATAATACATATATTTTATGTTACATAATATTTTTGAGAAGTATAAACTATATTGAATGTTTGTCTGAATTTTCACATGGCCTAGATTCATGCACATGTGCTGCTGTGTTTTGTTTTGTTTTTTTTGTCTGTGTAATACAGTTTTGCAGTGTACACATGTTCACATTAGGAGTGCTGGTTGTTTTTTTGTCTATTTAGCTATTGGATGCTGGCTGCCTCTTGACTGATCTTGCACTCCTCCCATTGACCTTGTAGGTGGCCACAATCAGCTTTACCTGCCCATAAATTGTAGGCTTAGCCCGAAAGTGACATGTTTTGTCCATAGTTGTAGGCTGGTGGCCCAAAAGTAGCATGTACAGTAGAGTAGGACCCATCGGAGTGAGGTCACTTTGCCATGGTTGATGGGCATACATGAATTGACCAATTTTTGCGCTAAGAACCTTCATTTTCATCTATTACTGTAAGTTTTATGAAAAAAAAATTTTTTTGAAAATATTTGTGATAAAATATTTTTGAGAAGTGTAATCTACATTGAATGTTCGTGTTTTCACATGGCCTAGATTCAAGCACATGTGCTGCTGTGTTCTCTTTTGTCTATATACAGGTCCTTCTCAAAAAATTAGCATATAGTGTTAAATTTCATTATTTACCATAATGTAATGATTACAATTAAACTTTCATATATTGTAGATTCATTATCCACCAACTGAAATTTGTCAGGTCTTTTATTGTTTTAATACTGATGATTTTGGCATACAACTCCTGATAACCCAAAAAACCTGTCTCAATAAATTAGCATATTTCACCCATCCAATCAAATAAAAGTGTTTTTTAATAACAAACAAAAAAACCATCAAATAATAATGTTCAGTTATGCACTCAATACTTGGTCGGGAATCCTTTGGCAGAAATGACTGCTTCAATGCGGCGTGGCATGGAGGCAATCAGCCTGTGACACTGCTGAGATGTTATGGAGGCCCAGGATGCTTCAATAGCGGCCTTAAGCTCATCCAGAGTGTTGGGTCTTGCGTCTCTCAACTTTCTCTTCACAATATCCCACAGATTCTCTATGGGGTTCAGGTCAGGAGAGTTGGCAGGCCAATTGAGCACAGTAATACCATGGTCAGTAAACCATTTACCAGTGGTTTTGGCACTGTGAGCAGGTGCCAGGTCGTGCTGAAAAATGAAATCTTCATCTCCATAAAGCATTTCAGCCGATGGAAGCATGAAGTGCTCCAAAATCTCCTGATAGCTAGCTGCATTGACCCTGCCCTTGATGAAACACAGTGGACCAACACCAGCAGCTGACATGGCACCCCACACCATCACTGACTGTGGGTACTTGACACTGGACTTCAGGCATTTTGGCATTTCCTTCTCCCCAGTCTTCCTCCAGACTCTGGCACCTTGATTTCCGAATGACATGCAAAATTTGCTTTCATCAGAAAAAAGTACTTGGGACCACTTAGCAACAGTCCAGTGCTGCTTCTCTGTAGCCCAGGTCAGGCGCCTCTGCCGCTGTTTATGGTTCAAAAGTGGCTTTACCTGGGGAATGCGGCACCTGTAGCCCATTTCCTGCACACGCCTGTGCACGGTGGCTCTGGATGTTTCCACACCAGACTCAGTCCACTGCTTCCTCAGGTTCCCCAAGGTCTGGAATCGGTCCTTCTCCACAATCTTCCTCAGGGTCCGGTCTCCTCTTCTCGTTGTACAGCGTTTTCTGCCACATTGTTTCCTTCCAACAGACTTACCATTGAGGTGCCTTGATACAGCACTCTGGGAACAGCCTATTTGTTGAGAAATTTCTTTCTGGGTCTTACCCTCTTGCTTGAGGGTGTCAATGATGGCCTTCTTGACATCTGTCAGGTCACTAGTCTTACCCATGATGGGGGTTTTGAGTAATGAACCAGGCAGGGAGTTTATAAAAGCCTCAGGTATCTTTTGCATGTGTTTAGAGTTAATTAGTTGATTCAGAAGATTAGGGTAATAGGTCGTTTAGAGAACCTTTTCTTGATATGCTAATTTATTGAGACAGGTTTTTTGGGTTATCAGGAGTTGTATGCCAAAATCATCAGTATTAAAACAATAAAAGACCTGACAAATTTCAGTTGGTGGATAATGAATCTATAATATATGAAAGTTTAATTGTAATCATTACATTATGGTAAATAATGAAATTTAACACTATATGCTAATTTTTTGAGAAGGACCTGTAATACAGTTCTGCAGCGTGCAGGTGCTCACATTAGGAGTGCTGGTTGTTTTTTTTGCCTATCTACAGTATATATATATATATATATATATATATATATATATATATATATATATACACACACACATATAATATATATATATATATGTATATATATATATATATATATATACATATATATATACATATATATATATATATATATATATATATATATATATATATATACATATATATATATATATATACACCTCTGGAAAAAATTAAGAGACCACTGCAAAATGTTCAGTTTGTCTGATTTTTCTCTTTATAGGTATAATTTTAAGTAAAATGTAAATTGTTCTTTTATTATATAAACTTCTGATAACATGTCTCCGAATTTCCAAGCAATACATTTTGTATTTTTTTCTGACAAAGAAAAATGGTCAAATTTTTTTTTAAAAAACCCAGTGCTTTCAGATCTCAAATAATGCAAAGAAAACAAGTTCATATTCATTTAGAAACAACAATACTATTGTTTTAACTCAGGAAGAGTTCAGAAATCAATATTTTGTGGAATAACCATGATTTTTAATCACAGCTTTCATGCATCTTGGCATGCTATCCACCAGTCTTTGGCTACGTTCACATTAGCGTTCCGCTAATGTGCGTCGCTGTTGCGTCGGCGACGCAGCGGCGATGCAGCGGCGACGCGCCCCTATGTTTAACATGGGGGACGCGTGCGTTTTTTTTGTTGCGTTTTCCGACACGTGCGTCTTTTCCGACGCTAGCTTCGGACGCAAGAAAATGCAACAAGTTGCATTTTTCGTGCGTCCGATTTTCGTCAAAAAACGACGCACGCGTCGCAAAACGCAGCGTTTTTGCGTGCGTTTGCGTGCTTTTTTTGTGCGTCGTGCGTTGCGTCGCCGACGCAGCGGCGCGCAACGCTAATGTGAACGTAGCCTTTCACACTGCTTCTAAAAATTGAAGCAGTTCTTCTTTGCTTGACGGCTTGTGACTATCCATCATCCTCGTGATTACATTGCAGAGGTTTTCAATGGGGTTCAGGTCCGGAGATTGGGCTGCCCATGACAGGGTTATGATGTGGTGGTCTCTTAATTTTTGCCTGAGCTGTATTTGTGTGTCATTGACATCTATACATCTACTGTATGTATTCTTTGTGTATAGATCTATTCTATCTATTCTATTCTAACCTGACACTCTGTAATTTTACTGTATTGGGTAGATGAATTGCCGGCTTTTCAAATGCGATCGGTGTGTTGTAAAAATCAGACAGCACTCGCATGGTCCAAGTGCTGGGCTATTTTTTTATCTCACCCATTGACTTCTATTGCGGCATGCAATTAGATTTCTGATTATAATTGCAGCATGCTGCTACCTTTTTTCCAGTCCGATCATGATCTGATCTGAGCTGGAAAAAAAAAAGATGAACACACAATGAAAGAATAACATTGGTTCAAATACAATCCGATTTTTTATCGCATTGCATTCGTCCGATTTCATTGCAAGTGGGAATGAGCCCTAATAATTTGATGCTGCAATGGAGCATTGTCCAGGAGTGGGTAAAAAATGCAGAAGTGGTGAAGTATTTCTATTATACCTTGATTCTGATTGTTCTACTCCTGGCTTCACCTTAAAAATGCTGATGTCAAATACTTACCAAATACTGAACGTGGGAAAGTGGCCTTATAGTGTAAAAAAACAACCCCAAAAACGCAAGAAAAAATGCTGGAAGAACACGCAAAGATCACTAGCATTAAAAAAAAATACTTGAAAAACATGCAAAGGACACTAGTGTTACAATAATGTGGGAAAAAAACACTCAGAAAACTACAAAAAATGTTCGCAAAGGATAAAACATCAGATCTCTGGATCACTATTGGACCAATGCTATTCTATAGGGCTGCACATATGTCTGACTTTTTTTCCTCAGACCGAGTATGTACAAGGAGAAAATCGCAGCATGCACAATTTACAATGGATTTTGGATCACACACGGCCATGCAAGACAACGGGTCCATAAAAAAAAAAAAACAGAACGCACGCGGATGACATCTGAGCGCCGTTCAATTTTCACAAACTTATAGAATGGAGAACATGGAGAAATCTTTTGTTTCCATCTTCTACTCATCTGAGAAAATTGGATCACACTCTAATCAAAATCTGATCAGAGTGTGATTGCATAATCAAACCAATTTTCTCTAATTTAGAGAAATTACAGTTGTTTGCATCTAGCCTAAAGGTACTGTCACACTAGACGATATCGCTAGCGATCCGTGACGTTGCAGCGTCCTCGCTAGCGATATCGTCCAGTGTGACAGGCAGCAGCGATCAGGCCCCTGCTGGGAGATCGCTGGTCGGGGAAGAAAGTCCAGAACTTTATTTCGTCGCTGGACTCCCCGTAGACATCGCTGAATCGGCGTGTGTGACACCGATTCAGCGATGTCTTCGCTGGTAACTAGGGTAAACATCGGGTAACTAAGCGCAGGGCCGCGCTTAGTAACCCGATGTTTACCCTGGTTACCATCCTAAAAGTAAAAAAACAAACACTACATACTTACCTACAGCCGTCTGTCCTCCAGCGCTGTGCTCTGCACTCCTCCTGCTCTGGCTGTGAGTGTCGGTCAGCCGGAATGCAGAGCGGTGACGTCACCGCTCTGCTTTCTGGCTGCCCGGCGCTCACAACCAGACCAGAGAAGCAGAGCGCCGAGGACAGACGGCTGTAGGTAAGTATGTAGCGTTTGTTTTTTTACTTTTTAGGATGGTAACCAGGGTAAACATCGGGTTACTAAGCGCGGCCCTGCGCTTAGTTACCCGATGTTTACCCTGGTTACCGGGGACCTCGGGATCGTTGGTCGCTGGAGAGCTGTCTGTGTGACAGCTCTCCAGCGACCAAACAGCGACGCTGCAGCGATCCGGATCGTTGTCGGTATCGCTGCAGCGTCGCTATGTGTGACGGTACCTTTAGAGCCAGGTGTCAAACAGTGTTGGGGCACTGAGCCTCACTTGTGACTGAAATCCCGAGGATTTCAGGAAAAATCAAGTTATTTCCTCTTAGTATTTTAACATGACAGGTTCCCTTTGAGTTCATTCATTTGAACATTTTTTGAATTTTTTTCTAGCCTATTTCCGCTTTGAAAAAAACATTGTGTGCACATATCCAGTGTCTAGTCTGGTGACAATTTAAAGAAGTGACATGCAAATTCTCTTTTTCCATTAGACTTTTTTCAAAACCTCTTCAGGAAAAAAAAATCTCAAAAAACTTCTCACGTTAACAGCAAATTGGATTTCCTGTAGAAATGACCAGGAATAGTTTTCTAAATGTTTTTGTAGTGTTTTTGTAGAGAATGTTGAAGAAGATCTACTAAAAAAAAAGAAAAAAACTCAGTCTGCACAAAGCCTTAAGAGAAAGCTATTCTGTAACTACCTCTGAGCTGTAATGTTTCTGTGCTGCACCATATGTTAGTTCTTTTTGTGTGGGTCTCATGACTATTGATGATAAGAATACATTCACTATTACAATATTGTTTACATTTTTTTTAAATATATTAACCTGTTCTTTCTTATATTTTGCACATTGAGCATTTTAATGTCTGCAATTGACTGTTATACAGGACGTGAATAAAATAGCTATATACTGTAGATACTAATATAATTTTCAATGTGAGCAGCATGGATGGTAGGAGAAGGCATAAGCAAAAGGAATTCTAAGGTACTAATTGTAATAGGAAATGTAGCCTAGGGTAGTATTAAATCAGCCCCGTATTCTAATATGCCATGTGGATGACGTCAAGAGGCTTATCGATAAGAAACTGCGTCAGACTCTGCCCCTATTCTTAACATGCTCATCCATGCTTAAAAGTTAACACTTTGCACCCAGAGGAGATTTAAAAAGATGTTAACTCGTTTTACTGGCACCAGAAACTGAAAGCAAAGAGTTTTACAATTTGATATGAGGCTATGAATTATGTCATTTTTTTGCATAACAGACAGTGGAATGTTTTCCTTCTATGAAAAATAGTGGAATCACAGTTGACATGGAAAGAGATTTAATCACATGGACAGTGGTAACATACTGGCCTAAAGCCTTCTTTATGCATTTAAACAGAACATCTTTTATATATGAAACCACAAATTGTTTATTTGTAAGAAAACAAAGTCTACTGACTGTAGTTCCACAGCTCAAGTTTTTGCATTGTGAAAGCTATCCCTAACTTATAATGGGCAGGATCAAAAGAACTGCAGATAAATGCTCACAAAAGTGTAATACACTTTGGGGCAATTCATCAAAGCTTTTATGCCAGAAAAGTGTTCTTTGAAATCTTTGAAAAGTCGCAACTTTTTTTTGCACCACACTTACGGCAGTTGCTCAAAAAGCTTGCAACTTGCTACACTCGTCTATTTATGAAATGCATCAGCGTTTTCTACAGCAGAAATGCTACTCCATTCACTGAAAAAACAACCTAAATTCAAATATATGTGGAATCCTAGATCAACTCAAAAAAACCTAAAACAAACAAGGATACCTAAAAAATAACCTTTATTATTAGCCACTAAAAAAGTACTCTTTCCATAAATAACAACAAAAAAATAAATTGTACAACAAACATATAATTATGTACCTGTAGGGCCCTAGGAAGAATCTGCACTGAGACCTACCTATCAGTGGAGGTTGGCACCCTAAGTTTCTGCGGTTGGCGCCCCTACTCAGCGTCGACTAACCCTAGGGAATCCCTAGAGGACCCTAGATAGGGAACCATAAGGTAGACCTACAAGATCCCTCACGGAAGACCTACCTGACAGCGGGGGTTGGCACCCTAATGTGAAGCGGTAGGCGCCCCCACTCCACGTCGACTGACCCTAGAAGCCCTAAACCGTCCCTAATAGGAATAGAATAAAGAAAATGTCCCACAAACAAACCCAAACACCCCAAAAGAAAAAAGGATAAGTATCTAAAACAAAAAACAGAACGAAAAGATATAATAATCAAGAATATGCAATGAGTCTAATGCGTTGCTTGGATATGCATATATTTCATATAGTAGATAGTTTTGACTATAGCAATATCCGCCAGCAAAAAGATTCACAAAAATAGGGTGAATGAGAAGATATTGATATTGTCCATATTTAATACAAACATGCGATCCTTTTGTGGTTTCAGGAGTAAAAAAATAAATACTTGAGGATTTTAGTCAAATGCTTAAATATACGAGCATGGTCACCCGCTATACAAAAAGTCAACCACATAGTATATTAACATCAGAAACCTCAATTAAGTAGCAAAGTGCTGCAACTAGAAAAATCAGATGTAAAACTCCTTAAACCCAAATAAAGAAACATCAATGCTTGATAAAGATTGCCCGTTTAGTCACATTGAAACAATACTTTAAGATAAGTAGCACCAAATTTGCTTATGCTGCTATTATAATTTCAATGTATATCTCACAAGAGCAGGTGTTATTGTTTCAATATATGTTACAAAGTGACAGGTCCATCATACCCCACCACATCAAGACCTCCACAGGTACAAAGAATAATGAGGCAGGACACAATGATCCCCCTCACAAAAAAGAAATCAGAGAGCATTCAATACTCATCTGCAGGCCCGTAGTGGATATGGAATGATGTTAGATAAATCCAGATAACCCGGGTCCGTGGTGGGTATACAGTTTCATCAGATGGATCCGGACATCTAATTAAGCAGACAACAGCAGTCTCCCCGACCAATGCCCGACGCGTTTCACCCCCATGTAGATGGAACGGGGGTTCATCAGGGGTATTGTAGCCGCAAGCAAGAAGAAAGATAAATGCTGTAGTGCACTCACCAGGTATGCCCATATAAATACACGTGGGTAAGTGTGGAGCACGCCAAATCAAGACTGCCTCCGGAAATGACGTCATCCGGAGGAGCCGGCGCTGGGTGAAGCGCACTATGCGTTCCATAATAGGGATAAAGCCGCGCATGCGTCGTGCAGATCCGCGCCTCCAAAGAAGTCTCGGGAGTGTGACGGACTCTCCAATAGTGGAGCGCAGTAGTGCGTTCCATGTGGCGCATGCGTAATATTAGAAATTAGAACGTTACTGCTCAGGTGCACGATGTGAACCATAATAGGAGCGCACAGCGCATAAGTTATAACAGCGCTGGATGAATGCGCCTACATATACAGCGCTGTCAGAGCACAATGTGAGCCGTAATAGGCGTACAGAGCGCATACGTCATAAGAGCGCTAGATGAATGTGCCTACATATACAGCGCTATCCTGGATAAATTCAGTAATAAGAACATATCCACCTAGGCAGCATATGCAAATACAGGGTAAAACCCTGTTATTAAAACTAAGGTATACGCCACATAAATTAAATGATAAATACTTATATATAATAACCCACGCACAAATAATACCGGCCTTATTGACCATAAAAAGAATGAAATAGGTCACGTACAAGAATGAGTAAATACCACAGCACACATAAGGACAACAGACAAAAGAAGACGAAAAGAGAAATAGATCAATATAATGTCTCAGAAATGAGACAAACAATAGAATTTGTATAAATATACCTGGCCATAGCACTAATATCAAAGGACTTGACGGAGGGCTAGATAAAACCAGTAAAGGTCAGCTGTTCGTTGAGGCCCAGAGGGCTCATCGATCTCATTAAATAAATCCATCTTGTTTCGCGCTGTATGATTTTTTTGTCCCAGTCACCCCGTCTTACCGAGGGAGGGATAACTTCAATCACCCTAAAGCTAAGGGAACCTGGATCCCCACCATGTATATTGATGACATGTCTTGCAATTGGAGTATCTCTGCCGTGCCGGATATCCCCGAGGTGTTCACCTATCCGAACCCTAAGTTCTCTTTTTGTTTTGCCCATGTAATCCTTAGGGCACGAACACGTGCAGAGGTACACGACCCCTACTGTTTTACAGTTAGCAAACTGTCTCATGGAGAAGATCCTATTCGTAGCTGAACTCTGAAAAGTATTAGAGACACACATAAATCTACAAAAAGAGCAATGTCCACATCTAAATGTGCCGGTTGATCTATTTTCCAACCATGTACCCTGTTTTTTAGGGGGCACAAAATGGCTCTGGACAATACTGTCTTTGATTGACCTTCCCCTTCTATACGTGATTGATGGATGTGGAGAGATAAACCCACTAACATCCGGGTCAGACCTCAATATTTGCCAGTGTCTCTTAAAGATGTCAAACACTTTTTTGGACTGATCATCAAAGGTACCAATGAGACGTGTGGTAGATGTTGCACCAGTCTCAGTCTTTGGTATCAAGAGAGACGTCCTGTTAGAGTCCAAGGCTGTCTCAAATGCGGAACCAATCACATCATAGGGGTAACCCCTATCCTTAAAACGGTGTTTAAGTTCCGTGGATCTACATTTAAAGTCACTAAGGGACGAACAGTTTCTTCGTAAGCAAAGAAACTGTCCCTTCGGGATGCCACGTTTCAAAGGGAAGGGATGATGACTCTCCCATCTTAAAAGGCTGTTTGTAGCTGTTGGTTTTCGATATATAGACGTACCGAGAGAGCCATCACTAAGCCTTTTAATGAAGACATCAAGAAAGGTGCTGTTGTCACCCCCTATTTCAAAGGTGAAGTATAGACCTTCCAATGTGGTGTTTAGATAACTCAGGAAGTCAGAGAATGAACGGGCATCACCCTTCCACAGGACAAGAAAATAATCCTGGGGCACCATGTGACATCCTCGTCCCTAAAGACAAAGGTGTCTTCCCACCAGACCAGGAGCAAATTAGCATCTGTGGGAGCACAAGGGCTCCCCATTGCTGTGCCCCTGAGCTGGTGGTACCACTTCCCATTGAAGAGGAAATAGTTCCGTTGAAGTACAAACTCCAGAAGTTCAATCAGAAAAGCGTTATGTGACACAAAATGGGTACCTCTACTACTCAGGAAGTATTTAACTGCTCTGAGGCCATCCTGGTGGCGGATACTGCTATATAGTGCCTCCACATCAATGGAGGCAATGATGGTATCAGGTTCCACTACAATGCCCTCTAATTTCATCAGGAGGTCACTTGTGTCCCTAATGTAGGAGGGTAGAGCAGTAACAAATGACCTTAGTAGTTTGTCCACATATACACTCGAGTTTTGTGAAAGGGCGTCCACCCCTGACACAATAGGGCGTCCTATCAAGTCTTGATACCAAAGACTGAGACTGGTGCAACATCTACCACACGTCTCATTGGTACCTTTGATGATCAGTCCAAAAAAGTGTTTGACATCTTTAAGAGACACTGGCAAATATTGAGGTCTGACCCGGATGTTAGTGGGTTTATCTCTCCACATCCATCAATCACGTATAGAAGGGGAAGGTCAATCAAAGACAGTATTGTCCAGAGCCATTTTGTGCCCCCTAAAAAACAGGGTACATGGTTGGAAAATAGATCAACCGGCACATTTAGATGTGGACATTGCTCTTTTTGTAGATTTATGTGTGTCTCTAATACTTTTCAGAGTTCAGCTACGAATAGGATCTTCTCCATGAGACAGTTTGCTAACTGTAAAACAGTAGGGGTCGTGTACCTCTGCACGTGTTCGTGCCCTAAGGATTACGTGGGCAAAACAAAAAGAGAACTTAGGGTTCGGATAGGTGAACACCTCGGGGATATCCGGCACGGCAGAGATACTCCAATTGCACGACATGTCATCAATATACATGGTGGGGATCCAGGTTCCCTTAGCTTTAGGGTGATTGAAGTTATCCCTCCCTCGGTAAGACGGGGTGACTGGGACAAAAAAATCATACAGCGCGAAACAAGATGGATTTATTTAATGAGATCGATGAGCCCTCTGGGCCTCAACGAACAGCTGACCTTTACTGGTTTTATCTAGCCCTCCGTCAAGTCCTTTGATATTAGTGCTATGGCCAGGTATATTTATACAAATTCTATTGTTTGTCTCATTTCTGGGACATTATATTGATATATTTCTCTTTTCGTCTTCTTTTGTCTGTTGTCCTTATGTGTGCTGTGGTATTTACTCATTCTTGTACGTGACCTTTTTCATTCTTTTTATGGTCAATAAGGCCGGTATTATTTGTGCGTGGGTTATTATATATAAGTATTTATCATTTAATTTATGTGGCGTATACCTTAGTTTTAATAACAGGGTTTTACCCTGTATTTGCATATGCTGCCTAGGTGGATATGTTCTTATTACTGAATTTATCCAGGATAGCGCTGTATATGTAGGCACATTCATCTAGCGCTCTTATGACGTATGCGCTCTGTACGCCTATTACGGCTCACATTGTGCTCTGACAGCGCTGTATATGTAGGCGCATTCATCCAGCGCTGTTATAACTTATGCGCTGTGCGCTCCTATTATGGTTCACATCGTGCACCTGAGCAGTAACGTTCTAATTTCTAATATTACGCATGCGCCACATGGAACGCACTACTGCGCTCCACTATTGGAGAGTCCGTCAGACTCCCGAGACTTCTTTGGAGGCGCGGATCTGCACGACGCATGCGCGGCTTTATCCCTATTATGGAACGCATAGTGCGCTTCACCCAGCGCCGGCTCCTCCGGATGACGTCATTTCCGGAGGCAGTCTTGATTTGGCGTGCTCCACACTTACCCACGTGTATTTATATGGGCATACCTGGTGAGTACACTACAGCATTTATCTTTCTTCTTGCTTGCGGCTACAATACCCCTGATGAACCCCCGTTCCATCTACATGGGGGGGAAACGCGTCGGGCATTGGTCGGGGAGACTGCTGTTGTCTGCTTAATTAGATGTCCGGATCCATCTGATGAAACCGTATACCCACCACGGACCCGGGTTATCTGGATTTATCTAACATCATTCCATATCCACTACGGGCCTGCAGATGAGTATTGAATGCTCTCTGATTTCTTTTTTGTGAGGGGGATCATTGTGTCCTGCCTCATTATTCTTTGTACCTGTGGAGGTCTTGATGTGGTGGGGTATGATGGACCTGTCACTTTGTAACATATATTGAAACAATAACACCTGCTCTTGTGAGATATACATTGAAATTATAATAGCAGCATAAGCAAATTTGGTGCTACTTATCTTAAAGTATTGTTTCAATGTGACTAAACGGGCAATCTTTATCAAGCATTGATGTTTCTTTATTTGGGTTTAAGGAGTTTTACATCTGATTTTTCTAGTTGCAGCACTTTGCTACTTAATTGAGGTTTCTGATGTTAATATACTATGTGGTTGACTTTTTGTATAGCGGGTGACCATGCTCGTATATTTAAGCATTTGACTAAAATCCTCAAGTATTTATTTTTTTACTCCTGAAACCACAAAAGGATCGCATGTTTGTATTAAATATGGACAATATCAATATCTTCTCATTCACCCTATTTTTGTGAATCTTTTTGCTGGCGGATATTGCTATAGACAAAACTATCTACTATATGAAATATATGCATATCCAAGCAACGCATTAGACTCATTGCATATTCTTGATTATTATATCTTTTCGTTCTGTTTTTTGTTTTAGATACTTATCCTTTTTTCTTTTGGGGTGTTTGGGTTTGTTTGTGGGACATTTTCTTTATTCTATTCCTATTAGGGATGGTTTAGGGCTTCTAGGGTCAGTCGACGTGGAGTGGGGGCGCCTACCGCTTCACATTAGGGTGCCAACCCCCGCTGTCAGGTAGGTCTTCCGTGAGGGATCTTGTAGGTCTACCTTAGGGTTCCCTATCTAGGGTCCTCTAGGGATTCCCTAGGGTTAGTCGACGCTGAGTGGGGGCGCCAACCGCAGAAACTTAGGGTGCCAACCTCCACTGATAGGTAGGTCTCAGTGCAGATTCTTCCTAGGGCCCTACAGGTACATAATTATATGTTTGTTGTACAATTTATTTTTTTGTTGTTATTTATGGAAAGAGTACTTTTTTAGTGGCTAATAATAAAGGTTATTTTTTAGGTATCCTTGTTTGTTTTAGGTTTTTTTTACTCCATTCACTGACATGGTAGATGAAATTTAAGGTTGACTGACATTGACTGGAGTAGCATTTCTGGTGGGGAGCACGGAGGTACACGCCATGTAAAAAGATTCGCTGAATTCATAAAGTGTCTTGCAGGATTTAAGGAATTTGGCGCCTTGTACTCTATCAAAATTGGCATGGTGGGATCCTGCGCCCTGCGCAATGCCAGTCTATACCAGGATTATTTCGTCTAGAAAAAAGACGACTGAGGGGCGATCTAATAACCATGTATAAGTATATAAGGGGACAATACAAATATCTCGCTGAGGATCTGTTTATACCAAGGAAGGTGACGGGCACAAGGGGGCATTCTTTGCGTCTGGAGGAGAGAAGGTTTTTCCACCAACATAGAAGAGGATTCTTTACTGTTAGGGCAGTGAGAATCTGGAATTGCTTGCCTGAGGAGGTGGTGATGGCGAACTCAGTCGAGGGGTTCAAGAGAGGCCTGGATGTCTTCCTGGAGCAGAACAATATTGTATCATACAATTATTAGGTTCTGTAGAAGGACGTAGATCTGGGTATTTATTATGATGGAATATAGGCTGAACTGGATGGACAAATGTCTTTTTTCGGCCTTACTAACTATGTTACTATGTTACTATGTTACATGAATCAGTTCCTTTGTCTGTTAAATTATAAGGAAAGGAAGTAATATACAGTATCATCAAAAATTGAGTTAAGCAAAGGAGCATTTACTTAAACCCCTTACTGAAGTGGCTTAAAAAATGCAATTCAGCATTTGTCTTTCGGTTTTATTTTTACAACATTTATTGTGCTGTAAAAATGACCTGACAACATAATTCTTAAGGGCAGTACAAATTTCGATAATACAAAAATTATATATATGCAGTAAATATATTTATATCTAATATATAAAGCTGAATGTGTGTGTGTGTATGTATGTACCGTATATACTCGAGTATAAGCCGACCCGAGTATAAGCCGACCCCCCTAATTTTGCCACAAAAAACTGGGAAAACTTATTGACTCAAGTATAAGCCTAGGGTGGAAATGCAGCATTTACCGGTGAATTTCAAAAATAAAAATAGATCATTATTGCCCCATAGCTGTGCCATATAGTGCTCTGCACCGTTCATATTTCCCCATAGCTCTGCCATATAGCGCTCTGCACCGTTCATATTTCCCCATAGCTCTGCCATATAGTGCTCTGCACCGTTCATATTTCCCCATAGCTCTGCCATATAGTGCTCTGCACCTTTCATATTGCCCCATATCTGCCCCATATAGTGCTCTGCACCATTCATATTGCCCCATATCTGCCCCATATAGTGCTCTGCACTGTTCATATTGCCCCATATCTGCCCCATATAGTGCTCTGCACCGTTCATATTGCCCCATATCTGCCCCATATAGTGCTCTGCACCGTTCATATTGCCCCATATCTGCCCCATATAGTGCTCTGCACCGTTCATATTGCCCCATATCTGCCCCATATAGTGCTCTGCACTGTTCATATTGCCCCATATAGTGCTCTGCACCGTTCATATTGTCCCATATCTGCCCCATATAGTGCTCTGCACTGTTCATATTGCCCCATATCTGCCCCATATAGTGCTCTGCACTGTTCATATTGCCCCATATCGTGCTCTGCACTGTTCATATTGCCCCATATCTGCCCCATATAATGCTCTGCACCGTTCATATTGCCCCATATCTGCCCCATATAGTGCTCTGCACCGTTCATATTGCCCCATATCTGCCCCATATAGTGCTCTGCACTGTTCATATTGCCCCATATCTGCCCCATATAGTGCTCTGCACTGTTCATATTGCCCCAATATCTGCCCCATATAGTGCTCTGCACTGTTCATATTGCCCCATATCTGCCCCATATAGTGCTCAGCACTGTTCATATTGCCCCATATCTGCCCCATATAGTGCTCTGCACCGTTCATTATTGCCCCATAGATGCTCGGTATAAATCTGTGCCGCCGCTGCTGCTGCTGCAATAAAAAAAAAAAAAGCCATACTCACCTTTCTTGATTGCAGCTCCCAGCGTCCGGTCCCGGCGTCTCCCCGCTCTGACTGATCAGGCAGAGGGCGCCGCGCACACTATATGCGTCATCGTGCCCTCTGACCTGAACAGTCAGAGCGCAGATAGACGCCGGGAAGACAGAGCGGCGCCGGGAAGATGGAGCGGCGCCCGGCGGCTGGAACGCGGACAGGTGAATATTACATACTTACCTGGTCCCGACGTCCGGCTCCCCCTGCCGTCCCACGGTCTTCTGTGCCGCCGCCTCTTCCTATATCAGCGGTCACCGGCACCGCTGATTAGAGAAATGAATAGGCGGCTCCACCCCTATGGGAGGTGGAGCCGCCTATTCATTTCTCTAATGAGCGGTCCCACGTGACCGCTGAAGAGGGGAAGAAGCTGCAGCACAGAAGACCGTGGGACTGCAGGGACAGTGCCAGGATCGCTGGGACTAGGTAAGTATACCTCAGCGCCCTCACCCCCTCACCCGCCGACCCCACCGCTACCGTGACTCGAGTATAAGCCGAGAGGGGCACTTTCAGCCCAAAAATTTGGGCTGAAAATCTCGGCTTATACTCGGGTATATACGGTATGTCCGGGATTGGCATCTGAACCCTCGCAGCTACAGCCACAAAATTTTGCACAGTCACACGTCTGGACCCCGAGAGCGTCATAGGCTATGTTGTGAGGCGAAATTTTAACCCCGCGCGTTCCAATTCACCAAACAATTTTGCCCCTATCTAGATAATGGGGAAAAAAGTGAAAGGAAAAGCGTTGGAGGCGTCGCAGCTACAGTCACACGTCTGGACCCCGAGAGCGTCATAGGCTATGTTGTGAGGTGAAATTTTAACCCCGCGCTTTCCAATTCACCAAACAATTTTGCCCCTATCTACATAATGGGAAAAAATGAAAGGAAAAGTGTAGGTGGCAAATTGACAGCTGCCAGATGTGAACAAGGGGGACTTAAAGAATGAGAGCGATGGCGCCAAAGAGTATATACTGTACAGTTGCTAAGGTGGGGCCCCGACATGGGATACTCACCACACACGGGGATATGAACACACACACAAAATGCGCCACACGCTACCACGTGCTTGAACACATATTACCCTCAGCACACATTTCACCACAAATACACCAACCTCACCACATAAAAGTCGAAACACAAAAGTCGCTGCTCAAAACTCGCCACGCGCAGAACTCGCCACATGCAAAAACTAGGCTTTTGCAAAACTCGCCACAAGTGCAAAACTCACCTCATGGAAAACTCGCCACACGCAAAACTTGCACACGCGGAAAAATTGCCACATGCACAAAAGTTGCAACACATGCAAAAGTTGCCTCACACAAAACTTGCACATACTCAAAAGGCACCACACATAAAACTCGCCACGCGCAAAACTCGCCATGCGCAAAACTTGCTGCACACAACTTGCTACACTAACCTGTCACATGCAACTCGACACACAAAAAGTTGCTACACGCATGTTGCCACACAAAACTCATTTCACAAAAGTCGCTACATGCATGTCGCCACACGCAACTCAACACACACAACTTGACAAACGAAACTCGCCCTAAAACACACACAAGTCTGGTATTATCGTTCAAAAATAAAAATCTGATTAATAAGCAGACAAACTTCAACAAATGTACCATATAGGAAATACAGCAGCTGTCAGTCACATGACCTGTCTATTATGTGTATGTGTGAGCTAATATATACTGCCAGGGAGAGGGCTTCCTGTTGGCTGGGGATTTATCAGGCTGCCAATTTAGCTTACAAATACTGAGGTAAAAATACTGAGCAAATAACGTGTGAACGAGGTCTAATACAGGAGGAGATGACACACAGGTATATACTATATACAGGGGAGATGATGCACAGATATATACTATATACAGGAGAGATGACACACAGGTATATATTATATAGAGGAGGAGATGACATACAGGTACATATATATACAGGAGGAGATGACATACAGGTATATACTATATACAGGAGGAGATGACACACAGGTATATACTATATACAGGAGCAGATGACCTACAGGTATATACTATATACAGGAGGAGATGACATACAGGTATATGCTATATATAGAAGATGACATGCAGGTATATACTATATACAGGAGGAGATGACACACAGATATATACTATATACAGGGGAGATGACACACAGGTATATACTATATACAGGAGGAGATGACATACAGGTATATACTATATATAGAAGGAGATGACATTCAGGTATATACTATATATAGGGGAGATGACACACAGCAGGTATATACTATATACAGGGGAGATGACATACAGGTATATACTATATACAGGAGATGACATACAGATGTATACATATATAAGGGAGATGACAAACATGTATATACTGAGGTGATGAGGTGAAAATGAGAGGTGTGAGGTGAAAATGAAAAGGTGTGAGTGCAAAATGAGAGGAGTGAGGAAAAATAGTGGAGTGATCAGAAAATGACAGATGTGAGGTTGAAATGACAAGTGTTAGGGGGGAATGAGAGGAGTGAGGGAGAAAATGAGAGGTGTGAGGGGGAAAATGAAAGATGTGATTGGGAAAATGAGAGGCGTGATGGGAAAAGAAGAGAAGTGAGGTGCTATAACTAACCACAGATATTTACTATGCCCAGGCAACGCCGGGCTCTTCAGCTAGTATATATATATATATACTAGATGGCAGCCCGATTCTAAAGAATCGGGAGTCTAGAATCCATATATACTTTATTTATTCAAATGTAAGAATAATACAATTAATAAATAATAGTAAGAAAGAACAAAAAATGGCTGCACTCACCAGCTCTTGACAATTCTTGTTATTTAAGGTACAGTTACACAGGATCCATGAACATGCTTATGAGGGGAGGGATGAAAGACATCAGACGACAACTTTGCGTGTTGTGGCAAATGCCACAACAACGGTTCTTTGCTTAAGGCTTTTCGCTCTGCATCATTACCATACTTTATATCAGACCTGATCTTACGTGCGCCATCAGCAGCTTTGGGCTCTGTGTCATTAGTATCCTTACTATTAGAGCTCATGTTGGCTAAGCTAAACAGCTTTAAGCGTGGTGGTGGCAAACAACAGGTTAATAAGAGGCAGTGTCAGGTAGTAGGAAAATAGCCAGTTAATAATAGGCAATAGTTCTTTGCAGGAATGCAGATATTAATAAATAGGCAGTTTACATTGCAGAGAAATTGCTGGGCAATAATGGACAATGTCCTTATGTGGCAAATAATAGAGCAATATACCCAATGTGGCAAAGAAGAGGTTAATAAATGGCAGTCTCTCAGTATAACAGTCAGTGAATAATAGGCAGTATATGGAGAAAACACCAAACAAAAGTTCAAAATTGGTGTGAAAATGTCACTGAACCACTTCACAACTAAATATATATAGTTTTGGTAAATGGTATTATCATTTTTTTGACGAAATTCGGCAGGAGCTTGAAGAGCAACGTCACTGGGCCCGCCTCCACGCAGTAGAAACTTGCTGTGAGGTAAAAATTTAAAAATCACACCAAAATGGCGGGCGGAGTGTGTCACAGTACGGCACGTTTCTGATTGGTCGCTCGCAGCAGGCGGCAACCAATCAGACACTGGACACTGTTGACGTCACTTATCTCCGGACAGTAGCTCCGGACATTAGCTCCGGACATTAGCTCCGGACATTATCTCCGCACATTAGCTCCGGACATTAGCTCCGGACATTAGCTCCGGACAAAGCCACGGAAGTTGGCACAAATTGCAGGAAGTAGTATTCTAGGCAATTAATCTCCGGACATTAGCTCCGGACATTAGCTCCGGACATTAGCTCCGGACATTAGCTCCGGACAAAGCCACGGAAGTTGGCACAAATTGCAGGAAGTAGTATTCTAGGCAATTATATATTAGATATATGTATATATATATATATATATATATATATATATATATATACACACAGTATATATCACAGGGTTAATGACAGCGTTAAAGAACCGCGTTATGCTGCGGTGTAACGCACTCCGTTAAAGCTGCTATTAACCCTGTGTGGCCAACTTTTTACTATTGATGCTGCCTATGCAGCATCAATAGTAATATAGGAGAATAATGGTATAAAACAACATAATTGTCATTTAACTGATTATGTCTATCAATTGTAGCTCATTATCGACACTGTACAACCTAGTCGTCACAGAATACTAGAACGGGAGTGTGGAAACCACAACAAACGACCAAAAGGCATAAATTATCCACAAAATATTTATTAATCCATAAAAAGACACGGTCTAAAAAAGTCCAAAAACAGGATGGAAGAGTAGGAGACCTGTGCAGGCAGCGGACAAAATTGCAACCATGCACAACCTTGGCATGCAGACCAGAAGAGACATCACATTAAAGTTTATTTATATGGTGTTAGTACACCATTTCACAGTAAGGGAAAACCTATATATCGGAAAATGACCATATCTCATAATACCGCTACCATGAGCTTGACTTATATGTAAGGATACTGCCCATGAGACAAAGAATAACTCAAGGAAAAATCTATTTGACCTAAAGCAGCCACTAGAGCAAAAGATATGTAGAGGCACTACCAATGTATTACAATATCTTGCGCTGGAAATTCCAGCTGCAAGCAAATGATTTTATCCTAAAATTACAATGGTACCACAGCCTAATAATGTGCCTATGTGGTTGTCACGTATGACAGAAAATCCTCATATAACGTCTCTGATAGAGGTTATTGGCATCCCTCACATGCCCCAAGCCAAAGATGGTAATTACCGCTGTATATGATACCTGTTTAGATGGCACTGGCGCAAGTGTGACTCTTTGGTCTGCATGTCGGACCTGTTTAGATGGCACTGGTGCAAGTGTGACTCCTCGGTCTGCATGTCTGCCTGATGCACGCTTCGGAGACTGGCTCCTTCATCAGGGGGCGTGTCGGATGGATGAAATGCCAGTTGTAAATACCGCCCTGCCGGAAGTAGCAGTGACGTCTACCGGAAGTGACACGGACGTTACCACGGTTACCCGTGATTCTCAGCGGCGTTGGTGTCATGCACAGGCGTTGCCAAAGGCATGGCAGCCATCCCAGCATACAGTCGCCGAGAACCACCCAGAATGTAGGGGCCAGGTGCGCACGCGTACATGGTATCACCACCGCTAGCTCTATACGGCAAGGACAAACTTGCTACTCGGGCAAAACACAAGGAGGGGGAAACATAAAAACAAAAGGCGAATACCAACCATAGATACAACGTATCATAACCCACATAGCGATATCCCATAAAAAAACCCCACCACAATGGGTTCAAAAAACAGCTGATGTTTAAAAAAAAATAAAAATTACACTGTACTGCATGGCAATTGAAAACATATCCAGAGATTACATTTCATATATCATCACATGTATATCCCCATATATATACCACATCATTCATAGTAAATATGGAAGACGTCATGACGATAGTGGACTTAATATGAAGAGATGTATATTAGTTCAAATGCCACATTTAACTTGAATCTTCATAGTGGGGTACAACACAGCAAGACTTTAGGCCCAATTTCGACGTCATCCAACAAAATACAAATCTAAAATAATAAAAGAATGTTAAAACCAAGCACAGCTACAAGATTGCACGCAACCGTACTGCATCCCAGACTGCACCGTGATCACAGGAATGGCACATAACTAATGGCTGTCGTTGAGCCCATAAGGGTGAACAGTATTCAAGGTCCAGATCCAACGAGTTTCTAACTGTGCTAGACGTTGTGAGATCCTACCGCCCCTGATCCCCATTGCAATCATGTCGATACCCTTAATCTGCAAGGCACTGCTGTTACAGTTATGATATAATTTAAAATGTCTTGGTATCATTTTGAGCATATGTATATCCGTTTCCTTCGCAGCCGACTCAATCCCTGATACATGTTCCCTGACTCTAATTTTTAGTTGTCGGGTGGTCAGACCTATATATATCAGAGAACATGGGCAATATGTACAATATATGACATTCCTAGATGTACACGTAATAGATTTCCGTATCTTAAAGCTTTTTAATCCTGAAGAATCAACAAATGCGTCATCTCAGACAATATTAGTGCCCTGCAGCCTGCTCTCATTCTACCAGTGTGGTCGCTTAAAAATGTTCTAGGCGGATCACACACATAGTGGCTGCGCACCAAATGGTCACGTAAATTTCTGGCCCTCCGGTAGGTAATTAACGGCCTATTAGGTATAAATTTAGCTAGCATCGGATCCGTCCTTAAAATAGGCCAAGACTTCTCTTATACCTTCCGTATTGCACTTGCCCGAGAATTAAAGTTGGTCATAAATCTTACCTCATCTGATTTTTGTACTGCATTATCATTCCTATATAATAACTAATTCCTATTAGTACGTTTTGCCCGTAAATAGGCTTTTTTGATGATGCGGTTACTATAACCCCGTTCTCTAAAACGGGTCTTAAGATCCCTGGCTTGCATCTCAAAATCTTCATTCGTTGAACAAATGCGACGCAAGCGTAAGAATTGGCCTATTAGGACTGAACGGACCATATGAGCTGGATGGGAGGATGACGCATGTAGAAGCATATTAGTTTATGTGGGTTTTCGAAAAACCGTAGTCTGAATTATGCCTTCCCTGTCTTTACTCAGCGTCACATCAAGAAATTCAATTTTTGTTCTATCAGATGAGGCTGTCAAAATTATGTTCCTGTCATTATCATTCAAAAGGGCCACAAAGTCCTCAAAGGCCTCATGGCTGCCCTGCCAGACCACAAAAATATCCTCTATGTAGTGCGTCCAAAGAAGGACGCGCTCCATAGACAACTGGGAGTCAGAAGGAAGGAGGTCCCTCTCCCACGCCCCAGGAACAGATTAGCATAGGAGGGCACAAAGGCCGCTCCCATGGCTGTTCCCTGGAGCTGCAGGAAGAAAGAAATTGTGCGTTAATGTAAACCTAAGAGCCTCCAATATGAAAGCCCTTAGTCCCGAGGAACAATTGGATGTGGCAAGAAAGAACTCAGTAGCACGTATACCATCATCATATATGCTAGTATATAATGCCTCTACATCCATTGTTCATATGATAGTGTCATCATTAGTGTTGAGCGATACCTTCCGATATCGGAAAGTATCGGTATCGGATTGGATCGGCCGATATTCAAAAAATATCGGATATCGCCGATACCGATACCCGATCCCAATGCAAGTCAATGGGACCAAAATATCGGAATTAAAATAAACCCTTTCTTTCCTTGTAGGTTCATTCTACATGAAGGAAAACAACAAAGAATAATGCAGGATGTATTTGGGGAGGTGGCAGAGACATTATAGAGGTTTAGCCCAATCAAATAGAATAGCCTTATTTTTTTATTTTTTTTTTAAAGACGTTCGGAGTGACAAAGATATTGACTATGTAATTTTTTTTTTATTTTGTCAGATATTGATGTTTCACTATTCCACGCCCTTCCCCTTTTTTTTTTACTTTTCCCACACTTTCATCTTCATCATCATCAGCATCTTTGACATTAACTTCTTCTTCACCTTATTCATCTTCTTCTTCATCTTCTACATTTTTTTTATTACATTATTCATATTCATTTTCTTCAACTATTATTATTCTTCCTATTCTACTTCTTCATCATATTCTTATTTGTGACAGGCATTCCCGTAGTTGTTATCTATAAAAGTTTGAAGATTACACCTTCCGTTCTGCCAGTCACAAAAGTTACATTTGTCCGCGTTCAGTTTGGCCTGCAGCATCAGGCTTTATCCAGGGGCACCACGAAGAGGAACGGACTCACCCCCATACACTGCTTAGTCTTCTTCTGCATATAATTTAGATAATATCTTTTGCTCTGATATTAAGTGTTATGCTTAATGTTCTTCTGCTCTTTGTTCTGCAGCCTCTTGTTCTTCTGCTTCTCGGTTTTCCATGTCGTCGTCTCCAGGGTCGTCGTCTCCAGGGTCGTCGTCTACGCCGTCGTCGTCTCCGCCGTCGTCGTCGTCGTCATCGGGGTGGTCTTCCGGGTCGTCGACTTTAGGGTCTTCAACTTGGAAATGTAGCAGAAGGTACAAAAAGGCTGAGAAAATGCCAAGAACCAGCTGATGGAACTGGAACTCGGATGGCTACCCGAAGGTTCAAGAGCCTATGGAACTACCGAGGACCAGCTGACGTTACTGGAACCCAGTTACTAAGCAGGAGGTACCCGTGCTAAAAAGCACTACCAAGGACCGCCTGACGTTGGCGGAACTCGGATACCCAGAAGGAGGCACCTAAGCCAAAGGCTCTGCCCGGAACCAGCTGACGTTACTGGAACCAGGATGGGGAGCAGAAGGTACAAGAGCAAAAGACACTGCCGAGAACCAGCTGACGGTACTGGAACCCGGATGGGTAGCCGAAGGTCCAAGAGCCAATGGAACTACCGAGGACCAGCTGACGTTACTGGAACCCGGATACTAAGCAGGAGGTACCCGTGCCTGAAAGCACTACCAAGGACCACCTGACGCTGGTGGAACTTGGATACCCAGAAGGAGGCACCTAAGCCAAAGGCTCTGCCCGGAACCAGCTGACGGTACTGGAACCAGGATGGGGAGCAGAAGGTACAAGAGCAAAAGACACTGCCGAGAACCAGCTGACGGTGCTGGAACCAGGATGTGGACCAGAAGGTCCACAGGAGAGGAGAGAACAGCTAGGCTGCGAGGCAGCCGCAGTTACCGAACCCCAACAGTCCTACAGGGGGAGCTTGGCCTACTGGCACTACAGAACCAGCCTTGACTACCAATTCACGCAGCCCACATAGGAAGCTCCTAAACTGGAGGCACCCTGGAGTTGGCTAACCCGACCACAACACGACGGGGCAAGCATAGGCGTCTCAGTGAGCTTGACACTACCTGGAAACAGCTGACGGTGCTGGAACCAGGCTGGGCACGAGGGAGTACCCGTGACAAAAACACTGCCGAGAACCAGCTGGCGGTGCTGGAACCCGGATGCGTGGCCCCAGTGTGCAAGAGCCAATGGCACGACCGAGGACCAGCTGACGGTGCTGGAACCCAGTTACTAAGCTGTAGGTGCCCGCGCTTAAAAGCACTACCAAGGACCGCCTGACGTTGGCGGAACTCGGATACCCAGGAGGAGGCACCTAAGCCAAAGGCTCGGCCCGGAACCAGCTGACGGTGCTGGAACAAGGTGGTGGACCAGAAGGTCCACAGGAGAGGAGAGAACAGCTAGGCCGCGAGGCAGCCGCAGTTACCGAACCCTAACAGTCCTACAGGGGGAGCTTGGTCTACTGGCACTACAGAACCAGCCTTGACTACCAATTCACGCAGCCCACATAGGAAGCTCCTAAACTGGAGGCACCCTGGAGTTGGCTAACTCGACCGCAACACGACGGGGCAACGCATAGGTGTCTCAGTGAGCTTGACAGTACCCGGAAACAGCTGACGGTGCTGGAACCAGGCTGGGCACGAGGGAGTACCCGTGACAAAAACACTGCCGAGAACCAGCTGGCGGTGCTGGAACCCGGATGCGTCGCCCCAGTGTGCAAGAGCCAATGGCACGACCGAGGACCAGCTGACGGTGCTGGAACCTGGTTACTAAGCTGTAGGTGCCCGCGCTTAAAAGCACTACCAAGGACCGCCTGACGTTGGTGGAACTCGGATACCCAGAAGGAGGCACCTAAGCCAAAGGCTCGTCCCGGAACCAGCTGACGGTGCTGGAACCAGGTGGTGGACCAGAAGGTCCACAGGAGAGGAGAGAACAGCTAGGCCGTGAGGCAGCCGCAGTTACCGAACACCAACAGTCCTACAAGGGGAGCTTGGCCTACTGGTACTACAGAACCAGCCTTGACTACCAATTCACGCAGCCCACATAGGAAGCTCCTAAACTGGAGGCACCCTGGAGTTGGCTAACCCGACCACAACACGACGGGGCAAGCATAGGCATCTCAGTGAGCTTGACACTACCCGGAAACAGCTGACAGTGCTGGAACCAGGATGCGTTGCCTATTAAAGATTGTCTTCCTACAGCCCCAACTAGCGGTGTTGGAGCAAAGGGTAAGCAGGGGGAGCAGAGTGTAGGCTGAAGCCTGCACTGGAGGCAGCTTTGTGTCTGCGTTGCGTTTGCAGGACACTTTGCCGGATACACAGTGGGGGAACAGCTGGCGTTGCTGAACCCCACTGACACAATGGCGGGTGTTTTTCTCTGTGCAGCTAGCACTTCCGGGCAAAAACTAGCGGTGTTAGAGCCCAGGGGCAGCAGGAGGGGGAGAGGAGCAGAGTGTAGGCCGAAGCCTAGTTGATCCAATTTGAAAGGTAACCTTTAACCCCCCCTCAGGTGTTACAAAGTACAAGAGCTACACCTTGTGCAGCATTAATGCTGCACAAGTAAAAGGTTGCTCTATTAATTTTGCTCCTTGCACACGCTGAATGAAAGACGTACACAAGTTAGCCCATTCTACAGTCAAAGTGTAGTGGAGGCGTGACTTGTATTTTTAAGGAGACATAGCACAGGTGTCCCAAATAACGCCTTGGTGCTTGGCGCAGCTTCCTGAGCGTTGTTATTTGCTGTACAGGAATCAGCGCTCTTGAGTTATCCCTTGGCAATGCCCTGTTAGCGCTGCCCGTCTTATGAGCTCATTCATGTTGGCCGGTGCGGTTAACGATGGCCATAAATCCCAGACCCACAGTGCCTTTTCATAAAGTCACACTGCGGTGCTGGGATTCGTGGCCTTGAGCAGTAAATATTTTCGCCGCTCACACACGTCCTTACACCTGCTTCAGACTGGGCGGCCTCTGCTGATCCCTTCTCGCATGCCGCGGCCATGAGGCCGCACAGTCTGAAGAAGGCGGAAGGAGATGAGTGACAACAGGCGAACATATGTACTGCTTGTGCCCATAAACCACACCCTCGCTGACAAAATAAATAAGACACCGAGGGGCGTTGTTTCTAGCAGGGCGGACGCACAGGCGCAGCCAGCTAAAAAATGATGTCAAAAGACGGGAAGCGCTACCAAGGGGGGTGCTGCGTATCATTAGAAAGGAAAGTCACACCTCAGGGACAGTGGAATGGTCTCAATGAGACACATTTTGTACGTGTTGAGTTCCACGTGGGCAAGTAGAAAAAGTCAGCCCCCTTGTACAAAAGCAGCATTACTGCTGTACAAGGTGGCTGTTATACATAGAAACACCTGGGGGTGGGGGGTAGGCTCCCTTCAATTTCAGTTCATGTGCCTGCGTGGCGTTTGCAGGTCACGTTGCCGGCTACACAGCAGGGGAACAGCTGGCGGTGCTGAACCCCACTAACACATTGGCTGGTGTTCTTCTCTGTGCAGCTAGCATGTCTGGGCAAAAACTGGCGGTGTTTGAGCCCAGGGTCAGCAGGAGGAGGAGAGGAGCAGAGTGTAGGCCGAAGCCTGCAGTGGTGGCAGCTTTTGGTCAGTTGTGCCAGCGTGGCTTGTGCTGGACACGATGCCGGCTACACAGCAGGGGAACAGCTGGCGGTGCTGAACCCCACTAACACATTGGCTGGTGTTTTTCTCTGTGCAGCTAGCAGTTCCGGGCAAAAACTGGCGTTGTTAGAGCCCAGGGTCAGCAGGAGGAGGAGAGGAGCAGAGTGTAGGCCGAAGCCTGCACTGGTGGCAGCTTTTGGTCAGTTGTGCCAGCGTGGCTTGTGCTGGACACGATGCCGGCTACACAGCAGGGGAACAGCTGGCGGTGCTGAACCCCACTAACACATTGGCTGGTGTTTTTCTCTGTGCAGCTAGCACTTCCGGGCAAAAACTAGCGGTGTTAGAGCCCAGGGTCAGCAGGAGAAGGAGAGGAGCAGAGTGTAGGCCGAAGCCTAGTAGAACCAATTTCAAAGGTAACCTTTAACCCCCCTCAGGTGTTGCAAGGTACAAGAGCCACACCTTGTGCAGCATTAATGCTGCACAAGTAAAAGTTTGCTCTATTTATTTTGCTCCTTGCACACGCTGAATAAAACACGTACACTATTTAGCCCATTATACTGTCAAACAGTAGTGGAGGCGTAACTTGTATTTTTAAGGAGACGTAGCACAGGTGTCCCAAATAACGCCTTGGTGCTTGGCGCAGCTTCCTGAGCGTTGTTATTTGCTGTACAGGAGTCAGCGCTCTTGTGTTATCCCTTGGCAATGCCCTGTTAGCGCTGCCCGTCTTATGACCTCATTTCATGTTGGCCGGTGCGGTTAACGATGGCCATAAATCCCAGACCCACAGTGCCTTTTCATAAAGTCACACTGCGGTGCTGGGATTCGTGGCCTTGAGCAGTAAATATTTTCGCCGCTCACACACGTCCTTACACCTGCTTCAGACTGGGCGGCCTCTGCTGATCCCTTCTCGCATGCCGCGGCCATGAGGCTGCACAGTCTGAAGAAGGCGGAAGGAGATGAGTGACGACAGGCGAACATATGCACTGCTCGCGCCCATAAACCACACCCTCGCTGTCAAAATAAATAAGACACCGAGGGGCGTTGTTTCGAGCAGGGCAGACGCACAGGCGCAGCCAGCTAACCAATGATGTCAAAAGACAGGCAGCGCTACAAAGGGTGGTGCTGCGTACCATTAGAAAGGAAAGTCACACCTCAGGGACAGTGGAATGGTCTCAATGAGACACATTTTGTACGTGTTGAGTTCCACGTGGGCAAGTAGAAAAAGTCAGCCCCCTTGTACAAAAGCAGCATTACTGCTGTACAAGGTGGCTGTTATACATAGAAACACCTGGGGGTGGGGGGTAGGCTCCCTTCAATTTCAGTTCATGTGCCTGCGTGGCGTTTGCAGGTCACGTTGCCGGCTACACAGCAGGGGAACAGCTGGCGGTGCTGAACCCCACTAACACATTGGCTGGTGTTCTTCTCTGTGCAGCTAGCATGTCTGGGCAAAAACTGGCGGTGTTTGAGCCCAGGGTCAGCAGGAGGAGGAGAGGAGCAGAGTGTAGGCCGAAGCCTGCAGTGGTGGCAGCTTTTGGTCAGTTGTGCCAGCGTGGCTTGTGCTGGACACGATGCCGGCTACACAGCAGGGGAACAGCTGGCGGTGCTGAACCCCACTAACACATTGGCTGGTGTTTTTCTCTGTGCAGCTAGCAGTTCCGGGCAAAAACTGGCGTTGTTAGAGCCCAGGGTCAGCAGGAGGAGGAGAGGAGCAGAGTGTAGGCCGAAGCCTGCACTGGTGGCAGCTTTTGGTCAGTTGTGCCAGCGTGGCTTGTGCTGGACACGATGCCGGCTACACAGCAGGGGAACAGCTGGCGGTGCTGAACCCCACTAACACATTGGCTGGTGTTTTTCTCTGTGCAGCTAGCACTTCCGGGCAAAAACTAGCGGTGTTAGAGCCCAGGGTCAGCAGGAGAAGGAGAGGAGCAGAGTGTAGGCCGAAGCCTAGTAGAACCAATTTCAAAGGTAACCTTTAACCCCCCTCAGGTGTTGCAAGGTACAAGAGCCACACCTTGTGCAGCATTAATGCTGCACAAGTAAAAGTTTGCTCTATTTATTTTGCTCCTTGCACACGCTGAATAAAACACGTACACTATTTAGCCCATTATACTGTCAAACAGTAGTGGAGGCGTAACTTGTATTTTTAAGGAGACGTAGCACAGGTGTCCCAAATAACGCCTTGGTGCTTGGCGCAGCTTCCTGAGCGTTGTTATTTGCTGTACAGGAGTCAGCGCTCTTGTGTTATCCCTTGGCAATGCCCTGTTAGCGCTGCCCGTCTTATGACCTCATTTCATGTTGGCCGGTGCGGTTAACGATGGCCATAAATCCCAGACCCACAGTGCCTTTTCATAAAGTCACACTGCGGTGCTGGGATTCGTGGCCTTGAGCAGTAAATATTTTCGCCGCTCACACACGTCCTTACACCTGCTTCAGACTGGGCGGCCTCTGCTGATCCCTTCTCGCATGCCGCGGCCATGAGGCTGCACAGTCTGAAGAAGGCGGAAGGAGATGAGTGACGACAGGCGAACATATGCACTGCTCGCGCCCATAAACCACACCCTCGCTGTCAAAATAAATAAGACACCGAGGGGCGTTGTTTCGAGCAGGGCAGACGCACAGGCGCAGCCAGCTAACCAATGATGTCAAAAGACAGGCAGCGCTACAAAGGGTGGTGCTGCGTACCATTAGAAAGGAAAGTCACACCTCAGGGACAGTGGAATGGTCTCAATGAGACACATTTTGTACGTGTTGAGTTCCACGTTGGCAAGGAGAAAAGGTCAGCCACCTTGTACAAATGCAGCATTACTGCTGTACAAGGTGGCTGTTATACATAGAAACACCTTGGGGTGGGTGGCAGGGTCCCTTTAATTTCAGTTCATGTGCCTGCGTGGCGTTTGCAGGTCACGTTGCTGGCTACACAGCAGGGGAACAGCTGGCGGTGCTGAACCCCACTAACACATTGGCTGGTGTTTTTCTCTGTGCAGCTAGCAGTTCCGGGCAAAAACTGGCGGTGTTTGAGCCCAGGGTCAGCAGGAGGAGGAGAGGAGCAGAGTGTAGGCCGAAGCCTGCACTGGTGGCAGCTTTTGTTCTGTTGTGCCAGCGTGGCTTGTGCTGGACACGTTGCCGACTACACAGCAGGGGAACAGCTGGCAGTGCTGAACCCCACTGACACATCAGCTAGTGTTTTTTCTGTGTAGACAACACTTCCAGGTGGCAACTGACAGTGTTGAAACCCAGGGAATCAAAGAGGAGCAGAGTGTAGGCCGAAGCCTGCAGTGGAGCAAGTTTAAAGGGAACCTTTAACCCCCCCCCCCAGGAATTTGTTGCTGAAAGAGCCATCTTGTACAGCAGTAATACTGCACATGGAAAATGGTGGCTCCTAAAATTATGCTCCTTGCAAACGCTGAAGTACACACTCATATAATGTGTCCCCTCACACCGTCAAACCGTCACGGAAGTGGGACTTTCCTTTGTAATGTGACACAGCACAGCCGTCATTCCAACCCCCTTGGTGCTGTGCGCCACCTCCTCAACGTTGTTTGGTTCTGTCACGGAGCCCGCGCTGTAATTTTATCCCTTGGCCATGCACAGTTAGCGGTGCCCGTCTTCTGAAATCATTTAGGTGTCAGGCTGGCAGTGCCTGTGCGTCAAAGCTGCCCAAGATACAACCTCGCAGTGTCATCTAATGTAATCCCACTGCGGGCCAGGGATCCATGGGCATGCGCAGTGCATATCATCGCCTCTCACTCACCTCCTTCCTGCTTCTTCAGACTGTGCGGCGTCACGGCCGTGGCATGCTATTAGGGATCAGCTGACGCCGCCTAGTCTAAAGAAGCGTGAAGAAGGGGAGTGAGAGGCTAGTATATGCACTGCGCATGGCTATAGATACCAGGCCCACTGTGGGATCACATTAGACAACACTGCGAGGTGGCATTTCGGGCAGCGTGGACGCACAGGCGCAGCCAGGACGACAACAAATGATGTCAGAGGACGGGCAGTGCAAACTGTGCATGGCCAAGGGATAACATAACAGCGCAGGGTCCATGACGGAATCAAACAACGCTAAGGAGGCAGCGCACGGTGCCAAGGGGGTAGCAATGACGGCTGTGCTGCATCACATTACAAAGGAAATTCCCACCTCCAGGACGGTTGGATGGTGTGAGGGGACACATTACATGAGTGTGTAGTTCAGCGTTTCCAAGGAGCATAATTTCAAGAGCGACCTTTTCCTTGTGCAGTATTAGTGCTGCACAAGGTGGCTCTTTCAGTAACAATAACAGAGGAGCGACTGTTGACTGTGCAGACAGCGCTTCCAGGCACCAACTGGCGGTGTTAGAGCCCAGGTACAGCAGGAGGAGCAGATTGGAGGTATTGCCGCACACACAGCTGGGGATCAGCTGATGTTACTGAACCCCAATAACAGAGAAGCGACTGTTGACTGTGCAGACAGCACTTCCAGGCACCAACTGGCGGTGTTAGAGCCCAGGGACAGCAGGAGGAGCAGAGGAACAGAGTGTAGGCCGAAGCCTGATTGGAGCAAGTTGAAAGGGAACCTTTAACCCCCCCCCAAGACGTTTGTAGCTGAAAGAGCCATCTTGTGCAGCACTAAGGATGCAAAAGGAAAAGGTTGCTCTTTTAATTATGCTCCATGCAAACACAGAAGTAAACACTAAAAATGTGTCACCTTATACCGTAAAACTGTCCCGGAGGTGGGAATTTCCTTCGTAATGGGACGCAGCACAGCTGTCATTCCTATCCCCTTGGTGCCGTGCGCTGCCTCCTCAGCGTTGTTTTAAGCTGTCATGGAGCCTGCGCTGTTCTGTTATCCCTTGGCCATGCCCAATTAGCGCTGCCTGTCTTCTGACATAATTTGGTGTCAGGCTGTCAGTGCCTGTGCGTCCACGCTGCTCCAGATCTCACCTCACAGTGTCGTCTAATGTAATCCCACTGCGGGCCTTGGATCCATGGGCATGCACAGTGCATATCCTCGACTCTCACTCCCCTCCTTCCCTCTTCTTCAGACTGTGCGGCGTCACGGCCGTGGCATGCTATTAGGGATCAGCTGACGGCGCACAGTCTAAAGAAGGCGGAGGGAGATGGGCGAGAGCCCGAGGTGAAGATATGCACTGCGCATGCCCATGGATCCCAGGCTCGCAGTGTGATTCAATCAGAAGACACTGCGAGGCAGGTTCTCGGGCAGCGCGGGCGCACAGGCGCAGCCATCCTGACACCAAATTATGTCAGAAGACAGGCAGCGCAAACTGGCCATGGCCAAGGGATAACAGAACAGCGCAGGCTCCGTGACAGCTTAAAACAACGCTGAGGAGGCAGCACATGGCACCAAGGGGGTAGGAATGACGCCTGTGCTGCGTCACATTATGAAGGAAAGTCCCAGCTCCGGGACGGTATAACGGTATCAGTGAACACATTTTATAAGTGTTAAGTTCTGCGTGTGCAAGGAGCTAAAATAAAAGAGCTACCTTTTCCTTGTGCAACATTACTGCTGCACAAGATGGCTCTTTCAGTAACAAACGCCGAGGGAGGGGGGGGACAGGTTCCCTTACATTTACGTTGTTGTGCCAGCGTGGCGGTCACAGGACACATTGCCGGCTACACAGCTGGGGATCAGCTGACGTTACTGAAACCCAATAACACTGGGTCGTATGTTTTGACTGTGCAGCCTGCACTTCTGAGCCGCAACTGGCGGTGATGGAGCCCAGGAATAGCAGTTCAGGTGGTAGAAAGATGAACACATCAGGAGACCTGGATGACACCCAATTACTTAATCAGGCAGAGGAGTGGCAAATTCCTGCGAGATCCAGGCCTGGTTCATTTTCAGGAAAGTAAGCCGGTCAACGTTATCGGAGGATAGTCGCATGCGACGGTCTGTTAGTACACCACCTGCGGCACTAAAGACACGTTCCGATAAGACACTAGCCGCAGGGCAAGCCAGCACCTCCAATGCATACTGGCTTAGCTCTGGCCATGTATCCAGCTTAGAGACCCAAAACTTGAACGGGGAAGAGCCGTCTGGGAGTACACTAAGAGGGCAAGCCATGTAGTCTGTCACCATCTGACGGAACCGTTGCCTCCTGCTGACTGGAGCCGCCGGTGATGGTGTAGACATTTGGGGCGGGCACACAAAAGTTTTCCACAGTTGTGCCATACTGGGCTTGCCTTGGGCAGAGGCACTGCTTCTGCTCCCTATTTGGCCAGAGCCTCCTCCTCCACTGCCTCGACGCACTGAGCTGCTTTGTAAAGCACTAGCAGCACTCCTCTCAGTTGGACTGGAGAAGATGATGGAATTCACCAGTGTGTCGTGGTACTCCCGCATTTTACGCTCCCGTGTCA
This sequence comes from Ranitomeya imitator, assembly GCF_032444005.1. Lineage (NCBI taxonomy): Eukaryota > Metazoa > Chordata > Amphibia > Anura > Dendrobatidae > Ranitomeya > Ranitomeya imitator. The sequence goes on from NC_091288.1 coordinate 100,054,676, forward strand.
ACACCGGGATGAGGTTTTGGACATTGTCACGGTAGCGAGGATCGAGGAGGGCGTACACCCAATAATCAGGCACGTTGAGAATGTGGTCGATGCGGCGGTCGTCTCTCAGGCACTGCAACATGAAATCAACCATGTGCTGCAGACTGCCAACTGGCCCAGAAACGCTGTCCCCTGCTTGAGACATGATCTCTGCCCGCTCTTCATCACCCCACCTTCGCTGTACACACTGAACACTGGACAATGGTGTAACTCCCTCCTCTGGACGTAGCTCTTCCTCGTCCATTGACTCCTCCTCATCCTCCTCACAAAGGGTCCCCTGCCGACCCCTTTGTGAGGAATCATGTGGCGCTGACTGTCCAGAAGCTGATGGAAAAGGTGACTCCTCATCCTCCACCTCTTCCACATCATCCCTTATCCCTTGCAGGGTTTCTTGAAGCAAGCAGATAAGGGGGACAGTCATGCTGACTAGTGCATCATCTGCACTTGCCATCCGCGTGGAATAATCGAAAGGACGCAAAACCTGGCAGACGTCCTTCATAGTGGCCCACTCTGTGGTTGTGAAGTCTGAGCGGCGCTGACTGCGACTTTTTTGCGCCTGATGCAGCTGGTACTCCATTACTGCTTGCTGCTGCTCACACAACCGCTCCAACATATGTAACGTGGAATTCCACCTGGTAGGTAGGTCACATATGATGCGATGTTCAGGAAGGCGAAACCGACGCTGCAGAGCAGCAATGCGGGATCTTGCCAAGCTGGAACGCCGCAAGTGAGCACACTCTAGGCGGGCCTTGTGCAGAAGTGCATCAAGATCCGGATAGTCCCTCAGAAAACTCTGCACAACCAAATTGAGCACATGTGCCAGACATGGGATGTGAGTGAGGTTGCCAAGGCCTAAAGCTGCCACCAGATTTCGGCCATTGTCACACACTACCATGCCTGGCTGGAGATTCGCTGGCACAAACCACACATCGCTCTCCTGCTTTAGGGCATTCCAGAGCTCCTGCGCTGTGTGGCTTCGATTTCCCAAAGAAACTAATTTCAAGACGGCCTGCTGACGTTTGGCCACGGCTGTGCTCATGTCAGTCGTATCAGGTAAACGTTCATGGGTCCATGTGGAGGTGGACTGTGACGGATCCTGCAGCGATGAATCTGAGGAACTGGTGTAAGAGGAGGAGTCAATGCGTACAGACTGGATTCCTGCAATCCTTGGAGTGGGCAGGACACGTCCTGCGCCACTCGCACGGTCTGTACCCGGCTCAACAACATTAACCCAATGGGCAGTGACGGAAAGGTATCGCCCCTGTCCATGTTGACTGGTCCACGCATCGGTGGTGAGGTGGACCTTGCTACTGATGGCGTTCAGTAGCGCGTGTTTTATTTGTCCCTCCACATGCTTGTGCAGGGCAGGGACAGCTTGCCTGCTGAAGTAAAAGCGGCTGGGCACCTTGTACTGTGGGACTGCCAATGCCATCAAGTCACGGAAGCTGTCAGTCTCCACCAGCCTGAATGAGAGCATTTCCAGTGACAGAAGTTTGGCAATGCCTGCATTCAGAGCCTGTGCTCGGGGGTGGTTTGCCGAGAATGCCCGCCTTTTCTCCCATGCCTGTACTACCGATGGCTGTAGACTAGGCTGGGAGTGTGAGGATGACTGGGAACGTGGTACTGTGGGTGGAATTACACTAGGTCTCTGGACAACAGTGCCAGAGGTTCTTCCATGGCGATCCAAGGAGGAAGCCGAACCAGCTGTGCGTGAGCTGGAGGAAGAAGCAACACGAGCTGAAGAGGTGGTAGCTGCCGCTGTTAGTTGGCCTAGGTCTTCAGTGTGTTTTTGTAACTCCACCGCATGCCTGGTCCGCACATGTTTCCACATATTTGTGGTATTGAGGTTGCTGACACTTTTACCTCTTTTTACTTTCTGATGACACAGCTTGCATTTGACAAAACAAATGTCATCTGCAACTGTGTCAAAAAAGGACCAGGCACTGCAAGTCTTGGGAGCGCCCTTTTTGGCTTTTGAAAGAGACAGGCTCCTAACTGGTGCCAAAGTGGAGGCTACAGGCTCCGCAGTCTTTCCCCTCCCTCTCCCTCTTTGGCCCGTTAGGGGAATCTCTTCCTCTGAGCTGCTCCCACCACCTTCCTGTTCCTCACGCCATGATGGGTCAAGGACCTCATCATCTCCACTACCCTCTGCCACCAACTGCTCCTCCTGGGTAGTCTCGGCAGCACAGTATGCACCAGAAAGCGGCACCTGAGTTTCATCATCAGATGCGTACTGCGCTGTGGTCACCGCAGGCACTGACCCACCCGCCTCTTCAGAGTCAGAGAGACAAAGCTGTTGGGCATCACTGCACACTGCCTCTTCTTCCATTTCTCCAATACTGCTTGGCTGGCCCCCTGTTTCCAAGCCAAGAGATTCAGAGAACAGAAGTAGAGACGGCTCCTGTCCTGGGCTCTCTGACTGCCTGGCCAATTTGGCAGGTGGTGAAGAGACAGATGGTTGCTCTCCAGTGGTCTGTGCCTGAGAGGATGTGGCACTAATTGAAGTCGATGCGTTAGCTGCCATCCATCCGACAACGGCTTCAATTTGATCTTCACGCAGCAGCGGTGCACGGCGCTCTCCGACAAAGCTGCGCATGAAGGACTGTTCCCTGCTGAAACTGGGTGATGATGAGTCACCGGTGCCCGCAGCAGGCACAGAATCACCACGTCCTCTCCCTGCTCCTCTCCCTGCTCCACGCCCACGACCCTTACTCCCTGCCCTCTTCATGTTGGTTGACAGATAAAGATAAGCAGAAAAGTACTAAGGCCTTAGTGTGCTTATTCCTGAAATGCTCCTCCTAACAGGTGTAAGAAACACTAATGTTGTAAAGTGTGGACTAGACTTTATTATTGATAAAATGTGGCCTACACAAGTGTTAAGTGGTGTTTGGTGAACTTTACTTTTTTTTTTGTGCAGATCGGGCTACAGAGCGAGTTTAACTCACACGGAGACCGTGCAGACAGCCGTAAACGGCTCTGCAAGGCCCAAAAACCCTCCTCTAGGTTATCCTATCTAGTGTTTTTCCACTATTTAGCTGGAGACGGGTGGAAAGACACTAATAGGAAATTGTTTACAAAATTTTCAACAGGCTGCACTAGTTGAAAAAAAAGGACAAGTTATTTAACGGTATGAGGCAGTGACAAACCCTGAGCTGAATACAACGGGCTGTGGCTGCACACAGACTACAGGGCGAGCTGCGCTCACACGGAGACCGTGCAGACAGCCGTAAACGGCGCTGCAAGGCCCAAAAACCCTCCTCTAGGTTATCCTATCTAGTGTTTTTCCACTATTTAGCTGGAGACGGGTGGAAAGACACTAATAGGAATTTTTTAAATAATTTTTAAACAGGCTGCACTAGTTGAAAAAAAGGACAAGTTATTTAACGGTATGAGGCAGTGACAAACCCTGAGCTGAATACAACGGGCTGTGGCTGCACACAGACTACAGGGCGAGCTGCGCTCACACGGAGACCGTGCAGACAGCCGTAAACGGCGCTGCAAGGCCCAAAAACCCTCCTCTAGGTTATCCTATCTAGTGTTTTTCCACTATTTAGCTGGAGACGGGTGGAAAGACACTAATAGGAATTTTTTAAATAATTTTTATAAACAGGCTGCACTAGTTGAAAAAAAGGACAAGTTTTAACGGTATGAGGCAGTGACAAACCCTGAGCTGAATACAACGGGCTGTGGCTGCACACAGACTACAGGGCGAGCTGCGCTCACACGGAGACCGTGCAGACAGCCGTAAACGGCGCTGCAAGGCCCAAAAACCCTCCTCTAGGTTATCCTTTCTAGTGTTTTTCCACTATTTTGCTGGAGACAGGTGGAAAGACACTAATAGGAAATTTTTTAAAAAATTTTCAACAGGCTGCACTATTTGAAAAAAGGACAAGTTATTTTACAGTATGAGGCAGTGACAAACCCTGAGCTGAATACAACCAGCTGTGGCTGCACACAGACTACAGGGCGAGCTGCGCTCACACGGAGACCGTGCAGACAGCCGTAAATGGCGCTGCAAGGCCCAAAAACCCCCCTCTAGGTTATCCTATCTAGTGTTTTTCCACTATTTGGCTGGAGACGGGTGGAAAGACACTAATAGGAAATTTTAGAAAAAATGTGCAGCATGCTGCACTATGAGCAAAAAAGGACAATGGATAGAACTGTGTGAGGCAGTGTGAACCCCCCCCTGAGCTGAATACAACCTGGTATATGGCTGCACACAGACTACAGAGTGAGCTGCACACACACACACAGAAACCTTGCAGAACACTGTTAAAACAGCTCTGCAAGGCAAGAGCAAGGTGAACTGAACAGTGAACACAGTGTTTGCTAAATTAGCTTTGGAAAAGCAAAATAAAGCAATTAGCTATTGTGACGGGGTGTACGGCAGAGCAAGAAGGGGCAACAGGCCAAGGGATGATTCTACAGATTTATTATCAAGAACGCTGGAACAACACATGCAGGTAGATCTACAGAGTCCACAATTAGTCCAATGTAACAGGTTCGGGGGCACCTCCCGATAATCCTTGTGCCAGGTAACAAAGCAATAGTCCACACGAGTCCAAGGGATCCCAAAACAATCCCACGAATGACGAGATATGTGCTCAGCTCAAGTCTCGCCCCGTTCGCTTCCGCAGTCACAGATGGACATGGGGTCTTGCCTCAGCTAAGAATCCCCACTCCTTCTCCTTTAAGGCTCAACTCACATCTGATCTCACAATAAGAATGGCTTGTCTGAGCTCCTGGGATCCGCCCATGAAGGGGGGTAGGGGTCACACCTTCTATTCAATGGTTGGGTCCACCAGAAGATTCTAGACTGGTGGGCTCCGCTTAATCTATGTAGTATGTACATTTGACTAGCCACCTGCTGTGAGGAAGAATGGCTATTCCTCCACTAGTGATGTTGACAAAGCTTAATTACATTAGAGCTTAGGGCTGCAAGTATTGGGGGAAGGAGACATATTGTTACAGGTGAACTCCCAGCACAAGAGAATACATAAATTACAGCTAATAGAAACCAGAGAACAGTTACATACATCAAATGGCGTATTATTCAAATACAGGACAGGGCAAAAGTACATATCATGACAGCTATCTCAACTGGCCCTCAGTTAGAACACAGCGTCCTGTCCCTAACTGAAATCACAGCAGAGTGAGCGCAAAATGGCGGCAGCGTTTTTTATAGTGCAGAGTGACATCATTTCAGCAGCCAATCACAGCCTTGCCAGTACTTACATGCCCACCATGCTAAACAGGATGTGCCCACACTTCCATTCATTCCTCATTGGCTGCTGCGTTCAGTTTGAATTCTGGGAACTTCCGATTCCGGTAGCCGATACGAGGGAAGTATCGGAATTCGGTATCGGAATTCCGATACCGCAAGTATCGGCCGATACCCGATACTTGCGGTATCGGAATGCTCAACACTAGTCATCATCTAGTGTAAGGTTATCAGTTCTACGTAATAACTGATTACTAGTGCCTTTGAGGAAGGAAGGTAGTTCCTGAACAAGAGGTTGTATTGTAGAATCGATCCATTTGTTAACACATTCCAACTAGTTCCCCCGCCCGGAAACAATTGGGCGCCCAGGTGGAACCTTCATGTTTTTATGTGTTTTAGGGAGAAGATAGAAGGTGGGTACAGTTGGTTCTACCACTGTCAGTGCCATACATAAATCTTTAGTGATGATGCCGCTATCTGTGGCCCTCCTTAGAATCTCCCTGAGTTGCGTGCAGTAGGCGGACAAGGGGTTATAGGTAAGCTTTTTATAACATGTTGTGTTTGATAATTGGCGCAAAGCCTCCTTTTCATTCATGTCTTTTGGCCATATCACGATGTTCCCCCCCTTGTCCGCCGGCTTAATCACAACATCAGGGAGACTCTTTAACTGGCCCAAGCGTACTCTTTCCCATTTTGTTAGCTTGTCATTTTGTATATATTGAGGAATTTGGGCTAATTCATTAATCGCCACCTTAACAAAAAGGTCAGTGGCACTGCAGTTAGATAATGGGGGAAACTTTTTAGAAAGTACACGGATTGACTGTGGTATCCTACCTCCTTCCATAGTCAGATGTTCACTAGATAGTTCCTCAAGTATCCTCAACGCTGACTGATCACTCTCTGTGGAAAATAATTGGTGTAAGTCATCATTATAAAAATATCTTTTGAATAGCAGTGAAAGGGCAAAAATATGAAGGTCCTTTATGATGGTAAATCTATCTAGTCCCGCCGCTGGAGAAAAAGATAAACCCTTATATAGAAGTGAGCAATCTATCTCAGACAATGTATACCTACTCAGGTTTATTACCTTGTTGTCTCTACTCGCTGTGTCTGGTGAGCGGTGCTTTTTTGTCTCTTATACGGATGAAAATTATGATTCCTTGTTCTTTTATAATTAGCACCAGAGCGTGTAACCACGGACGATGTAGAGATTTCTGATTGGGTACTAAGTGAAGATATCGATGCATCGGACACACTCCGTTGCATATGTTGCTGTTGAGATGTTGATTTTATTCACTGGTATACATTTTTGGTTTGGTAATCTTTGACATCCCTATTGAATTTAGAAATCTGTGTTTCATTGATCTTTTTAGCAATTGTGTCCAGGGATTTTTCTATTTAAACTTCATATAACTTAAACTGTTCATCTGAGCAATTAGTGCATAATTCAGAAAACGATTGGTCAATGTCTTTGTCCAAGCTGCAAATAGTTTTGGTATTAAGAACCACCAAGAGTTTCATACATCTTTCAGAACATGCACCACAGGCCTCGTCCCATCCAACTATAAACTCCTGGTCCTCTATGGGGAAGGTTGGCATTACCCGAACCCTAAGGCCTCTGGGGATCAAGTTTTTTGTCAGATATTTTTCTAAGAACATCCTGTTCCACCAGAGCCTCGTTCATTTCATTAACATATTTCTCATAGACTCAAAAAGTGCATCATACCTGTTGTCACCGGCCGGTGTACTACCAGTCCCATCCTGTCCGAACACCTGTTCAGCTTGTCCAAGCCAGGACTTCTCCCTGGCCTTATAGTCCATAATACCAAAATTGATGCCTGTGCGAAACACAGAAAAATTACAATATAGGAGAATAATGGTATAAAACAACATAATTGTCATTTAACTGATTATCTTTATCAATTGTTGCTCATTATCGACACTGTACAACCTAGTCATCACAGAATACTAGAACGGGAGTGTGGAAACCACAACAAACGACCAAAAGGCATAAATTATCCACAAAATATTTATTAATCCATAAAAAGACACGGTCTAAAAAAAGTACAAAAACAGGATGGAAGAGTAGGAGACCTGTGTAGGCAGCGGACAAAATGGCAACCATGCACAACTTTGGCATGCAGACCAGAAGAGACATCACATGAAAGTTTATTTACATGGTGTTAGTACACCGTTTCACAGTAAGGGAAAACCTATATCGGAAAATGACCATATCTCAAAATACCGCTACCATGAGCTTGATTTATATGTAAAGATACTGCCCATGAGACAAAGAATAACTCAAGGAAAAATCTATTTGACTTAAAGCAGCCACTAGAGCAAAAGATATGTAGAGGCACTTCCAATGTATTACAATATCTTGCTCTGGAAATTCCAGCTGCAAGCAAAGGATTTTATCCTAATGGTACCACAGCCTAATTATGTGCCCATGTGTTGTGAATTCTGCTCTTGGGCTCCCTCCGGTGGTTATGAGTGGTAGTGCTGCTGTCTTCGGATCGCAGCATTTATCAGGTGTGTTCACTTTTTGCAATTTGGACTCAGCTATTTAGTCCTGCTTGATCCTTTAGTCAGTGCCAGTTGTCCATTGTTTTTGGAGGATTCACATCTCTTTCTGGTCTCTCCTGTTTGCTGAGCTTTTCAACAAAGATAAGTCCTGGCTTTGTTTTTGCTGTCCACATGCTGTGGGCCTTAAGGCCCCTTCACATTTAGCGACGCTGCAGCGATACCGACAACGATCCGAATCGCTGCAGCGTCGCTGTTTGGTCGCTGGAGAGCTGTCACACAGACCGCTCTCCAGCGACCAACGATGCCGGTAACCAGGGTAAACATCGGGTAACTAAGCGCAGGGCCGCGCTTAGTAACCCGATGTTTACCCTGGTTACCATGCTAAAAGTAAAAAAAAACAAACAGTACATACTTACCTACAGCCGTCTGTCCTCCAGCGCTGCGCTCTGCTTCTCTGCTCTCCTCCTGTACTCTCTGGGAGCCGGAAAGCAGAGCGGTGACGTCACCGCTCTGCTTTCCGGCTCACAGACAGTACAGGAGGAGTGCAGAGCGCAGCGCTGGAGGACAGACAGCGGTAGGTAAGTATGTACTGTTTGTTTTTTTTTACTTTTAGCATGGTAACCAGGGTAAACATCGGGTTACTAAGCACGGCCCTGCGCTTAGTTACCCGATGTTTACCCTGGTTACCAGTGAAGACATCGCTGGATCGGTGTCACACACGCCGACCCAGCGATGTCTCCAGGGAGTCCAGCGACGAAATAAAGTTCTGGACTTTATTCAGCGACCAACGATCTCCCAGCAGGGGCCTGATCATTGGTCGCTGTCACACATAACGATTTCATTAACGATATCGTTGCTACGTCACAAATAGCAACGATATCGTTAACAATATCGTTATGTGTGAAGGTACCTTTATAGTTCAGTGCATTTTCATGTTTTGTCTTGTCCAGCTTTGTCTGTGAAGGATTTTTTGCAGCCAAGCTGTGTCTCTGGAGATGCAGATATACCCTCCATGTCTTTAGTCAGATGTGGTGATTTGTATTTTCTGTGGTGGATATTTTCTAGTGTTTTAATACTGACCGCATAGTACTCTGTCCTATTCTTTCTTTTTAGCTAGTATGGCCTCCTATGCTAAATCCTGATTTCATGTCTGCGTATGTTATTTCCCTCTCCTCTCACAGTCAATATTTGTGGGGGGCTATCTTTCCTTTGGGGATTTTCTCTGAGGCAAGATAGGTTTCCTGTTTCTGTCTTTAGGGGAAGTTAGATCTTAGGCTGTGCCGAGGGGTCTAGGGAGTGTTAGGTACCCCCCACAGCTACTTCTAGTTGCGCTGCCAGGTTCAGGGTTTGTGGTCAGTACAGGGACCACCTTCTCCAGAGTCCATCTCATGCTGCTCCTAGGCCACCAGATCATAACAGTACAACTGGTCAACAATGAGTTAATTGCATCTCAGAAGAAGGGAGGGAAGCTTTTGAGCCATTTTTTTTCCTTAGCAAGTTTGGTATTATCCTCCCTCTTTATCTCTTGGTGGCTACGGAATCTAGTATTAACATGAATGTTCAGGAGTTAGTTTCTCGGGTGGATCAGCTTGCTGCTAGGGTACAGGGTATTTCAGATTATATTGTTCAGACTCCTGCCTTAGAACCTAAGATTCCCACTCCTGATTTATTCTTTGGTGACAGATCCAAATTTTTGAGTTTCAAAAATAACTGTAAACTGTTTTTTGCATTAAGACCCAGGTCTTCTGGTGATCCTATTCAGCAGGTTAAAATCATCATATCTCTGCTGCGTGGTGACCCACAGGATTGTGCATTTTCCCTGGAAACTGGCAATCCTTCTTTACTTAATGTTAATTCATTCTTTCAGGCATTGGGGTTGTTGTATGATGAGCCTAATTCTGTGGATCAGGCTGAGAAAATCTTGTTGGCCCTGTGTCAAGGTCAAGAAGCAGCAGAATCGTATTGCCAGAAATTTAGAAAATGGTCTGTACTGACTAAATGGAATGAGGATGCCTTGGCGGCAATTTTCAGAAAGGGTCTTTCTGAATCCGTTAAAGATGTTATGGTGGGGTTCCCCACGCCTGCTGGTCTGAGTGATTCTATGTCTCTGGCCATTCAGATTGATCGGCGCTTGCGCAAGCGCAGAGTTGTGCACACTGTGGCGTTGTCCTCTGAGCGGAGCCCTGAGCCTATGCAGTGTGATAGGATTTTGTCTAGAGCTGAACGTCAAACATTCAGGCGTCAGAATAGGTTGTGTTTTTACTGCGGCGATTCTGCTCATGTTATTTCTGATTGCCCTAAGCGTACAAAGAGAATCGCTAGTTCTGTTGCCATCAGTACTATACAACCTACATTTCTGTTATCTGTGACCTTGATCTGCTCATTATCATCATTTTCTGTCATGGCATTTGTGGATTCAGGCGCCGCTTTGAACTTAATGGACTTAGAATTTGCCAGACGTTGTGGTTTTCCCTTGCAGCCTTTGCAGAACCCTATTCCTTTGAGGGGCATTGATGCTACACCGTTGGCTAAAAATAAACCTGTTTTGGACACAGCTGACCATGCGCATGGCACCAGCCCATCAGGAAGATTATCGTTTTCTGGTGTTGCATGTCTGTGACTAGTTGAGGTTGTCAGGGGGTTCATGATCAGGTTCCTTTGATGTCAATTTCCTCTTCCCCCTCTTCTGAAATTCCTGAGTTTTTGTCAGACTTCCAGGATGTATTCGATGAGCCCAAATCCAGTTCCCTTCCACCGCATAGGGACTGTGATTGTGCTATTGACTTGATTCCAGGTTGTAAGTTCCCTAAGGGCCGACTTTTCAACCTGTCTGTGCCTGAACATACCGCCATGCGGAGCTATATTAAGGAGTCTTTGGAGAAGGGGCATATTCAGCCATCTTCTTCACTGTTGGGAGCGGGGTTCTTTTTTGTTGCCAAGAAGGATGGCTCCTTGAGACCCTGTATTGATTATCGCCTCTTGAATAAGATCACGGTCAAATTTCAATACCCCTTGCCTTTGCTTACTGATTTGTTTGCTAGGATTAAGGGGGCTAGTTGGTTTACTAAGATTGACCTTCGAGGGGCATATAATCTTATTCGTATTAAGCAGGGTGACGAATGGAAAACTGCATTTAATACGCCCGAAGGCCATTTTGAATACCTTGTATGCCATTCGGACTCTCTAATGCCCCATCTGTGTTCCAATCCTTCATGCATGATATCTTTCGGAGTTATCTTGATAAATTCATGGTTGTATATTTGGATGATATTTTGATTTTTTCCAATGATTGGGAGTCTCATGTGAAACAGGTCAGGATGGTATTTCAGATCCTCCGTAATAATGCTTTATTTGTGAAGGGGTCAAAGTGCCTCTTTGGAGTGCAGAAGGTTTCTTTTTTGGGTTTCATTTTTTCTCCCTCATCTATAGAAATGGATCCGGTTAAGGTTCAGGCCATTCATGATTGGATTCAGCCCACATCTGTGAAGAGCCTTCAGAAATTCTTGGGTTTTGCTAATTTTTATCGTCGTTTCATTGCCAACTTCTCCAGTGTGGTTAAACCTCTGACCGATTTGACCAAGAAAGGCGCTGATGTGACGAATTGGTCCTCCGCGGCTGTTTCTGCCTTTCAGGAGCTTAAACGCCGATTTACTTCTGCCCCTGTGTTGCGTCAGCCAGATGTTTCTCTTCCATTTCAAGTTGAGGTTGACGCGTCTGAGATTGGGGCAGGGGCCGTTTTGTCTCAGAGGAATTCTGATGGTTCCTTGATGAAACTGTGTGCCTTCTTTTCTCGGAAGTTTTCGCCTGCGGAACACAATTATGATGTCGGCAATCGGGAGTTGTTGGCTATGAAGTGGGCATTTGAGGAGTGGCGACATTGGCTTGAGGGGGCCAAGCACCGTATTGTGGTCCTGACCGATCATAAGAATCTGATTTACCTCGAGTCTGCCAAACGACTGAACCCTAGACAGGCTCGATGGTCCCTGTTTTTCTCCCGTTTTGATTTTGTGGTCTCGTATCTTCCAGGTTCTAAGAATGTTAAGGCTGATGCCCTCTCTAGGAGTATTTTTCCTGATTCTCCTGGGGTCCTTGAGCCGGTCGGCATTCTGAAGGAAGGGGTGATTCTTTCTGCCATCTCCCCTGAGTTACGACGGGCTCTTCAGGAATTTCAGGCTGATAAACCTGACCGCTGTCCAGTGGGGAAACTGTTTGTTCCTGATAGATGGACTAGTAAAGTGATTTCTGAGGTTCATTGTTCTGTGTTAGCTGGCCATCCTGGAATTTTTGGTACCAGAGATTTGGTTGGTAGGTCCTTTTGGTGGCCTTCTTTGTCGCGGGATGTGCGTTCTTTTGTGCAGTCCTGTGGGACTTATGAGCGGGCCAAGCCTTGTTGTTCCCGGGCTAGTGGGTTGCTTCTGCCTTTGCCGGTCCCTGAGAGGCCTTGGACGCATATTTCTATGGATTTTATTTCAGATCTTCCGGTTTCCCAGAGGATGTCGGTCATCTGGGTTATTTGTGATCGGTTTTCTAAGATGGTTCATTTGGTACCTTTGCCTAAATTGCCTTCCTTTTCTGATTTGGTTCCGTTGTTTTTTCAGCATGTGGTTCGTTTGCATGGCATTCCGGAGAATATTGTGTCCGATAGAGAATCCCAGTTTGTTTCTAGGTTTTGGCGGGCCTTTTGTGCTAGGCTGGGCATTGATTTGTCTTTTTCTTCCGCATTTCATCCTCAGACAAATGGCCAAACTGAGCGAACTAATCAGACTTTGGAAACTTATTTGAGATGCTTTGTGTCTGCTGATCAGGATGATTGGGTGGCTTTCTTGCCATTGGCCGAGTTTGCCCTTAATAATCGGCCTAGTTCTGCTACCTTGGTTTCACCTTTTTTTTGTAATTTTGGTTTTCATCCTCGTTTTTCTTCAGGGCAGGTTGAGCCTTCTGATTGTCCTGGTGTGGATTCTGTGGTTGACAGGCTGCAGTAAATTTGGGCTCATGTGGTGGACAATTTGATGTTGTATCAGGAGGAGGCTCAGCGTTTTGCTAACCGTCGTCGGTGTGTTGGTTCCCGGCTTCGGGTTGGGGATTTGGTCTGATTGTCTTCACGTCATGTTCCTATGATGGTTTCTTCCCCTAAGTTCAAGCCTCGGTTTATTGGTCCTTATAGGATTTCTGAGATTATCAATCCAGTGTCTTTTCGTTTGGCCCTTCCTGCCTCTTTTTCCATCCGTAATGTTTTCCATAGATCTTTGTTGCGGAAGTATGTGGTGCCCGTTGTTCCCTCTGTTGATCCTCCGGCCCCGGTGTTGATTGATGGGGAGTTGGAGTATGTGGTTGAGAAGATTTTGGATTCTCGTTTTTCGAGGCGGAAGCTTCAGTATCTTGTCAAATGAAAGGGTTATGGCCAGGAGGATAATTCTTGGGTTGTTGCCTCCGATGTTCATGCTGACGATTTGGTTCGTGCCTTTCATTTGACTCGTTCTGATCGGCCTGGGGGCTCTGGTGAGGGTTCGGTGAGCCCTCCTCAAGGGGGGTACTGTTGTGAATTCTGCTCTTGGGCTCCCTCCGGTGGTTATGAGTGGTAGTGCTGCTGTCTTTGGATCGCAGCATTATTCAGGTGTGTCCACTTATTGCAATTTGGACTGGGCTATTTAGTCTTGCTTGATCCTTTAGTCAGTGCCAGTTGCCCATTGTTTTCGGAGGATTCACATCCCTTCCTGGTCTCTCCTGTTTTGCTGTTCTTTTCAACAAAGATAAGTTCTGGCTTTGTTTTTGCTGTCCACATGCTGTGGGCCTTATAGTTCAGTGCATTTACATGTTTTGTCTTGTCCAGCTTTGTCTGTGTAGGGATTTTTTGCAGCCAAGCTGTATCTCTGGAGATGCAGATATACCCTCCATGTCTTTAGTCAGATACGATACGATACACTTTATTGATCCCGTGGGAAATTATGGTATCACAGCAGCACGACTTAAATCATAAAAATCATAAAGGAATTACATAGTTGACATGTTTGTTGACAGAAGAACATTATACATTATACATTAGAATAGGACATACACAACAAGTGAACTGAAATGTAGAGAAATAAGTAGACATTCACCTTGGTGGTTTAACCCTAATGTTATTGTTGTACATTCCCATGGCAGTTGGCACAAACGATTTCCTATATTTTTCCTTCTTACACCTCAGAAGTATTAGCCGGTTACTGAAGGTGCTCTTCTATCTCATGAATAGCTCATATAGTGGATGTGCATTATTGTTCATAATTGCCATACACTTTTTCAGAGCTCTTTTCTCCACTACCTCCCCAAAAGAGTCCAGCTTGCAGCCCACAGCAGAACTTGCCTTCTTAATAATCTTATTCAGCTTATTAGCATCAGAGGCCCGCACACTACTACCCCAGCACGTGATTGCAAAAAAGATGGCACTTGCCACTACAGATTGGTAGAACATTTCTAACATTTTGCTGCACACATTAAAAGACCTCAGTTTCCTTAGGAAATACAATCTGCTCATCCCCTTCTTGTAGACAAACTCTGAGTGGCATCTCCAGTCCAGTTTGCTATCCAAATGGACCCCCAAA